>NC_092189.1:17230832-17853332 GCF_043641665.1 Enoplosus armatus
TAACGTGAATGTACACAGAGTGCAATATGTACAACCTTGAGTATGATCAATCTCAAATCAAATTTATTTTCTCTTTCAATCTATTGAATATTTGATATCGGTTGCCTGAGGTGGATATTTGTGACTGTCATGGCAGATATTTTATTGAACAAGCACAACAGCGTGTTCAATAAGTATGTTGTGCGTGATTAGAGTCACATGACCTTTTCCTTTATTCTCTGTGAAGTTTCAGTTCAAAATGATGATTATTTGAAATTGCTATTTTTTGAGTTTTTTCATACTATTTCTAAATGGAAAGTGAAACATAAATAGACAGCACTTGCATTAATGTTTTAGGGTTACTATGTGATGAGTTTTGCACTTACACCACATCACACAAACAAAGCAAAACTGGCCTGTTGTGAACAGTCAAAGCTATTGTGGATTAAATATTTAAATGTTCAATGCCTACATCTAAAATAATTTATTTCTACAGTACAGTGGTGTAAAGTAGTTACTAAGAATTACATCATTACTTCATGATTATCTGACCATTACTTAACATTTTCTGTGCCCCCTGAAGCTTAAATAAATGAATACAATTTACATAATGTTCATTCCAGGATTTTTTTGTTGTTACTTGCCGCAGAAATACGAAAAAAGAGAGAAATGCAACAAAATAAGGAGGCACAACGGCCACATTTCATTGTGACTATAAAACACACACACACAAAGTAGGTAAGCAAGGTCTGAGTCAGCAATTAGTGTGATCTGGATATTTTTTTTTATGTTGTACTTGTTGTTGTTGTTGTGGGACTGTTCTTGAAAGCCCCCCATCCCGTCTCCTCATTCACTCATCCTTCTTCCCGGCTTACTGATGCGACTGCTGACGTGACAGAGACGAGGAGGCCTCTCTGTGATGACAGAGGTACAGAAAGCACGGCTGCAACCTCAGCAGGGTGCAGAAGTGCATGAAACATTGTCATTACTGCCGCGACGGCTCCGGTGGACACGCTGTGGAAGTCAATCCCCAATCCCCCTCTGTGGTTGGTCAATATGACATGTCAGTCACAACAAACCAATTTAGAGTTGACGAGTGTGCTCCGACGTCAGATATCCACAACCAGAAAATTGAACGTGACATCTAGTCCTACGAAATGATTGATCGCACAAAATCAATTAAAATACACCTAATTTAACAGACATTTTAAGTGAATTTAAGTTATACAGTGAAGTTCCTCTATATTTTAGGGATGTTAATTAAAAAAGTGACAAAATGTGCTCCCCCTGTGACATACAGTATATTGCCATGTTTCTAGTCAACTTTTTTCAAGACTGTCATTTGTGATTGTCAAAGTGATATTGGCTTGATAGTAGTGGAGTTATAATTATTTCCAAATAGTCAGTTGTAAAAAAAAAATTGCAAGGAAGGGAAATTAAAGGTTCAACATTAGTTTGACATTTTGGAAAATATGCTTTCTGACTGAGCATTAGAAGAGAAGCTCAATAGCACTCTCATGTCTCTACGGTAAATATGATGCTACCGTGAGCAACTGGTTAGCTTAGCTTAATATAAAGACTACAAACAGGGGGAAACAGCTAGCCTGGCTTTGTCCAAATAACCAAACCTGCCTGCTAGCACCTCTAAAGTTCACAAATTAACATGTTATATCTTATCTGTTTAATCAGTACAAAGTGTAAAAACAATAATTTGTGGGGGGTTTTGTGTGTGTGTGTGTGTGTGTGGGGGGGGGTTATGTGCTGTAGCAGTTGCCATG
This sequence comes from Enoplosus armatus, assembly GCF_043641665.1. Classification (NCBI taxonomy): domain Eukaryota; kingdom Metazoa; phylum Chordata; class Actinopteri; order Centrarchiformes; family Enoplosidae; genus Enoplosus; species Enoplosus armatus. The sequence continues at coordinate 17,232,590 of NC_092189.1, forward strand.
GCAATCAGCATAGACTGCAGGACGTTAGAAAGACTCCGGCAAATGACACCCAGTGAAACCTTTTTACACTTCAGTTTTTGTACAGATTAAACAAGAACTCGTTAATTAGTGAACTTTAGTGCTGGTAGGCAGAGCTACCTTTGGACAGAGCTAGCTGTTTCTCTCCCCCATTTACAGCCTTTGTTGTTAGCTGTAACCTAACATTTAACGAGAGTGGTCCTGATCCTCTCATCTAACTCTCAGCAAGAAAGCAAATAAGTGTTTTTCCCAAAATGTCAAACTATTCCTCTAACAAGAACAGTGATGAATTAAAATAAGTACTTGAAGATGGACATTTTTGGAGGATGACTGTCAAGGATGGCTTCACCTTGAGTGGCTTAGTGAGTCTTTGAGCAGCTGATCATCTGTTGATGTTAAAAAAAGAGAAAAGAAAGCAAAGAGGAGATGTGGGGAATTGGATGTACTGTCTTTTTGAAGTCCTCTATCAGATCTCCAGAGCCCATTCTGCAGCCTATTACTAACACTCCACAACATATTACTCCTCTCATATAATACATGTCGCATACATGTACAGTAACACACTCCTTGTAATAACCTTGTGGTGCATCAGTTAAGGAATAAGATATCAACTGAGCACGGCTGTGAAACTATGTTTTTTGATGAGGGTTCAGTGAAATTGAAACAGCCTTGAAATTCAATGATGAATTACAGCCATCTAATAGTATGTGAAACCTCTCTATTACAGCACTTTTGATCTATACATTAATAGGTTTCAAGCAGTTACACTCAAGAGTGCATACACTGCACTGATGGACAATAAAAGGTTTGAAAAATAAAGCACACTAAAAAAAAATGGATGACACAAGAGTTCATTAGTTGCAGTGTTTAGTAATAATCTTGCTCTTGAGTGAAAGCTACCATCTCTGCGTTTCTCTGTGGGCAAACACTGACCTGTGTCTCCAGTGAGAGTGAGCAGGCTGGAGCTTAATGATGAATCACAGAGGCGGCAGTTAAAGAAACAGAGTGGGGGTCTTGCTTGACTGAATTGCAGCATAGAAAAGTCCAATTCAAATGATTTCCAAAGGCAATTTTTCATATCATGGTGTGATCTTTGGTAAACTGTAAACAACTATTTTGTTTTTTAATTAGTTTTGGCGCCAGCTTCTTTTGATTAACAGAAAGGATCAAATTGCTAAGAGTTGTTGTTGTGTTACAACTGCTTCTGTACCCTCAGGTGATATCTTAACCACAACGTGTAAACTGCAGAACAAATTAATAAAAACGGTTGATTTAAAGACAGAAAACTTGTTTATAACTGAATGAATGTCATTCAAACACATCCAGCAGTCCAAGACACAAACTTCACATTACAGCTGCAGAGCAGGGAAATGGGATTTAGGCAGAAAAAAAAATGTTTTAGATTAAAAAACAGGAGAGCACAAATCAAGATTTACACAGTGATGAAAAACAGGATTATGGATTTGTTCAAAAGCTTTTTGCATGTCACACAAATAAGCAGCAGAACAGTCTGTATCTGGTGAAATACGGTTCAAATACTTGATGCGCGTAATCAGTTGATGTTTCAATAAGAGCTTGTTTTTGAACAATGTTTTTGTCTTTTACTTTTTATCCCTGGGAAAATTTCCCACAAGGCAACTGATTTCCCATGGTCCTGCCTGGAGTCACAATTTGCCCAACAAAACATCTACCTCTCGCTCGCTTCACATCATTTTGTACAGACCATAATTATTAGCAACCAAGTGGGTACAAGCCATCCGACTCAGCCTCCTAGAGGTAATTCGGAGGCAATTTCTGAGAGCTATAGCTTCAAAAGTCCTTCAAATTAAACAACAAAATACATTGGGGTGAGTGTGAGGCAGCAAGGAATAGAAACCAAATGCAGACAATAGAGCAGACAGGAGCAGTTCGGGGATTTAATGACAAAAATGGAGGTATATAAGCTCACTGAATCACAAGGCAGGGCGAGGGTCAAAACCAGGAAAAGTTAAACGTATCCAGAGGGGTTAGGCAGAGAATCATCGGTCTGTGGTTCAGGCAGAAGGTCATGCAGGCAGGCAGGTGTAGATTTCAGGGTAAAGGTAACAGGGTACGGGTTCAGGGTCAGATGGCTGGAAAGCAATGGCATAAAGCAGCAAAATGTGCAGGTGGGCGGGGAAGGTCAGGTGACTGGGACTGGAGGGAAAGGAGTTTCTGTAAGGCAGGAGGAAGTGGCTGGAGTCAGAGTCATTGAGATAACTGGTAAAAAAAAAAGTCAGAGGGCATCTGGTGGACAGGTAGAGAATGGCAATGGACGTGTCTGTAGAAGTGGGAATGTGGCTGGAGGTCGGGTCATTTTCTGATCTGAGGACGTCTGTACTTTCCAAAACCGTTGAAAAGATGAATCTGTGTTATGATCTGACAACCTTAGCGCTTAATGTTAACCGATGACTCGGTTAGGGACAGGTCATGGTTCGGTTCAACATTTCTTCTTTTTCTTTCTTCTTAAGGTTAGGGGATCTTTGTAGTCATGGTTAACCATGTTGTTGTCATGGAGCGGTCATGGTTAAAAGAAACCCTCACTGACTGTCGGTAGGAAACGGGAAATGAACAGTGGTCTCACATGTTAAAGGGAAATTCCGGTATTTTTAAACCTGGGCCCTATTTTTTGTCTAAATGAGTAATAGTTACCAAAAGTTTTGTAATTGGTCCAGTAGATCGCTTCAGCTGGCAGGTGCGAATGAGCTGCAATGGCTGCAACATAATCCTTGCTGTGGGTACATCCACTAAAAGTGCTTGTTTTTGCCAGTGACAGACTCAGACTGTTATTCTAAGTGTCTGACAACATTATGGAAAGGATCCCTACACAGACAGACCTTTTTGTTAAAGAGTAAGATCCTTTTTGTTCAAGTCTCACTTGAGATGAACAGCTGACTAAAAATGTCCAGTCATGTTAATACAGGAGGGTTATCATAAAAGGACACTTCTCTCTCTTACTCTGCTGATAACTGCCAGCTTTTGGTGCTGTCGATTTAGCTATGATTTAATGTTCATGGATGTTTATTATTAAGAGAGGATTATTAGTCCGTCCAACAGCTTCGAGAGCCCCCTAGTAGAGCAGAGACCTTTTTTTCTGGCAAATCTAACTGTATAAACATATGGTTAAATTGTCAATTATTATTATTATTACATTAGCGGCTGACTGAGCTTTTGTAGCATATCACTGGTGTTACTACAAGGTTAGAAATTGGTGCAATCATCTTGAATTCATTAACGCTCCCAAGGTTTTCCTGTTATTCCCATTTTGCTGACATTGAGTGAACGCAGCATAACGTCCACATAAAGAGAAAACTGAACAGTTTCATGTCAAGGAATGCTAAAATCACGGTAATATAGCATAGCACTGTTTGAAATATGCTGACAGTGTGAGTGCAAGCTTGAAGTGCTTATTATATAAGATGAGTCTGGAGCAGAGTACGATCACTACAGGTCCACTGCTCCCTCGGTCGCTATCGGTGGCTGAAGAGAGATAGAGGAGAGCTCATCATTCAAGACCCAGTCATCCATCTCTCCCTCCCTCTATCTCTATCTGATTCTGTCTATATCTGCCTCTTTCTTGGCTGTCTCTCTTTTTCTCTATGAGTTGCCAGGCCCTGCTGAGGCCAGAGACAGTCATGTGGATTTGGGGGCTTCTAGCCAAGCGGCCTCCCAGGGAAATTACCTCGAGCTTGCAGGGCATTTAATGAGGTTCACAATGATTTATGTTGCCTTATGTACAGAAAATAGAATCAGGGACCCGCATATTGGCTTGTTACTGATTAATTCCACACTCTAATTTTACCCTGGATACATTTCAATATTATATTGACAACACTGTGATGTCCCGAAACTTGCTTTACAAGGAGGGAAATTAAAGTTCCACCAAATTAAGCACATGGATCCCTGCCTGAGAGTTGTTTTGCAGTGGTTTATTCTGTTTTTCTTTTGTCGGGGAGAATTTGAAGGTGAAAAGGTCTTGTGTCAGATGAACTGGATTCCCATCTGTGCCAAGCTCAGCTCGACTCTCCCTCCCTTTCTGTCTCTTTTTTTTCCCTCATGTATTATCACAAGTCGATGTAGTCTCTCAAACAGTGATTTGACCACATACACACCCAAGTGCATGCTCACACACACAGCAGAAAGATATTTATCTCATTTGACATTGGGAAGAGAGACACACACTCCTGTCTGTAACTGAGTAGATATTATTTACCGTCAAGATACCGTTGGGCATTTATTCCTCAGGATCTTGCGTGAGTCGCTGTCAATTTTTAATCTATTAAACCTGTCAAGTTATTAGTGTCGAATACTTTGAGCCGTCTCTGGGAGCATTTTTCTGCCCTCATTTCCAACTGCTATCTGGTTCACCCGGGTGATACCAGGCCTGCTGGCTATATTTTAGCTGCAGATGAAGCCAAGCAGGCAGTCTTGTGTCCAGGGGGAACAATGGATTATCTAGCATCAGACCTGTTCCTTTCCCTCTCAATTTAAAAACCAACAAGTCTATCTACAGATCAGTTAATAACGTGGTACTTCTCCCTCAGCCAGATCTTTTGGTCTCTTTCAATTAGAGTTCCTCTTATTGACCTGAGATTTGAAAAGGACTCTCTCTTGCGGCAAGTCCAAGCCAACATGTCTGTCATCAAGGGCAAGGGTTTGTTGACCGAGATTAGCAATAACCTCTGCTCTCGTCAAGTCCAGCGGCTTTGGAGAATTTCAAGTGTTTCTTTCAAGAAGAAAAGTTTTATTATGGCAAAATCAGAACACTTGTCTTCAGATGAAAGAGTGGCTCTCTAAAGACAGTTTTCTCTTCACTTCATCAGGATTTTGCCCCCCATATCCGTTTTCTCCAAATCTGCTTTTCCGACAGATCTCAGTTTGGTCTGTGCAAATAATCTCACAAGCCATTGTCAGCAAAATGTTTGAGGCTGGTTCTTTTTTAGGGTTAGAACCAACAAAACTAGAGTATCGTTACTGCAAGTTAATAAAATAATCCACTGTAATATATCCAACAGTTTAGTTTTAATGTGTTAATTTGAACCAGTCTGTCTTTAAACTCAGTAGCAGTGAGACAGACAGTGGTAATGATGTAATTTATAGCTAAACCACAGACTGTGAGTGATGGAGCTACTGCTGGGATACTATGACAGCAGTCACGGGGATGTTACAGGGTACTTTGTGTGATTCACATCTGGAAGCCCTGTATTTGGATAAATACAGCTCAGGGGAACATTATACTACTACGACATACTGACATTTGTAACGGCAGGCATGATAACTAGTCAACATGATTATTTACAAGCTGGAACTTCTTATGATGGCTTATAACTTATAATCATAAGTCATCATCAATGATTTATCAACCATTAATAAAGGCATTAGTTACAACTTTTAAATCCTTTGTAGTGAGTGCCTTTTTAGATGAAAAATAAATCAGTTTTATGGTGTGACAATTCTATGGTTAAAGTTTAGGTTTCGGTACAAAAACGATTTGGTTAAGTTTAGGGAAAGATCAGCGTTTGGGAGCTTCGTCGCCATGATTACAGTAAGGTTAGGGACCCAATGTTGACTGTCTGTTGGAAATGGGAAACGAACAGTGTTTTGTTCATCACCTGACTTCCTCCTTTGCTCCCTTCATAACTGCTATGGTCGCTTGAGGGCTTTGTCCTTTGAATGTTAACGTGTTGTTTTGAGGCACTTACTGAAACTGATGCTGTCATTCTTTTTGGCAGGTCAGTCTTGAAATAATAAAATGCAAATCCAGTTTTATTGAGGTCCAGAATGAGACTTAAGACTCAATAAAAACTAGCTGTGTCGTGACCTTCTGTTGTTATATCCCAAAATCTTGGGATCTGGTCCGGAAGCCTCTGCTGTTCTTCCCTGTGATGACTGAGCTAAAGGATAAACTGAAACTGTCCAAGGGTCCAAGTATCAGGCATGAGTCACATCCACTCTTCCAACACTGCATATTTCTCTCCTTTGCACCCCTGGGACCCGCAGACAAATGCATCCACATGCACGAACACACACAACCGGAATGCATATTTTTATACTGCACCTGTGCACATGCACGACTGCACACACATAAACAAGCCTCCCACCTGTTCTCACCGCTCAACAACACTGATCTCCCATTCCCCTCTCTACATAACAAACATGGCTGCCAATATGTTCCCATACCCACATTGCTACTTTACTGTGTGCAGTATTGCTGGTATTTAGATTAATCTAGCTGAACATATGCTGCTCTTTTACTGGAATCATGTTCATTAGACTTTTGTAGCCTTGTGAGGAACTTTGATCTTTATATATGCCACACGTCATGAATTATATATATATATATTATTACTGTGTCTTGTTTGTGAGGTCTGTGAAATAGAAAAAGGTCTCTTTTTACCAGCAGAAGAATATTGATTTATTATCACAAAGGTGCAAGGTTTCATTGATCTTAAGGTTAAGCTCTGTTTCCCCCATTTGGACTTGAGAATGTTGTTGATTGACAGCCAAAGCCAGACAGCCTGACACTATCTAAAACTGCCATGGGTGTCTTGAGAGGTGACAGAAAGCAAATAGACTAATGTCTCCCACCCAGTGAATCTCTCATGTTACACTGGCTGACATTGTCCACTGCAGCCAGCAGGAACCTACGCCACTCAATAACTAATTACAATGTCTTTAGCCTCCTCTGCCTCCTCTCTACCTCCAGCCTTTCCTTTTTTCAAAGGAGAGCCAAAGGACAGGAGGTCTATTAATTAAAAAGGCTGACTAATAGCAGCTCCAGCGAATACTCCCCCTTTTCACTCTCTCACTGTGACACATTAAGTAACTGTGTCTGTGATTTTAGTTGGGATTTCAAATGAACTGAGGCACCAAACCTATGCAGCTAGATGTTCAAGTAATGTTTTTCCCCTTAATTTATCATCGGAACCATTCGTTCAAATGCCTAAAATAAATCTAGCTGACAAGCGACCTCTTGTGGCTTTGCAATTTATGCATATTGTCACTTAAAAACAAAGACGGAACTAGCACAACATTGTTATAGTACCTCAAAACCTTGCAAGGAGGAGGTCAGGTTGGGTAGATGAGCATACAAATAATCTAACTTTGACATGGGAGACCACTGTTGGCATCAGATGTACTTTCACAGTAGTTTGGGTTATTCGTAAATGTTAAGTGATTTTCTTTTGAAGGGAAAAAAATAGGTTAAAAGAATACAGAATTACCACTAATTATTACTAGAATTACTTGTACTGAAAACGTGATATTCAACCTTTTACCCATTAATGGGTTAACATGAAAAAATGTATTTGTTAGGGAATAAATATTAGATAATATATATTTTTCTTATAGAGTGTGTATAAACACAATGAGATTTTGTAAATAGTATTTTTGAAGAAAAAGATTACTGTAAAGGTGATATGTACATAGTGATATATCGATCACATGACAGATCAAGATGTTGTATGTAAGGAAACCGGAAACAGCCTCAGGCACCACCCTAATGAAGACAAGATAGCCAGAGACACTTGGTGAATAAAGCATGATGTACTGGAGAAGAGCTTTGCAACGTGTTATAATTTTGTCTGTCAACATCGTTGTCTTTTAACCATGATCACAACCTTTTCCTAACCTCAACCACAAGTTGTTTTTCTTCCTAGCCAAACCTCTGTATGGCAGGTCAGAAAAGCATACTCAATGCTTGATAAAGTACCTTTGTACTCAAGTGTAGTACTTGAGGAAATGCACTTACTTACTTTTGACCTGTTAATTAGATAAGTTAAAACTGTGGACAGACAGAAAAGACTCACAGGGAGACAAAGGTGACATTCAACAGATGGTGTTATTATGGATGCCAGGCTGTCACCGTTACATTGTAGACCATTATTCCATGACAACAACTATGAGACACATATGTAATCACAGATATACTACTGTATCTTTTCTTTTTGACAAAATATGTGAGTAAAGTTTCAGCCAAGATTTCTGTGCATGTTTGTTTTAACCAGATATCTATCGTGGATCATGTTTAAACATCATTAATGTCTCCCCTACGGCTCCGGCAGGACGGTGACAGCAGGCAGAGGAGGAAACACTGTCACTGGTTTACTCCTCTGGGAAAGCCTTGCAGGGAAAACGCAGCAGAAGGTCATCTGAATCTATATTAGATCACTTTTTTTCTTCATCCCCTCTCCCCCCTCTGGATCTCCTTGTCAATGGTGCTGAGCGGTACTGGTGCAAATTATTGTCCTGGGTATAAATAGGCTGACAGTCTGGCAGGGCAAGGTTGTCTGATCTGCCAGTTCAGTGTCCTCCTCGCTGCCTGGCAAAGCGCTGTGGAGCTGAAGTGGATGTTTTCCCCACATTCACGGTGACCTCAGATTGTCCACAGATGGCACACTTCCCTGGCAAACTGTATCGATGCAGCTCTTTTGATGAATGGATGACTTCTAAAACAATTTCCTCTCAAAAAATGTTTGTTTTGCAACATGGGAAAATAACCAGAAAGGCATCACATTTTAATAGTTAGATGAGAAACTTGGTTTCACAGTTAGGACCACATTTAAAATCTGTATATACATTGGTTTTACAATAATATTTTCTAATTAACTCATAGTGAGTGACATAGCATACTTAGGCCACAAAGCATACTGAAGTCACTCAGCTACAGTAATTATATGGAACAACTCAGTGTTGCTCTTGTTGTTCTTTTAATTGATTACCCTGCTGATTGTGATAATAGCTGCTGTGTAGTTGAGAATTTACCCTCAATGTTTATGTTTTGTGATAAAGTAGGCTGTCGCAGAGATAGAAATTGAGTGGACAATTTACAGATAATAACCTATTCAATGAGATTAGTTGTTGAAGCCCATTCAAGACAAAGTCCTGGTGCGTTCTGAGATGTCAGTGTGCAAACCAACGGTGCATTCAGTAATAATTAGCTTGTTCGTGGTCCATGTGTTTCTTTGCATGATTCTTACATTGTGTTACATTCATTTGGCTTGACTTTTTCTCCAAAGACTTACATTGTTTAAATATATATATATATGGATTTATGGTTCAATGTGTTTCTCAAGTACACTCAACAAGTGGGCTGATGATGTAATGATATGTGTATATATATATATATATATATATATATATATATATACAGTATATATATATATATATATAATTTATGATAATCAGTTAATGCAGGGTTGAACCCAAAAGCATGACTCAGAGACCAAGAGGGAAACCAGAAGAAGTTGCAGCAAAAAAAGGCAGAAGATCATGCAGGCGGGTAACGGGCAGGCAGATTCCTCAGTAAGAACATATAAGACGGTCTAAATGGGCTGGTGTACTGTAGGGATAATGAGGCAAGTAAGAACAGGTGAGCAGGTGGGTGGGGCAGTTGTGTGATGGGGAATGGCGGGAACAGAGGTTACTGCAGGTCAGGAGGGAGTGGAAGGGTGTGAAATGACTGGAGAGTAAGTATGCAGGTAAATGAACAGACTGGGATCATTGGATGACTGATCACTGTTGATTACTCTCAGTAAACCCTTGAAGTATGAAAAGCCCAAGACCAGAGCTGTTCGGGAGATGCTAGACCTGGCAGGTGAAAGCACTCTTTAGTCTGATTTATACACAGACGTCATGTGATGTTGAAATGTGTAATTAGGTGGTGGAAGGTGGATCTAATAAACTGACGGCTCAGTGTGTTGTTGCAGGGACAATAAGTTTGAAAGACGACTCATGAAAGAAGTTGATTAGGATTCCCCTTCTGTCCCTTCCTCCATCCTAACCTCTGGGGGTTCCCTCTATCCTCCCTCTCTGTTCTCCATCTCACCTCAGCGTGTCTTTCTTCATTAGAAAGTTATCTGTTGTAACACGCGGTAGACTAGTATTGAGTCTCAAAATATTGCTTCCAGCCTTACCTCAGCTCTGTCATTTGCAGGGGATAAAATTAATTACACTGCAAATACTATTTCCACATGGGGACATTTTGAAAGCTGAGATAATACAATTAAACTGACAGCAGTCAGTTTAACTGCAGATCCACTTTCTCCTATTTTAAAACAAGTGATAGAGGGGCGGGAGGATGTTTTTTTCATACCTTTTCAATGCAGATTTACAGCACTGAACACGATTTATTGATATCACTTTTTAGGATCTGTATTGCCAGTTACTCAGGAATGATTAGATTCAGGATCACACCCACAGATGGGTCACATCTGGCAAAACAGATGGCAAAACCAACATTAAATGTGTCAGTCAGGTGATGGGCCACCAAAGATGTCATAACATTTTCAATATTTCAAGTCTCTGGATGAACACCATTCTTTCAAAGGCCACAGCATATGATTTGCATCATTATCATACTCATTAAACCATCTTAGTGGCCCCTGGTGCCTGCTGTTTAAAAGCATCTGAATTCTTTATGTTTACTTATTCAGTTTTCATTTCATTTGTCACCCATCTATATGTCCTTTATTTCAGTACATCTGCACTAAATATACTTGCAATACATACAGCAAAATATACAGCTTTGAAGCAACATTATTTCTTTATTACAGTATAAAGCAAAAGAGTTTGGAAGTTAGCTAATCAGACACAGAGCAACATTAACATTCATATGGAGTTGTGTTTCTGGCCATCTGGTGAATGTAAGTCCAATATTTATTCATCTTTTAGCTCTATTTTGGTCTCCAGCAACTACAGGGGGAAATATCTGGATCATTCTCTGTGGGTTCATCCCAACAATCCCTTTCACATAACACAAAGTCATTTGATCTATTGTTTATACAAGAATATGTTTTAGTGCAGCTTCAAATATAGTATGAGTCAAATAAATGTCATACACACAACCTTTATTAAAACATTAAAAATAATGATATTGTCATAGATGTGTGGAATGCATAGCAACAGTAACCCTCTGTCAAAAGTGACAAATGTGCAGGAAAGTTTTAAGATTTTAGCGACTGACCAACAAATTGACTTATGGCTCCTGCTTGTTAAAACTAATGGATTTTTAAGACTGGATGCTAAACTAAATTACTTGGTAAAGTGTATATTTTTTCATTGTGCCTCCATCAATTTCTCATTACCTTGCCCCCCCCCCCCTCTGCCAACTATATACCTGTTTACCTGCTACCCCCCCCCCCCCACACACACACACACACACTCCTTGTTTCCTTTATCTTATCCAGTCTTGGAGGCCAACTTGTCACCAGCAGACGTGTTGATGTCTAATGGTTGTGGGAGCATTTTCTACGACGCCTGCAGCAAACAGGAAGCCTGACTGCAAGCTGCAGGGAGAACAGAGGGAGGGTTTATCTGGGACGGCAGGCCTTCCCTCTATCACCATGCCAATGGAGACAGCAGCACAGAGCCTGGCGCTCCACAGCCAGATAAGGCCCCCAGACAGAGCAGCACTGCAGCTAGACCCCACTCACTACAACAGACAGTACGTGACCGACAACTCTGAAAGTCCTCCCCAGTTCATACAACTCCTGCTAAATCTGTCTTAATCTCAATATGGATTTTTTTTTGTGTCCCCTGGGAATGAAGATCGTAGAACTTAGGTATTTAGTTCCCTCTAAGAAAAGATTTGTCATGGATTACCAATTTGACAGGTTACTGATTAAAGTTAAACTGTTCCCAAATATCTTAATCTACTCGGATCATAACAGTCTCACCACTCTTCAGCCTTGTTTTTAGTAAATCTTCTTGTGTAACAAAGTTGTGCGTCTTACATATCATGTGTTGTTAGGTTCAGGTTAATAAAAACTGGGTTAAACTTGCATTACAACATAACATTGACAACTGATCACCTCATCAAGTTAAAGGCAAACGTGTTAGCAAACAGTGGTTGATTTACACATCCTGCAGACCTAGAGAAATAATTAGCATTCATTCGGAGTGTTTCTGTCAACCTGGTGGATGTAACTCAAACATTCACTCTCCCTTGGGGCTGTGGCTCAGGAGGAAGAGCAGGTCGTCCACTGATCACAGGGTTGGGGGTTAGATCCCCACCTCCTCCTGTCCACATGTCAGAAGTGTCCTTGGGCATGACACTGAGCCCCAATTTGCTCCCGATGGTTGGCCAGCACCCTGCGTGGTAGCTCGCTGCCATCGGTGTGTGAATGGGTGAATATAAATGAATGCCTTTTACCTTCTAGCTCTGTTTTATTAAACGCTCCACTATGTTCACCAGGTAGCCTCTAAATTTGTCTTTCTGCTGTGTGGTTACTGAACAGGAGGTTTTTGGAGCTTTTTCAAGGAAAAGAGGTGCCTGCCTGCGGGAAACACTGAGTGTGGTGAGAGTGAACCAAAATGAAAACGCTCCATTGAGCTGAGAGAAATTGCAAAGTCAAGTGATAATTCTCTGTGGTTCATCACTACAATCTCTCTCTCTGTCACAACGGTGAGGGAGAATGGCAACAGGGGAAGGACCCAAGTGCAGACAGTCGAGGCAGACAGGATGATTTATTGATGAAGAAGGCTTACAGGCTGGCACTGGTAAGCAGGCAGGTACAGGTAGGTAGGCAGGCAGGTTCAGGTCCAGGTTAAGGTTCGGGTTCAGGTGACAGAAGCTCGAAAGCAAAACCACATGAGATGAGGTGTGAAGATGGGTGGGGCAGTCAAGCCATGGGGAAAGAAGGGAAAGTCAGAGGGCATCTGGTGGATGACTGGAAAATGAAGGGAGAATTAGGAATGTGGCTGGACTGTCTCTATATACTCTATATGTATTTTTTGTGTGTGCTTCATCCAGTGGACAGTTTCTGTAAAAGATGTTCCAATCCTCTGAATTTCACTCAATCTCATTTTACAGGGTCATTGTCGAACATACTGCATTTCAATGAAGAACAGAAAGTTGTCTTTTCTTTCCTGGTTCTTCTTTCGTCACATCACTTTTGCTGCGGGTCCCTTGTGTGTGTGGACAAGGTCTTATGGGAAATAACTGCATTCAGTGTGTTCTGTACTGGGAAATCCAGTTCTGTGTTTGGCCAACCATGTCAGGCACTTAAATCACAGAGGGCCTGAATTCCTCTGGGCCATTCCCGCCTGTCACCATGAATGTAAAGACGGGCTTTATCTCCTAAGACTTAAATATGACCATGAATAATGTAGAAGCAGGTAGAGCAAGTATTGAAGACGGATCAGAGGAGCGTTACATTTTCCACGCCTCTTTGATATTAAGTCAGTGGCACGACGCCACTGGATCATCAAATCTTATTCACTGCTATCATCTCGAAGTGGGAGTGGAATACAGCAATCAAAAATCAACAAAAAAACATCACGAGCTCGGAGATTTCAAACACATGATGGATGAGGCCTCATATAAAAGAAGCTGTTACAGCATAAGACGCGCAGCTGAAGAGAGAAAGCTCTTCTGAGGGGTATTCATTTGGTTTGGGTCACCTCTTCCATCTGAACTCTGTGCTGATAATGAAGGAGAACAAAAGACGATGTAAGGGATGGGATTCACTGTATTTCCTGCTTGTTGTTTATTGTGTGTGTCAGCACATACTTATTTGTGCTTGTCTGGCAAGAAATTAACTTAGTCACAGAGGTCTGAGACAAAAGCAGGCAGGAACTGCTGAGCCAATTGCAGCACCTCAGCACACGGTAAAGCCATTTCGCTCCAGCAGACCACTTAATAGCTTTGGCTGATGCAGAGTTTGGAAATTCATCAGTCAACTTGGCCAGACAGAGATGAGCAGCCTGGTGGGTGAGGAAACGTCATGAGTTCATGTCATTCAGTGTCAGGACCTCTATCTCAAAATATGAGATTGCCCCATGGAAACAGACAGCAGAAAAGTCTTTACACCAACTCAGTTTCAGAGTTATATTATTATCACAATATTATCACATTGGAATGTGATATTAGCACAACATGGAGCAGTGTTTTTACCAGCTTGTAATGTGTAAAATGGATTGGCTTTGGAGACATTTCTTTGTCGCTCATGCTGACATGATGTCAATTTTGTGAGATTTCAATTTTGTGAGATAGAAGAGACACTTTCTGTGAGTCAACATTGACACGATTTGTAGTTTTAGACTAAGAAAACAGTCCTTTAAAGTAGTGTTCCAGTTTGGGGACTCACAAGAGACAGATTTTTCTTTTTAAATGGTTCAAAATCCATGCAGCAGAAGCCGAGATGTTTTGACTTGTTTGAGTCAAGCCAGATCCTACACTTCCCATAATGCAGAGTTTATCAATATACTGCATTTACACAATGTCGCCAGAATAGGTAGAAAAAGCTGTTATTCCCACTGCCAGCCTTGTAGGAACATCAGATAAATAACCTAAATTAATTACTTTTGCTGATATGTATTTGCTGCACATTGTTAACAAGTTAAACCAGTAATAAAAAAAACAGCGTGTAGCTGATGAGACTTCTGTAGTTCTTTTTGACCAAGTGGAAGAAATTCTCCATGTGTTTTATGGCTGCACCATTCCAAGTGGAATATTCAAGATTTGGTATCTTCAGTAGAACTCAACAAGTTTTGATTCCCCTGCGTTTGTAATTACTGAAAGACCAGGGTGTCAGAGGCTAAAGGATGTCTTTGGTTGAGAAAAGTCACATGACCTTTTGACCTGCTGCACAAACCCCCGCTGCTCCAGGACCACAGCAGTGACGGGACATGGACACCTGTTGTCCCTTTTGCTGACAGAGCTGCTGCCAGAGGATGTGTATATGTGTGTTTCTTCCTGTGTGTGTGTGTGAGCTTTTTGTGCTGATGCAGGGAGAAATTCATATTGCACTAGGGAGAGCAGGATCTGTGTTATTGTATCCTGCTGGTATTGAGTAATGTCTGAGTAGTCTGTCATGTCAACATGTTGCAAATATGGGTTATTATCTTGTCAGGATATAGATACCACAGACATGCAGGACTGGAAAAACACAACATCCGAAAGTCTTCTCAGTTAAGGCAGCCGGGATGTGGAATGATTTACCACTGAGTATCAGAGAGTGCAGTACTTTTAAACATTTTAAATTTAGTTTGAAAACATGGTTGAAAGAGAATCAAGTGTAGTCATTCAACTAAGAGACACTGAATGTGTCCAGAACTGGTATTGAGTGTTGAGTGGTTTGTAATTTCCTGTACCGATGAACTGTCTGTTTTTAATGGTGTTGGGATTTCTGATGGTGTGTTCCCTGGCGGGAAATCAGTATTGTTCTTCTGTTGTTTGTTTTGGGGTGGTTGTTATTTTTTGTTTTGTTTTTTAATTTTTCGTATGGTGTTTTATTGTGTCTGTTTTTTGGTATTGATTTACTACAGCTGATCTTTGATCTCTGTAACACATCGCTATATCTGGTACAATACTGTCCCTACAAAATAAACAATAAAAAAAAGCTTTGGGATATAAAGTCATACTATTGTGTCAACTTAATGTTTATCCAAATGACAAATTTCTTTCTTTGCTCCCATTGTTGAGCGTGCTTATAAGTGTTGGAGGTGTGACTTTGTGAAGTAATGAGTCTTCCTAATTCTGTTAGGAACTGAGCGTTTTCTGTCCTTTATACAAGAAAATCATTACAAACAGTAAATCACTGTTTAAATTAAAAAGGAAATTCTAATATAATTCTACTTGGAGGCATATTTCAATGCCATCATTCAAATTTTGAAACCACTCATTTCACAAAGAAGCAAGACACCACTCAAAAATCCCAGTCAAAATAAGTTTCAGATGTGCAGCAGTCGGCATACAACTTTGCCTCTCTCAGTTGGCAGGAATCAGTTATTACTCATGCTTTGTCTTGTAAACTGGCAATTTATTTGCAGGCTTTTTGAGGTTTTTAAAATTGATTGTGAGGTTACTGGAGGGGAACTTCAAAGACTTTGTGAATAAAAGACTGTATATGTCATTCTGCGTATTCCAAGTCATGACTCTTTTCTTCTTTGGCCCAGTCGTCAATTAAATTTTGAGGAGAATGTGAAAGAAAGTGTTGCATTTACTTTAAAGAGTCAAACAGTTGTCAGAATTTCTGTGGTTTTGAATTTCTGGATGGAGGCGCCCGTCTGTAGATGCATTTCAGTAAAATATCACTTCTTTGGTTTGGAGCACATAGTGAGGCCACAGATTGTATGCAGGTTTCAGTTGTTCAGTGGATTAAGAGTCATCTGAGAGTCAAATATCAAGGGAGGTCACAAAGATGCTGACCAAGTGAAGATGATATGTTCTTTTGATGGTAAGCAGAGCGGAAAGTGTCACTGTTACAAATAATACTGCGCACTCTAAATTGCTGTATGCAAGAAGACCAAATGTTTACTGAAAGAGATTTCTGCAGCACTGATCATATTGTTCCAGTTGTTATGACACAGCTTTGTTTTTTCAAGTTTTTCTGCAAACCAGAGCCAGAGTATTCCCTTACAAGTTGGTGGAGACCAAAGCAGCTCAAAGGAGAGAGAATATTGGACTTGCCCAGAAACACACAAATGAAAGCTAATGTTCATTTATGTCAGCTGGATGTGTAAATGGGCAACTATTACAAACACCAACTTAATAAGGTCATAATAGAGGCCAAAAAATCAATTAATTCAGGTTTAAATGTCACTATTTATTAGAGGAACTACTTGTTAAACAGTTACTCTGACCCACACTCCACTCCAGAGGGTTTGTTAACGACCATAAGACAGACAGCACAAAAGAAGAAGAAGAAGCAGAAGAAGAAGAAAATGTCCCATAAAGCTGTTTCAATTGGCTTTTGGGAAATGGGGTTGTGCCCGGGTGCAAATTGTGAAAAGAGTTAGCCACAGAGAACTAAAATTCCTAACTGTCCCTTTTCTTTAGTTTGAGTTTTATTTGTGTAGTTTTCATTTAAAATTAACTTCTTTCCAAAGGCTGAGCCAATAATTGCCAGCATGTATCAGATGTTGAGAACAGGTGCTCATGACACGTTGGTCTACAAAGCCCGTTCCCCATTTACAAATCCAGCAGCCAATGCAAGTCTATTTTTGTGCCTGTTCCAGTGGTTGATGCCAATCTTGTCACTGATCTCAAATTCACTTCTGGCAGAGAGACTACAGTTTGAAAAATAATTAACCATCAGCAAATAATTTCTTACTGTGCTAATATGGCTTGCCAGTAAGCAGACGGATTAACTGACCATGAACGATTAATCATGTTATTCCCAATAATAAACTTCACCTGTTTCAATGCACTGTGCTCACTTATTTTAAAACCAATGTGTTTCCAGCAGGTTTCTGGCTAATCTTGCTGTCAACAGTCCAAAACTGGCCGCTTAATATTGCAGACATACTGCCACCAATAACGTTAATGACCTCAGGTTGAGCAATCAGCCTTGATGATGGTGCTGGGCAATATGGGAGAATTGGTATTCATTGTGTCTGTTTGAAACAATGAATTATTTATGGTTTGCTTGAAGCTACTGCTGGGCTGGTGTGGAGAGGAATGACTGCAGCAAGGTAAAGGGGTGAGAGGAGAAACACAAGAATGTTAAAGGCGAAAGAAAACCTTATCTCTTATTCTCGTGGCAGCATTGTTGAACAAACAGTGAAACAATTCAGCCGCCATTAATGTCTATGGGTCATCTCTGTTACCGCTCTGACTAAATGATGGTGGCCAGATCAGAGTGAAGACATTAACCTACATAGAATATCTGAGTGAGATATCTTCAGTGTCTCTTTATCTGTAAGAAAATAATAAAAAACTGTATAATAAAGGAACAATTTTCAGATTTTTAAACCTTTTCATTCACTGACCAAAATCAACTCTCATGGATTGTTTTCTGACCACATACAGATGGAAATGTATGTTATTTAATGAGATAAATTGCACACAGTTTCTTACAATAAGATACAGCTGCAATTTAATATGCGTTTGAGTTGCAAATCGTGATTACGGCACAGGGAGCCTTAAAGCTACCATGCCAATTTACTTACATTACAATATTCACCACATTAAAACTGAGCAAAAGGAAGGATAAAAGGGTCTCTGGGCTTTCATCAGGCAGCTTGCACCAGAGGTTGGAAGCCCTGATAGATGGTGTGTTTGCCTTCAGGCTAGAAGGTTTTTTAATTGGAGTTGATTTAGAAAACAACATTGAGACACATCATGAGGTAAGTATGATCACAGTGGGCAGTGTGCATGGGAAGGATTTCACACAGTGAGACAACTGAGGTTATTCTGATAAACCTGTTTGTGGTATAACGCCATCACCAAAACTTCTGATTTTACGTAAACCTTCCCGGTATAATGTTCATTATTTCATATTAATGTTTATGAATGAAACTGAAACATAATATTTAATGACAACAACAGCCAATGTTCTCTTTTTATGGAGAGGAGGCACTGGCTCCTGTGTCACAGATTGAGCCTGTTGCTTTAAGAGAGCGTTGTTTTATGTTTGTAGCCTATACGTTGCTAGGCTAGCAAGTTTCTACCAGTCTCTATGTCTGTTAGTGTTTGTCAGCCCCAAAGTGTCCAGGACTTTAATTCTCATTTAATCTACATGATTTACCTGCTGGCTCGTGTTGCGTGTTTTGCTGTCATGTAGAACATGTATTCCAAATAATAACAGCATATCATGCCACAATATATTGTATCAAACTAGAAGCAGACTGTATGCTACACTCCTAACTCTTTTTGAGTTGAAATGAACCCAGAAACTAGAGTCTAGAAGAGAGGATCCTTGTCTGGGGTCCCAAAATTGACTGCTTTCAAGAGTTTGACAGTGTGCAACTATGTGACTAAAATTCAGGATGATGGAGTGCCACACAAAGGTAAAATTCATATTAAACAATATCTTTAACTTTAAAGTGGCCAACTGAAGACATCATGTAGTTACATCCACAACCCCAATATGGGAGAAGGAGCCAGCTAGCAGCAGCTAGTCTAAATGCAGTAAGCATTATGTGTCAGTCTCAAATGGTGATTCTCTTTGAATCAGCATTAACTCCCTCTCCTCTAACGGGATATTAAATAAGGTATATCAGTTAACTTATTTTTCAATTGACAAATTAATTGAGTGTTTATCCAGAAGCAGGTACATGAAAAGAGTGAGGGGCAAGGGGTCGTTTTGTATTCATGGTTATTTTAGAGTTAATATGGTAAGTAAGACTCAAAGCTCAGTTATTGGCAATTTTGTTTTCAAAGAAGAAATGCTTTAGATTCAGCCCATAGTTCAGTTGGCAAGTCAGCTGAAGAAACATCAGGGATAGACTTGATAGACCATTAAACCTCTCGAACCTAACATATGTTCCTAATAAGCCTTCCTTTGGGTTTTCTCAGTCAATTTTAGGGATAGACCAAACCAGGGAATGTCTTTTAGGTAATCTTCCAGTGTGTCCCGAGACTTAGTTTTGAGCCTTGACTGTAGAACAACTAGAGCTTTGTTGAAAATCTCAAGAGAGCTGAAAGAAGCTCTACTTGCTGAAAAAAGGAACTTCACTTCCCTCTCACCTCACTGTACTGTCTCGCTGTACTGTAAGCAACAGCACCTTAAATATGAAAACAGGTCTGTTGTTCTCATTGACAGCTGATCCTTGTGCTGTTTTATATCTCATAAGTTTAAATTCCCAAAATATGTTTTGACAGCTCTGAGTAAACTGATATGAATGTTTTGAAATCAACTGTAAGTTTAACAAGTAGGTTAAGAGTGCCACAGCAAGACAGGAGAATTTTTATAGTAGGCAAAAGGAAAAATTCAGCACAGTTGGCAAAACTCTGCCTTTCCAATGATGGATTTCTTTCTGTATGCTTGTTAAAATATAAGTGGAAGGTGGTTAGCTTTGAAAGAAGCCTTGCTCTGTGATTCAGAGCGACTCACACTGAAATATTTAACCTTTATTGATGTTCTGAAAAGCTTTTTTTGCAATCCAATTCCATTGTTACTGTGCTGGAAATAAGTTAATGTAAATGTATATCCCCATTTGCTGTAACAAAGGAAATATAATACAACAGAATGCATCTAGACATGCAAACTATATGGCTATTTTTAGGCATTATTTTGCCTTCTTTCCTCATCATTCCTCCTTGCTATTGTCACTCTTTTGGTTCAGGACAGTGTTTTGTCAGTGCCAGAGTCTCTGGCATAATTGGCAGGCACAGGTGTGAGCAGTTAGCGTGATTCAGTATCAACAGCCACCTGCTCACAGCTCTCTGCTATCCACTGCCCAAAGTAGCATCTATTGTGGTGGAAGCTGTGCAAACAACCGCTCACTTGGTAATGTTGATTCATCAAACTAGTAAGAGCCCCTGATGCACCTCCCTGCAACATTATCATTGGCTTGTACCTCCAGTTAGATGGGAAGTAAGTTGCTGTGCTTAATGAAAGGAGGTAATGATTCATTGTAAGAAAGAGTCAGTGACAGAGAAGGCTAATTGCTTGTCAAGCTAATGGCAGTGTTCATGTAGCCCTGAGTGACAGAATACATTCAGACCTGGTTAAAAGAACAGTCCGCTATGGGTGTGAGACCAATTTTCTCTTGACACTGATGTCGGGACAGCGAGGTCCTTCACTTCTGGGCAAATTGTGTTAGCAAGGAACCACCTGAGCTGTGCACAAGAGATTAAGAGTTCAGGTTTTATTGTTTCTGAGCAATCAAACTCTGCACCACGGACACTTCTGGAACTAAAGCTGTCAAGCACTGTTTCATTTTCGATTTCCCTTCTTGTGCTCCTCTCCCTTTCTTCCTTGTTACTTCAACGCTGTTGTCAGGAATGATTTAAACTTTTTCACTAGTTTCCTTTTCTTCCTAAGTTGGTGACATTTATTTATTTCCTCCTCTTTTTGTGAGAGGAATTCAGGCAGGTGCTGCCAAATTCCATCCTTTCTGCGACGCTCTGTGATGTATGTTTATGTGCGCATGTGAAAATGAGAAAAGGCTTGGAATGATTTCCCCCATCTTACTAACTGGAAATGGATGCAAAGAGAACGTGTGGCTATAGGCTGTTAAACAAGGTGCACTGGCTCCCAGCACTCTCATAAATAACAGGAGGGGAAGCTCTTTTCCAAGTCTGACTTCAGGGGGGCTGTTTGTTCGAGTACGCCGAGTCCTGCAGCCAAGGCACAGACTGTCAACTGACAAATTACCTCAAGGACTTTCATTATTTTGATCAGATATTCAACATCATCATTTTTTCATATTCCTCATGAAAGATTCTTGACATGTTCTGTAGGAGATGATGGGATTCCCAACATGTGACCTGAGCTGACTAGAACATTACTTTCAATGTCAAGCATTTATTATTGTCAACTTATTTTTTTCATGAATGTCAAACTATACCTGTTGAACAGGGTTACAGTTGGTGGTGCTGTCCTCTTTAAAAAGAACTGTTCAATAAGCAGAGACAAAGAAAATACTTTTGTTAAGCACAAGTTGTTTGTACATTAAATTAGTTACAGATGGACATGACATGTTCAGTTGTGCTCTATCCAAAGGGTGCAGCTATGGCGCTGAGCAAGTGTTTGTAAGATTCTTGTTCCCAAACCTTGATTCAAATTTATTTAAACTTGGGATTCATTATTGTTTCTAACATAGCCAACACTTAACTCATTTATTGTGGGACTTCTTCTAACCTCTTTTTGTATTATTTATAATGTAAATCACATTGGAAAGATTTTCTGGTCACAAACAATTAGACTTCTACCCATTAAATACTGGAATCGCTTGAATTGTTGTCAAACCCTGATTTTATTCCTTAGACCATTTCAGCCTTTGTTATTCTGTTTTTGATGGGATCCATTTGTTATGTCTGGGCATCTGCTTTGCAGTGTGGAGCCTCTGCCAGCTTTCAAGCAGACGTCTGCTTCTGGCACTGGGTTGTTGGTTCCTTGAGCGAATGAAAGCATGACAGTGCCTGTCATGTCTTAAATGTGTCAGCGGGGACTCATTAACTAAACAAATCTGTGCCATCGTCCCGCAGTCCAACAAGAGTTCCAGCCTCAGTGAACGCGAGGAATTGTAAACAAAGGACCAACTGGTCTCACAAACAGCCCCTCTCTAAAGATAGATTGAAAATTGCCTTCCCTTTCTTATCTCGGCCGAGTGAGAGGTGATCACTATCCAGATGATGTGAGTGTATAACTTTGGGTACTTTTACACCGAAACTGTTTGGTTCAGTTCAAACTTAACTTGAACTGAAATAGTCAGTCTGATTCCAAGCTGACTCTGGTGCAGTTTGTGGTGTGAAAGCAAAGCAAACCAACCACAGGACTTCACGGTAGTCGATATGTGTTTCATCAGCATGAATTAAAAAGCTAAACCACAATTAAATATTCCTACTGATGTTGGGAACTTTTAAGGAAATTATCGGTAGAAACCGAAAATATATTTAGGCAAGATCATTTGGTAACCATGATGATACGTATACGTCAATTTACCCCTCATCAATCATAAAATGAGGAAATATAACAGAGCAGAGTGCATCTAGACATGCAAGTTACATCCCCATGGTTATATTTAGGCATTATTTTGCCTTCATTCCTCATCATTCCTGCTTGGTATTTGTCAGCGGGGGTAAATATATAAAGCTACAAAGACAATCAGAGATGAACATTTGGTCCAAACATGCTTTCTACAACAGCCCTCTGCTCTCAGTAGGAAGTAAATTCCTTCTTCCTTCCCAGTGAAAGGGATGAAGTGCTTCATCACACAGATAAGAATGCAGACTGAGGCACAGCTACAGGAAAGGAAAGGAACCAGAGTCTTGCTTGTGAAGTATGGATTAGTTCTGGTAAAGTTAGTATGATTAATCCAATGCTGGAGAGCTGGTGCAGGCTCAGTTGCTCTGCGCCTCGCTGGGCTGCTGTTTTCCTGCTGTGCAACCAGGCAAGATGAATGGACTCAGATATGTCGAGGTGTCTCCCTCCTCCATTACAGTGTGCGCATGTTGACTTTCTCTAGTAATTTTCTGTTCATGGAGGGGGACCTCTGATCGGTGCTTGAAACAGGTTTCTGGCCTCCGCACTTAATATCCAGGACTCATCTGTGATTCATCTGTTTGATTGTATGAAAGGATTAAAGAGCCACTCTACTAATATAATCTAATAATAATAACACTGTAAAATATTATAAGATTAACAAAGTAGTGTATTCTCCACAGCTTTTCCTCACATTTTCTGGCTCACGCATGTTGTACCTGGTACAAAATTACATACATTGTGATATGTTTAATCCTGAACCCATGTTTTGGTATGACTCACTACTCATCTGTAAATTCGCTGTAAAACCCAAACATCAAATAATCTGTTGGCGTGCTCGGTAGCTTTAAACCAGAGAACTAAAACCTAAGAACATAAATGCTGTCCATTTCCATATCCTGCAGTTCTGTAACAGCGTTTTATTTTCAAAGCAGAGTAAATGTTATATCTTTACATTTCAAGGAGAAAGTTATATCCTCCTCTCATGGTTAATTTTCATGTTTAATGGAATATATTTTCTCGCAAAGACTGTTATAGGGTTCTCACTGGAGCTACAGCCCCAATTTCCTGTATAAGCTTAAATCTGAACATGCACTCTAAAGCCAGAGACAGATTACAGAAGCACATAACAATGCTTGAATTTTCTTTCCCTATATCCCATGCCGTTCATAATCATTACCCATTTGTTACTTCAGGCCTGTTAGATGTCCTTTAAAGGATTGCACGTACGTAAGAAGGAATGAAAAATCTCTGGCATATGTACGAAGAAAATTGGTATTTCGGCTGTGATGAATGGATGCTGCTGATGTTGTTTTGTGTGGGCTTCTTTCATCCTGCACGGCCTTTAGAAAAGTGCCTTTGCACCTGCCAATTCAGCATGGACAACTATGATTATCAGAGGGTTTTCTTTGCCATATGGCATTGTTCTCTTCTGCTTTTCCACATTGTAGATGATGCTATGAACAGGTGTGTCTGAGGATAATATGCCTTTAACAGAAACTCCTGCACTCACAAAGAGCGCTTTGTGTACGCTTTTTAAAGATCCCATATTGTAGAAAGTGAGATTTCCTTGTAGTTTTTTGATTATAAAGCAGGTCTAAATATAAATACTGTAAAAGTATCAAAACGCTCAATCCACGGAGAAATGCACACAGCCCATATTAAGACACTGTGCCTTTAAACGAGCCGTCAGGACTTCCGTAAGGTTGTGATGTCACAACTATAGAGTCACCGCACTCACCCATGCCCCCAGCAGATCATCACAACACGCTCATGTAGAAGCGCACCCATCCACCCCCTCAGTCAGTCTAAGCTGTTCGACCGCTCTGCTCAGGACTCTCCGAGTTTTTATAGATTGTTCAAGACGTCTCGCAGAAAGTGCTTTTTTCTGTTGTGAAGGAAAGTTAGTTACTTTCTTGATGGACAGATGGCTTCACTTGCAAAACACATTCCTGTTGCCAGTTTCACACTTTTCCAATTCCAATAATTGAAAATAATGCTCAAAGAGGCCTTGCAATGCGTCAACAAAGGCAGTGAAGAAGAAGACTGCAAGCTAGCAAGATGAGTGTAAACAATGAAGGATTTAAAATATTATATAATATATAATATATAAACATATACATATATAAATATAAATAAACAAAACTTTATGTGAACTGTGAACTCTCCACATCCCACAATTCTGCAACAACTGCAGTTTATGTTATGTTATGTCAGTATACACGTCATTTGTTTTTTTTTAGAAGGTCACTGGATCAGATTAGGCAATATTAAGAGTCAGAAACTTTTGACGTGACGTGACCGACAGACATGGCAGACCACCTGCGGGACCCCGAACTACTTGCGCGTCGTACAAATGTGATCAGTAAGGTCCCAGGGACCGACTTCACTGTTCCACCTGCCAGTATGAACAACAAATGTGTTTGTACTCCGCGATGATGATTTTATGCATCAAAGTGAACCTGGAACTATTTGTCGTCACTTGGCGGTGAAGGTGGGATCTGTCTTTTTCATTCCCAGTAGGTAGAAAGAAGAGGAGCGTGTGGTTTCATATAAGCAGTATTTATGCAAATTAATTCAAACATCTCTACTCACTGCTTTGTTTCTTTGGCAAACATTGCCTCCTAAACACTCATTGAAAACAATAATGGACTGTACTGAAGAGCATGGAGCCTGTCAGACGTCCTAACAGATGGTTATTCGTGCGTGCTATTACTGAACCATGAGAGATTCTGAACACCAAGCGTCAACTAGGAAGTCAGACTTTCGTGTTTGTAATACACAAAGCAATTGTGCAGCTGCCTGTAAATTCACCCTTCTACATGAAAATCCTGTATTGCACTATAAATGTTTCCTGCTATTAAGAGAAGTGGTTTTCATTTTTTCTATTATAATTAAAAGCTCCTGGGTCCTCCTCTTAACTGAGACAAAAGCTTTAAAGTCCTCTCTTCTCCCATGATGATCTTATTTTTGCAGTTTCCTCTCATTAAATTAAATGGGCTCTGGCGCAGTATGTTTCTCAGAAGAACCGCCATCAATGTTAATAGCAACAACAGTGAAATGCTTTGACGTTTTCCTCATGAGATGTCTATCCATAAAAAAATAAACATTTCTGGGAAGACACTGTCAGTCTCACAGCTCGTACTTCTGACCAGTTCCTCACATGAAGGAAGTTTGTTTGGAGTCAGGACCTTGACAACACTGCTTGTGTTCCTGTCCTGTTGGCCATTATTCACTGTGACAACTAAGCTACATGTAATGAACAACTTTGGCTTTGTGTTGGAGCTGAAGCTAGGCCTGTCCTAATTTGAGATAAAGAAAGGTTATTGATCAATGGTCCTAAACCATTAGCTCTCTGCCTGGATTTCTGGTGTGCAACAAATACGACGGGCAGGATGCTGATGCTGCGGGAAGAAAGGCGGAGGGAACAAGGACGGTGTGAATAAATTGGACAGGTCTGCTGGTCAGCAGAAGTGAAAAGTTAATTATTTTCACACATTTAAGATTGTTGTGCTTTACAGAGCAACATTACAACATTTCATCAAGCGGAGGGAAGTATAAACAAGATGAAGAGTCATTATGTGTGAGTCACAGAGGTAAGCATTCGTTTCTCTGAAAGACAATCACCTGGCAAGGGTCGATACTGCTGTTCTGAAGATATTTCCAGAATCCTCAAAGACTCTTCTAACCATAGGGGGGGAAAAAATTTCAACCAGATCACCAAGTTGTGACTCCGTTTCCTAATCCAAACAGAGATGGTGGCTGGTGGCTCCCTGGATAAGAGGTAGAGTCACATGTTAAAAATCTTTATCATGCTATTGTACCTTCTAGGTTTTTCAGAGAAAAGAATATCAAATGTAATGCTAATGGTAATGATGTACTCAGGCACAGCAGTGCTCTGAGCCATAGAACAGGCTCACAATGACAATTCTAACAGGCTGATGATTGGGCTGTTGAACCTACAGAGGCAGCTTTCACTCATGCAGTGTAATTTTTCCGTTGTGGAGATAGTGGAGGAAGCTTTGTAGAACTTGTGACCTTTCCTTGTGTGCTGGTATATGTTAGCAGTGAATTAATGATGCAGATTATAATAACTGTATAAATCCAATAATTCTGGTCATCACAAGGCCCTCAGGGCTCTTCCTGCTCATTGTATTCTCCTTTCAATCTGCCTCTGGTAGCTTTTTGCATTTCTTCCAGGTCATTTTTCCGGTTTGAGTGCTAATTATAAAGTCACAAGTCCCTCCCAAGCCTTGGAGCTGCCTCTGGCTCACACGAGCTTCTGCAACACTCAGCAAAAAGGTTGTATTTAGCGTTGGAGGAGATGAAATACAAAAAAAATCCTTTGTTTTTCTTTTGACTGTAGTTAAGACAAAACTGTGACCCTTATTAACCACTTGTCTCGGTGTCCTTGAACTGGTGGCAGTGTAGATAAATTGGAGTTCCAGGGTTCATATATTTTGTCCATGGGTTCAAGAGAAAACTGGAGAGATACAAGAAGAGTGTGTGTGGTCGTATATATGTGTGTGTTTGTGTTTGTGTTCACCGCTTAGGAGGTTAGGTTCCACCTCACTAGAGACGGGTTCTCCAACGACAGGTGGATTGTCCAGATTTTACAGCACAAAGAGGATTTTGCTGGCAACATTTCTGCTTCACACCTGATAACGGTATCATTGTCCCCTGCGAGGAGGTCTTTCCTTAGATCTTAGAAGAGCTCCTTCTCTTCTAGGTTAACCCCCGCACCTCCATCTCTCACCCATTCCTCTGCGCTGCCTTGACAGTATCTTGGAGGGCTTTAATCAGTTTTTCTATGCAGACATCAGGACCTTCTGCTGTACCGTGTTTTTTTCTGGCTGTGAGTCCATCTAAAACAAGCTGCTGCTGTGGCTTCAAAAAAATGTAGCAGCATGTGGCACCCAATAAATAAATACAAAGAACGCACACACCTCTGCTGCTCAAATCAACCAAAAGTGAGAGTCCTTTTCATTTTGGTAAAGACAGCAAATACATACGATCTGCATTTTTGTTTGAAGGCCAGGAGTCCAGAGATCAAAAACTGAGAGCAGAGCTGGGACTGTCTTTATTTTACTACTCCACAACTGCATGCTTACAAAAGTGAGTGGAAAATAACAGGGTGTTAAGAGCGTTAACATTTCAGTTAGACTAGAAAACATACGACATGCTCCAGAACAATAGCAGGCTCACATGCGTGGGCTCAGCAGAGATTAAGGGAGATCGTTAAGAGAGGGAAAGATGGTGGAGAGACAAAAAAAAGGCAGAGAGGGATAGAGGGGATGAGACTTGGTTAGTGAGAGAGGGGGTGGCAATAAAGATCAATCGTGAAGTGGTGAAAAAAACGAGTCGGAAAAGGGAGAATCAAATGAGAAGAATGATTAGAGCACATACTGACTGATGATGAGTATTGTTACTTATTTCAGTTAAATTTAGCCTGATGTCTGTCATCTCTTTTTCATCGGCTCTGATCCCTCCCGTCCTTCACCCCTCTTCCCCATAATCCTCACCCTTCTTTAGATGGTCTTTCTGATGGATTCTGGCATGTGTGCGTGCGTGACGTCATCCACCGCCCTCTGCCTCTGTCGTCTAATTGGACCCTTCAGGAACTCAGACATAATTAAAGCAGAGAGACGGGAAGTGTCGAGTTCAGGGCTACTAACCACACCCTCTTAATTGGTGAGAGTGAGAGGTGGAGGGCAGGGCAGAGGGTGCCGGATTGGTCCGATTTGGATGCCTCGGTGGTTTCCTCTATCACTTGTGACTGGCACTTGAATGTTGCATGTGGAGGAAAGTGACGGTAATGAACCTGAGGTGTGTCTGATGCATAATTAACAGAGATTGAGCATGCTGAGCCATAAGCAAAGAGATGATGTGGTTTTAAATAAGCTCATGTATAGGACAGTTATCTTTTGCACATTTAAAGGATAAGTCTAATTTTCATAGTTTTGGCCATCATGTCCAACAGTTATGATAACATTTTATACTCAATTAAAGGTCTTGAAAGAATTATTTCTCAATCAGCCTTTTAATAAGATGGGCTCCTCATTAAACAAACAGTTTTGCTTGTTTCACGTTAGTGATTTCTGTCTGTGCTGTTTTGTTTGCGCTACTCTGACTGGTTTGAAGTGGAATAAGCTGATGTCACATACTTCTGTGCACCAATCAGGATTAAACAACATTTGTATTAGATACTGAGATTCAGTTGTGACTGTTTGCTTACATTACCAGGCCACTGTCAATTAAATCTGATCAAACCACAGTTTTTCATGATAATAATTGAAGATTTTCTTTTCAAATTTTAACTCTAACTAACAGCTGTGGAATGAGACTACCGCTTGTAAACAAGCCAAAAGATTACCCAGATTATCAAAACCACTTTACTTGGTAAAACCAAAAGTGAGCACACACGAAATGTCAATAATAATCTTTCACTCCACAGGAAAATTGTGCGCACAAAAGTGGCAAAGCTAGTTCAGACGGTCAAGTTAATTTTATTTGTATAGCCCAAAATCCTTCAAATTACAAATTTATTTGGTAGCCCTTTTAACAGGGGGAAAAATTGCAGAAACTTCAGTCAGTCAACTTGAGTCCCCCCATACACCCACATGGAATACTCTTGTCTCTTCATCATATATCCATCGCCATAGCCAGGGAGAGATGCCTTTATTACACAGCAACAGTGTAGAGATGATGGGAAAGGAGGGGAGAGAGATATGGAGAATAACATCCAACAAAGCTCCCCAGTCCGACATGAACCGGAGATGCTGAGGGTCACCGTCGGTGCCGCAACCCCTCTGCCACGCGGACGACCCCCAACAATGTATTTTCATTATAGCGGTGTGTTTGAGCCATCAGTGCTCTGTTCATTCTTTTGCTGCATGCCTGCTGCCAGTCCACTCACTTGAAAGTATGCTGTCATTTGTTGCTGCTGCTGCTGCTGTTCATATAGCATTTTAAAAGCCTCACCTCAACCTTCAGTATTTGGTTCTACATTCTCCTCTATAGGGAAAGTGATTATCATCACTCCCTACTGTGCATATTCCACATTTACAGCTCAGATGCAAGTTGCACCAGGCAATCAGTGTGTAAGCTCCTTTTTATATTGTTGTTGTTTTATATTGGCCTTTGTGGCCTCTTCTCAATACCTTTTGGCTAACCTGGTCTTGATCTTCTTACTGTTCATGTTTCTTTCCCTGCCTGACTTTTTTTTTTTGCAATGTGACCGTGATCCTGGATCTCACCCCAAGTTGTAATGAGCCAGAATTACCTTTTAAACCCGTAGCATCCTTCATCTCTTTTTCTAACATGGTGTTTTTTCTCTGCCTCTCCTCGGCACGGAAATCACCGGATCAGTCAGCCTTGTGTTAATGTTGTCTAAGGGCCCATGTATGTGATGCTTATCTGCACAGATGGCACATTTGGTGCCAGATATCATGACCAGCTAGCTGCAGAACACCGCTGCCAAAATGCATTAGAGTGCCCACTCACTGTCATGGACCTGTTGTGTTGTAGAACAGGATCCATGTGGCATTCTAATGGGAATTTTGGACTCTCTTGTGATGGAAACAAATAATTTAGCAGGCCCTCGTCGCTGTATTGACAATGGTTTATGTTCAAGTAACCTCCAGACTCTGAGTGATGGTTTGAGGCCCTTGCCATTGAAAGGGATTCAGCGATGGATAGCGGTTAAGAGCTGTCATTATGTGCCCTGCATGAAACCTCTGCATCAATATTCATGCTGGGGGGGAAACCCTCCAGAGGCCGATTGGCCTCTGTGTGGATTTAATCCAATTTACCGAATGCTGCCACTGACAAAATGGCAATCTCTTTCCTCCCCCTCTGAGAAAGTAAGTGACCCCAACACAATTTTCCTGTAACATAAAACACCTCAGCCACACTTTCTGTTTCTTGTTATCACTTCTTTCACTTTCCCCCAGTACATTACATCACTCAAACTAGTAAATGCCAGCCCGATCACTGGGACAATGTGGTGCTCGGTTAATGAGGTGTGGCTCTGACGGGCTGGAGAATCGCCTCAACCTTCCCAGTCCAAATGATCACCCGCTAATCACTAATGAACGAGAAGGTATGGAGAGGAGTCACAGAACAGATGATGGGAAATAATGAGAATTAATGATGATATGGCATGAAGGACAGGTAGCACAGAGAGACAGTGGGAGAGAAAGAAAAGACGACCTCATATATATATGAGGAGAATGAAATGAAAAGCCAGAAAGACAAGTGTGTGGAGCTCACAACCATCTGCTCGCTGTTGCTTGCTCAACAGAAGCCAGCGGAGTAAATGAAACGTCATCAACCTTCAAATGTGACATTTGTGATTCCTGGCTGAGCTACAAAAGCACGATTCATTGGTTTCAAAATGGAGGATACAAATACCACTGCAGTTTATAAAGGAACAGTTTGATATTTTGGACACTCACTACTGAGAGTGATGGCGAGTGAAGATCGATACCACTCTCATGTCTGGACGGTAAATATGAAGCAACAGCCGGAAGATGGTTAGCTATGTGGGGTATCACTCATTTTCTGCTAAATACAGAAGCTAAGCACAGAACGTACTACAGAAGACAAATCCTGTGTGTTTTCTGCTCAGAAAAGGATGTGAAGAGGATGTAAGGACCCTGTGAAGAGGGTGGAATCCAGCTGTGATTTAAAGCTCACGCTATGTGTGAGAGTACAATAAGTGGCTTTATTTGATCTACACAAAATTCTGAGAGGCTATCCACATATATATTTATATATATATTTTACATTTCCTTTTTCAAAATCAGGTTAGCTTCCATGATGAAATGGTTGCAACAATGGTGAGAACAGGAGGATTTGATAAGGAGAGTCATCTGTTAGTGTAGATATGGGTTAGATATCAGTGGGTTGCTTCTACGTAACATAGTAAGTTCATAATCAATGTTCCCTAACTTAATTGAACATTCAGATGAGACAAATCCATAAATTTTGCCTTAGGTTGGAATGAGCTGGGTCAAATTCATGCCTGTTTGAAGAAATGGCTACTGTGACATTTTCTGTGATGGTAAAGATTTTTCCTCATTTCTGAAGGAAGTGGAAATGTTCTGGCAGGAATTACTCTGATTGATTACACCCCCACTTTCAAGCCACCCAGTTCACTTTGCCACGGAGGACTGTTGTGTTGTTAATGCACAGTGCTATCTATAAAAGCCACAGAAGGTCTCCTACATCTGTTAGGTATTATGTCAAAATAGCATTTGATAAATTAATTTTCTGACTAAGCAAGCCATGGAGAGCAAACCATTGTCTAAAAAATAAAGAAATGCAAACATCATGCCCCAGGGACATGCAAATAGAATAAGAAAGCACATACGGGCTTTTAGTCATTTCTATTGGGTGACAGAGGTAATTGAATTCAGTCTGGAAACCATTAAGATTATTTATGACTGCCTTTCTTCAGAGGAAACATGAACAGTGAAAGAGAGCCCTGCTTGGCTGTACATTTCTGCACGACCACTAAAGGCCAATGCAGCCAACGCATGAAGCACATCTTGCTCACCCAGTGGGGGATTTTAAATCTCTTTTCCTTCTTGTTTTGTATAAAAATAGATTGTCTTATGCTTCAGTACATCATACAGGAAAAAACAGACTTTGATCTGCTTAGCGCTTGCATTCACTACACTATGCGTTCCTGTCAAGGCAGCCAAATCCCACCTGACCGTGTTCAGTGACATCAGCATCAAATGATCAATACCGGTGTTTAAATTTGACACATTCAACACTTTTTTTACAGCACGCAAGTGGTGACTTATTTGAGCTCTCACTTACATCACAGCACAGAGCATATCTGACTACATATGAATGTTACACAAATCATCAAAATAAATAAAATAACACTGGCAGTTGTGGAAAGTAGTACGTATTTTTACTCAAGTACTTTACTGACTACAAATTTCAGGTACTTAGTGGTATTTCCATTTCATGTGACTTTATACTTCTACTTCCCTACTCTTATCCAACAGCTACATTTACAAACTACTTTGAAAATTTTGATTAATTTTAATTAAAAATATTTTACTAATTTTTAATAATATAATGTATAATACAGCACTCACAGGTGCCATGATTCTCTGCATTACCTTTTTACTTTTAGGACTTTAAAGACCGTAACAACTTATTATCATGCAACAAAGGTTAGAAGTTCAGAAGAAAACATTATTAGTGTTCATTTTTTAAAGAGTTTTACACTCAAAAACGTAACTATTCACTGCTTCACCAGGACTGTTTGGGTGTAGTTTGATCAGATTTGATGCTCACACATTTTCATTCAAATGTTGCTAAATCCTGATTTGCACGTGGAAATACAGCAGAGACCCGCCCAGTAGTGTGTTCTTAGAAGACCCCATTATTCATGAAGCTGAAATTAAGTCAATTACCTGTGTGCAGATTTCTTAATAAAGACTCTTACCGCTTATATATGCACAGTGATCTCCCCCAAATCTCAAGCACCCTTGATTAGCTATTTGAAGCCCCAAGAGATTCTGAGCCAACAAAGTCTGCTAGTTGATCTAAACACAACAAATTTACAAATGTGAAAGGTCAAACAAGTTATAATACCACACCAGTTAAGCACAAAAGCCCTATTCTTATTTATTTTGCCCTTTATGCACTATAACCCGTATGTCACACACAAAGGCAAACTCCATTTCAAGCTACATTGTCCCAAGGCAGATGATAAATGAGTTGCTGTTTCCATCATAAACTAAGCACTAAACATTGTTTGGCTTTTAATGTATTCATACATGAGGTGCTTTACTTTAATGCATTTCATATGCAGTGTTGCTTTGACATATAATCACTGCTGCAGAGACTGACTGTAAACATACAATTTCCATAAAATGGCTGTGCAGATTGAGAAATCAACATTAGTGCTCCATGAACAGCGTACGCCTCATTTATTTCTGCAATTACATCAAAGTTGTTTAAAAATCAATGCTGAGAACACTTTGCTGAGCATGATGGATGCACGGTGTGCCTAATTATTTTCCACTTTAGGATATGTCTGACATTCTGTTTATCTCTGACCTTTTTCTAGTTCCAGGGTGAGGGGACGGTAATTCAAAATCATTTTTCAAGGAGACATTGGTAAATGCAGAATCTCACCTTGGAACCAAAAAAACACATTTCAGACCGGGTGAAGAGAAAACTGAGGGTCATCTTTAGCCCAAGCATTTATCTAACTTTTCACTTTGAAAGGCTTTCAAATTATTTCACCCTCTCTGCAGTGTTTGTTTGCAAATGGTGTGTAATTTGGAGGGGCACAATATCAACCAACGCAACCACTTCGCTGCCTTCGAAAATATAACAATCACCCCTGCCAACACATCTTTGAATGAAGAATACTTGTACTTGTCAAGCAAAATTGCTGTTCCTTTCTTGCTGCTGTTTCTCTGGTGTGGGCCTCTATGGTAAATATTGAGAATACGGAATGGGAATCAATACCACCAGTCTAAGCGCACAGTTCTGACTGTTGTTTGGCAACTACAACATTGCGATGATTTGGTGATGGAAGAATCCTCAAAAGGTTCTCCCGTCACAAAACTGATGGTGCAGAATGGCCGCAAGCAAATACACAGTACACAAAATGAGCCGCTGAGGGCAGATGATGTTGAACTAACTTGGGAGGAGATAACACATTTGGTTAACATGTGTTTCTCAGATGCTCGAGAAGAACTGTTTCCCAGTGTAGAAAACGACTCAGTGATATTAGGCAAAGAGCCAACCAGACATTGGTGGTGAAGCACAGGGACAGTTTGGGTGCAGGAGGAGCACTTCCACCAGCCAGTATCTGACTTCTACGAAGATGAGACCACCTTCACAGTGCACATGTTAATCGTGTGAAATAAAAACGCTGTATTTTGCTCTTGTTCGACTCTAAAAAAAAAAAAGGGGTTATAAATATTTGTCCTTGAATGCGTTTCTCCTCAACGTAGGAACTGGTTAACTTGAAGATCAGACACCAAGATAACAAATGGACACAAGAAGGGAATATATATATATCCAATGAAAATGCAGTTTCTATGGCCCCCATTCTCCATGCATAGTCACAAAAATAGATCCCTGCATCTCCTCCAATCTTGTCTGAACTAGGCTAAGGAGTGCTAATGAGGACAGGGACAAACAACCCAGTTATCCACTGCTGTGGCATATTCCATAGTGTCTTCAGACACTTATATCACACCCTTCGGAAAGATAATAAATATTTCATTTTGCATAAAACTTCAAATTCAAATTATATATGTGGAATTGAATGGCTCTCTGTGATTTTATTTTATTACATTTGTTAAGTAGCTTCTCTTCTTTCAACCACATTCTCTGTGATAACTGAGCGTATTCCATCCACTGAGGAAAACTGTCTGAAAGCTCTGGAAAAGGTAAGTGAGTAGACCTTGAGTTAAGACTTTTTTGTCAAGTTACTTTTTCCAAGGAATGAACTTTTAGGCTCATAGCTAATATTACTTACTTGTCCAACAGCAAGAAGACCAGCTCGGTGTCTGTCTCGCCAACGACTAAAAGCCAGTCTGGGATTTACTCTAGTCCAGCCTCCAGACGTCATTTGCGTTTTTTCCTCATTGTCCAATCAGATGAATTGAGAGGCGGGCCTTCTGCGGTGGTGAGATCTATAAGTTTACTTAATAGTGCCTTAACAGGCAGAAAAGTGCTGGCAGGGCACTGGGAGTGTTGGGTGAAGCACATGTGCGGTGAGAAAAAAAACGCTGGACGTCGGTTTTTGTTTACATGACAACAATATCTTAACACCAGCTAAGGGGTTTACTACAAAGATAACATCAAGCTAACAACGTGTAGGGTGATAAAAACACTCACCACACACGCTCTCTCCTCACCGGGAACAACTGAAAAAAGACGCTGGCTATGTGGAGTACAGGCCCTAAATGTTTTGTGCGCAGCTCATGCACCTGAAATGCCTCGTGTTTTTGCAGGTGCGCTCTGAGCACCTCGAGTTGAAATAACCTCAACTCAGAGCGGAAAAGTGCCAGACGTCATTTGCGTCTTTTTCCCATTTGTGGTGGTGAGATCTGTGAGTTTACTTAACAGAAAAATCCCAGTTAGACTAAGTGATTCAGTGGTTGCCTAGCAACAATAGCAAGCTGCTCCCTTTTTAAATTTTAGTTGTCAACAAAAAAGGCAGTGCGGTGCACCTCTTGTTTAGCGACTTACACTTACTTGGACAAGTGATACAAAGGTGAGATTTATGCTTTACCAGAAGCTTTTTCAAACAGTATTTTTTTGTTTTACAAGGGAAAAGGGAATGAAGACTAACTGTTGTTTTTTTTTTGGAAAATGTATGTCTGGTTAACTTACATACCTACATAAAAGAGCAGCACACAACCGCTTGCTGGAGCTTTTCTATGGGACCCTCCAGGACTGTCTTCTGCACAGTGGATGAGACCTGAAAGGAGCAGTGTCCATCCATCCACTCACTCCTGGTTGATGACTTTGACCCTGCCCTTCCCAATTGATGCTGTGACCGGTTGTGGTCAGGTGGTCACAGACAGCTGATTATCCGATGTTCATTCAATCTCTCTGTCAATTTTGGTAACTGTATTCATTCAACTGCACTTTGCAAGTCACTTCACGGTACATTGCACCCATGGAAACATTAACATCTGTTACAATTTGCAACAGGGGAAAATGAGATGCACCTGCCTTCACAGTAAAAGCCCAAACTCTCTTTAAGGATGAAGAAAAGTAAGTAATTATTCCGGCCAGGTGTAAATAGCTCCACTCTCTGAGAATAAATGCTTACTTAGGTATTAACAGAGTCTTTTGAATGTTAAAAATCTAATCTAAGTGTGTTGCAATTCGAAAAAACGGAGTACACGAGTGTCGCCGCGGGATTTATTTTGAAAGTCACAACCGGAAGTTATTTTCAACTGTTTTGCTAGCTTGACAGTAGCATAGTACACGCTCTGAGGCAGGTGATAACCGCTCACCGTTGACTGGCAGACACACAGTACTGTACCGGAGCACTGCGGCCGAGAAAATTCAGCGACTTCAAGGATTTATATCAGAGACTGAGAGACTTTTTCGTCGCTGGGACTGTTAAATCTCAAAATCTGCGACAGAGGACAATGTTTCTCCTGCAGTACACCGGTAGGCTGGTCTAACTAACCTCACAGCATCTCACGTTACACACATAAAACAGAATAATGTTCATGGAAAATGTATTGTAAGTGTGTTAGTATCCAGTAAATATCGGCTTTTTGATATTGTTTATCCTAATGATGCCATTGTGATCCTGGGGAACCAAACAGCTTTATGTTTTTGGTACACGGTGGTATTTTAGCTAACATCCATATAACATTTCTAATTGTTGACACATTCAGAGGATGGACAGTATCAGTTGTTGCACTGTAGCTCAATAATCTCTTAAACTTGAACCATCCTTATCGACTAATATTACTTTAATATTTCTAGAATAAGACTATGTTTGTCTCACTAAATTGTGAGTTAAGTGACCTTATCATGGGCTAATTCATGATATTTTCATTCATGATTTTTTTTCTCTGGGCAGGGCCATGTTTAAACACACTCCATGATATGCAAAAGTTTCTATCCCTCTAAAACTTTATTACAGGATTAGTTTACTTCCGTTTGTAATGAAATTCATCTTGCTCATTTGACTTTATAATGCGGTTTATCCCTTTTCTTATCCTGTGAGCGATGGGGAACTAGGGGGAAGTGTGAACTAACTGTTGAAAAAGCATTTGATTTGGTTTGGAAAGGGATAAACAAAGTTAACTTTATCAGACTCTCCAGCCACAAATCGGATAGGCGTACATTTTCCTTTCGGGCCACTCACTCCTAAATCATAACAACCTATATAAGAGAATTGCCAGTATTTTCTCAGACTGTGCCAAAGTGGTTATCTGTAACTAGGTACTGAGATAAACAGTTATCTTTATACTTTTTAACCTCTTAGTCAATGATGATTTCTGTTGGTCCCCAGAGCTCAGCCCTTTATATGCCTGCTGGATTAAGTACATCTGGGGTTTTAAGTGGAAGCTGCTGACTTGGTCTTTTCCCTGCATTCATTTCCTAATTTACCTGTGATCCTTTAACTGTAGTAAATACAACTGTTTACCACTGCCACTGAGCAATTGGGGCTTCCGCTTTATTCAAACACTTCTTTCTTTGTTTTAGCTACCTCCTGTTTATACCGCTGTGATTTATTTAGAACTTACTCCAGGTCTCTCATGGCCTGTCTAATGATGGATAAGTACTCATAATTTGATGATTAGTTCCCCCAATAACTAGCTGGGCCAAGTGTTAAGAACCTTTTCAGAGGGAGAAGCTCTGTACACACAGCTGTGCAGTTTAGTCAGTCATACTGCAGAGGACTGTTATAAACACTTGTAAACTACATAAGAAGCTAGTGAGTAACATTGAAGCACGGTGTCAAATTGAACTAAAGCTGCAACTAACAGTTATTTTCATTATCTGTTAATCTGCTTGCTCAACCTGTGAAAACAGTTGTATAGTGTCTTCTGTGGCTCTTGGGGAGCTTCGTCAAATCTGAGAAAATAACCCTCGTAATGTCATCAGGGATGTCTCACCTTGGTCTTGGAGTTACAGTTGCAGTTTGAGGTGTGGAGTTTGAGAGGCAGGAGAGTCTAATGAAAATATGCAACTGGTTGCATTATGGGAAATATATGATCCAGTATCAGCACTAGGGACTAAAAATCAGGATAATTTGCCCTCTGCTGCTTTAATTGTGTCCATTTTCAGTTAATCTCTTGCAAGTCCCCCGATGTTTTAGAGGTACAATGCTACTTGGTGAAATCTTTTTTTTTTGTCTATGAAGTGTCAGATAGTGAAAAATGCTCATGATGAAGTCTTCAAACCTCACGTCTTGCTTGTGTTGTCATACAAACTGTTTAATACCCAAAGATATTCAGTTTGCTAAAATATTAAACAAAGAAAAGCAACAAATGTTAAAGTCTGAGGAGCTGGAACCAGTGATTTATTTTATTTGGGCATATTTGCTTGAAAAATAATTTAAAGATTAACTACTTGTCAAAATTGTTGACTTTCTGTAGATTGACTACATGACTAATTGACTAATCATCATAGCTCCATTCATAAATGCAGAATACATTAAAGCTATGTTGTGTTAAACTTCAACCCTGTCATCCGTTCACATCTGGAAAAAGCAGATGAAGTGATTTCTAAAATCTGATGTTTTATGTTAATGTTTCCTGACTCCTCTAGCGCTGGAACAAAGTCTCCCCACTCTCAAGAATGTGACGGGTGACATCCTTGCATCCATCACTATAAGTGGAGGCTGAGTGGCCTCAGGAGCAACCATGGTTGAGTTAAGGTCTATCATTCTCTGTGACAGCCATTTACCTCCACCCCTGCACCGATCCTCTCTCTGATCAATGAGCAGGGCATTGTTGGATTGCCTTCAGTAGGAAGGGGCTGTCAGAGAGGGTTGACAGAAATACAGAGAGATAGAGAGAGAAAGAGACTGAAAGAGAGAGAGGAAGAGAAACTACTGGATATCTGCTTTGTTTTGAGTTTGCTGTGGCCCCAGGATAATGGTGCTAGTATAGCTAAATTAAGGCACAACTGAATGCAGAGTGAGATATGTTAGAGTGTGAGGAGATTTGTCAGCTTTGGAAAAATCTCCCTTTTAAATGAGGAAACGTAAGCTCAGTTTTGCTAACAATTCAGCAGTAAGTGTGCGTCTTGTAACAATGGCTATGGGGAAAAGAGGCAGCATAATGAAATGTGAAAATATGAGTCAGAGATAAAGGAAGCTCCCGTTCTGTGAGTACCGCTGGCAATATCACTGTTTGGGAATGGAGGATTCAGGAGGGTACACTGCTGATAGGCTGAGATGCTCAGCTCTATTAACCTGGTTATGGATCATTCAGCAGTGCCTTGAAGGCCCATGAAGACATGGTGTCTACTGGCTGTTTAGCTCCTGAACTTGGTTTCTTAAGCTAGGAGTTTCGCTGCTTACTGTGGTCCAGTCTTAGAGGAGTTTTGCCAGTGCTGTTACCAAGAGCCAAAGGGTGAAGCTAAATAAAGTATGCCATGAGACCTTTTCTTGTCTTCGCAGAGTTTCTGTAAGACGCAGATAAGTGTTTATAGAGAATAATGTCTATCATGTATTGCTAGACTATGCCTGTCGAATTAATGGCTGACCTGTCCGCGTTAAGTAACGATACCTGAGTTTTCTGTCACACCTTGGTATAGCCTTGTCACCGTCTGTGTATGACTATTGCCACAAAACTGTGCTTTGCGACACTTTTTTAAACATAGGTTTAGAGCTGGAATAAAGATGTGTTCCAAGAGAAAGCTTGTCACTTTTTAAATGGCTACCTTTATGTTCACATTATGAGCGACAAAGCTACACTACGTCATTGGATCACTGGAAAAAGTTGAGGCCAGTTCAACTTTGATTTGTGGCGCATCACACAGCGACAAGTGTTTGTAGCTTCTTGTCACCGGCTTCCATTGAAAATGATTTGTAGCTGTGAACAGAGTGGTTAAAGCTCAGGAAGTTTGTTTAATATCCAATGATGCTGCTGCAAAGATGAGGACAGCTTATAGTTGCTGGCTGTCATAATAATGCAACAGAGTTTCTGGCATGCAGGTTTTTTCAGATGCAGTTGAAATTAGGGACTGATAGAAGATGTTT
Organism: Enoplosus armatus; assembly: GCF_043641665.1. NCBI lineage: Eukaryota > Metazoa > Chordata > Actinopteri > Centrarchiformes > Enoplosidae > Enoplosus > Enoplosus armatus. The sequence goes on from NC_092189.1 coordinate 17,272,730, forward strand.
TACTGTAAGAAATGCTCACACTCCCAGCTTTCACACAATCTAATTTCAGCCGATCAAAAGAACTGAATTAGACCGAATGCTGTCAGTTCTGTGGGCCATTACCTTTTCAAGATATCTGCATGTTCTCGTTTTGATCTCTTCCTGATATCACAGAGCTCTCCATTCATAGCTGGAGCAGGTTTGTTTGGCCAATTACTGATGGTGAAATAGATGAAGAAAATGACTTCGCTGAGACAGCCTTTATTGAGTACTCACACCTTACCCCACACAAGATGTGATTTTCAGTATAATATCTGAAATACGCCTGAAATGTTGTCTGGTGTATGGTCAGCATAAGGCTATGGCTTTTCTGTTCATTTTTATTACTTTGACTGCGATAGAAAGTAACTCTCTTCAACTTTCTTTTCCTGTGTCTGCACGAAGTAACTCTCACCTCAACTCTTTCCCCTCAAGGCAGAGTGCAATTATTTAGAGCTGAATCTGAAGAATATCTCTAACTAAAAAGGCTATGAAGAAAGCAGAGCCATCCTCAAATTTGGTTCTCGAGGATATATTTTCATAATGCATTGAATACATGTGAAGGCGTCATTGATAAATGCAGTTTGAACCCCTTTGCATCCAATTTATGACAGTCATCTCTTTTGAGCAGGCATCCTGACAAGGAGCTTAAGTGAATCCCTAAACAGCTCTTCTTATCTTGTTAAATCTTAGTTTCAGGAAGGCAATGATAGAAACCTTTTTCCTGTGACATTTACACCAAGAGCTCATTAGAGTGCTCATTTTAAATGTGCCTTCCTGAAAAACGGGTGAAAGAAACCATGTTTATTTTAGGTGAGGCAGTAAAGCCTGTTCATGGTTTGTTTGGCACTAAATGAGTTTGTAATTTTCACTCTGCCCCTCTTGTATCTGAGCACCTCATGCACATCTGATGACTATTGTTACACCCACAAAAGCAATTGTTTGGAAAATAGTTTTTCCCTCTTTTTTTTTTCACGTAGGGAGGTCTAAGAAACATTCCTGTTACAGTTAAAGAGAGGCATTTATACCTCAGAATTTGGTGCATAATGGTGCTTTTCCACAATTACTACCACTGCAGTGGACAGCTGTGCTATTGAGGGCTGTCATTGTGCATTCACACTGCTGGCAACATTGTTGATGGGTTGCTCTTTCCTGGCTGATTGTGGGTGGTGTGAGAGGCTTTGATTGCATCTATGTAGTGGTCTCGTGTAGCTACAAAGTTTTGAAGTACAGTGCAGCACATCATGTAGTTTTCCCAGGTTTTGTTTTGCTCTCCGTGGCACGTTGTGGTAGGTTGCCATAGATAATGGCGCTAATTAGATTGGATTTATTGGAAATTAACTGAAATGCTCAATTATTGATGGAGGCAAGTTGGCAACCGTTCCCTAGTCATTGTTTTTAACACCTGTGTTCTTGCAGTCTTTCAAATAAAAATAACAGGGTAGCAGGCAGCTTTGAAGGGCTGTAATCAACTTCATAAAAAAATCACCACAGAAGGGGAGCAAGGAAGCACAGACATCTGCTGATTGTAGATAAGTGCAAAAATCGTTAGCTGTGGTCAACACACTGAGTTTGGCCAGGTTTCTGAGCTCTGTCTAGCCATATGAAGTCAAGGTAACTGCTGCCATTAAAGTCTCAATATTTAGCGCATTATAAGGAATAAATGGAGCTTTTCTACTTTTTCTTTTGTCACCTGAAGCTGTTTTAAGAACGTGATAAAAAAGAACAATGCTTTTATACTTCACCACTTGTCACATTCTCCCGGTGGAAATTAGATATAATATGGAGAAACTAAGGTAAATGGAGGCAATATATTATACTGCAGAAATTGCTGTTGTGAAGTGCGATTTGACAGTCCTTTGGAGCATCAACAAATGGTAGAATATTTTTTATTTGGACAAACTGGGAATTCTTCAGCTCCCCAGAAATTTGAAACGTCCTCTGTTGTAGACTGGTAAGTTATTCATCAAACGGGTGAATAAGTAAGGGTAAATATTGAAAGCAATAATGAAAAGTGAAAGAATTCAGATGAATAGCTCAGAGGGGCTATACAATATTACAAACAGTTGTTGCTATCCCAGTTCATTATATCTTATATAATGAGAGAAAATACTGCATGGATGGAATTGTTGGATCTTAATGTTATTTCATACTTCCCTGTACTGACAGATTACATCAAGTGACCAGAAAACTCCTGGACTCCCTGCACAGTATATTGTAATGCAAGTGAAATATGATCATTTGCTGTTTTACAGTCATTTTGACACTGTAGTTCATGCGGGTCTCTACCTGATTGCATCATACTAAAAGGTGTAACCAATATTTTCTTGAAATATACAGCAGAGCAAAGATATAATATATAATATAATAATATAGTTCAGTGGAGCAAAACCACAAACCACAGTCTCAAAAAATACCTTTGTGACACTGTCAAAAGCATTTTGCTCACTGTATTTCATTATCAGAAACTTTTCAGCTCTTCTTAATCCATAACCACAAAGCCAGTATAGAAAACATCTGTGAACTTGATGTTTTTGACGGTTACAGTACGGGTATGTATGTCTTTTACCCAAGTTTCATATCCCTGAATCTTTGATTTTACAGTGATTAAAATTATTTCAAATGGGGACGTCTGTCCTTGACAGATACATTAGCAACAAGGTTGGATTAGATCGACGCAGCTGTGCAGGTTGTAAGGTTAATTTATAAAAACAACAACTCTGCTAACGACTAAATTAGCATATTTCCTAGTAACGCCTATTGCATCTTCTGTGTCAACTCATAATGATTGGTTAAGGCAAAACAAAATAATGCCCCCTTCCCAAACAGAAATTGCCAAACATGAACATGATATCAGTTTGAATACTGAAGAAAGAAAGAAAGAAAGAAAGAAATGCAATTTCTGGCTGGAGCCTGTTTCGCCAAATTTGCAAGATGAGAGCTGTGATTTGCAACATGAGATCAGAACAAACATCATACTTGCAACACATGCATTAGCTTGTGAGAGCATTGTAGGACTCCAAAATGTATCTGCAACTTGTGAGTAATTGTTTGTGAAACGTAATGCTGCCACCATTTGCGTTCATGCAGTGTTCGTAGATTGTTTTTGTGAAACCAGCCCCTGATTATCAGTCCTGCTTAATCTTTCAGTGAATGACTATTGTGCTAGCTTAATTTTTTTCTGATGTCTGTGTTTGAATATCCATTTGTGTCTGTCAGATTGCTGTTGTTGGCTGGCATTGTCTTCCAGGTGAGACATTCAGCAAATAAGCGGGATTTTTACCAGTACCAGAATCTGTTCATTTGAAGAGCAGTGTGAAGGATGCGTGGTAGAACACTGTGAGCGTCAGCAGAATCAGCAGCAACTTGGCAGCCTAAAGGTGTTTTTGGATCAGCTCTGGCACTCTCTGGGGCTCCACCACCTGATTGATGGAGCTGTTTGTTCCTAATCACTTCAGAGATAAAGTACCATGCAAGGAACGTTGAAAGTGGATCTAAGGACTTTGCAGCAGCAGGTGCAGGAGCTACACCAGAGTTAAGACAATAACTTCAAATTGTCTCATTGCTTCACAACTCATGCTGTTTCTCTCTGTGGCTTGCTTTTATTAGGTAATGGCTGTTGTTTTAGCCTGCCACTAATGTTCAGGTATCTGTGTTTGCCAGAAACAGAAATTTGGGATGGTGTGATTGTTCAGCTTTGTGATCTTTTGGAGGTTCACAAAGCTGAGCAATCAGTACTGTGTGATGACTTATCTAAGTCAGCAGTCCAATTTAGTAAAGTTGGTATCAGTTCAGTTAGAGAGTTTGTGCAGTAAATCAATATGTGGAGGGATTGCCCATCCAGAAATGCTGTGCAAACAATCCCTATTGAGTTTGAAGGGGTCAAATTGAAAACAGTGAGAGAAGACAGGATAGAAAAGGCTAATTTATGCTAAGAACACACTGGAGTTTGGTAAAAAAAAAAAAATAAGAGAAAGGAAATGATCACAAGGTAAGGGAAAGGTGACAATAGAAAAATGAGAAAAAGGCACTGGAGTAGATGGGAGAAGCTGGATTAGACTGTTCACCAGGGATCAGCCATGTGATTACACCTCAGCAGATTTTTTATTTCTGTTCTCACATATCATCTTGAGAAAGAAGCCTTTGCTCTGCTACATCAATATCAGGATTCACCTCAGCCTGTCAGTATAAGCCTCTGTGTGGTAGGAAGGACTGACGGAAAGGCAGGGACCCCCCCCCCCCCCTTCCCTCCCCACCCTCAATTTCTCTATGCCTTTCAAAATAAAGAAGAGGTGCTGGAAAACTGTTGGTCACACTGGAGCATAGAGACTGTCGGCAGCATTACTGTGACTATCGCCTTCACTGCACATGTTTAAGAAACAAAGTGATGCTGAGATTTTGCTGTGATTCCGGCATTTTTCTCTTTCCAGCAATGCCAGGATAAACAAGTGTAAATAGCAGAAGACAGGCTATGATGGATTACTTTAAGGGTGAAGCACACTACATCAGAATGTGCCACTGTCCACTGCTGCTGTGGATAGAGTCTACAGTATACATGGGAATATATGGGCACTAGCAGCTACCTTAAACTGTAATGCAAATTAGTCAAAATTTAGTTTACACTGTTGTTGAATACAGCCTGACCAATACTGGATTTTTGAGGTTGGTACCGACATTGATACTTGAGATTTTGAAAACTCTGATGACAATATCTTATAATAACATAACAGAAATAATAACAGAAATAACGTACTCAGTCATCTGACCAATACAGCCGTACATACAAGAGATACACATAACATACAGACTCCATAAATACCAAAAATACCAAAAATAGAACAGCAAAACAGTCAGCGTTAGTTCGGCACTTTCTTATGACGTCAACGGCAGCGCACCCGACTACCGTAACACCCTGCGCTCTAGCCATACAGCGCAGCTCTGCATGCAACCACAATCGCAGCTGCAGCACCTTACAAAACGAATGAAAATTTCATACAGAATTCACTTGTGTCATATTAGCCAAAATATTTTCCATCTAACACCTACATGTTTATGAAAAAATCTTATTGGCCAGTACGATAACTAATAATCAGTCTACTCCTTGATAGATTTACTGGTTATGTTGTTTATGTAACATGTCTTTTCCTGAAGACATTGAAATGTTGAACCTTTTCCCTGTAGAGACAATGGTGGAGCACTGAGGTTGTGGTTCAATGGTTTGGCCGAGGAAAAGGCAGCTTCCATTGAGACTGCTTGTCTGAAAAGGAGCCATGTTTCCAACATAATCCACATAGGAAGCCCTGAGGGGCATTGATGGCAGCTTGAGGATGAACACTTGCATGACGCATAAATAGCTTGAAGATTGAAAAGCAAACCATAATGGGGAAGGTGAGGATACAGACTTTTGAGCTCAAGCTGTCTGGGTGATTCTTGTTCTTAGGGGCAGTCTGGCATTAAATGATGAATATCCATACAAGCTTCACTGAATGAGAGTGTATTTTTATTTTCCTCCTTGATGTCAAACGACCATGGAAGGGTTGTTTGTGGAATCAGAGCTACTTGAGATCAGCTAAAATTACTGAAATATGGAGGAACCTCACGGCAGCTTGGTAATTTTCCATTCACCTGAGAGGGTTTTTTTCTGGGAATCATATGTTGGAGCTTTTGCAGGGCTGTTTGCCGTAAACATTCACAGTCTGACAGACCTCCACTGTGCAGACCCCTCCATAAACACAGAAGAAGCTCTATCTAAAATGTCATGTAGAGCGGCGATGAAGGATTCACTGTGTGAGCTCAAAAGAAGCCCTGTACCTGAGTGTTGACCGCACTGAGCCCGGTCACAGTCAGGCTCCTGCTGTTTGGATAACTTTGTGGATTTTTGTGCGTTCAGCACATCTCACTGACCAAAATTTGTTTGGTTGCTTTTTTTTTTTTTTTTTTTAAAGTCTTCTTGGGGAATGGATTGTGGTCAGCATTTACAAGGAAGTGATACATCACTGGTGTAACATTTCAAGCGGAAAGCAAAACAGCTTTCATTTGAGTTGTTGAAATATTGCTCCATGTCTGACCAGTAAAATGCACCTTAAAGTCAGCAGTATGCCTGTACATCAGTCACTCCGGCATTCTCTTTCAGGATAAAATATCTCATCCATATGATTATTTTCACTTTCTATTTTATCATACACCTTCTAATTTGCTTGCTCACTTGAGAAATGTGAAAGGAATTGTTTTTCACTTGTCTGCTTTGGTGGTAGTCTTGTGTTTATTTGTACTTGGAGTATTTGCTCACTTCTGTATCTCTGTGATCATTTTTTCTCTTTGTGTTTTATCAAGGATATCACATAGTTCACATGAAAATCATTTCCAAGCGAGGTTTGGTACACATGTTGCAGTCTATTACCCTCAAGTCGCATACAGGGTTTCCCTCAGGAAGAGGGAAATGGAGGTGGTGTGATATTATGTGGTTAGTGGTGGGCGATATGGCCAAATTATTCTATCATGTTATGTGTAATTTCATATCATGGTAACGGCATTCCCCCCGTCATGTGGAACTGTCCTTAAGCAAGACACTCAACCCTAAGCTGCTCCCGATGGAGGCCAGCACCTTGCGTGGCAGCTCGGTTGCCATCGGTGTGTGAATGTGGCGGTTTAAACAGTCGCCTCACTCATTGAATATGTGGCCTTTACTGTGTGATGTAGCGCCACATCAAGCAATGAGATTGTTTGCATGAATATTTAAGGGAGTTTTTATTTAGTCTGTGTCTCTCATAATCACTGTTTGTGCGGTAGAAAATGTGAAGGTACTGCTTTGCTAAAACTAAAGTGAGGTAAAAGAAGGAAACATAGCAGAAAGTTTTACAAATTTTTCAAGGACAGTTGTGTCATGCCTCAATCGCTGATTACCTTCCTACAGTGTAAGTATAGACATGCTGGCAAGGATATCGCAAAGACATCTGCACATAAAACATAACATTTGTAAATGAGTTTTTGTACATATTTTGCAGTCTCAAGTCTTTAATACGCATACATTATAAAGGGAGACGGAGAAATGGTAATTATTTTCTGGCATTTTGTTATATCTCTCAGTTACAAAAAATGTGTGGTTAAACATTAAGTTACCTGTAAATACAAAAGTGTTTCTTTGTGATGCTGTTGTGCAGAACCATTTTAAAATATCTACCAAAGAAAATTATAACATAAAGATGGAAGCAACAAAAATCCAGTGAAAGACATCAGCTCCTATGGTTCCTGGCAGGGCTCATTTATTCACCTCTCATGCTTATGTGAGTCCTTGCAGCCTTCTAGCCATGTGAATTCTCATCTACATTCGCATCCCTCCTCTGCCTGTGGCTCTGCATCCAAACACCTTCCCGGTGGGTTTTGCTGTCTGCGTTTCACAGCACCCCTCATTGATTTGGCCTCGTCTGTGAGCTGAGGAGACCTCCACCTGGGTCAGCCCAATCTGAATCCCTCTTTAGGCTGCAGGCTGCAGGTCTCAAACAGTTCGGATGGCCCCTCTGATTATTTGCTGGGCCTGAGGAAATAAAAACAGTGTGATGAAATAAAATTACTATTTTACTTTATGTGAAGAAACTGTCAATATCTTCCTCAGTGTACTTGGCCTTTTGGCAAGACCTTCACAAGCTCAGCAGGACGTAAGAAGGAGAAAACAGCAACATCAAAGCCCTGACGTCAAGTTTCCCATTTGGCGCTGTTACTAATAAGACTATGATAAAAATACAGCACACTGTTCATTGTATTGGACCAGGATTTAATTAGATGAATTATAACTGACTGAAATAGAGCTAAAAATAATCCACCCCACATTTTCCAGAGGCAGGAGGAAAGCTAACGAACAATGACACACACACAGTATAGGGTACTGTCCTTTCCCTCCTTTGTATCACCTCCCCTCCCTCCTACACTCACGCTTTTTCTCCTTTTATTTCACCACATTGAAGATTTTACATCAAACTTGCCTGACCATGGCCTCCAGCAGGTGACAGATGCCCATGGGATCTGAGTCATCATCGCTGCATTCCTCCATGTCATTTCAGCAGTCCTGTGCTCTCCTCCTCTCTATGTCTTTTAATGTGACAATGTGTGCTAAGAGAGTGGAATACAGCGGTTTGCTCCTTAATTTTCATTATGTGAAAGTTTCTTCAGGCAGACCTGAGAGTCCTTGCTCCCTAAGGAGCATCTCAGCTGCAGTGGACAGCTCCCACTATGCTGCATCTCTGGTGGAGATAATCTCCCTGTCAGCAGCCTGTCTCTCTCACAGATGTCAACCGAAGCCAACTGTTGTGTACCTTCAGCTTGCACTCCCACAGTGCTGTCAGCAAATGCTCATCTCACCATTTTCTGTGCTACTGATTTTAGCACACCGTCACATGCCAAACTCACTGCATACATTTCTTTGTTTGGGCTATGAATGCATGAAGGTGTGAATGTGTTCAATGGCCTCTTAATGAAGGCACTGTGTGTTGCAACTTGATATGAATAAATTACCACATTCATTTTGAAAGATGTGTATAATTAAAGAGAACAGTCCATAGATGAGAAGATGGCGGCCTCCACTCTTAAACAAGAGTCTACAGCCATGCTAGCAGTTCTGTCCGGCTGTACTTCGGCACAGTGGTGCTTGGGGATGAATGCTAATGTTGGCGTGCTTCTAACATTCTCACAATGACAGTGCTAACATGCTGATGCTAAGAAGGCATAATGTTTACTTTATTGTAACGTTTAATGTACATGTTCACCATCTTAGTTTAGAGTCAGAGGATCACCAACGTACGGTTCATCCTCTCGGCACTGTGAATGTCTCTACCAAATTTCACGGCAATCCATCAAATCAATAAATTTACTAATAATAAATGTACTAATAGATTTATAAAAATAAATAATACATTTTACTGTACGCCAAAAAATGTCAGCCTGCTGGTGGTTGGAGGGATATAAGGGATATACCCTTTGGGGGCTTGTATGTCTGAACAAAATGTCATGGCAAATCCATCTTATTGTTGCTGAGATATTTCTTTCTGCCATTTCTAGAGCTTCACCGCTAGCATGGCTAAAAACGGGCACAAGGTTTGTTGTGCATCTAATGACCTTAAACATTACTTCCCAATACCTTCCATCGTTTCTGTTTTTCATATCAGAATGGCACTTTTGTTCTCATGATCCACAGATGTCTTTGATGAAGTACTGGGCTATACCTTGAAGGTAATGCTATAAAGTTATCTGTTCCGGGTGCTACATGTTGTTGTCTCTGTGAAAGCTTAATCTTTGTTGATAGATGCCAGCAGCAGGTGGCTTACATCATGGCACTGAACACACCCATTAGAGAGAGGAAGCTAATTGGATTCACAAATCAGCTGACAGGTCTAGGTTTATAGTGGCGCTGAGCTTCATGGGTAATATTTCAGAGACTGTTGGGCAGTTTGTCAGAGGTAGTTTGTAGATAGTGAGGAACTGGCAGAGGAGAGAGCATCAGGGGAAGCATCAGCATTCATTTCTTACCTTTAGCTTTTACCGAGCAAAAACCACTGGTGAGCAATGAGTCACTGTGATACCACTCAGCCCCAAAGAACTAAGCCCTGCATCATTGACTGGAATGATACATGCTTTTGAAGTCAATTAAACCTTTGACTTATTGTCTAAAATGAAGATCAGACTAAGTAATTTCTGATGGGTTTTAACAAATCCTCTTATATCAAAGTGCATTCGAAACTGTGTTAATTGGCTTGTGTGTTTGGATCAAATTACAAATGTGCCACAGGATCTCATGATTTATTTGCCCCTCTTCTTGCTCTACTGCAGCAACAAGCTTTGGCCATTGACAAGGACTGAGCCGGGAAGATGAAAGAGGAATGTCATCCACAGAGTTTTTGTACTTCATAAAAACTGAGGCCATCTAAACCGAATGGAGAGGTCAGAGCATATGGCCAGGCACAGTATGAGATGACCCCTTTATCACTCCATATCTGTCTTGTGCTCTTTATTATGGCAGAGTGAGCATGCTTTTCTTGCTGCCAGCGAAATGGTGGTCCTGCATCCCCTGGGTCACAGGATAGCAAAATGCCTAGATGTGAGAAGTAGCCAAGGAGTCCAGCTGCATCTTTTCGGGTTTTCTCCCTTATCCTTCGTCACTCTGTGCTGCTGACACCGGTCCAAACAAGAGCCAACCAGGCCGGGAAAAAATGAGGATTAATTGTTTTCTGCAGGTTCAGAGGGCAATACCAGCGGTCTGCTTTGTCAGGCCCCCATTGAGATTCCATATGCTGGGTGAAATCTGTTCCTTTTCTCCAGACTTGGCTTGAGCGTGTTGGTCTGCACTCTAGACTGAATAACAGCTCCAGAGCAGCACACTGTGGCTCGCCTCCCAGCAGAACAAGCATCCAAACTCAGAAAGCATGACATCCACTTGGCTTAATGAAACCTTCAAACATCTAAATTAAGTATTACATTACAGTGGGATTGTTATTGTTGAAGACATGCCTTTGGTGCCTTTGGTCTGCCAGTGCGTCGGTCTGATCTTTCCTTCAAGAACATCTTTTGTTGTCAAGAGACTTGCTCTAAAGCTTTTCAGCAGTTTCAATTCAAGATATCTGAATGCTTGAATGTAGCGAGGCCTCGAATGCACTGCTTTGCTTACTTGGTCAACTTACTACTATGTTTTCCCCTTTTCAATTTCTGCTTGTCCTTGCGGTGAAGATTGGTTTGTGACAGTTCCATGATAAATGGCTTATGTCCCGTGGAACATATTTTATTTTGCTATGTCCAGTATATCATGCCAATAAATCAACAGTATGTGTGTAACCTCCCTGGCTGTTGCCAGCGCAGCTTGGGGTGTGCCAGATTTGGTCAACAGCTGAATGATAAATTCCCTTTCTGAAGGCCACAGGAATATGTGGGTGTTGCCAGGCTGATTTATTAAAGAGAAAACAGAATGTGAGTGGAGGAGTTTCGTTACTGATGGGATCGAGAATGATATCTGCTGTTGCCGTTGGCAGATGTGGAGGGGGTGATGTCACTGTAGGTGTGCACAGGATCGTCTGATTGGATGTACTGTCGAAGCCAATGCAAATGCAGCAGGATACATAAAAAGCAACAAAATCGCTCGCTCCAGGGGGATTTGCACTCCAAGCAAAAGCCTTTTGCCTCCATAAACAGAGTCAAACAATCTCCTCATCCATACTAATCTCCGCATACTTATTTCTCTTTAACAGTATATAACAGCGTAAAGGCTTAAATCCCACTACCCAGTGATGATTTACGTATCCTTACCAACAGAAATTCAGTTCTTTATGTTAAAATCAGAGCAGAGGATTCATATACTTAATTGGATATAAATTTAATATATAGTACAAACATAATTGGATGAGTTGGAGGCTCATCCTCACATTTTGCTCATTCTATAAAATATTTAAAGCTGCATATTGTTTCAGTTCAGCTTGATCATGTAACGGTGTCCCTTGCATTCACATTAAAGTGCTCATTAGTGAAACTCTGCTCTTATCTCTGCACGACATTGTCTGGTACATGGGAATATCTTTAGGGCTCCCACGTATACAAGGTACAGCAAAAATATCCATCTGTACCCAACTGCTAGTTTAGTTCTAGACTGCAGATGGTTGTGAATACAGTAAAAAAAAAAGAACACAATAGACTGCTGCAATGCTGGGCAGCACCCATGCATGATGTATAATGAATGTGAAAAAACAATGGTTCTCATGCTCTGCAAGGCTAGTTTTTCTGAGATAAAAAGACCTAAATACATATTTTTGCAAGTTTTCACCAAGTGGTGTATGATAATGTTGAAAAAAGGAGCCCACTACTGTGTGTGTGTGTGTGTGTGTGTGAGAGAGAGAGAGAGAGAGAGAGAGAAATAGGGAGAGCGATCAAGCCTAATTATCCGTGGGAGAAGACAGAGCCCTTCTCGCCCATTCACACACATTTTCACTCTCAACTTAATATTGCAGCTTTGGATTGAAGCCTCACATCTGTTACTCCCTATGGTACATCAGTATTCATACAGCTCCTTACATTCAGTTAGCTTAGTGTGCACCACATACACAAACACACACACCCACACACCATCCTACAGATGACCTTCAGCTTACCATATGCCTGTGTGTATACTGCGTAATGGCTGTGTCGAAAGGCATACTGCTGAGGTTGTGACAACTTCATATCAATCACCCACAGTAGGAATAAATGTCTGTGTTTCCCTCTTTTGATAAGTTAAATGTGGTGGATCCCTTTTATCTATTAGCCTTCTAAATGCGGTGAGGAGGAAGAGCAAGGAAAGTGGAGGTGCGGATGAGTAAAGGATGTAGCATACTTGGTGGTGTACTCCATGCCGTATGCTCACACGCTGACTGTAAACTCCTACATACCAATCTGGCCTATAACTGGCAGCGTCAGAAAGCAGTTAGGTCGACATTTTGGGAAATACGCTTAATCGCTTTCTTGTCGAGAATTAGATGGTAAGACAGACAGACAGACAGAGGCTAGGTGTTTCCCCTCATTTCTAGTCTTTGTGCTAAGCTAAACTAACTGACTGTTGGTGGTAGTTTCATATTTACTGTGCAGACTGGTATCAATGTTGTTATCTAACTCTGCAAAAAAGTAAAAGTAAAAAATGTTTTACCAAAATGAACTGTTTATCCAAAGCATGGATTATATCAATTTTTGACATTTTGTGCTAACCGTAGCATGTAGGTATGTCATACAATTTGAGCTTTTTTCAAGACAGACTCATTTGTAGTGTTTTTATGACTTCCATGATGAGGATGGGATGTATTATTTTGAAATATTAAACGATTTAGAAGGTGATTGTCCAGAAGCTAGAAAATGGGATTCATGAGGTTAAATTTGGGTCATTTTAAACTAACTACATGTTATGTTTAAACCACTATATCTAAGCATGTAAAATCCTGCCTGCCATGTTCATTCATCAACTCCTTGCCAAATGACATCACCATTTTTAGAGAATATGAAAGACTTTAACCTCTTTTACAGTCTAAACCTGATCTGTATATAAACATTGCATGAAAAAATTAAACCAGGGAGCTCCAAAGGGTGAAACTATTGAACCAGTACATAATAAGGAGGACTGCCTCCAGAGCAGCGGTGTTTAGGGAGCAGCAGAACCACAGTGATCATTGATTAAAAAAAAAAAAAAATGTTTGCTGTGTTTCCAGGTCATTTGCCCAGTTTGGCTGTAAAAGATGGTTTCTAAAAAATATAATGCAGCGTACATTGATTGTAGGTATCAATAATGAAGGCTATTTACTGTTGCTTATTAAATGTGCTGAAATTATTTCATAGAATATCTGACAGTGATTGATGCAATACACTGTGTTGCACCCATATTACCTTCCTTGCTGCCCTGAGGAAAGTTGAGATGACTTTGAAGATCTTTTCACAGCCTCAATGTGATGACACACTATCATATCAGTAGAAAATATGCCTACTGTGCCTTAATGCTGTGGCAATGCGCCTTAAAGGCAGTGGTAACCCTTTTCATTTACACTATCTAGATTTCTTTCTGCAGTCCTTTCTAGCGTGGCTGCAGACTTATTTTTCGCTTGTCACTTGTTTTGTAATGACCATTTCCATTTTCTAAGGCCACATAGTTTCAAAAATGGTTGCCACATTGGAAACCAGCCATCATGTTCATGAGTTAACAGAATGGCTGATAGCTTCATCATTTATAAATTTACATTTGAATCGGGGATGATAATGATTTGGTGTAAGTATACCACATATTTCAGTAATTAAAGTGATTAAGTGTTTTTTTCTCCACACACAGACAGTTCATACAAGTTTACAGAGCTTTGTATTGAGCAAGTGGCTCTGCTTCACTTGCAATGCAATATAAAAATAAGAATGCCAGACTATTTAGCATTCTAAGCTTAGATTACATATTTTGCATGGTAATGTATTGCATTAAGGTAAATTGAAGTAAGTTGAATGGCTCTTGCTAGACTGTAGTCTGACCTTTATGGATTATTCACATTATCGTGGAAAAGCAGCATTTGCGTGCGCCTCCTCATCATTGTGTATGTGGTGTGTTGCGACGGCTCTACGTAGCTGGGGTGCGCCGAAAATTCAAATTAGTTGAACGTTGACCCACAGTTTAGTACAGCGCCACCATGAGTCTTATAGTGGTAAAAACTGCGTAGACCAACACGGAACATGCAGTGCAAGACTCTTTCTGCTGTAATGTGAATACGCCTTCAGTTAGTTAGTTTTGTCACGTCTAAGCTGTTTTTGGCTCTGGTTTGGTCCACCAGCTTCTGTGCTGGGCAGGTTCACCCTGATTCACCCTGCCTGAGTGTTATTGCTGCAAAGTGTCAGCAGGTTAAGCACTATCAGTATAATTTAAAATAGAATAATACATTTTCGTAGACTATAAGTGTACCATTGGAGTAAATTACAAGGGCAACACTGATCATACAGTATTTAACAATATGTCCTTGGCTCTGGGTAAACCAGTGTACTGTTTGCAACAGAGAAGTCACACCTCTCAGTTGATGTGGTTTTCAAGTTAGCTCTTGTTATGCAGCGGGAACTCCCACCTTCAGGCTCCATATCTGTTCAAACAGCTGTTCTTGGGGGAATCCATTTTTTTCTTTCTGGGCTTTTCTCAGCAAAGTGTTGACTTAACTCTCAGTTAATGTGTTTTAAAACCTTTTAAAAATGTTGAGCTCAGTTGTGTTTAATGCAGTTATTTCCTCAAATTGGTATAAATGTTTCAAGAACCGTAATAACTAAATGCAGGAGAACTTGACTGAAGAAGTTTGGCTTCATGAGGAATGCCTATCTAATTAAAAAGTCAGCAGACCTCCAGGCAGTAGATGCTGGCACGTGGCTTGTTGTTTTCTCTCATCTAATCTCTTTGTAAGACCAGATAATTAACAGTGGTGTGGCAGGGGAGCCCACAGTCATTAATGGAATGGATTCAGCTTGTTTACCCAACTTACTCCTTGTCCTGTACTTTCGTTATGAGGATGTGAGCAAGGGCAAGCCATCACCATGGTAATCAGACATTGGGGGTTTTGGCATCAGTCAGGAGCTCCTTGTAGACAATCACACGGCTCTAGAGAGGAATAATGGTCATGAACTATATATGATGGCATGCAGAAAGTATCTCTGTGGGCCAGAAGGAGTAGAGTAATGACATAACTACTACTCTCCATTAGGATTAGCTTTGATACAGTACTATAATTACATTCTCGTTATTGTTTGTTACAGCCACACTCAAACAAAAAATAGTTTGAGTACATTGTTTGTATTGTTTTAGAGAAGTACAAGATTTGACATTGTCATGAAAGTAAAACACCAGGACGGCAGTGGTTTTCCTGGATATGAATGTTTACACATTGTTTACTCAGTCAAATGAATATAGCTATTCATTCAGTGTGCGTTTGTTAACAAGTGGCGAGTGTGTTTCCAGAATGCCATGGACTCCTTCAGTCGGACATGTAGCCTGCAGGTAAACAGACCAGTCTGGAGACGAGAGATGTGCCCAGGGCAGACTTGCTCCTGTGGGGAGCTTGCTGTTCAAATCCCCTGCAGAGCAACTAGCTGACAAAAGCCTTTGAAGAGATGAGCTGTCAGGCGCTTAGACAGTCTTACATTAGCCCTCCACACATCTGAACGACAGGAGAATGCACAGACCTTTGAAACCAAGCAATATGAGGAAGAGGTGCAATGTCTTACGCTAGACACTGTGTGCACATTACAGTGAATTACAATCAGAGCATAATAAGTGGGTGGTTGTAGCCTGGATGTTGGGATGTGGGCTACTGGCCCGAATCTGTAAACAACTGGGAAAATAAATGTGGAGAAAGAATCCATCTTTCCCACCTCAGTGGTCACTACTAAGATAGCCTAGAGGAAGGTTATTTAGCCTGTTTCTCCAGTGGAGTTTCTCATTGGGCAGTGATAGGAGAGAGGAATTACTCTGTAAATCCCAGGTGTGAATGCCTATTATTACACTATATAGCTCTAACTACTCATAGGTGTGAACCAAAGAGTTTGTGGAAGAGTAGCTTTCAAGTCAATTAAAAAAGGTCTCATAGAATAACAGTACATTATCTATGTAAAAATGTCAAACTGCTTGTTTGATTTTCTTCAAATGATTCTTCTATTCACATATATAAAGAGTACGATCAAGACCTGCTCTATGAACAGTGCCCTAAGATAACTTCTGTTATGATTTGCCGCTCCATAAATAAAATTGAATTGAATACTTACAAATACATTGTGTAGATCTCAGATAAGTAATATCATCATTTTGAAAGCATTAAGGCATTTGAAGGTCATAAAAACCGGATGAAATTCAGTCTAAACTGATCTGCTCCTTTTAGAAAAATCTGGATATGTTTCAGTGAAAATCTGTAAAAACCATAAATTATGATCCTCTGTAACTTCTAAGTAATGGGCTCCTTGTGTCTCTGCAACAGGATTTTCTGGGCTGTGCTAAGTCAGGTGCCGTTCAGATCTTCAAGTGACTGGCACAAACATGCAGTCAGACACTTAATCTGCTTTTATGTTGCTTTATTGTAGCCTGAACCGCTAGCAGCAACTTCTCATCAGTCCTCTCTTTAATTGGCTGAGACATTTGCCTCTTTTTCACTCATTTTAAATGTGTTGTGGTGGCTCTGGTCAGAGGACCTTGCATTGCGCCGCCTGTGGCACTGGCTTGATTTGACTGGCTCATCAACGGAGGAGCATGGTTGTGGAGAAGAAGAGTCTGTAAGGCAAGTGTGCTCGAACCTGACAAGCCTCCATGCCATCTCCTTATTTAGATGGCTTTTTGTCAATGTTAATTATCTTGCTTTCTTGCTGCAATGCCACCGCAAAATAAAGGAGCAGTGGTTTGATGCCAACTGCTGCTCTTCTATTCTTTGCTCACGACAGCCTGAAGGGCCCAAACCCCCCCCCCCCACCGTGGTTACTAAAATGAACAATTTCAGAGAAAACCAGGTCAATGTAATATGACTGCCTCTAAGGAGCTGAAACAACAAGATGTTATTTTTCCACTCAGTCCAGTGTTAGGCAAACACATCTAAAGATTTTACAAATGTAGATATATGAAACATTTTGCTCTGCCTTTATTCAGTAACAGTACAATAAACTTCACATCCCTTGCTGTAATGCTATGGAAATGGCTTCCTATAGGCTCTTTGCCATGTGTGTGCTGGCAGAGCTTCTTTGCTTCTGTGTTTATTATTTCCTTTCAATTTGACGATATTAACTACATGAAAATGAATAGTCAAGCTGGTGAAAACCGCTGGTTCATTAGCCCATGCCATGAATCATTTAGCTCCCAGCGTCTCCATTTCATTTGTTTTAAATTGTCTTTTTTCCCTGTACTGTTAACAAATCTGCTATGCCACCCACGTCAGATTATAGTGGTGGAATACTAGCATAGCACCAGAGCAACCAACAAGAAAATACAGTGTAACACCATTCAGTTGAATAGTCCTGACACCGGATGGGACTATTAATACACTACATCACAGACAGCTTGGTGTTGTCCTCTACATAGGAGTGTGAAAAGTGGGGATCAGGTATCAAAGGTGTCATGTGAACAGTGAACGCGCATGGAAGTGCATTCAAGATTGGTGAATGAATCCTAGACTGTTCGGCATGTCCCCTTCATGGTTTTTATTGCCTCAATTTTTTTGTTCTCTTTGGTATTTCTCTAGTCCACATCTGGTTCTGTCTCATAAGGCATGCAGCTCTAAGGTGGATAGAGGCTGTGGTTTATAACGGCCATAAAATGGCACAGAGGGCACCAATGGAGGGCTTTCCCATGAATCACCGCTACATTAATTTGCATTGACCATCATAACTCTTAGAAGCCATTTCAGAGCTTTGCTACAGGGAATGAGCTGGAAGGTACTTTATATTACAGTTCAGAGGATCAATTCCCTGTTGAAGTTCTCCGAAGAACTCTCCACAAATATAAATCTGTGACTCTGGCTTTTTCCTGAAATTTAGATTTTTTTTTCTCTTTTTAAGGGTGTTGTCTTTTTTTTCTTCTTTTTATCAACATATTCATTCAGTCAAATAATCATCTTACATGATTCACATGTCCCTGGGTGATCTTTTCTGAGTGAAAAGAGGTTAAGCTGCTTAAGCTCTCTTTTTATATCAACACTCCTGTTATTATTATAGTTTGGATAAGATGAGAAATAGGCCTCAAGTAATCCCGAGAATAATTAAAACTGTACAGCTCAGATTCCTGGGTTGAAGCAGTGTGACTTTCAAGACGCCAAGTGCAGAATTTTCTCATTAACATATTACTGTAAGTAATGTTTTAATGGCACATTGTATTAATAGAAAGAAATGCCTCTGTCTGCATTGCAAGGATTAGATCCAAAGATTTTTTGAGGGAGGGGGGTTTCATTTAGTCCAGTGTAAAAGTTCCTCAGCTTGTTGATGACAATGTCACTGAAAATCCCTTGGAGTAAATCAGGAGGTTTTATCCAGAAAACAATTATTATGTGCAATAAAAGTTAGGATTAACCATGACACAAATAGAGATGCACCGATCAGATTTGCCGGATTGGTATCAGTGCCGGTACTGACCTGATTAAAAGGGAACTCCACTGATTTTACACACCTTAATTTCTGAACTGTTGGCAGTCATGTTGAGTTGTGGGTAATGTAGCCGCCAGGTTTTGACAAGGAAGAAGAATGCATGGAATTAAAAAGACAATATCTCTGGTTCTGCTGCATCGATTTTGATCCTTTTATTAAAACTGTCCGTCGCAGTTATGTCGTAGATTTGAAGGGGATCGGCATCGGCCATTACATCACGGATCCACGTTAAATGCAGTCTACATCATTATAAAATTCAGTATTTGTGCTATCAGTTACATTCATTCAGTCATGGCTGCTGTTTTTAGTGCCACAGTAATCCCTGGCCTCATGTTATTTTACCCAGAAATAATTGGCAGATATCAGAACCAATATCAGAAGAGAAAAAGTTGAATGGGTGCATCCCTAATTATGAATAATTTAGTTTATTTTACTAATGTTTTCCCTCAGTAGTTTTTCTTCTAATTTTAATCTAACTAGAAGTGTTTGTCTTTCCTAATATACAGACCACATACATTGTGTACCTCATAAAACCTTTGCAAATCCTGCTTTAATCTTCTAATCTTTAATCTAGTTTTCATTAATTTGCCATTGCAAACACGTTCATTCAGTAAATACAGTCTCCCTCATTTAAATGACCGGCAGCAGTCGTTTATGATTCAAGAAGAATCCAAATACGTTACTGTACACTGCTAGTATTTGTGACATCCTTGTGTTGTTTGTAGGTTGTGATGTTGGCGAGTGTTTCTTTGGCCACGTATTTAGTATTTAAGGCCCGAATGTCATTGCATGTCTTTGGGAGAACACATATGTTTGTTGCAGTTGACTGTGATTCCACCGTAATGCTTTGCAGTCCCAGTGGCTGGAGGTCAAATCAACTATGGGAGTGGGCTTGTAATGTAGACAGTGTGAAGGGTCCTCTTTGGGTCAACACACAGAAATAGCCCACACTTTTTTTCCAGCTGCTGTTGGACAGGTGGGTTACAAGAGGGCTGCGGTACTTAGAAGGCTGAACATGTCTGTGTGTCAGCAGGGTCAGTTCCTCATAATAAGAAGCCCTTGCTAATCTCTCTGCAATGTCTCCACAAAGCAGCGGCACTGCTCTGATGTATATTGTCCCAAGTGTTTGAAACCTTGGTTAATGTGAATTTATTGTGATGGTTTCTTTATTATTGAATACATTCTAACATGTTTTTGTAAGGTTTTTTGTCCACAGTCTAGATTTTGTACAAACTATATACTTGAGCTGAAATATTAATCTGAATAAAACTTGAGTGAAATAACCCAGTTTCTCAACTCTGGCCTCTTTGAAGCACTCTGTTGTGTCCAAAGGATCAAATTATGCAGGTGTGAAATGTCAGACTAGCCTCGATGACAGCTATTATCATCTGAAACAGTTCCATCACAGGGTGTGAACCCTGCGATCGAGTTTGAGATCTTGAAGATAGCAAAATATTGGTGTTGCAAGGTCCTTTGTAATGTGAGCTAAATTAGCTCTGACTGGCTTGGTTGCTTTTTCCTCAGCAGTCACATTGTAATCTATGGACAGGCTGAGTATCCGTCTCCTTTACTGCAGTAATGGTGTCTGTGACCGGGTCATTTCCTGTCTTGAAAGGTTGATTCTCTTCTTGCCACCCTGCGAATGTGGCCATCAATTCAAATGCCATTTGTCTAGGTTGTGGCTGAAATTGTAATACATTTCCACAGTGAGGTCTGTTTTAATCTTTTCCCCTTGCCATCCGTCTTTATCCTCTTTTCCAAAAGCGAGAAATAGTGCAAACAGCTGCAAATTCATTGGGTCAAAATGACAACAGGAGGAGCAGAGGAAGCACCCACTTCTCTGTGGAGGAGAAGATTGGGAATTGGTGAAGCCAAAAGGTGCTGAGAATCCAAATTCATAATCTGTTTGTTTGTGAGAGGTGTTCACTAGAGCGACACAGGGAGCCTGTGTTCGTTTTTGGACCTCATTTAAGGTCAAAAAGTAGACTGAGGCTTACTTCTGTCTGTTGTCAGAACAAACACTCTGAGACTGACTGAAGCAATGTGTAGTCTGTCCCCATTACTGTAGCCTCTGCTGTCCAATTGACGTACTGTTGTTTTTTCGTGCTAAGTGTTTGAAATTAAAAAAAGTTAAAAGTTGATCATAGAAAATCTGAGGACAAAGTGGACAACCGTTCAGCATGGAAGCCATCTGTTTGTCCCGCAGCAGTTCTGATTCACTGTACAACACGCCACTTGGTTTATTTCTCTTTGTTACAGAGACTTACTTTAATAATGATTCAGCCTGCCTTCTGTTGTTGCTGTCATGAAATGATTCACTGCTTCGCTTCAGCATGTTTTCTCGGAAATTCAGGGAATCTGAATAAATCAAATAAATGATTGTGCTTCCACACGTGACAAGTGGACTGATCTGCACTCTCCTCTGGGTCGGGTACCAAGTCACTAATGAGTTCAACGCTGGAGAAAAGTCAATTAATGTTTACTTTGCAAGTATTCTGTGCATGGAAAATCACACATTTCCTTCATTCATTAACCACTTATGGCTGCAGCTAATGATTCTTTTTATTGTCTATTAATCTGCTGATCATTTTCTTGATTAACCAAATAATAATTAAATAATTTCTATCTAGATTTGTCCGACCAACATATCCAAAGATAATCAATTTACAATCATATAAAACAGAGCAGATAATTCTCTGCAATTTAAACAATTATCGCTTATTTCTTATTATGTTGTGTTAACCAACTAAACAGTTAATTGTTTCAGTTCTGAAGAAGTGAATTGTTTTTTTGCATTTGCTTTAAATAACGATTTTCTTACTTGCGATTTGATTTTCATTTTCTCATATTGTGTTTATTTCCTTTTATTTTGACGATGTGATAAGTTGCTATCAAAAAAGTCAAGTGGTGGTGTAAAATAATGACACCCTTGATTTTGAAATGTCATCCCTGTTAGGTTTGAGGAACTGAAAGCTCAAAGACTCACAGAGAATGACAAGCAGCCATCTGGTTATCCTTCTTCCCAAGCTTATTCACTAACTCCATACTGGAATAGCTTTAAAGGAGAAAGCCTCTTCTTTTGAAAGAAGGCTTTTGGCACTAAAGCTCTCCCTTGTGTCATCGCTCAGGGGTTATAATTCATTCTGATTCAGATTCCATCGTACGCAATCATCACACTCATACGGAAAAAAAGAACTTAAGCTCATTGTTCTTCCTGCCTGACACGAAGGGTCCAGAGAGGGAGATGTGCTAAAGAGGGGGATTGGTACTTTGGTAAAGGCAAACTCAAACAACAACACCAAATGCGCTGGTGGCGTGCTGCAGGGTGGGCTGGCCAAGCTCACAGGAATAGTGCTGTGCTGTTTGGTGAGTTGCCGTCGTAATCGTAAGTTGTGTTACGCATTCTGGCCCCGAAAGACATTTTCTCATTTAGAACCATCCCAAAAAAACTGCTGTAAAACAATAAAAGCATCACACATATTTAGAAATTACTTATTACTACAAGTGGACTCATTAGGTCTAATATTAATTTAAATCACTATCGGTGTGTATATCAACTGAGAAGTTACCAGAAATGTCAAAGACATATTGCAGTTACAAAGTTTGTCCACCAGAGAGAACTGACAAATGTATTCTTTCAACGGTAAAATGTCCCAATTATCACACGTCTTGGTCACAAATCTTTAATGACCAAATTTGGGGGACCTTTAAAATGTTTGTATATGTTTATTTGACGATTAGTCGAACACATTTGATAATTGAAAAATCATTTAAGTAATTTTGTAGGTAAAAATGCCAAAAATTCAATTCCAGCTTCTCAAGTTTCATGTCTCGAGTCTTCTTATCTGGATATTTTGGGGTTTTGATCTGTTGGTTGGACAAAACAAGTAGTTTAATGGTAAAAAATTGTGAAATTGTGATGGGTATTTGTTTTATTCTTTCTTTACTGTTTACCAAAATTACTCTTTAGGCCTTTAGTGTTTATGTAACAAAATGAATATCTGTCAGTTACAGGCTGTTAAATTTTTTCTCAAATAACGATATCGGTATTGGCCTCACAAATCCAGTACCAGTCAGGCTACAGTGTATAGAGTGCTTTCCAAAAGAATCTCTCTATTACAGTAATAAGATATGGACCTTGATTGACATGCAAGTGAAGGTTAACAAGGCTAACAGAATAAGAAAGATGTCAATCAAGCCAGCTTTACACCTGCCCACTCAGTCCTACGAGGAGGCGTAATCAGCCAAGATGGATATCTTAGTGACACTATATGGAAATAATTTTCCATTTCTAAAGTGATGGATTAATTGTATTGTCAGCATAAGAAATTGTGTTATATTTTACATTTATATTGATTGTCTTTTAGGTGTTGGAAATGACATAGATGCTGTGTGGCTGATGTGACAGAAACTGAAGTAACAGAAAACAGTGGACACAGCAATAGAGGAAGAATGAGAGAAAAAAAATGGAGAAGTCAGAGGTAGTGTTACATATATGGTGGGTAATATGAGAGACACATGGTAATTCTAGTATTTTGTGCTACCTTAGCTTTATTCAATCTCAGAGCTCTGTAGTTTCAAAGTGGATATGTGACATCTTTGGGTGACATATTTGCCTTACTGTGTGCTGACTTAGAGACTATTGCGAATTTAAAAAGCATTTAAAAAAAAAAAAAGGCTTGGAGCATATTTTAAAAGCATGTCCTTTTAAACAGAAGTACACGGAATGTTCCACTTAGAAATAGATTTTCACTCCAATGTGTTTTTCTGTGCTAAATTGCCAGTACACCTGTTGTCCAATAACCCTTGTGTCAGTAGGGGTCTAGCAGCTTTTCATCATAAAGTGGTCGTGACTTCTGTTTCTGTCTATACCTCTGTTATTATTAGTAGGAGACAGAAAGCACTGAGTGGTCCAGAGCCAACAGCGAAGAAGTATTATTCCAGCAGCGTGTTTGCCTGTAGAGAGCTCCCAATGATGATGAATCTGAGTAGAAATACATTGTGGATATTCACACATTGACTTCTTATTGACTAGGAACTCTGTTAAATAGAATATCTTAGACTCTAAGATATTCTATTTAACAGAGTTCCTAAGACTCTAAGACTTAGAGTTACAAATTAACCCTATTACCGTTTATGATAACACTCATGTATTACTCATTTGAAAAAGAAAAAAAATCCACTTAAACCAATCACCAGGCGATGCTTTAATATATTTCTCCTTAAACATGCTGAACTTGACAGTCATATTAAAAGTGAGGGGACATCCTTCCTTTAAATAGTAGTTTTGAGAGGAAAAATAATTTCATACTCTGTCTAAACGAAAAAGTCTAGGAACAAGAAACCACTTTGAACCAGAAAATGTAAGTGTTACAGAACATCAGTCCAACAGAGTTCATTCAGAGTGAATGAACAAAATAAAACGCACATTAAAGTACAACCAGGAAAACTCCTGCTAACAAATTTGTCTATGAACCTTTTAAAAGTTTCTACATAAACTAATATCCAACAGAACACGAGATGGAGGGGCGATTGTAAAGTAAGTGCTGTATATGGGAAGTGGCGGCAAAGGGATAAAGGTTGAGTAACATTTAATAATTTCCAACTGCTCTGTCTTCACAACTCCATCTAAATCATTCTGTTAGTCCTCTTCATCAAACCACCACATTAAGTTATGTCGGGATCAGACTACATAACTCCATTTACATGTACTCACTTTGTGTGTCTTGCGCAGATCGGATATCAAAAAACCTAAATGTAAATGCTTCCGAGAAGCTTCCGAGATGGACTGAAATTCAAGACGCCAGATGGTGAAAAGGTGTAAATGCATCTGTCTCTCCAACGCACTTACTCAAGAGTAACTACATCATCGGTGGAAACAGACACTCGCAGGGTTTGTTTCCTGTCATAACGACGTATAAAACTTTTGTCTTGCTTGTAGTCAATAACTGTGATTCATTCATGTGTTTTTTTGTTTTTTTTTAGTTTATCAATAGTTATAAGCTAGCTGTTGGTAACTGTTGTAACTTAACTGTTAAGTGCACAAGTTTTTCTTCTACTGGAGTGGTGCTGACCCTGATTTGCCTGTAGCACAGGAAAGCCAAGACATATTACAATCAGATTTGTGATCTGGCTAACGGTGACGTATATGGGTCGCTAATTGTAAACAAAATTATATTAAATACAAAATATCTTTTAAGTGAAAATGGGGCTCCTTCTTGTAAGATGGTCACTGTGTCAGATTAGGCAATTCTTGATGTCACTTGGCTAATATTTGACCCCAACCATCATATTCTCTCCACTGGACAGAGGTGACCAGGTGCTAGGGACCGACCTCACTGTACCACCTGACAGCACCAACAACGAATCTTTACGTGTTTAATCTCGTGTTCATGGTAATCACATGTTTTATGACCTTTAAGTTGTAAAACACGTGATTACCATCTTCCGCCCTGCGGAGTTTTCTGGACATTATCTGGCTGATGTTGTACAGTTTGAGTTTGTCATTACGTGTGTACACTCACACACATCGGACCGTGCAGTGACCCTGTCTACCAGTCTACCAGTGTTGAGGTCCTTTTGAAGACAGTTTGCTGGTCATAACTCCCCTGCTCCTCCAAACCTCTCATTAACAAACCCTCTCGAACACAAAAAACACATTAATTCAATGAGACGTCCTCTCCGACAGACTGCAAATGGCTTCACCCGCGATTAAACCAACAGCTGAGCCTTTTAACAGCCATTATCATAACAGCATCTGTGTAACGCTGACATGACTTGCTGTAATAATGATTCAGCGCTTGTCCATATAGCCAAGGTCCCTTTGTACCTCAGACTAATCGTTGCTATCATGACCAGAGAGGTATGACCATATTCTTTATTATAGGATAAAAGCAGAAGATAGGAAATTGTATTTTAGACCACAGGCTACACTTTACAGGACCTTTGGGACACTAGAGCAGCACGGGGCTCTGAGAGGGCTCAGCCTTTTGATTTTATTGCCCCCTACCATGAGCTGCACTTACATTAATGAAACCAGGCTTTTTGGCCACATTCAAAGAGCAGACGTCTGTGCACAGTTACACACGTCTGTACACACACACACACACACACACACACGGAACATGACATCTACTGATTTTAACATGACCTTATCTGCTGCCATGTTATCTCTGAGTGCACATCCACAAGCATGCATGCAAAATGCAGCTGCGGCTTGGGCCTTTGACGTTAGAAAACAGATTACATGGCAAACCAAAGATTTATTAGTAGAGTTTAATGGAATGGAGATGAGTGGATGTGGGATTTAAATAAATTAACCTTCAGTGGATTCCCTGAGGCCTGGGGGAATGACAGAAGGAGGCTGAGAAGGAATTTTCCCCCTGTCACTGAGGTAATGAATACTGATGACATGATTCTGGCCTGAATGCATTCTGTTCTCAGTCACCCTATAAGTAAACATGAGCTTGTGTGGATGGACAGGAGAAACCTAACGATGAAGGGAAGACAGAAATGAAATAAAATGAGCTTTGATATTTTCAGGATGGTATGGAGCACGTCAAACAGTATCATCCACATTTGTGTCGGTGTGTGCATGCATCATTTACTTCACTACGCTATGATAGAAGCAGAGCACGTGGCCAAGTTTTGAATAGAGAGGTATAATCGAGGTGGACTCACAACAAAAGCTTGTGAAAATAGGCACAGTGTGTCCAGAGCATAAGAATGAATTAAGACATTTGAAAACCTGCATGCTGTAATGTGAAATACCAAACAGAAAGTGACCTTATAAATGCAAAATATCAGTGGGGATGTGGTACCACTCGTATGAGTAGCCAAAAATATTTTCTATCTGGGTAATACTGAAAGTTAAAATTATATGCTGTGAATAGGACACACAGAGATGTTTTGTGAAGGAAGCCTCATTTTTAAATGTCACTCTCTCAGCTGGGAATTGATTACATTTTGCCAAGTTTGCCAAGCGGTCTGCATTATTATTAACCTTCATTAATGAGTTTATCAAAGATTTATTAGAATTCCCTAGTGGTTTTGGATTAAACCATTAGGCATCTATTTTCAGTTTTTACATCTTTGTTGTTAAGAGTTTTTTCCTGTCTTATATATGTTCAGTATATCCATAGCACAGAACAGTGAGAAGGCTCTATGGTATGTTGTCAATGAAAACCGCAGCCTTTTCAGCATTTTCTAGATCTCCCTCCACTCTCTTCTTCTGCTAAAGCTGTACAAATGAGGCAGTCTCACACCAGCAATCTCATTCACACAGCTTCTGCTGTCTCAATAAATGGCCTGATACCATAAAATCTGCAACTGGCCTCTTTGTACAAGAATGTTAACAAACAGTTTATAGAAAAGCAGGCCGAGTGGCTTCACTCTCTCTTTTAAGCCTGTTTTCACAAAAAAAAGGTGTCTTTTTGATAAGTCGTCACTGCTGGCATAGAAGAAGTGTGGCTGTTTCACTGTTGCATGGAAAAGTGCATGTGGCTGAGTGTGATACAGACGCAACAAAGAGAGCGTGTAGGCGTGTGTTTGTGTTTATGTATGCCAGTGCACTTGTGTGGCGCAGTGTGCTTGGTTGCACGCTCAAGTCTGTGTATGTGTCTGTGTACGAGAGCGACCATGTGTGTAATGTCTCTCATGCAGCCTCACTGTGTGTGTATAACAGAGCTGACAGCTGGCGCAGCTGAGATCTTCAGTCTTTCTGCATTCAGATCTCGGTGGAAATAGCCAAACTGAACAATAACAGCTGGTACAATTGCCACCAGAAACCTGTGACCACGGGTCATGGTGTCACCATGGATACCCTACTCTGCATAGCCAGTTCATCAAGCCTTCATGCTTTCAGCAAACCTTAATACCCACTGGAAAACTATGTCAATATATGTTATTCTGTGAATCAAATTAAACCATGTTAAAGGGCTTTAAAGTTTAAGGGCCATTTGGGCGTCCTGGTGGTCTGGGGTTTAGGACGCTGGCCATGTCCCAGTGGGCTGTCATCTCCCTATTTTACTCTCCACTAATTTCCTGTCACTCCTATACTGTCCTCTGTCTAATATGGGGGAAAAAGCCCCAAAAATACACATAAAAAATAGCCAGTGTGATTTGTCTATAGTTTGAATATAAACATTCTGCTCTCACTTAGTTCACTTTGACGGCTTTTGACAAAAAAAGTTAGCTAATAGTTTGCATGGAAACTTAAAGCTGCATTAATTTATTTTTTTGGCCTCTTGCGGGCAGCATGTTGTACACAGATATGCTGTGGTTGCTTATTGACATTCAACATATATGGAGCAACATTAGCATTCATTTGGAGTTGTGTGATACCTGATGAATGTTCAAGTTCAATATTCACTTTCCTTTTAGCTCTGTTTTGCTCTCCACCGACTTCTGAGGGAAACTGCGGCTCTTTAGCAGCGAAATGCTCCACTATGTTCTTTATCTGTCAGCTATTTGGTGGTGGGCAAGTAGCATGCTGTGGGTTTATTAGAGCTTTTGCTGGAACCAATGCTGAGAGTGAACCAAAACAATAAAGTTGTCGGCCGTAAAATTGGAAAAAAAAGAGTTTTATTATTATGTTATATTTATGATCATATGTTGGTTCATCTCTACGATCGACCCCTTTCATATTGCACACAGTCACCAGCAAACAAGTTTCACTTTGACAAATTGTGGAATGGGTAGGTTTTAGAACCCAGCTTTTCAGCTGTTTCCCTGAGGGAATATGACTGTATATACAAAAACTGTATGTTTAATTGGCTGAGTACATTGTGCCACTGAGTTATGACCACAGCCTTTATTAGCAGAAATGATGAAGGTCTGAAATCACCTGGAGAAGCTGTAGTACTAATCTCAAAGTAAGCTCATTTCACCAGATCATAAACTTCACTTTCTTTTCCATAGTCACAGGTGTGTCACAGGTGTAAATCTCTGCTAAAAGTAAAAAGGACAGGCGGGTTTATCATTGGTGCATATTAGCTTTTACATTTTTCACTGCACAGCATAGCTGTTTTCTGTCCTGTTTATTTGTGGTATGTCTGTGTTTGCTGAATGTACGGGCCTTTCATGTCTTCACCAGAGGCAGATGTTGTGTGGGCAGACTGAGAAACTATTGATGAATATTCTTTCACATGTCCTCATTGGTCGTGGCACGCAGTAAGTAGCCCACTGTGCTGAGATCGACTGGATGAAGGCTGTCCATCTGGTTGCGTTTCTACATCTGGAGCCTAAATGTCTGATAGATTCATTAGAGGTGTTTTGTTTTTTTCAGACACAGCACATTGTTGACTGAAGGTCTAAGAGGACATAAATTCATTCTAAAGAAAGTCTTTATTTTTCTTCTAAGAACACTTTACTTTGGAAGTACAGTTTGTTTGGTTTGCCAGGTCAATGCTGTATTTTTAAAGGTGAGGGACAAATCTCTAGGAAGGGGTCCAAGATAATAACACAGTTTGTTTATTTTTTGCCACTGTATAAATTTACCTTATTGTTTCTGCTGCTAAAAATACTCAGGCACCAAGTGAAAAGCCAGGTTGATATCCGTATGAGGATGCTTCACGTGCCCAGTGTGCCGAACCAGCTATTGCTAAGCCGAAGCAGTCAGCCACCTTGTTTATTCATCTGTTGAGGTCATCTGGCACTCAGCGTCTCTAGTTTTACAGCTAGCTTGATTTTACAGCCAAGAATCTGCGACCTTCACTGATGTTGTGTCGTCGAGCCGGACAGTCCAGGCTATGAATAGAGCAATGACTTGTTCCAGTGGTTAACTTATCTATCAGTAGTTCTTCTCACCTAGAAACTCTTAGAGGTCTTATGACTGAGCTTCATGGGCAAACTTCCAGATATGGGAACATAGCTGCTGCTGGGAACAGGAAGCTAATCTTGGAGCTATCACCACGCATGACGCAACCAGAAATGTGTCACTTGGATATGACCAATGGCAGCCAACCTGGAAATGGGTTATCAGCCAGTAGATTAATGTGAGTGGTCACATTGAACCCTGAACCCTCAGCCGTGACCGAAGTGTGACTTACGGCCGCTATGACCAATATAATTTCTGTAAAAAGCATGACTGTCATTGGCCCTGTCACCCTCTGCCTGGATATCTTTGCTCAGTGGGCAGGAAGCAGCTAATTCAACTGATGACAGAAAGGTCATAGATGGCTAAGTTTCATTTCAACGTCTCCATTACAGGTTATGACCCCTCAGAGGAACTTATTGAAAATAGTAGCCTTCAGACAATTTACTGATTTAAAGATAGAAAGTGTCAATTTATTGCCCTTTTTCTAATATATGACTGAAATAAAGCGTTACGTCCCAATGGGTAGAGAGTCTAAAGGTAATATCCTGTTATTATGTCCCTTTGTAAAATGCAAATATGCATGTCTGTCTGTTTCTACGATTATTGAAGTGCTGAAAAAGTGTATCTGTACTGGCAGCTCTATTGTAACCATCATTTCCATGTTAGCAAGAAGACTAGAGTTCATAATGGGTTCTATCTCAGTAGAAGGTAGCATGGGGGTAAAACAGACTGGCTGATAATAGGCAAGGACATGGTGTCTGTATTTACAAACAATAGAAAACACTTATAAAGGCCAAATGCGAGCTATAACCTTGCAAATTCAAATTGCTGTTTTGAGAGTTAAAGTAGTTGAAGAAAGCTCAGATGATGAAGCTGTTGCAATAATGTGCCAGCTGCTGTGCATTATTCAATATTTTCATTACAGACATACTATAAAACGAAGGGGCTGAAGCTTTGAAGCAAATTTGTGTTGACAGCTCTTTCCTCTCTGCATCCTCTCCTGATATGTGCCTGTACGGCCAAACATATAATTACCATCAGAATGTATGTACAGTTGTGATTGAACTGGGTTTAAATGGATTCATGGTGTATATTTATGAGGATGGGGGCTGCATAAAGCATGTTCTTTCTCATATTTTCAAACGCCGATGCAGAGAAGTCTTAATTCATGCATTAATTCAAATACCTCCAATATTTTTTATTGTCATAGTAGTCAAATCATCTGAGCTGCATGGGCAAATAAGCACAGAGGTTCTATGGAAAGTTATGTAAAAAAACAAATCATATTCACTCAATTATGTGTTAATACTTTATGTCTGTGGAAGTGGACCTTTTATCTGCTACAGATGGTTGAACACATAGTAATCTATGTGTGTTTTTTCATGGCTGGCTAAACTGCCTCTCACCATCAACTCTCTCTCTCTTCTCGACAGACTTCCCACCTGCTAATGTGCGCCAATTTTCTGCTGTTGAACATGCTGTTCATGTGCATGTTCATAACAAGATCCAATGATCTATGTATTTACACAGTTAATTCACTCGAAAAGAGTTTTTTCACTAAGCAGACATATTGTGCAGTTGTGAACATGGTGCAATGCAGAGTTTTAACAAGGAGAAGGGATGAAAGAGAACTTGGTATAGTACCATAATGAACTGACACTGGTTCCTTCAAAATGTTTCACTGCTGACTTGATTCATTTGGTGCCCAAAACAACATTCAGCTCCCAGTTTTGGAAAAGCTACAGAGTGGAAGAAACCACTCCATGCTTACAGAGAATGGACCCTGAAATGATTGCAGTGGGATATTGTGTCCCTAATTAGTCATCAAAGAAATGAAAAATTCATGCTTTGGTTTGTTGATTATGTGGGATGTCATTATAGCTTCCTGGATATCAGATCTAAAGGCTGTTTTGACAAGATGTGGTCCTTACTAGGGCTGCAACTAATGATTATTTTCATTTTGTATTACTCTGGCAATTATTTTCTCGATTTCCTGATGGATTGTTTTTTTAATGATATGTCAGAAAAAGTGAAAAATGCCCATCACAATTTCCTTCAGCCTCAAGCGAGATATTCAAATTGCCATCAACAGTCCAAAAGATAGCCAGTTTACAATGGTATAAAACAGAGAAAAGAATAAAATACTCAGAATTAAGAAGCAGGTACTAACAATGTTTTGCATTTTTGCTTGAAAAATAACCCAAAAGGGCACAGCCAGTGGGTAGAGCGTGTCCAGTACAGTGGCTTGATGTGGTCCTTCTGGCTTCATTGACTTGTAATGAGCCAACACTGGGATGGTTTGCAGCTGAGTGCAAAGCAGTTTTGATGAGAGTCCGCACCCTCAAGTCTGAGGGCGTGGTAGTCTGCCAGAAAACCCTGCACTCCTCACTGACCAAGTTGCGCCCAAGTGAAGGAGTTCAAGTATCTCTGGGTCTTGTTCATGAGTGAGGGTAAGATGTTGTGCGAGATCGATAGGCGGGACAGGACCGTTTTCGTGTAGAGGGAGCTGTGTTTGAAGTCAAAGATCTCCATTTACAGGTCGATCTACGTTCCAACTTTCACTTATGGTCAGTAGTAGTGACTGGAAGAATGAGGTCGAGGATACACCTTTAGAGACTTTGGTAAGGAGCTCAGACATCCGAGGGGAGCTTGTTTTGATGCTCCTTTACGGTGAAAGGAGACAGTTGAGGTGGTTCAGGCATCTGATAAGGATGCCTTCTGGATGTCTCCCTTTAGAGGTTTTCCAGACACGTCCAACCGGGCAGAGGCCCTGGGGCAGACCCAGAGCATACTGGAAGGATTACATATCCCATCTGGCCTTGGAGCGTCTTAGGGTCCCGCAGGAGCAGCTGGCAAGGGAGAAGGATGTCTGGGCTGTCAGTCTTATCCTGCTACCACCATGACCCAGACTCAGCTGAGTGGTTGAAAACTGATGCATGGTAACTCAAGTGAGTACCAAAACAGACAAATGTTTTGTTGATTGACTTATTGATTATTAAAAACTAGTTTCAGCACTAGTCCTTCTGGTTACATCACATTACAGTAGTTAAATTTTAGCTGTTAATATATTGCACAATAGAATATCTTTCACTGACACTCTGTCAGTGTTATAAATTATTATCAGAGCCGAGATATCAGAGGTCTAACACATTACTTTGTACTTGCTTGTATTCCCAGCAGTTTTTTAATGGTAGTGTCGGTTGGTCAGTCGGTCCAACTCTTTGTTCCAGACTGATCTCATAGTTATCTCAATAAACATGAGATCGATTGCCATGAAAGTTTGTACAGCAGACATTCGTGGTCCCTGCAGGATGAAGTCTAATGACTTTGGTGATCCACTGACTTTTAATCTAGGGGCATCATCAGATCAAATTCATATTTTGTCCAATATTTTATTTTATAACCAAATAACTGCTGAAATTATAGCCCCGTGTTTAGTGTTAAATTGCAAATGTTATTGCAAACTAAGATGGTAACCATGATTAACATTATACCTGCCATACCTACCATGCTGACGTTAGCATTTAGCTCATTTCAGTCTCACAGAGCTGCTAGCATGGCCGTAGACGCTTAGTCTTGTTTATTCCTGCATCTTTCAGGACTGACAAATACATACATGGTAGGCTGCCAGAGTACTCCATATGTTTTGAATGTTTTTTTAAATTGTGTGTTGGTTTTTCTAGTCTGGCATTGACTCATCTTACTGATAAAATGAGGTATCACTTTCAGCAGACATTATCCTGTGTTGTTCATGGATCTGTTCTGCCCATTAGCCCGTTGGATCCATTGCTATTTCATGGTAATATTAATGATTGGTGGTTCAAGTGGTTTTCTCTACCGGTCATCTCTCTCTGTATTAAGTTTATTGTGTCTCCCTCCTGTAAATGCTTTTCAGCTTCTGTTTACATGCAGAGACATAGTGCCGATAGAGTTGTATAAAAATAACGGGGTTTCAGTGTCCAGATGTGCAAAGCTGATATGCATATAGACTCAAGGGTGCAATTTTTTGCTGAATATATTCAAATCAGTCTCATATTTTCAAATTTCATTCAATATTCTTAAATGTTCATTACACATTCTCAGACTTTCATTTATTGTTTTTGTTGTCTTCACATTGTAATTTCTTTCTCAGGTTTCCGTAAAAATGTTTTTTGATTTTTGTCTACTTGGAGGCAGTGAACACAACATTGACATATTATCTCCATATAAAGATGATATGAAAAATGGGTTAGCAAACACTAGCTTATTTACACATGGTGCAGACATGGAGCAACGTTATTATTCATTTGGAATTGTGTTTGGGTGGACCTGACAAAAATAAGTCCAATATTCACTCTCCTCTGTCTTGGTCTCCAACAACTCCTGAGAGAAATATCTGCCTCTTAAATCAGTTTTTTGATGCTAGGCATTGCAGTGTACGGTGGGTTTTTACTTTTTTTTGCTGTAAAACACAGCTGTCCAGTGCGGCTGGAAACAATGCTGATGAGACCAGTGAGAGTGAACTGATATAGTAAAGTTGCAAGCCATGAAAACCAAAACAATGAGCTAAAGTTGAGTAATAATTCACTCTGCGTTTGCCACTGCGAGCAAAACCCCTTTCACATTCCATTAAGTTTCACATTTGATCCATTATTCATATAAAAATATTGATAAGAGCAGCTTTAAACTTTTGACATGTAAAACATTAAATGCGAATGAGGTATGTTTCCATTATTGGCCTTCTGAATGTAAAATGTATGAGAGCTATATCAGAGAGCACATTGAAGAAAATGGAACGGGCACTAATTATTCATCAAATGTGCTATTTTACAATTTTTAAACGCAAAATCTTTTTTGCCTCAAGGAACTCAAAAATGTTTATGGGACAGTTAGGGATTTCAGTCAGGACTTGTCATTTTTAGTCAGCAGTATAATGTCATGCGTCATACTGTTTGTGGTATAAAAATATTTGCTAATTGATACTACTGCACAAATGTATCTGTTGGGTCTGGCAGTATACCACCATAACCTCATCTTGCTCTCTTTTAGAGTGTTTGTGAATCCCTGGGAGAATATGTCTGCCCACCTCCATATAGAGTGACACTGCAGCCATGCAGTGTAGGCAATTCAGTTTAAGGCCTTTTGGAGAGAAAATACACATTTCCATCTGCCTGGACACAGATGGAGAGAAGATATACAGATTGTAGGTCAGTAAAAACACATCCACACATGCACCAAGAAGTGCACAAACATGCCAGAGTACAGCTAGTCTGTAAAATAAAATCCAACAACTTTCCAGGGTTTTTTTTAGACTGACAAGGAGTTGCTATTGATGTTAGACACGTCAGGGTGGGGCACACATTGCTTCATGTTTTGAGGCCCAGAATTTCTAGCATTAGCCCTGTGTGAAAACTCTGATCTTTTGGCCTTCGTTGTTTCCTTTCTTTACGTTTTTGAATGTCTTGGATAAAACGTTGACAAAGATCAGCTCGAAGACTGACAGCAGTAATATCAAATCAGCAACAGAGAATGAACTGACACTTTGCTGGGTCTGTCATGCAGCACCAGAGAGGGAAAGAGAGAGAGAGAGAAAGCCCAGACAGATGGATGTTGACGGGTCGCAGACATCTCAGGAAAGAAAGACTGATGCAGTCAGTGAAAAGGTGTGCGTAGGTGTGTTTGATGTAACCCCAGACAGTTGCGTTACACAGACAGCAGAGAGGTGCAGGACTTTATGGGGAGAAATACAAGTGCAGGCTCAAGCATGGGTGAATACTTGCATTAGTATTCACATGTACTGTCAGAGGAAGGTTTTGATAAGGTTTCTGTTTTCCAAAAAGGGAAGCAACAGAGTCAATCTGAGGAGCTGTGTTTACGGGGGGGCAGAATGTAAACATGTTTTTCGTGTCACAGACTGTAGATTAGAGCACCAATGCCCTCAGGTGATGGTTAGAACAGAAAAACCTGCAAAGATGATTTATTGTACTTTCGATTTGTTAATTTTGTAATAATTGGTGTGTTTATACGCTAAATATGAAGTCAACTGACGCAGCTGTGTTAATGCGTATCAGGTGGCGCGCTACTATTTTGTTAATCATTTTGGCAGGAAATTGTGCCGTGTTTCTGCCTGCTGAGATCACCTCTTATCTCAAAAGCAAAAAGGTGTTTTTATTTGTTCGTTTCATGGCTGTAGTCAGAGGAGGCGCTCACTTGGATGTCTCCAATTCAAAATTATTTTTCTTCTCTCACCTTATTAGAAACTTTACTGCTAAAAAGATTAGTTGCTAAAACATTAAGTCTGTCAACAAAAAAATAATCAGCAACAATCTGTTTAAAAGTGTTTTGGGGGAACTACTGCATATGTAAAGCTGTGTAAAGCCTTTTGTGGCTCCAGAGTGAGCTGTGCAAAATCTGATAAACTGATAAATCGGTTTGGGCTGAAGACTGCAAGTTTGATGAATGAAAAAACCTGCTTTTGTAGAGTTACACAGAAGTAAGTGTACAGGACCTCTGTAGCCCGCTCCTCCAATCTCTGCTTGAGGCTAAAGGCTCGAGGCTACTTTAGCCGCCACTCACAGAAGACACCCGAATCTCAGCGATCAAGTTGCACTGTGAGTAATGAAGGCACCAGGTTTTGACAAGGAAGAAGAATGCGTGGAATAAAAAAGACGGTATTTCTGGTTATTCTGCATCAATTTTCATCTGTTTCAAAAACTGTCCATTGGAGTTCAACAATGTTACAGCAGTACAATGCTTAATGGGTGCAGTACTCTTTTAAAAATCATTTTTCAATTAAATATGCCAAATATTCCCAACTTCCAGCTTCTCAGTTGTGAAGATTAACTGCTTTTCTTTGTCTTATGTGATTGTAAAGTGAATCTTCGGGTTTGTCTGAGAAAAAAACCCAATTTGATGACTTCTTCCTGGCTCAAGGATGAAGTCACAAGACAAAATGATTAACCAATTAATTAAGAAAAGAATCTGCAGATTCAGGGATAATGAAATTATTGGCAGTCGCAGCCTTAATACATATTTGACTGAATGTAACTTTTTAATCACTTGATTATAGAAAAAGTACAAATAACAAAAACACTTATAGGGAACATGAAACGTAATGTAGCTGCTACGTTGTTGCCTAAATGCAATTACATCAGTTTCTTCTAAAATAACTTTTGCATCATTTTACATCAACTGCACCATTACGAGCAGAAAACATAGTGTTAGGAATGTCAGTGTCCTGTTGTGTGTTATTTCAGTTTGAAGAGGGACATAATCTGCAATTGGCATATTTTAGGTGTTGTATGTTCATATGCTTTGGGACCTTCTCCCAGACATGAAGAGTTTTCTCTCAGGAGAAGCCGGACTGGACGCGGCATTTAGCCCATTAGGAAACTGTTGGTTGCTTTTAAAGTGGACTAGAGGAGCTGAGTGGCCAGTATTGAACCTTGCTCCCACTCCACCTGGAATACTAATCCATCCATCCCACTAAAAGTATATCCTCCTCCAGATTGATCTGCACTGTGACAAGATCATGCTTGTGTCTTTAGTCACCTAAATAGCAAAAACAAGTTGGACAAGAGGCTGTGCTCAGGTACCAGCTAGTGTCATCTAAATCTGAAGTATTCCCCGTCTGTTTTTCCATTTGTTCTATACAGGTGTAAGGAAAACCTTTATTACCCTCTGCTGTATTGCTTATTTAGAAAGTCTGCCAGCAGAAGGTGCACCAGTATAAAACCCAGATTACTGAAGGGCAGCATGGATCAGATTGTTGCATAAATAACAAAACAAAAGCATAGATAGATAGATAGATAGATAGATGTACTTACATAAAAACATGCTACATATACACAGAGGATACACCCACAAGAACGCAGTAAAATGAAAGACAGACTGGTGTAGGACCATGTAGAGAAAGGCTCCATCTGTCCTTGTGTAATAGTGAATGGGGAAGAGACTCAGCTGAATGAAGGCAGCTATTAAAATCCCTTGTAAACACATTATAGGCCTGGTCTTGTCCAATATATAGAACGAGACATAACAGTGATATAGAGGCTGCGCTGCATCCATAAATGCATGAAGCCAATCTCATGTCAGCGTCTGCTGGCAACTATCTGTGCATCCTGATGTGCAGCAGCTACACAGAAGAGAAAGGGATGGAGAGGACTGAACAGAGCACAAGTAAACATGTCATTGACAAAGAAAAAGGTGCCTTTAGGCCAATTTTCAGAACAAAAAAAATAAAAGCAAAAAACACTTTACATGTGGTGTGTGAGCCTGATTTACGTGACAAGCATTTTTGTTCATAATTTGACAACTACAGGTGCAAATGCATGCAGTATGAATTAAGGATTAATTGTAATGTAGAGTTCGGGGGAAAGGCAAAGAATGAATGTAGTGCATCACTATAATATAGATTCAGAGGCTGCAAAAGAGGAAGTATTTAAAGTTTTGCATGTGGAACCAACCATGAAGCGAACAGGGTACTACTAGTTTTACTGATAAAACACTATGAAATGGAATGTATGTTCTCCCAGCGAGGGAAGGAAAAATTGAATTTCACTATGTATGTTGGAGACATGAATAAAACTGGGCTGTGTCAAATCTAGATACAAGTTTTTACTTGGATTTTGTGTCCAGATGTCTCCAAAGGTTTTTGTTTTCCATTGCAAGTTGATACTGTTCAAAGCAGTCACAGTAAATGAGCTTCTCTTGTGATAATTAAACCTCTAAAATACCTTTGTTTAAAGACAGTGAAGACAAAATAAACTAAAGAAATAAACGCATCAACTCAACATTAATGCTGCAAATGGAACTTTTTAAACTGGATTTTCACCTGGCTTTATATGTTGTTGATTAAAAAACATAAGTGACAATAAAGAGCCCTAGAGAAAGATGAAGCTCAGATTTGAATGAATAATTCTGACCTTTCATTACAATAGCACGAACACATCAGTTATGTAAAAATTTTAATCAAAAATGCAAAGATTCATCATCCATCTAATAATTGTCAAAATCACATCATTATGTTGGAGATCTGTGAGGGACAAAAATCACATCAGTCACTCTCTCACAAAAACACGCACAAATGCAAAGGACAACAAAGTCATGAAAAAGAACAAAGCATGTTTTGAGGTAAACGGGACGATGTCTGAGTCTGATACGTGAAATTGCGTCTCATTCCCCTGCGAGTGATCAATAAAGCTGACAGGGCCTGAGAGACCATCATCCAGATCTATTGTATTCCATTGAAAAACAGGGACATGCAGAAACAGGTGCACATTAGGTTAGTTTATATGTATGTAGTGTCTCCTCAGAATTACTGTATAAACAAGAATGCATGTATCTCCCTTAATCTTCTTATAAGAGGGACAATAGCTGATGTTTTAGATCGTATTTGCTCGTCATTCCTTGGGATTTGGAAATAATTTCATTATTGTTGTGACCATTACTCAAGGATGTGACTTCATTTATTTCTCTATTCTGTGTCAGACTATTGAGTCTCTTAAGGGAACAGAATAATTAGAAAATGAGCAGGTGAAAATTAAAAGTATTTATAGAACAGAATACGGCCTCAAAACCATTAGGCAGATTTTGATCATTTGCATTAAAGCCCAGACTTTCTTAGATGTTGATGAGTCATATTATGTGTGTGTGTGTCTGCCCACATCAATACTATATTTGAGGTAAGATCTAGAAACTCCCACCAGCATCTCGGGATGGAGATATTTTATTGGGATTCAGTAGTTTTGGGTATTTTCACAAGACATTTAATTGTATGTTGTACCAAGGCAAAGACTCAATTAAGTTCCATCTAGTTGCAAGGTTACACAGACTGTTTCAATGAAACCGGAGTGTCAGTAGGTCATTTGATGAGTCAATGATATTGATCAGCTCAACAGCTCAAATCCCTGCAGATGCGGTAATAACGGTAATTTTTTACTATACACCTTTAACAGACCTTTAGGTTACATTTTGCTGTGTTTGACCACAGCTAATTGTACACGGCTGTGTCGTCTCATCTAACGTGGTTTTTCTTGTCATTTTTTAGGGCTCAACACTCTTCCCTTCGACCCAACGACCAGCAGCGACCATCTCCACTTCAGCAGCTCCAATGGGCCGCTGGTGACAGAGTGTCCTTCCCTGGAAAACACAGCTGAAAAAGCCAAGAAGAGGAAAAGAATCAGTCTTCCTCCAGGTACTGACAATATAACCTCAATCTACAGTACCACCATGACACTAAAGAAAAAAGGGCTCCGTCCTTTCTAGTTTTGCAATAATGCTCCAATACTAGTATATGTTGTGCTATACAGTTCCCCACCTGGAATTACAGTTGCTCTCTTTGTCTGGCTGGATGTCTCCTGATGGAATGTAATTTAAATGCCACCAGCATCAAATAACTGCTGGTGAGAGATAAACTATAATCCTGTTATTTTGAGACAGTCTGAAAGAGGTTGCCTTGTTTGGTCTTTGCTGTTTTTGATTAGCTTGCTGTAGCCTGCGGCTCTGCTTGTCTGGACTGTTTGGAGGTCACATGGCTGAAACCAGGAAGCTGCACGGCGGAGATTTCACATCCGCCTGCCTCTCACCGTGCCAACAATCCCGCCAATCAAAAACTCACATGCCTTCGGCTCCCTCACGCATACTGACCTGTTATACACAAAATACTGTACTGTAGTGTTGTCTTTGTGTGCACTGAAATCTCTGCCTGTGCGTGTGTGTATGTGTGTTATGTGCAAACACTCACCCAACGAGCCTCATTTTTATCAGGGCCAGTGTGCTGTCTAATTAAAGAAGGGCTTTCTAATTAATTGCATTATGAAGAAGAGGGCCCTTAAGACAGAGAGGTGTTGCTCCATGTTCTCATCTGTCGGGGTGACACTAATTGGTCTGGATTTACAATCTGGCAGAGATACACAGGGGCTCTAAATTAACTAATATCAGTACTTGCAGGGCAAGTTAACTCACTGGTGGTGCTTCAAGTCGAACAGGCCTGTGAAACCTCTCACCGGCCGGCTAAATGGCTAATTTTTCTCCTGCCAAAGACAGTCGCCAACAACTCCATCAAAGACAATATCTGTGTGTTCTTTGTGCTATTATAGATTTAATTCCCAGAGGTAGCGATAAGGTTGTCCACCTGGGGAGAATCTGCACATGACCCATCTTTCTTTCAGTTGCACCGCTGGCTAGTGTTTCCAATTATGTAAGGTAAATAATGTTTCTCCCCAGTCAACGACAGTGTTGACCTTGCGAGTGCGTCCCTTTAAGTCCTGAACAAACAAAGGTTTACTATTGCAGGCTGCTGAGACTGACAAAAATATATCTTGCTTCTCCATAATAATTGTTAAGAGCTAATGAATATGTTAATGTCTTCCACACATCTACTGTGTATTGCTACACCTGTCCAGGTGTAACACACCTCCCACCTAATGCCTGCTGGGATTTGCTCAAGACCCCTGAGAGCAGTAAGCAATTTAAAACAATGATGAATGGGTGAACAACCAGTTTTCATCTGCATTACGGGAGGGTTATAACATCCTCTGTAATATCACAATATTGATATACTGCATATGGTGACTTAATATATTCGGTTTAGTTTGACGATTCAGTATTAAAGATTTGACATGTAGTGAACTCTTCTATTATTAATCAGTTCGGAGAAAAGAAATCTTAACACAAGGTCTTCCTTCGTATGTTGAAGAAGACTGTAAGGTGCGTTTGAAGATAAAGATCAAGAAAAAAGCCAGTAAGTGGACCTTCAAACTGCTGTTTCCAAAGTTAAAAGTGAACCTTCACATATTAGGTCATCCGTATTAACTCTCCTACTCACTCTTTGTGGGTCTTTGGTGTTTTTTGTAGCAAGCTAATGTTGTCATTTGGTTGAATCAGCTGGCGTTGTAGAAAAGTCAGTCAGAGTCTGAGGCAGATCTGATCTGAAGAGTCGTGTTTGTTTCGCTACAGCAGGTGAAAGCCAGAGGATTTCACCAACAACAGACAGTACAGTAACTAGAGTTCCATCAAAATGAGGAGTCATGGAGGTTTTCAGCATGGGTTCACAGACAGGGCAAGGCGTGTCAGGGAGAACTTTGTACATTTTAGAGTAGGATATTATAGTACAAAGCAGTGGGCACATGAAGAATGCAGTGAGCCCAGACTAATAATTCATAGCAAGATAACGCTGTATAAAGAAAGCACGACAATTACATGTTTCTCACACTGTGGGATTACATTTTCCTCCACACCTGGATAAGTTACACCAAGTCGTTTAGATTACTACTATTAACTAGTCTCTTTTTAAGACTTGAAAATGAAGAAATGAAGAATAAATTAGAGTGAGTGAAATATTTGGAAGTATGGCCTTGCTTGGCAGGTCTGCAGCTCCTCTTTGTCTTTTACCATTTCTTGTGTCGGAATTGTTTCTCAGATAAGAGGCTGCTTCCTTTGTTCAGAAATATGAATTTGGAGGAGACGCACACCTGCCGCAACAAATCCAGTGAAAATAACTAAAAGAAAAGGTGCAGCAGGCACATTTATAAAAAGCGACCTTTGGGACAACAGCTTCAAGCAGAGACCCAGAGTTACAGTACGGTATGACTCACCACAAGAAAAACAGATGAGCTTAGCATGGTTTTCACATTTTATTTAGACACTTTTTTGTTATTTATCAACCACAGTATCCTCTGGAAGAGTTCACTTCAGCTGTCGTTGTACTGACTTTTCTCAAAACCACAAACAGACGGCTGGAAATAAATAAAGTCCATTTTGTATATTGTGGCTTCAATGAAAAGTGTGTGTGTGTGTGTGTGGTCTGCTCAGATTAAAGCCTGTCAGAAAGCCTTAAGATCAAAGCTTTTGTGGAGCACAAATCTGATCTGTCACTGGAAAAGCCACCCAGTTTTTTTTTTCCATCTTAGAGATAGAGAGCAAAGTCACTCATCCATTATTTTTCTCTCTTTCAGTTACTCAAGTTATGAATGCTATTATAGTAAAGGTGCCATTAATGCTGTATAAGTGCACTACTATCATGATGACAGCTCTTGCTGCAGTTCCTCTGCATTTACTGACAGCTTGTATGAAGACCAACAAAAAAAGGGAAAAACTATTCCGATGGTTTGATGTCTTGCTATTAAGATTAATGTATGTATGTGTGTTGCATGTCTTGAATCGGCCCCCAAAGTTTAGAATTTTGTGAAACACATTGTGAAATTGATTTCATGACCATTTCATGTAAATCACTTTCAGTTTACCGAGTGTGTGATCTACATGAAGATGCCTTGCCTGTAAAAATGGAAATCTGTGTCAGTTCTGCACTTCATGACCATGAAAATAAGGTTGATGACCCAACAAAACAACCCTCCTGCTGCAAATATTGATCAGTGCATTCATTTTATGTATGATTTTAACTCACACAATATGTGCTTGCAAGCTTGTTTACTTGATTTACTGGGTTTGTAGCAAAGATATTGGTTGGCTTGGATTCACAATTGTAAATTTCCGAAACATCCAACGTAAATCTAGATTTTCATCATCAAATGTTCTTCCCCTCATTCTGCCAATTAATCTAGTAATTGCTAACGGCATGACTTTGGAGATGACAATGTCGATCTGTCTGTCTGTTGGTGGGTCAGTCCACCACTTTGATCCAGACTGAAATTACTCAAAAATTATTGGATTGATTGTTTTATTTTTTATTTATTATGTCCAGACATTCATGGTTCCCCAACAATATACTTGGGTGATTCCCTAATAAGCAAATATTAGCATGTTAACACGCCAAACTAAGATGGTGAACATGGTCATGAACAGTATATCAGCTAAAAACCAACATGCTAGCATTGTCATTGTCACCATGCTGGCTTTAGGATTTAGCCCAAAGCGCAGCTGTGCCTAAGAACAGCCTCACAGAGCTGCTAGCATGGATGTAGACTCTTGTCTTGTTTAAAAAGCAAGAATAAATATGAGAAAAATTAAGTAGGCCAGATTTCAGTTGTATTATTTATAATTACACAATAATAAAAGATACAAACACCATCATAAAAACAGAATGTGGCTAAAGCGCTTTTAAATTGGTGAAACCTATGAGTGTTGTTTCAGTGGCAACGACTTTACATGCCACTGCAGTTCTTCTTCTTATTACTGCACTTACAGTAACCACTTATCGCTGGCAGGTGTCTTTTAAAACAGGGCTTGCCTTTTCTTAATGTACAGTATCCATTGACCCTGCGTTGCTGTTGCAGCCCTTTGCTCGTGCCACCATGTGCCTACCAGGTCACTACAGCAGCTTTCAAACTGAAATGCCCCCAAAACACTAATGATTTCTGGTGCTTTTACTGCCCAATTCTCTCTTTTCCCTTTTCGCTTTCCTCCATTTTCAACTTGCAAGGTCAATACAAAACATCATTTCTTTGTGTGACAGTGATAAATGTTCACGAACTTGTTCACTGTATAATACTTCCATGGATGAAACAAAGCTTTGAAGCAAAGGATTTGAATTGAGCATTTTTATTATTTGAATAACTCCAGTGTCTTAAGTAATTGTTTCAGCCCTATATATTGTTATATTAGCCACATGTTGTTGCTCGGCATGTAGTGCCTGTGTAGAGAACACATGTTTAGCACAGCAGTAGCTGGAAAACTAATGATAGCCCACTAACAACAGAATTCTGCAGAGCATTGTTCCATCAGGTTAATGAGTGTGGCCCAGTAATGGCAGATCAATGATTACAGATGATTAGTGTTTCCCTGTGCCGGCTATGACTCCACTGTCTATCAGTTGTAACTGCTTGCTAACTTGAAGTCATTCCCTGAAGGGCCGGTGGTTAAATGATGGAGGTCTGCAACAGCTGGAGCTGTGGATTTACTGGCTTAGAGGGTCTGATTCTGTCTGGCTGCGGGTCGTCTCCAGCTTCAGTCAGGTCCTCCAGCTCTCTGAGGATGACTGATGGAGCACCGACTCA
The DNA here is from genome assembly GCF_043641665.1 of Enoplosus armatus. Classification (NCBI taxonomy): domain Eukaryota; kingdom Metazoa; phylum Chordata; class Actinopteri; order Centrarchiformes; family Enoplosidae; genus Enoplosus; species Enoplosus armatus. Next base: position 17,317,118 of record NC_092189.1, read on the forward strand.
TTAGCAGCCATGTGGATTTAGTCTCGTTAAGGGATCCTAATGGATAGATTTATCTCATTACATTTGGCACTTCATTAGATACACATACTGTAGGACAAAGGCATGTGTGCCTGCAGAAATGTGGTCACACACACACCACATGATGGACTTATATTTTTCACATACTGTCATTCATTAGGGCAGTGTAATTACCCAGACCAACATCCTGTTGTGAAAAACTAATACAGACTTTCTCAACCTTTTCTCCCAGAATTCCCGTCATATATATTTGGATAAGTATTAGACAAAATTTTGACCTGATGATAGTGGTAGGTGAAAATATCACCAAAGTGATTCCAATTCATCCCGAGGGGACCATGAGTGTCTGTACCAAATTTCATGCCAATCTCTCCAATAGTTGTCAAGACAACTCACTCAAAACCACAAATGTCAACCTCATGGTAGCGCAATAGGAAAAGTCAGACAATTACCAAAGTCATTAGGATTCACCCTTGAGGAATCATGGATATCTGTACCAAACTTCAAGGCATCCAGTAGTTGTTTCAATATTTCAGTTTGGACCAAGTGGTGGACTGACTGAGCCTAGAGCCTCGCCACTTGTGTGGCTAAAAATGTATCTAGCAATGTGTTGAAAATGTCTAATATACATCTTAATTTTATGTTATCCTGTCTGCTTATGTAAGGGCTTAACTTCAAGGTGGAAAAAAAAATCCAACCTAATAGGAGCTGATTAACAGACTGCAGGTAGTAAAGACTACAGTAATGAGATCATATGCAGCTGAATGGAGACACAATTGATCAAAGCTCTGTAGGTGTTTATCTCAAGCACGTGACACCAATTGTTATTATATTTTTGAATTATAAGCATTTCATAGCTGGAAAGCAATTAATAAAGGCAGCATGCACACTTTAATAGAAAGCTTTGCCTTGTTGGGTTAGTGACGAACACATTATCGTCCTTTCAATTGCAAATTATTTGTGGTTCATTTATACCGAATTTAGACACTTTTCATTGTTCACACGTGCACTTCTCCTCGCCAGCCTCTCTTTTCAGACAATGCATAACAAAGGCTGCCTGAGGGGCCCGTACAAACTGCTTGAATTATCCTTTTTCTTTTGGTATCAGCATTTCACAGCAGTCCGGGATCGCCTTTTCTTTGCAGTTGTGTTGCGGTCTAAAAAAAAAAGTGAGCAGAATGAGCTGTGAAAAAGCTGCTGGTATGTTGAGGAGCATGACCTCACTGTTTGAGTCGATCAATAGCACTTACACATGATGTGTTCTTGGTTAGCTTCACAAATCAACACCTGTCTTATTGCAATAGAAGCAGTACAGTGCACACCCACAACTTGAAACTGTCTTTGTTGTCAAGCACCCTTTATAATGACTTTCCATGACAGTATTAAACTGGAGCACATTTCAAATACAGGATAGCCATTTTATTCAGCGTTGGATGATTTAGCAAAAAAGTCAAAAGAAAAAAACTTGTTAAAACAATAAAAATGTTTGTGTGGTCACTGTATAACAATTTCAGTACTATTCCCAAAGAGTATTTGAATAGATTTGCTGAAACATCAAATAACCTTAATTCTGACTGAGCCAATAGTACAAAGATCAAACCCTTATTACCATGATCAGTGTTGGATTGTAACTACTGTAAGTACATTTATTAGTAGTTGAGTACAATTCTATGCTACTTGTACTTGAGTATTTAAATTTTATGCTATTTTATACTTCTACTTCACTATATTTCAGAGGGAAATATTGTACTTTTTACTTCACTACTGTTATTAAAAGATATAGTCACCAGTTTCTTTGCAGATTCAGGTGTGATCAGTAAAATCTGATGCATTAAACCACCAAACAGAGTATAAAGTAGTTAATAGTAGTTTCACCTCCACCGTCTCCATCCTGAAACGTCTGCTTTTACAGTGATCCACCAGTACTTTTGATACTTTAAGTACATTTAGCTGTCAACACTTCTATATATTTACTTAAGTAAGATTCCTTTTACTTGTTCACATGCTGGTATTGCTAAATAAAATATCTAAATACTTCTCCCACCACTGACCATTAGAAGTACAACAAAGCTGCATCTGCATTATGTTAACCCAAGCTTTCTATGTATATAACACATGCACATTTCCATTCCCATTTTGCAGATAACCTGTTTTCATTTGAGACATGGCATGCAATTATCTGTCAAATCATTAAAGACTCATTCCCCTGCATGTGAAAGGCAGAATTAACATTACTTTTCAAATCGCACTGAGGGGAGAAACGTAATGGTTTATTTTGTGAGTGGTGTCTACAAAATTGCTAAGTGTATGTTGTGGGAATCTCAGGCTGTCAAGAGAGTCTCTAATTTGTGTTCATATTTCGCAGACAAAAGTGACGTGTACTTTTAATTCCATATTTAATTCAGTAATTCAGTGTTCAGTGTCTTTATCTGTTGGCAGTATTTATCAAGTGTGAGATAAAGAAAGAAAGGGATTCCTGTTTGCAACTAAATCACCTTTATTTTTTTTGTCCCCCCATTGCATTTCAGTCAAACATCAGACAGTTGACATCAGATATACTACAGACTAGGGCTGCATTGTATGTACAATATTTTCCACAACTAATCATCTCAAAGAGCAATACAATGTCAGAAACAATAGAAAATGGCCATCACTATTTGTCAGAACTCAAATTGGCGTCTTGAAAAATTACTTTTTGTCCAAACAGCTGTCCAAAAGTCAAAGATATTTTCTTTACAGTGATATATATATATATATATATATAAGAGAGAACAGCAGCAAATCTTCACGTTGAGAAGCTGGAACCCTCAAATATTTGGCATTTTCCCTTGATAAATGACTTCAATAACCAGAATTACATGGTTACGTGGTCCTCTTTCATTTGACACATTGTCCAGTGTGTGGTCTCTCAGTTCTGGCATCTTGATACATGATGATACAGCATTTAGTGGGCCAATCTGACCAGCACTAAGCTTCCCGTCTCATAAAGCTCTGCAGCTGTATGTCCAGATGAGATTATAACAACCTCATTGAAGAGACACGTGCTCAAGAGACCAGCATCATTGGAGTACCTTTTGTTGACCTATACATCCACCCCAACCTCCTCCCTATGCAGACTTTGTCGCTACCTAACTTCTTCCTTTGCTAATGGGCTTTGTCACTTGAATGTAAACATATGTCTATTTGGGGCACTTTCTGACACGACTGATGCTGACAGTCTCACAAAAAGAAAATCACAATTCTAAAAAAAAGAAACAGAATTAAATGGTATGCACCAACAAACAAATATACTTTAATTGGCTCTGCTCAGTAAACTGTTGCTTAAGTCTCTCCTAATCAGAAAGACTTGCTGCGTTTGAATTTGTAAAGCCTGCACCTTGCAGGTTTGGCTAATTTTAATTAGAGGACATGGCATTATGTGTCAGTCAGGCTCCAGTATTGTGACTGATCCATTCAATAACTACCCTTTTAAATGAATTAATTTGTGGAAAAAATAATTTGTTTTTATTAAATATTTTCTGTATGCTGTTAAGTCATTACATCAAAGTGCTGATTTATTTTGCATTGCAGGTTGTGTAGCGGGGGTCACCTTGGGATATGCTGTCCTGAGATTTATCCCATGTAGGTATTTTTAAACACAGTAATAGTTATTTCAACCTGCCCTAGATATCAAGCCCATCCATCATGTCATGTGTAAACAGTCCTGAAATGTGACACTCCAAGCAGTACAAAACACATGCTATAAAATATTTATAAATGCTGATATGTGACCCGTCTTTGGTGTTAGTATGGCCATGTTGCCAGACAAGGAATAGTTTTAAAGTATCAAAATGAATGGCCAGATCATAGAGATTTATTTTTTTAACCCAGGGAGATGTGTGGCTGTGCCCCCAGAAGTGTGTGTGTGTGTGTGTGTGTGTGTGTGTGTGTGTGTGTGTGTGTGTGTGTGTGTGTGTGTGTCTGTGTGTGTGTGTGTGTGTGTGCGTGTGTGCGCGCGCAGTGAATGTCCTGATGGTTGCATGGGGATCTCTACAGCTGTCTGTGTGACACGCGACACATAGTGACACACAGCGCTGACGCTGATGGATGGGGTAAACAGAATGACACAGTGGCGTTTCACAGATAAAAAAAAATGTGAACATACTACTATTGTGGTCTCTCTCTCTCTCCAAGTACCTCATGCCGTTTCTTTTACAGAAAACACAACAAAAACTCAGCTGTTGTATCAGACAGGAGTGATGATCAAGGGGGCTGAATTTTTGCCGCCGTCATTGGCACAGGGGCTGAAGAACGGAAAGAGCTTCTCAGTGAAGTTACATCCGGTGAAGGAGAAGATGGGAGCCCGGGCGTCCACGTTGTAGAAGGAAACTTGACCCTCTTCGTAATCAACAAACACCCCAACCTTTTGAGGCATCTCCCTGACATGGAGGTAAATGGCAGGGCCGGCATTGGCTGTAAACTCATTCCCTTTCCTCAGCCAAATAGTCCAGTATCCATTCGTAGGGCTCAGTCTAATATCACCCTTCCTGTTGATGGACTGGTTTGCAACTCCTAAATCCCAGTGTGTTTTGCCTTTAACCTGGACCTCGTAGTAAAACTTTCCTGAGGAGAAACCCTCCTTGGCAAGGATATTAAGGACATTATCAAACCTCTCTGGTTTGTTTGGGAGATTCCTCTTTCTGTCTCCATGCGTGACTTGTTTCCCATCCTCAGAAACATTGAGAAAAGGGTTTGCAGTCTCAGGATCCAGTGTCACATCCACAGCATGCCGCTGCATTTCTTTCAAGTCGGGATCACACAGCATCCTTATTTCTGTCATCACTGTTGACTCCAGCTTGGTCAAGGCTCCCCGCACAGTAAACTGGTCACTGTCAATCGTCAGATCAGACCAGTCCTTAACCTGGGGCGGAGTGATGGTAAGAGAAAGGAACTTCTCAAGAAATACGAAGGCGTCGTTGGTGAGTGAGACCTGATTAAGCTGCAAGTTGTGCTGCTTTATTTGCATAATTTCTCCCTCCAGTTCTTTAATGAAGCCTTCTGTCTCTGTTTCAATTATTTTCTGCTTTGTCTGAATTACCCCAGTCAGCTCAGCTTGGCTTCTCTTAATGTAGTCCACCACAGCAGTCATCACATGTGTGCTGTATGACTGCGCCTTCGCTGCATTATTTCTGCTAGCCTCCACTGACCGTTGAATCTCCTCAATTTTCTGCTCGCGCACCTGGATCATCTGATCCGAGTCGTCCTTGTCGATTTCCAGCAGGGCTTTCCTCATTTGAGCCTCCTCCTCCAGACTCACTATCTTATGGTTTTTGTGGTCGCTGTCTTTACAGGACTCGCATACAAACATTTGATCCACCTGGCAAAATAGCTCCAAAGCCCCATCATGCTTCTCGCATATCCTGCTCTCCAGGTCCTCAGCTGGGTGGATCAGCTTGTGCTTCTTCATGGCTGAAATTCTCTGATGAGGCTCCAGATGTGTTTCACAGTAAGACATGAAGCACACTAAGCAGGACTTGAGGGCTGGGAGCTTTGCCCCTGTGCAGATACCACAGAGCACATTTCCATTTCCTGCTTGTTCAGGGATACCACAAGATTTTTCTTGAACAGATGTTTTGACCTCTGCGGCCATCTGAGCAATGAAAGTGTTAACGCGAAGCGTTGGTCTGTTGTAGAATTTCTCTGTACACAGTGGACATTGGCATACAGTATTGTGATTGTCCCAGTACTCTGTGATACAGTTAAGACAGAAGTTGTGCCCACAGGGAATCGACACAGGTTTAGTGAATACATCCAGACAGATGGAACAAAGGAATTTCTCCACAACCGTTGAACTATTAGCGTAAGCCATGTCTAGAAAATATGTGAAAAAAGTGAAAAAAAGTTAGAGCAGCATAAAGTCAAACCGGATTAATTGTTGTCCGTGTTTGAAATCACTGAAATGTAAAAAAACACTACAGACAAGAGAGCAAAGGTGATAAATTGCAACTTTACCTGGCACGTGTAGGTCTTTCTAAATCTTTCAGATCTGTAAAGGAAAGTAAACACACAGCTTCTTTCTTTCTTTTGGTTTCTCTTTCAGCAATGAAGTCAGGAGTTGCCCGGCCCCTCCTATTTCCTCATCTAACAGGAACAAGTTAACCCATTACAGCCTCAATTCACTAGTGACCCACGTTTAGAGCTTTTCTTTTCCTCCCAGATCCATTAGAGCTTAAGTTAGAGATATAAAAATGTGTCCCCAATCTCCCCTTCAAAGGCTTGTATACAGCCATAAGAGTGGGGATTTCTTTCAGGTGTCCATTATTCATATTATTCTTTGTTACTTGCTTGTTGATGTATCCACAATGTTGGCGCGTCAGAAATCCCTTTCATGTACAGTATTATGCACAAATGTAATGAAAGCTCTGAGACAGCACAACATGTTAAATTCAAAATGAGTCTGTATGCACGTGTGTGCATTTGCATTACATGAGAGTGCTTAATGACGGCATCTGCATAATAAACTGTAAATACACTCGTCCTGTGCTCTCTCCTCCAAGCAAACAAGGCTTTGAACACAATAGCTCCCCTGCATCCTTGAAGGGCTTTGTCAGAGCTGAAATAATCTGTGTGGGTTTCCTGCAGGTTTCTGTGCATTAGCAGCATTCATGTAAGATTGAATGTATTTCCATTTCTGCATGTGTTTGTTTGATTTTTTAAATGTAGGTGTGAGCATATGAAAATAGGCTCATGATTGTTAAATTGAAAAACATATGTGAGTGATGCATTGTACAAGCCTCCATGCAGCTTGATTTGTCGTTCGATATGTGTGTGTTTTAAATACATGTATGTGGGTGTATGCTGTATGCCTCATATCTCAGTGTGCAGTCATTCAACCGCTGTGTATTTGCTGTAGTCTTTACTGTGAAAATGTGAATAGCTGGTGCAGCCTCAGCAGCTGTTAATTAATTCAGTGACTGATGATATCAAGACATAATGTAAAGGGAATGGGACTTTGAAGATCCAATCATACGGCACTAAGATATATACGTATATTTGCTCAGTATTTTTAATTATGTATACAGTTGATGTGCTCAGAAAAAAAAGGTCCACAATGCGACGTTCTCATCTGAAAATGACAGGCCAGCTCTGATCAGAGCTCTCGTGAGCCACGTCTTATTCAAGCCTCACCTCAATGCCTTTGGTACCATTAAACATTCAAACGACATTTGAATCAGATGGGGATTCCCTTTGATCCTGGTCTGTGTGGAGCTCCAAGACCCGGGCCTTTCTTCCCCTCCGCAGGATCCACTGTTAGGTTCATGGAGGGATGAGAGGGAGTCGGAGCTTTTCTCCTCCTGTTTTTTTTTTCTTCTTCTCATTTCTTCCCTCTTTCAGCCCAAGCTTTCTCCCCACCCTTCGTCCCTGTTCTCTGACCCATGCGGCTCTCACTTGTAGCTGCTCTTCTCTCCTCAAATACATGAATAAGATATTAGAGGAGCTCAAAGTGCTAGAGGACACAGACCTCCCTCTATTAGAATTGAATGCCTCCTGCTAGGTGTCTGCTCTGCTCTAAACTGAGTTTAAGTCTACAATAAAGCCTGGTCTCGAAAGCACATCCTATAGCCCAAGAGATTGGCTATGTTGACTAATTAATGGCAGCTCTAATTAAAATAGTGTGCTTCCAACCTTGTTTGGGGAAGACCATTTCCTGTTTCAACATGACAACGCTCCTGTGCACACAATCCTCTCCAGTGTGGTGTGGAGGAACTTTTCTGGCCTGCACAGAGCCCTGAACTCAGCCTCATCCAACTCCTTTGGGATGAACTGGAGCACTGAGTGAGAGCCAGACTGTATCGCCCAACATCAGTGCTCAACCTCACGTAGGCTCTTGTGGCTGAACGGGAGCAAAATTGTGTGGACAGTCTTCCCAGAGTAATGGAGGCTGTTATAGGCTATATGCTAAATGCGCATGATTTTGAATGGCCAATGAGAGAGGGATTCAACGATCACATAAGGGTGTAACATTCGTGTGTTCACTTTTGGCCCTGTGTTGCTATTGTAATAGTAAGTAGTAGTATCGCAATAGTGCTGTCATGTGTGGAAGCATTTTTGATTCGACAGCGCTGATGGAAAAAAAACATGGGTTTTAACAAATGTTGTTCATATGAATTTAAGTGATGGAAAAAGTGATTGGCGACTAATGATGTTTTCGAATGCAAAAGCAATGGATGTTAAAATGTATATAACATCACCCTTAATCTGACAGAATTTATTTAAAACAATACACACATCCGCAGGAAGCGAGAAATATAACCTGCCAGATTTTGTCTGTGGGCTGTATGTATGGCAGCCATGCTCTACAGTGTGAGGGAGAAAGAGGAGACTAAGCCACCTCCATCATTCTAGTTTGTTTACTACTTGGTCAGAGTAGAAGAAGGTTGTGTTGTTTCCAACCCCCAGACACAACAGTTCTGGAGGGTAAGATAAATAATTAGTCATGAGATGAGTTTCTCCCTTCATCCATCAGCCTGGGGAACATGGCTGCTGTAGGAGAACTGAAGCCAAATGAGAATCCCCTCCCTCCAGTGTTTTTGTTCCCCAGACACTCAGCTTTAGATTTCCCTTCTTGATAGGACGACTTTGAAACGTTCAAAAGCTTGCGAGGACGACTCCATCTTTGTCAGGGTGTTCACGGATTAAAAGCTGTTATTAAAAGCAATGCTTTTAAGAGGAAGCAGAGATACTGCTTTACTACCTTTCCGTCAAAATTGCCTGGCAAAGTAGAAACACTGAACCTGAGTTGCAAGTCAATTCAAAGTACATCTTGTCTGTGGCAACTCATGCTATTAAAATCTTCAAATGTAACGTTATATCTCTTCTCTATCCATTTCATCTTCTTCTCTATTAGTTTGGCAGTTTGTAGGAAGATTTATGAAGAGAAATGAATAAATGTGGGACACAAGCAGCTGAGAAGTTATTTTAAGTACATTAAGTGACACATTGAGACCAAAATGGAAAACGAATACTGAATTCCCGCCTGATTGACACCACAGGAAAAGTCTGTAGGTAGAGGAGTATGTTTGGTGTGGGAGTGTTGTTAATATGTCAAAGTGTGAGAAAACTCTTTGAGAGCTCAGTGTTTTGTGGATTGTATCGGTGCTACTCTCCTGCATAGAAATCAAACCGGACATTTTCTTGAACCGTGGAGTGGTGCCTGGAGATTTAAAGGATCAGAAAGCTTATTTCTAAATGTAAAGGCTGTTGAGCTATTTCATCTACACTTTTATTTATTAAGCGTGTGGCGACTGTTGGATTTACACCACTGTCTGAGAGGGCCTCCAAACACCAGAGGAGTTAGTTTCACTGATAGGCCGCTTCAGCTGCTGAATTATTCATTTGTGCTATTTGCCAGACTCGGTGTCTGTGACTGAAAATTCGACAAGGATTGAATGATTGAAGACTCAATGAGGTAAAAAAAATTTGATGTTACAGAGGTCAAAAACTCCTGTGAGTGTTCTGTTAGTGGAGCCTGAGAAAGACAAAAGCAACAGCTTTTTGTTTCCACTATTTCAGTTAAACCGTACATGTTTGCATAAGCATAAACTCTGAAATGCACATTTCATACTGCATATAATGTGAATTTTGCCTTCTGTGATGGTAGCACTTATTTAACTGTAGGGCATAGAGGTATGGGAAACTAAAGTTGAATGAGGAAACAAAAAACAAAAGCACTTTCACACTAGCGAGGCGGCCGAGATTCACGTTCACAAGCTTTATTGAGACAGCAAAATGCATTTTTCAGATGTAATAATAATTTAATAATCTTCCCGAAACCAAACCTGTTTGATACTGGGTTTTTTTTCAGCAGTAGACATGTAATATATTTGCATTCTGTAATTACATCTGTATATAGTATTTTTCATTGTTAGTGGCAGTGTTTGCCGTTCCCATGCAATCACATCACATTTCCCTCGCAGGCTTGGGGGATTCACGGGAAATGATGCATGTAAAGTCACAATTGTATTTAATTGATAACAGTGCCACTGTTCACACTCTACAGTAGTATCAGAGCTGTATGACGCAAACACAACATCTCCTGCTACTGATGGTTTACGTTAAAAGCATTCAACTGGAGAAACACACAGTGGCTTTTACTGTGAAGTAGTCAAAGAAAACAACCAATGTTAGCACTGACAGCGACAGTTTATCAAAAATGCTAAATGAAACATGATCATTTTCCAAATTCTTCCTCAGCAAATAATTTAAAATGTTTGCAAAGGAGTAATGGAACTCCTCCTGCTGTTGTGTGAAAAACGTCTTGTGCTGTGTACAGCATGTAATCAGATTTCCTCTTTTGTACACCCGTTGCTCCTTCGTTGTATTTTTGACAAAGTAGCTGTTTAAAGAGTGTTTGCTGTAGCTGCACTTTCTGTAACCACCAGGAACCACAGGTGTCACCAAATCAACCAGGACGGACATTTTAAGGATTATAAACTTACAAGATGGACAGATTTCTTAAACTTGGTTATACTCGACAAGCAAATATGGCTGGCACAATCAAAGTCAAGATAATATAACGACACCTGTGTGTGTGTTTGTGCAAAGTTTAACTTCCAGCTGTATTAGAATTTATTTATATTATGTAAAGGCAAAAGGACATTTGCAGTTTACATTTTGAGAATATTATTTCATTAAAATAACATCCCATTCACTCATGTTGTTATTAGTTTTGTTGGTATTACTTACAAACAATAAACTGGTTGAGGAAGGGGTCGAGCGGGCATGAAAGAACAGTAATAGTTTATTTAACTACAAAAGTTTTATTAAGATTATGGTAATAATCAACAATAAGTAATTGAAATGATAGAAACCGTCCTCCCTGCAAGCTGTTGGAGGATGTTTTGAGCTGTAGATATTCTTCCGTCATGCCTTTATTCCCTTTTATGTTTTTTGTATTTTACAACATTTTACTCATTTAGTGAGACCAGGAGAAAGGTTTGATTTCCAGTGTTCCAGTGAAAGCTGTGGTTAAAATTGATTGTAGTCGTTTCAGTTTCTCAGGCTGATTGTTGGTTTTTGCTCCTCTGTCTCATTCTCATTGCTTCTACGCTTTTCCAACATCAGTTAGCTTAGCGAGCTGGTAATTGATCATCCATTTCCAAACCGTTACTCCTCTCCTCATTTTGCAGCACCCACTGCTGAAACCACCTCTTTCTGTCTGCACACGTCTTTTTTTTTTTCAGTCACTCTCTCCGACTTCAGCTGTATGTAATGACTCGGAGCCGCAGCCTTTCCTTGGCTGTCACAGAGGGGCTTTTAACAAGGTCCTGCACTCCTTTTGCTCTTTCCTCCTCATTTTACCATGCTGCTGCCACTTTCTCCTCTTCCCCCCTGTAATTTCGCCTTTCTCTGAGGGTAAAGTGTACAGGTGCCTGACTATAGCAGGGGGAGAAATCAGAAGTGGTTAGTGCCTTTCTGCCTTTTATTTAGTAATTTTTTTACATTTCTCAGCCACCTTTTTAGGCTTTAGCCAGATTTTTGAGACAGATTTTCCCGAGCTGGAATTGGCTTAATTTACAGGCATGTATTAAATGAGAATGTAAAAACAAGTTTACAAGTCTCTCAAATACTATGCATGTGCTTTAGGACAAGTTGATAAATAATTGACTGCAACAATGTTGACAACAAATTAATCGTTTTAGTCATTTTCAGGCAAAAATTACAAACATTTATAGATTCTAGCTTCTCAAATGTGAACATTTGTTGATTTTCTTGTTTTCTATGATTGTAAACATAATTTCTTTGGGTCGTGGACATTTTTTCATATTAGTCTGGACATTCGAATATGTCAACTTGCATTCTGGGAAATTATATTTTTTGTTTTTTTACTATTTTATTATATTTTATGAATTAAATGATTAACGCTGAAGTATATCTCAGTGAATATGGCCAGGAATATGGGCATGTTTGTGTGTCTTTGTAGATGAATAGAGATCTGATGTCTTTGGGCTTATATTTGTATTCATAACGAACAAGGAAATTAAAGCCAACTAAATCACCTCAGGCTCCCTGCATTTCAATTATAGACAGTATAAAAGAGTTATTGATCCATAGCAGGAGACACACAGAGAGGCAGAGAGATTTTTAAATACTCATCAGTCTTCACACTCGTACAAGGTTTGGTAAATCTGTTCTTTGATTGATTTTACGAAGGCAAAAGCCAGTGAGCTTCAGCAGACAAGGGAAACAGTTCGAAGTATAGGTGCGTTAGTCTGAAATACATTCCCTTGTGGATTCCTCTGTACTGTTTCTCTTGTAATCTATATCGTCCTACAGTGTTCTCCTAGAAAGCCCCAGCGGTTTCTGCCGTTCATCATCTTTAAGCTGCAGTAAAGAGCAAGGAGGGGCGACTGCTCAGGTTCATTCAGTGTTCCACCTGACCATGATTAATGTGAGAAAGGCCCGGTTCACACCTAAACCACAGGGCTTCCCCACCCCGCCCCATGTCACTCCTTCCTATCCCGTTCATCCCCTCTCTCAATTGGTTTGGCGGTGGGATGCAATGTGTTCAGCCAGCCATGCAGCGCAGAAGCTTCACAGGTCAACAAGCCATCTCCCAGATGTCCTGTAGGACTCTCTAGTTCCATAGATGGATTACTGAACGAGCCTGGAGCCTCAGTTTGAAGTGACTGCTCACATTTCTTGTTGTAAATGAATGACTACAAAAGGATGCAAAACGACTACAAAGAGATGCAAAACTACTACTAGTAAATACCAAGTGACTACAAAAAGACCACAAAGAGACACAACATGGCTACAAAAACACACAACGACCAGGAAGAGATTCAAATTAATTACAAAGAGGCACAAAAAGACTACAAAGATGCACAACACAACTACAAAAAGATGCAAATGACTACAAAGAAGCATAATGGCTACAAAGTGTCGCAAAACGACAACACAGTTACAAAAAAAGGACTACAAAAACACAAAACAACCAGGAAAAGATTCAATATAACTACAAAGAGGCACAAAAAGACTACAAAGATGCAAAACAACCACAATGAGATGCAACATGACTACAAAGAGACACAAAATGACTACAAACGATGCAGCCTCGTTATTTGTAGTCGTTTTGTGTCTCTTTCAATCTGGATGTCTTGCTTTCTTGTAGGAGGGGTGGGGAGTATTTTACATGTCTGTGCCCAGGGGCCCATTGTCTCATAATCCATCCATGTCTAGTTCCAACTTTCTTTCTTTCTTTCTCAGTTTCTTTTTGTCCCTCTCTTTCTTCTCTCTGTGTACTATCTTCCCCCTGTGACATCTGTCTCCTCTCAGTGTCTCCTGTAACGCCACAGACGGTCTTTGTGAAAGATGGGGGAGATCACAGAGGATTTCTATCTATCTGACCCCAGCGTGCCCTTCATCTTCCTTTCACAGCTTGATCTATCACACACAACTGCTTTTTATTGCTGTTTGGCAGCCGGCTCTTGGCCCATGGTTCTACCTGTCTCTCTCAGCCCCTCTCATTATTAGTGTGAGCCTCGCTCTGTTGGGAATAAGCCAACATATTTGCATTTCCTCTGTACTATGTTTTTTGTCACCGTCTGTAAAACCCCACTCAACCTCAAAGCCTGTATTCTTTCTGATATTGTGATACACAAGCTGTATGATCAGCTAAAGGTTATTCAAAGAGAAATTTTTGTCATAAAGGCTATTGTGTAAGACACTCCAATCTTCTACCCACTCTTTTGAAATATTTATTGTCAGCTCTTAAATAGCTTCCAACAGAGGCAGTATTTTGATGCTGATGTTGTAGAAGTCTGGTGGATTTAACTAAAGACGCTCCGCCTGTTCTTTGATGCCTGTTTGGGCTGTCTCTGTCACTATCTTTCCTTGACCCTTAAGAACAACAGATATCCACTGTGCTGAGGAAATGTAATCATCTGCTTGACAAACTTCTCACTGTGAAACAATTCAATTCCTCCATAACAAGAAGTGCATCATCTGCTCCTCTCTGATCTTTTCCCACGCAATGACAACTTTTATTTTATGTTTCTTTTGAAAGCCTCCCTCATCTTGTTGCTATGCTGAACACAATGCGCACAAAATTATTCTCATGATTTAAGTTTCATTACTTTTTTTTTCCTACGTAAGACTCTGGTTTGACTGTTTTAGAGATAAACTTATCTGGTACATATTATATTGATATATGTTGTTATGCAGAAGCCAGTGAGTTTATTTCAGTTGGAGTTAAATTCTTAGAGGAAAGCAACAAGATATTTATTTGGCCTGGTTCCCAATACTTTTGTATAAAAACCCTTGACAACAAGTGTACTAATTACAACCAACTAACACACATTGTCCTGCATACAGTAGATAAATAATGGTCAAAGTGTACAGTCATGTCCTCAGCTAATCTCCCGGGCAGCTTGGCAGTGACAACAAGTCTTGTCTCTTTGAAGTGTCAGTTCACATATATTATGAGGGCTGCGGGGTATTGTAGCGTCGGGATGTTTGTATCAACACAGCAGTCACTTTGTTAAGAGCCTTTTAACATTCCCCCGCAACAGCTTATGGGTTTCCTTTCCCCGCAGGTCTTTGTATAATAAGGAGAGGTAGTTAATCTAATCAGAACTCACTTCAGCAAATGATAAGACGGTTAACTCTTAAGGGCTGGTGTACTGGTATAGTAATGACTGGGGCCTAACAGGATATCATCAAAAAGGCTGACAAACATCAATTGTTGAGGTGGATATATTGTGTCATTGTCGACCAACCCTATCTCTTGTTCTAATCCAACAAGAATGAGATAACGTTAATTTACATACTTCTTCTTGATACTGAACATATCTGCAAAATGTTCAGGGACAATTTATTTCATTTGCTTTCATACAATATCAGTTAAAGGATGATTTAAGTGTTTTATGGTCATGTTTGGTTACTCACAGCAGCTGTTTAGGGTTTAGGGAAAGATCGTGGTCTTGGTTTAATACAGAAAAATCAACAGTGAATCACAACAAGACATGTTTGGTTTATCAACAGTTAAACCACGATCCTTCCCTAACCTTGATCAGAGTGCTTTTGTTGTCTAAACCTACTCACACAAGGTAGTATATGGAGGATTTTAACCATGGTCTCAGGTGTCTCAGCACTGTGCTTTTTGCCGATTACCGATGTTGACTTTCCTTTTTTTCTTTCTGTAGATTGTAGAATGGCACAAAGTAACGCAGCCTTTCTCTTTTTTTTGTCAAATATTAGGATGCAGTCATCTTATAAACCCTATTGAAATTATCAATGAACAAAACTGATCTGAGGCTCCATGTTTATGTTCAGTTGTATGTTTTGACCATATGACTACTGTGTTATCTGTGTTGTACGTTTGTTAGACTTCATTTCAGCACTAATGTACTGTTCAAACAGCCTGAATCTCCTCATGTGGGGGCAGTATTATATTTTACAAGGTCAGTTATCCGGATTTACATGAACCTTTACCTTATTATCTACAGTAGATGTGAAAAACCATACACATTTTTTTAATGTAATCTATGAAAGGCAAATATTTTGGTCAGAGGGCTGATTTGGCCCACAGGCTGCTATTTGCCCACCACTTACTCCACTGATATTCTTCCTCATTATCTTCCTCTCATCTCTCCGTCAGTGTCTTCCCTCTCTTGTCTCAGCCGAGCAGCTTTCAGTCAGAGCTCCAGTCAGCCATCGTAGCAGAAGAAGAAAGGTCAGCCATTAAAACAATAACAGCAACCTTGAGTCTGATGGGTTTAATGGATTACGCGGCTGACCATCGCTACACACCTCATGACTCTTACTTCTGCTTGTGGAGTGTCCAGGTGGTGAACCACTCTGTGTTGACTGATGATAATGGACCGGTGAGATGGATGGACTGGTACTCTCTCATAGGCCAATTGTAGGTTAAGTCCATGTTGTATTTATTTATTTATTTTTTTCATCTTGTAGAAGCCTCTGTGTTTAGGTCAGGCTGTCGAGTTTCTCCATCAAGTTTGATGACACGTGACAGTCCATGACACGCCTGTCTCTGCTGATGAACACTTGTGTGTGACCATGTGTGCTGGCGTTGCCTTCAGGGACCATAAAGTGCCACTCACTCTTGCTGTCCAACCTTGGTTTGTCAATGTAGCGTGCAAGAAAAATGGACACCTTGGGCATCTGCTTTAAAACTGTCTTCATGTCTTAAAGAGAATGCTGTCAATTAGCAATCCTCTGCCTTTATAAAGTAGAAACAGAACTACTTCATATCTCCAGTAATGACCCACAAGGCTTGGCATGGCTGCAATACGACCACACCACAAGTCTACTTTAAAAGATCCTCTCCAGATGTCTTTTAAAACATATAAACATCTGGTTTGAATAACATTTTCTGTCTGATTTTACATTGTTCTCCGTCTTTGAAAAACTACTCCTGCTTCACTGAAAAGTCCATTCTCGGTGTATGTGCACTGGAGGCTTCAAGTTTCCACCTCACACTCGTGTAAATTGCAGAGATTTTATGGTGAGCGCGGAGACACTTCCCTCTTTAGCAGATGAACATGGAAACAAACTCGGCTCATCAATGTTCTGCACAGTGAAGCTCAAACATTTTAACATACAAGTGAATTCAGTCAAGATAAGTCATCAAAAATAAAGATGAATCGATAAAGTAAGCTAGGTCCCGTTGTTTCATTCTACGTCAATAGTAAATTGATTCCTTCGTTAGCTCAGTGTTTTTGCGACTTCACACCTGTCATGATGAATGTGTCAGGACCACCGACAGCATCGGGCGGAGAGAGAGAAAGAGGGAAAGTGCACAGTGTGTGGGCGACAGGCCTGTTTCTGAACCCAAACCACCACCACCACCACCCCTCTGGCTACGGCCTCAAGGCGCCCAGTCATTTTAATATCCCTGAATGAAAATTAAAGGCATACATCATTATTAATAAAGCTTTTAATTAACAAACAAAGCACACTATAGAGTTGAGCTTTTCCCTTAAAAAGCAAATGCCCAAACAAAAAGGAAAAAAAAAACAAACACCACCACACGGGGCTCCCTGGTGGTTAGGGGGCCCATTGCAGTCGCTAATAATACATATAGGGAAAAACAGTCATGGTGGGCGAGCAAAAATGAGCGCATACTGTATATTGGGGTGTGTGGATGGATTATTGGTTCTTGTCAGATAACATCTTTGCAGCCCAGGAGCCAACGCTGTGTGCACTGGTTCTGATTGAGTGGCTCAGTCGTTGTGGATCCTTCACAGTCACTGTAGCAAAATAAGACATCATTATTGGCTCGCTGTAATCTGGAACATTGTTAAAACGTGAGAATTTGTGCTGCTAAATGGCGGGGTGCTCCCTGTTTCTTTCTCCCTTTCACACAAAAATAAGTATAGACGCCGCTGCCTCCCTTCAAATGTAGGTAATTTATAAAGGTGGCAAGTTTTTTAATTATCAAGTATCAGGAAGGTTCAGAGATATTTACAGATTTTTTCCCCAGTCACATCCTCCCATCATCTGTGGTTACTGTGACAATAGATTCAGAGTTGTCTGGATGGAGAGGCGTGGCAACATAAGAGCTCTGGTAGTTTCACTTTAGCTGTTGACATTTGGCTCACACAGCATTTCCCTGGCCTCTCCTAATTGGCGGATTCCTGTGCTGTAATTGGAAAGTGGAAGTGCTGAAGCAGTAAAGTTAGATAATCACAGCTAATCTGAATAAACAAAATGAAGCCTCTTTCTTACTTTTTCTTGAAAGCATTTGGAGTTCAAGTTATGAAAAGGCCTCATAACAGCAGGAGACTTTCTGCAATACACCTTTACTGTTATGTGGCTACTTAAACCCTCGGTCTCCGTGTCATTTTATTATGGTATATTGTGGCCCCTGGGGGACAGGGCTATTCCCAAGCAGTCATTCCTTGACCGTGATGCATTTTGATTTTCTCCATCTGGAAACCAGTGTTGTACAATTTTTCAGTGATGAATTTATAGATTTAAAAGACGTTTTGACTGACAGAAATAGCTCCAAATTTCCTGTTTTCAGACTAAAACCAGACCAGCAGAAAGGCTCTGAGAATGACAGACCAGATTTCTTTGAAAAGGATCAGTTATTTATAATCCTGGAATCCTGCAAAGAGGGTTTTGTTGCCTTCTCAATAACACAGTTTCCATCTCTTTTATCTGTTTAACTGTAATCTCTTCTATTACACAAAGAAACTTTGCACCAAAGCTTACTTTGTGAAATCTCATTGGTTGCAGGAGATGACCAGATAATGAGTTACTTAGTCTACAATTTCTCTATTGGTAAATAGATCGCAGAGAAGCCATTAGGTGGGAGACAGATCCATTACATGGCAACACCCTCTGCAGTCCACAGTGTCTAACTGATGGAGGGAAAATGCGTAGATTTATCTTTCACATGCTTTATGTGACCGAGGAGAGATGCAGTTCCATGACTGCTCATTGAGCCCCCACCCATCGTGTATTAACTCATATGTAGGAGCTCCTGATATGCCAGCTCCTCTATGGGGCTCCAGTGGACTCTCATGTTGTAGTGGATCAATATCTTAGGCAGGATCTCATTTCTCTTGTCTGTTTTTGTCTTTCCGTGCAAACTCCTGGGAACTGGAAAACCCAGAGATAGACTCAATGGATCAAATAGACATTCAGTCTGTGGTGATGCCATGTTTCCCTGTTAAAGTTGCACCATGAAACACGATGAACACCAAAGTTAAAGTAACTTTTCCCAAGGTCTTGCACACCCTTTCGACATCAATCAGCATTGTTACCTTCAAGTGTGACATTAAAAGATGGGAAATACTCCAGCTGGTTTCATTTCTCCAAGGTATCTTACCTTTATCCACTGACAACTGATAAAAGATGATTTATATTGCTCTCCCCTTTGATGAAGCAATATCACACCAAATTGATGGAGGCTTTTCACAAAAGAATTTCCTGACTTTGCAGAGTCTGACTTTACGGATACACCAACTCTAATGAGAATGACATTTTTTGGGGTACATGTTTTGTGCTCACAGTTAAAGTGGAATGCATGGCCAAGGATTTAACTGTGTTCCAGACAAAATCAGCACAACATGTTTTAGCCAGTGAGGGATGTCTTCCCCTAAACTAAAAATACAGCCGTGATCATGTTAGACATCATGAGCCCCATTGGAAAATGCTCACTTTTCTTGCTCCGTAGAGGTGGTAGATTCACTGTTTTTCTCATGGACACTGAAGCAGAATTGCTGTTTGCTGACGTGATGTCTTAAACCTTGTTCCTCCAGCTGTAGGACAGTGTTTCTACTGACTAAGCCCCCTTGCTGACAAAGGGTTGGGGTTACAAGAAACACAAGACTGAATCGCTGCACAAGAATGAAAATTGCTGGGTCTACAGAAGTTTAATTGAACGTGTCTGAACTTTTGTTTTCCAGCCTGGTGTGAGAAGCCTTAACTTGTCAGCTCAGTCTGTTCTTTCAGTATGTCCGCAGGAGAACTAAGAGACAGAAGGTCTTCCTCTCCACAGTTAGACTCTTGCAAGAGCATATCAGCAACCACTGAACCATAAATGTGCATGCACATTCATAAGAGGTTTCTCAACCTTGAAGGAAAAGTTGTTTCTTGCCTTTTTGCTGTGTGTGTATTTCCTTTTCTTATTGGCTGATGTTAGCTTTGTGTTGTCATTTGTGTTTACTTTATTTTTATGCTCACACTTTATAGCCATACGTCACTCAGCCAGCACTGCGGGGAAGATGCCCTAATGTCAAGCATATGTGCGAGGAACGAAGCGATGGATAAATGCTTGAAATCCAGACAATTAGTGTCGTGACATTTGCTCATAAAAACACTTGAGAGGCCACAACTGTGAGTGTGCAAGTGAATTTCAAGCATCCCGTGGACTCATTAAGGGATTTTATTTGTTTTTCGCCTTGAGTTGCTTTTATAATTGTTAAAATGCATGCAGTAAGTATTTAATATTAAAATAGCAGTGACTATGAGTATGACTGTAAAACCTGCATTTGATACCCTACCAAATGTTGCCTGTTTGTGAGGCCTTATCTTATTTCACACTGTCATACCAGTTTAACATTTAGTGTGAACGTTTACATTTCTTTGTTAAAGGGCTATTAGTTTTTGTCCATGTTGCATGCTGACAAATGAGACACAGATCAACTGATGGAGACATAAAATTGTAGAGAAAATGATCGAAGTCAATCCACATCATCTGTCAAATATGGATGAGGGGATGTTTGGGTTTGGGTGTGTGTGTGACTTACAGTCAAGTTTCCAGTTGTTGAAGACCAAACTGAAGGCAAAGATCCCCCCAAAAACTACAGATGGCTGCACTACAGGCCTGGCAGAGCCTCATTCGAGATATAACAAATATCCACTGATGTTCACTGGCTGTAGACATAATTGACCTGGATTTGCAATCAAGTATTGAATGTGATACTTTTATAGACAATTACGATACCTGCTCAACTTTGTTTCTGTTGCTTAAAATTGGGGGAGTATATTTAAAAAGTCCCCACACTGTTTATCTGACATGGGTGTGAACTGAAGCTGAAAGCAGGTGCTAAAACATCATAGCCATTGTTTCATTTAAATCCAATTCCCTGGAGTTTAGAGACAACAAAGCAAAAAATCTACCACTGTCCTAATATGTTCTGACTGCACTGTACTTTCCATTATGCCAACCATTTTCCAAGCCACAGCGTTTTACATTGATGGATGAACTTTTTATGCAACCATTAGTTTCAGTTCCATATAAAAATAAAATCGCAGAGACTTGAAGCTACTTCAGATAGGTAATTCATCACAGTAAAAATTACATCATTGGGAGGTGGTAATGCAGTTCAAAACATTCATAGTATTATGTCTCAGTTGTTGTGTGGGAAGCGTCCATGATTTGAATCAGCTGCTGGAGATCATTGCATTGACTTCTTACCTGGAAGATGAAGACAGAAAAGCATGAATGTCTTGGACAAATGTGGTAACTTCATACATTCAAAAGATTGTCAGTTTATAAGATATGCATTATTATAGATTAAACTACCCAACAGTATATAATGCAGTTAAAGTGATCTCTACCTTGACAACAGTAAAATGCTACTTACACATACACGTCAATGAATCAATAATATTATCCAACAATATGTTTGAGTGAATTAGTATTTTTACTTTTGATACTTAAAGTACATTTAGCTGCTGGTACTTTTAGATTTTAAATGCAGGATTTCTAATGGAGTATTTTCTTCATTATGTTGTTGCTACTTAAGGTTAAAGATCTCAGTATTTCTTCCACCACTGACTATGACTGCAAAGAGGAAAA
This sequence comes from Enoplosus armatus, assembly GCF_043641665.1. Lineage (NCBI taxonomy): Eukaryota > Metazoa > Chordata > Actinopteri > Centrarchiformes > Enoplosidae > Enoplosus > Enoplosus armatus. Next base: position 17,338,452 of record NC_092189.1, read on the forward strand.
TGGCCAATTGATCTTTTGACCACTCACTATCCTTTTTATTACAGTCATTGATTTCATGTGGGGGCATGGATCTGATCCCACGCTCTCCGCTGGCCATTTAAGACTACGAGATAATGGAAGCTCTCCTCACAACTCTTTCACAGAAATGATAATATTTATCTTGAAAATTGATTTTACATTTCTGACATCTGCTAACTCAGTGAAGTCAACCACACTGAGTACAATAATGACTTTTTATTTGCTCGGTCTACCTCATGTTTGATTAAACAGTTGAATAGCTCTGATGAAACAGGCTCCCTTGTTTTTTTTTTGAAAGGCAAACTGTCTTGAAAGGCATCCACATGAAAATCATTTAAAACCTCGTAATTAATGATGAAGAAAAAAACATGGGTTCATTGCTCTAACAGATTCCCATCTAGGGATACCCTTAATCTGTGAAATTAGGAAAACCAGTCAGCTGACATTTACATGCAATTCATTTGTGACATGACAACAAAATCAAATGTGTTTCCCAAAGGATAACCTTGCAAGGACATTTGAATATTGTTGATATTAACACCTTTAAACGTCGGCTGTATAAGTGCGTGTCAGTGAACAGATTTGGGGGATTTTTTTCCAGGTTTGTAAAAACTCTGACTGTGATCATAGGTCCTTTATTGCCCAATTAAAATCTGTGCACTTTAAAGAATTACTTGTGGGGTCAGATTCGGTACCGTCAGAGGAGGCTGTCCAGTTTGTCTGCCCATTTACCTTCTTCAGACAATTATCAAATATTTGCTTTAAAACACCCTAATGCAATATCGAAAATATAATAAAAGAAAGTTGTTTTTTAGGTTGGATGCCTAATAAGCCTCAGAATTTGAATCTTGCACCTTAACTGCACCACAACGGCTAGTTAAGTTCGGCATGATTATAAGGCTGACAGATGATAATAATGATAATTCAATTCAAGAAGATGCATCAGTAATTAATTTTGCCAATCTTCTCTATCTCGACTTCAACTGGTCCAGAACTCTGCAGCGAGGCTTTTAACAAAAACTGAACGTGGATCACACTTAACACCAGACTGATGTTAAATGTTTACTTCAGGGCTGAAAACTAAAGGTGACCGTGCTTTTGATGTTGTTGCTCCTCACGTCTGAAACAGCCTCAAACAAAGTCTCGGAGAGGCCAAATCAGTGCACTTATTTCTCCTCGTTTTATACATTGTTTTCTCATCTATCTCCCATTTCACATCGATTTCTTTATGTAAAGCACTCTCTTACTTTTGTTTTGGAAGGGGCAATAAATTGAGTTTGCTTGGTCAGTTAAGCAATTAAAGTTTGCTCGTAAAGCTGTGTTGTTTAATTAAAGGTTATTTGGAGGAGAGAGTGCAGAGAGAGAGAGAGTAAAATCGTCATTTGTACTGGAATGAACTATAAGCAGCCATTCATCTTAATGACAACTGATGCAGGGAGTTGGTATTTAGTGGTAGAGTAGTCTGACTGATGGATGGAGATGAGTATTAATGTTAATGTTTGGCCCTGATCTTATGGCACATTTGGCTTCCCCTGCAGCAGTGTGGTGCAGGTCCGGGACTGAAGCGTGTAACAAAATTATAGTAAGCTTTGAGTTTATAGCTGAAGGCCATGCATCAATTATCCATGAACTTACTAACTAACTGGAGGAAAAAAATCAGCTTGCTACCAATAATAACGTACACTTCAGAAAGCACTAATGATGCACTTGCTGAAATTTTGCGGCACTGGGAGGTGCACTGCCACATCAACATCACTGTGTGTGTGTATAGTGTGTGGTTTCTCTGTGTGCGGCACATGTTCAACACATCCGTCATATACTTGCACACATGTTGATTTGGTCCTCTTTGAGACTTCCTGCTGTTTATTTTCAGACACAAGAGTGAGGGAGCCATAATTGCCAGACTTTAAAAGCACTGGCCCTTTCTGAATCAAATAACATATGACTTTGAAGAGAGCATCTTCATGTCTTCAAAGGGAAGCCAGGAGAGAGAGAGAGAGAGAGAGAGAGAGAGAGAGAGAGAGAGAGAGAGAGAGAGAGAGAGAGAGAGAGAGAGAGAGAGAGAGAGAGAGAGAGAGAGAGAGAGAGAGAGAGAGAGAGAGAGAGAGAGAGAGAGAGAGAGAGAGAGAGAGAGAGAGAGAGGAGACGAGGGAAACAAAGAGAGAGGGTATAGATAAATATCTCTGACCATACGCCCATATCTCAGCGACTGCTCCGCTCCCCAGACACCCACTTAGAAGGAGAAGAGGACCTTTGCTGGTCAATGTGGAGCCTTTTTGATTAATTTAGGCCATTAGGTGTCACATCAAAGTTCAGACATATTTTAAAACGAGGTGTAAGCAGCTGGAGTATTCTAATTTACTCTTTGTTCCATTAAATAGTCCCTAAACTGGGCTGAAGAGACATTTGTAACAATGTCTGTGTCTCCTCCTTTTTTAACATGTGAATCCAGTGATCTGACAGGTAATGAGAAACACGTTGCAAGTTATTTCTCTTTTCATATCTCACATATACAGTATTCCCACAACTCATGAAATCCTTTTTGTATTTGAGTCTATGAAGGCACAACACTGGAGCCTTGAACGTTTTGGGAATGCCCTTCTTTCAATTCTTATTTCTTAAGGATGGTTTGAAGATGAAAATGAAAATGAAAGCGCTGAAACATAAGTGAGAAAAATATATTCACGTTTTTGCTTCTTTCTCTTCTTTTTATTGTAAAATGTTTTACAAGTGGAGTTTGACCATTCTGTCTACCTGTCCCACTGTTATGTTTTCCACATAACCCAGAATCAACAGCTTATTCAGACCTTTGTTTTCCCCTCTGAAGAATTGTATGTGTCTGAGTGACAAGATGGCAGCTGTGTGTTTTCTCTGTTTCGCGTCTCTGAGGGATCGTTTTGACTGACAGCCCTCTCTGGCAGACTTTTTGACAGCCGTTATTCTTTTGACTTTATCTTTATTGTGGCTGTTTAAAAGTTTGTTTTGTCCCTTTCAGGCTCCTTTTTTTTTTTTTCCTCTCCACCATAAGGGGTTTGCTTTGTCTGCTCGAATCCATTTGGTCTTCATGACTGACTGGCTGTTGAGCAGGATGGCTGAATGTCATTAAATGCATTATCCGGCACGCGTCACGCCGCCCCGATGAATCCTGAAGTCATATTCTGACTCACGGTATAATAGAGGAGCCAGGCAAGTCACATGTGGCGACACTTAAACTGCCGTCTTTAATTAACATATAACATTACCTGAAAAATCCATTTCACATGGCACAGTTTGAGATTTGGAGCACATATAGTGTAAACTAACATGATTTAACGTGTGTGTGTGTTTTTAATTAATCTCTGATGTAAGCCATACTTCCTGCTGTCATTCTGCTTCTGAATATTTCACCCTGATTATGGAAACACAACAGGAACTTTTTCCAATTACTTTTTCAAGGGGAGGCCTTTCTAGTCATTGCTATAGTAATTACCTGTGTGTCTATCATTGTTCATCCAATATCTTCTCACACTGAGCTGTGACATTTTTAATAGGTATAGTAAAACCAATTTTATTGCTCTTCTGTGGGATTAGATTAGTATTTGATGCACCATATGCTTAGAGTCTGTTCTTGAGAGATGAGTTGAAGGAGTTTTTTATTGACTATAAATAAATCAATTTTCACTTGTCCATCATCTTTATATCAGGAAAATGAAAAGAAAACACAGAGAAAACCCACCTGGAGGGTGCAAGTCAAGTCAAACAAACTAGATCCGGTATAAAGCAAGGATGTGTGTGTGTGTGTGTGTGTGTGTGTGTGTGTGTGTGTGTGTGTGTGTGTTCCCATTGATGTCAATGATAGATGACGCTATGCAGACAATAAGGGTATACCTTATTGTCTATTCATGTGTGCGACATCCCCGTTTGTTTCCATGGTACCATGATTTTGGGTGTCTTGCTGAGAGAAACTCAAACTCATACACCTCTGCAAACATGCAATCACTGCTGGAGGCCGATACTGAGCCACCACGGTCAGCAGGGACCGCTCATAATCCCAGTTTGTTTAAGGGAGGAGCTGGAGGATGGGAGGGGGAATGAGTCTGGAGTGACAGGAGCAGGAAGTGGTTGTCTTTGCCAACCAGACTCCCTGTTCCTGCTGCTGCTGCTGCTGCTGCTGGGTGTCATGCTTCTGTCAGGATGGATGCTGACCAGCTCCGGGACCTCAGAGCTCCTCCACTTAATTACCAAACTCCTCTGTGACCCGATAATCACGTACAAGCCTGTGAATAGGACACTGTGTACAGACATGTACATGACTGCTTCTCCTACATTTGCACTCAGCAGTGATAATGAGAGTCTTTAAAGGTTTCACTGGTCAGCTGTGATTCAGCCAATGAAGAAGCCTCTGGAAGGCAGAAATACAAACCTGATGGACAGGTGTACAGAATAAATTGGCCAGTGCATAGTATGAAAAATGAAATAATCAAAATTAGAAGTACTCCATCTGCTCAGCACAGCTTGCATGCAATGTGCAAATTATCAGCTTCTTCCTGCTGTAGAATTGCACCCTGTTGTGCTCAACCCAGGTCTTGATTGTAAAGAGGGCTATTAGCACCTCTCTCAACACCCTCATCTTCATCTCCCCTTCATGATTCAAAGAGATTCGATTTGTGAAATCTTGAAGGGTTCACAGCTTTCACCTGCTTTTCACCTGCTCAGCTGGTTTCAAATAAAGAAAGAGCAGTGAACTAAAATGTTTGTCAAGACCCAGTGAAATAAAAAACTTGTTTTTGGTCCTGTGTTAACAGTTGTGCTATCTCTTAGTATATGTTGAATATCAAAGTCATTTTATGGCATGTATATATCAACATTTCTCTTTTCTCTTTGTGTAAAATGTTATACTGCACATTGGGCCATAGCAGAGGTATATCATGGCACGGCAGCAGCCAAAAACTTCGTCCCTCATCCTCCAACTCCTCCAACAATGCAGGTGAGGGAGTTGTGGCTGGAGGCAAAAGGTCCTCTACAAATCCCCATTGCTGTGATTCTCATGTGAGTCTCGTGCTCGCTTAGCCACGCCCACCTCTGATCGATCAAATCAAATCGCTGATCGATCTGATGAAATCCCTTTTAAGATGATAACCCGTCCACATATTCTGTTTCAGTCAGAAGTGAGTCATGTTACAGAGGCTGAAGATGCTCTGACTGCTACTTCACTGTGCTCTAAAATGTTCAGGAAAATACATTATTTATTCAACAATCAGCTACAGATTTATATTTACTTACCATAATTATTTAATTTAACCAGGAAAATTTGTGTGGACATGGCCGCACTTTGTTACTTCACATTCATGCTGCACACTTTCACACTGAGCAGCCAAGTCCGACTGCAGTCCTCTACGTTTGGGCCTTAAGCAGCTCCGCCACAGCAGCCAGTGATAAAGTTCCTTCATCAAGGCCTAATCGATGGTGTTTGAAGGAGGTGAGAGTGTTAGTCGTTTGGTCTCTCCTCCCACATTTTTCCTTGCCAACCAGGAAATTCAAAGAAGTGGCTTCAAGTCACAAGTCCACTTCTCTAATCTCCAGGCTCCTGCTGCCCCAGACGTGTTTTATGTCAGCGCCAACAAATTCTCCATGTAGCATGTTGTCCCCCTCACTGCAGTGCTGTCCTCCTACAGTATTTGCTCAGTGGGCTGAACAGGTTGTATTTTCAGAGACTAAGCTGGGCCACAGGCTTCCTGGAAAATAAAACAAAGATAGTCCCAAAACACAGATGTTTACATTTTCCTGAATTATTAAGTTTGCCTCTCATTTACTCTGTTTGTTAAAACAAAAGGTGTTGGCGTGTCTGTGGCATATTCACAATTTAAGTCAGTCGTAGGTGGTGTCTCCAGACTTTTGTTTTTCTTGTTGCATTCCTGAAGGTATTAGAAAAGACTTACTGAGATGCTACTGTGCTTGCCTGAGAGGTGTAACTTATCAAAGAGCGAATACATCAGAATCACCTGTTCCCCAGTGTTCACGTTGCCTGAAGTTGTGTTTTGCCTTATCTAAGACGGCAAGGAAGTAAAGTGAAAATAAACCCCCGTAAGCAAAGCCGTGTCTGTTATCATCCTCATCTGTTTGTGTATTTAACAAAAGTGCGTTGATTCTGCTGGAAATTAGAAAGTGAGTCACCATTGCCTTTTTACAGAATGCAAAATGTCAAATATATTCGGATGTATATTGAGAAGTTTGGTATTTTTGCCTACTTATGAATACTGTTGCAAACCATTGGCTGGATGATTGAGATAAAACTCACTGGCTTACAGACTTTGACAGAAACCTGATAAGGGCTCACTGGCAGAATACATGGTCAGTAATATAGCAGCTTTGGAGGTTGTTTGAATCAGCAGACCAATCAGTATTTTCCTGTGTTTGATTATTCATCAGTAAACATTCTGCTCCTGCCTGTCGATGCTGTTGCCTTAGTAATGGATGCTTTTATTAAGGCTGATTAGATTAATTGTAGGGGATGAAGACACATTTGCTGGGAGTAGACCCTCAAGGAGAAAGGATCAATCAATAGTGTCCATTTCAAACCTCATAATGCACTGCTGAATGTTTGAAGTGCAGAGCTGCAGGAGATTTATACGGAAGTAGGAGAACTAAGGCTTTTCTCTATCTATCTCTGTTATCTCTCTCTCTCGTACACACACACACACACACACACACACACACACACACATATCTAGTGAACCTGGAAGTATCTGCGCCCTCTCTGCCTCTTCAGGCCAATGAGAACAAAGACACAGAACAAGAAGAGGATTTGTGTTCCTCGCGTCTAAAATGGCCCTTGATATATTACAAGTATTTTGTTTTTTTTAAATACACTCCAAAAACAGGAAGAGTGCTTTCTATTTGTATGTCGGCCTGTTGAATACCTCAGAGATGTTCACCGTAGTAAACACGAACTAAAACTTGCATAATGTATTTTAATCAGTTTGATTTTAGAACAAGAAGTCACTCGACAGCAGGTTGTTGTAAAATATGATTTTTTTGTTATTTGCTGTAATATGTGACGCAATCCACACCAGCAGTCCACAAGATCCTGTTATTAGGTACAGCCAGTAAATCTAATGCAACCCATGCAATAAATCCTGTCTTTAGTATCAAATATCTTTAGAGAGATGTTGATTTATGTTGAAATGATAATCAGTTAATTGCTAATTGCTGCTTCTCTCTGTATTATTGTAAGTTGAACATCGTTGGGTTTTGGACTGTTGATTGGATGACACGAGACATTTGAAGACGTCACTTATGACAAGAATCTTTCACTATTGTCAGGTGTTTTATACTGTAGACCTAATGATTGATAAAAACAAATATTGATAACTCAATTGATAACTAAAATCAGTTTTCGCCCTTATGTGAAGCAGCTCATTGATTTACCCTAGACATGCACCAACTTGCCCATTTATTAGGTACATCGAGCGAAATTAGGGCTGCAACTAATGTTTATATGTATTATACATTAATGTGCTTATTGTTTTATTATTGGATCAATCATTGAATGTACAAAATGTCAAAAGACAAATGTCACAGTTTCTCAAAGTCTTATTTTGTCAGACCAACAGTCCAAAACCCCAAAGATTTAAATGAGATAAAATCAGCAAATCCACACATTGGAGGAGATGGAACCAGTGAATATCTGGTGTTTTTGTTTGAATGATTACTTAAATGTTTAATCTCCATCAATTGACTAATCGATTTATTAACTAATCATTTCAGCTCTAAACTAAATATAATGCCATCCAATATAATACAGCCCTGCAGTAAATCCTGCAGGATTATATATATATATATATATATATATATATATATATATATATATATATATATTATTTCTCCAACCTTATTTATGTCGGTATGAGTTTGAACAGAGCATTAAAAATGAATGTCAACTGCATTTGGTTTAGCTAAGTGGATCCAAAGCTGCATAGTGGCAAAAAAAAAAAAATCTGACACTGACAAGATCATTTACGATAAGTAGAAAATTGTGCCTTTCAGAAAATGATTCTTCGTAGCTGAATTTTAGTTCCTACAGATAATATGTCAGTGGTCAACACACACCCAGATATCTCACACAGACAGTGTATTTTTGTTAAAATATTTTTCAAATTTAATATGAATTTGTAACAGTTTTGGAGCAGATTCTGGTGGTTGCGGTGCTCCCTGCACTCCTTACATCACAACATCAAAGTCATACTGCAATGAAACCACGATGTGGCGGTTTATTTACACAACTGCATTTACAGGTAGAAAATACTTGAAGGAGTGGGTTTTTACACTGAGATCTTGAAATGGCTTCCATGAGTCAGTGTCTTCATGCTCTCTGGCTGCTTCTTTAGTTTTTTCTTCTCTTGCTTATGCAGAGCTGAGCACCACATATAAAGATACATGTTACGTCTTACACAACACAGCTCTAATTATTTAACCCCCTATGGTTTTGTTGTACTGTAAGTAACAGATCAAAGCAGTGGAGAAGGGAAGATTGAAAATATTAATAGTGTTGTGTTTGTGTATGTCTGTGCGTTTGAGCACCAGGGAAGAAGGCGGAGGGTTTGATTGACAAGGATAAATAGCATGATGTGTGAAAGCAACTGTGTGCGTTTGAACTATTCATGTGTGTGTGCGTGCAGTAATGTGTTCAATGAATTGCTGTGCTCTTATGCACCTATTTAGCAATGGTGTATTACATTTGTAGGAAACTTAAAGCCATCACCAAATGTTCATTGCCAATGTTAAGCCACTAAAAGCCTTTAGTTATAGTTAGATTCAGACTGCTGTTAAAGACAAACTCAACATCCACATTGGAACTGAGCATCCTGGCCTGCTTTATGTTTGCCCAAAACTTTACATGAGATTGGTGTGTGTGTGTGTGTGTGTGTGTGTGTGTGTGTGTGTGTGTGTGTGTGTGTGTGTGTGTGTGTGTTCACTCTTTCATTACAGTTGTTTTCACATAGACACACTCCACTTTGGCTCCAGTTAAATGTATGATAGATTGCTCTCGGTTGGCATGATCCAAATTTTGTGCTGATGTAGTTTCACTTGCCTGGTTGTGCTGATGTTGTGTGTGTAGGTGAGGAGGATGTATAAAGACACACACACACACACACACACACACACACACACACACTCATAAGGTCAAAAAGCCATCCACTACAAGAAGGCAGTTTTGCAATCCATGCATTTTATTGTGCCTGCTGTGTGTTTTTCATGATTAAGGATGAACTTGCACGAAGAGCCGGTGCAGTTTCGCTTTCCATGTAAATGATCAGATGTCACTTTACATACATCATACCTAAATTAACTAATACAGCATAAAGTGCTACCCCCCCCCACGTCCCCAATTGACAAATTTTCTTTTAGAATAGATGAATTATGTGAAAGATTTTACAATTTTTGCCTCTAGGAAAAGTGTACGGTTATTATTTCAAAGTAACACAGTTGTTCTTCTCATATTCATGCCAGTTAACCAATATATTATTAAATGTAATTTCAAAGAGATATCTACCTCTTACCTTACCTGTATTTATTTTACTTTACCTTTAACATTTCTCACTTCTGTCATTAGCTTCCTCCTTTCTTTCTCTCTGCCTACATCAGTCCAACTCTCTTCTCCGTCTCTCCCTTTAGGATAGTGGTTTGCTATTGAAAGTTTGTTCATTGTGAAGGAAATGGTCCCCGGCTTCTCTCTCGGCTGGGAGGTTTACAGCCAGTAGGCCTTAAAATGGCTTCATTTCCCGTCAGCCCCCCCTCCCAGAGGGAGCGTTTAGTGGAGCTAAAGGCCAATCAGGAGATCAGTGAAGCCTTGGTCTGAAATCAATCCTCAGAGTTCACGAGCTCATGACTCTGGGGCACAGGGGGAATCAACTTCCCATCGACAAATTCATTTTAAACAGAGTCCCTTCAGAAGGACCACAAGCCTGTCAGTATCAATTATTAAAAAACGTGATGCGTGACATAGTAACCTACATGTGCAAAATATTGGGGACACCTTGTTAAAAGCCATGATCCTGCATTAGTTTGCCTTGTTAAACCTGCCAATCACAACTGTTGAATTGCAGGCTGCAGCTTAATTTAAGGGCATTTTCTCTCATTTTGTGCATTGATTTAGCTTTGGTATAAGAAAGTTAAAACACTTTCAGCTGTGAGCATGCAGACGTAAGAAAAAACTTAAGTAATACTGTATCGGAAAGGTTTCTACCTGTTGCTTTAACGGTATGTTGAATAATTAATGCACCCTCGACTGGCTGCTGGCTGCCACAGTGTAAAGAATATGTCAGTGGATTCAAAGCAATTGGCTGTGAGGTTCAGACCAAATTGACAGAAAGTGCTGTATAGAGGAGGGTACACTCTGGCTGTAAAATGGAAATGAAATTTCATTTTCAGAGACAGAGAAAGCAAATGTAATATACTGCAGGAAGTTCCTCTACCTCCTCAGGCAAATACAAATTGACTTCTTAGACCCCCCAAAAACAGAATAATTGTATTTCTTACTGAATTGCTTATTACCAAAACAACATTTACTATATACATATATTAGATGTTGATAGTTGGCTGAAATACTGCTGAATTTGCTCACAAGATCAGTGAATACAAGCAATTAGACTCGGCTCATGAGTTGACATTTTACAAGTTCTGACACAGCAGGAGAGGCAAGTCATAAAAAAGCACAAAGAAAATGACAAGCACTGAAGAATTTGTCTCTGCCTAATTAAATCTTCAATGTAATTTGGCACTACAGGCACAGGGATCGCTCCTCATTCAATATTAGATGTGTGGCAATTACTGAAAAACGTACTGTGGACTCTGAACTGCATTGTACTGTACGTCTATATTCATGCTTAGTTTTGGAGACAGACCAACTTCAGGCCTCAGGCACTCTCAGGCAGAGGAAAGACAAACGTTATATTCAAATCCTTCATTTATTTAGGCATATTGATTTAAAATGTTGACTGATTCTGACCTCGCGTTGTCTACACCAGGGTGGAAAGACTCACTGAGCACATGTCCTCTAGAGTTTTGGGAGCTTAAAGTTTGTTTTGCAGGTGGTTGAGCTTTGTGTGGATCTACAAATTCTAAAAATGGTAATCTCCTGGCTTTTGATATCTCAGGATCAAGTAAGGTTTTGCATCAGTGACACTTTGAGACTTTGGTTCACATTTGTCTCATCACTAACTTTAAAGAGTACTCCACCATTTTAGCATCGCACTTCTGTCACTTTGACAGTTACAAAAAAGTATCCAGAGATATTATCTTTTCCTTTTCCACGCATTCCTCTTCCTCGTCAAAACCTGGCTCCTACATTAACCACAATGCAACTCGACCAGCGAGCTGCTTGCCTCAAGCAGAGATGAGGAGCGGGCTACAGAGGTCTGGTCTTCAGCCCTAACCAACGCTGCCTCAAGTGACGTCACAAATTCAGCAGTACTCCCTGTAAACATTAATATGACTATAATGTCTGCACAGTAAATATGAAGCTACAGCCAGCAGATGATTAGCCTAGCTTAGCATAAAGACGGTTCCTACCAGCACCAGCACCAAATGTCACCAACTGATATGTTCTGCAACCAGCAGAGACTCCAGAAATTCATTTATGATTAATGCACCTCATCAGTCTAATTATTGACAAAGGTGCCCCCAGTATTTTATACATTTAGGTTATTATGTCATATGTTTTTTAAGCCTAACATGTTAATTAGTGAACCTTTTCCTTGGAACAGAGCCTGTCTCTAGCTTCATATTTACTGTACAGACATGAGAGTGGTATCAATTTTAACTCTTGGCAAGCAAGTGAATAAGAATGCTTCCCAAAAGATGTCACACCATAAATGATTTAATGGTTGCTTTAGCTGTCTTGAGCAGATATTGTTTGGAACACAAATAAATGTTGATGGTAAACATTTTGTATATACTGTATGCTCAGTATTAAACTAGCTAAGTAGCTTATGCAAAATCGTGGCACATAAGCACAAGGACAACCAGTCAGGTGTGGAGGTCAAAGATGACCCGTTTCTAAGTGGTCTTCATTAATTTAGTGTTATCTAACTATCTAACTCCAGTCAGCTGCCGTATTACCCCCGCTGACTTTAGTTAACATGACATCATTTCAGGTCTCTTAATGACTTGTTCAGCGTCTGAGCCACAACTCAACACAGAATCAGTCATTCATGACTCACAGAAATAATTGTGTGGAGCAGCATGGTACCACATGTTGAATTGGCCTTTGGACAAACCAAACTCAACCAGTAGCAACCAGCTGAGTATGATCAGATGAGAGTTGTCCCAGATGTCTCTCACTGATGCATTTTGACTCATTACCAGCAGATATCAGACTTTGCCTTAACCTTGACCTTGTTATTACAATCTCCCCTTGAATCACCAGCTTAAAAGTAAGAGCTTTCCGCTGTGACTCTGCTAATGAGACCCACAGCCTCATGGAGCGAAGGTGGCTCTTTGGGTGCATTGGTTTTGCACATTACTTGGGCTGTTTATTGTTTCTGACAAATGATGTGAGCGGGATGTGAGCATGACGAAATGAAAAGCAAATATCTGACAGATCAAGTAACATCAGATAGATTCAGATAAACCCTCTTTAGAGATGACTGTGCTGGTGTAATAGTAAAATTGTTTGCAGGATTGTAAAGTTTAGATGCTTGTTTGTTGTCTCTGTTTGCCTCTGTTTTATTGAGCTGCACAGGCTTTTATTGCAATGTGTGCAATTGAACTGCTTTGTTGTTTCTATAGATACAAAGCCACCGCTGTTCTTCATCAATAGTTAGCAAAGATCTCTCATAAAAACACAGCAATTGTGACTTGAGTTCTGACTGAAAAATACAGTTACCAAATCTTAAAGCAGCTGGACATATGGATCTACTTGGGTTTGGATATCAGAAGAATTATAAATCTTTTTTGTGGAAAAGTCAGTGTGCACCAGCATCTCCGAAGGAGAAGGAGAAAGGTTTATACACAGATACAGAGAGTAGACCACCTCTGAAAACAAATACACATTTAACAGGTAGAGCATCTGATATATTATATTTATATACAACATTAATTGACGTGTTGATTCAATGTGCTGGTAGGCCAATGTTCTTTAAAGTCTTTTTGTTAACTTTCTACCATACCTCAGTTTCATCAGTATCAGTCATCAAGTGTCACCAAGCATGAAACTTTGGTCATGTGAACAGGTGGTGGTGGTATATGGGAGATGGCAGTTGAAAGCACCAGAAAAAGCCAGTAAGTGGACTTTTTTTGTGGTGAAACTACTGTCTCCTATAAATAAACTTTCACATTTGACCAAAGACAAGTTTGTTGTCAAAAAATTGTCATTCTTTACAATTTAAATATATGATATTGTGTTTTTTCATAGATCAATGTAAAGAATTGAATGAAGGATAAATAGTTTAATAGTTGTGGCTGGATATGAGAACATTTTGTACTGTTGTAGCGCCAACTAAGTTGACCAACTAATGGCTCGTGTGATTGCTAATAGAAAACAAAAGTGGATCGTGGTCTTGCTGACACATTTTTCATGACTGAAGATCGTTCTCAACTAGTCATTTTACAATCACTCAGGCTTCTGTAGGTGTTACCGGCTACATTTGGTGGCATTTGTTGCCATTATTGGCATCTGTATGTGGCAACTGTTGGTGCCGTTAGTGACTCAGCCAGCTCTGAGCACCTTATTGCTGGCAAATGGTACAAAACTTGTGAAGACTGATTCATCATTTTCACCCAATGGGTAACTGATGCTTTTCCTTGCTTTGTAATTCAAAGTAGCATCCCCCACAAACGCACCACACTACGCTCTGACTAACTCTGAGCTGGCACGCAATCTGATTTGTTGAAAAAGACGTAAGAAAGTGGAGAGTGGGCCGATAGCAGAGGAAAGATAACAGCGTCAGCGGGTGAGAAATAGTAGTCAGGAAACTATTTCTGGGCACATGCCCAACTGGGCCAATTTCTGACCTCTTTTGCAGTTAAAATCTGCATCGTACTGCCAGCAGGACGGTAGGCGGTCTATTGTTAAACCCTGCAGTAGTTTTCATATAGACTCTTGTCACTCCTTGTGTTGTAAACCTGCGTTAAAATAATCATGTATGTGTCGTAAACCTTTATGTTTCCTCTCCTCCCACTGTATTATCTCTCCTTTGAGTGTATTGCCACCCTGTCAGCAGGACTGCTAATAGGGCTGTAAGCAGTTAACAGGCCTGTGAGGCTTTTGTCGGGAACATTAACATAGCAACACCACAGCAATGAATGCGTTATCAGCCTCACCATGGCAACATACCGACAACTTTTAATGAGTGGGTCAGAGCCGGGATGCTGCTGTTGTGTTAATGGAATTTTTATACGATTATTAATTAGCAGAATGAAAGGCGATGTAAAAAACAGTCCCGTTGCTATATGACAAGCACGCTGGTGGGATGGTTTCCTCTTTGTCAAAGCTAGCAAAGCCTTAATCATTACAATTAAATATAAACAGTCAAGCTGTCGTCCGTCTATATGAAATGTTTATAGTTGAAATGTCGTATTTACAGTCATGTGGAAAACTAATCTAGCTGTTTTGTTTGTGAACATCTCTCAACTATCTTTTTAGAGAAGAAGCACAAGAAGGTTCTCGGTGTTGTTCCGACAGCGTGATGGTGAAATTGCTTATCACAGTGTGTTGGTATATATACAAACAACCGCAAGCATGAGCCGGCCAGGGACAGCACACACACACACACACACACACACACACACACACTTTGTGAGTACAAGTAAACCAAGCAGTGGGAAAAATCCCAGTTCTGTTCAGTGCTGGTTTGTATTACCATAGTTAAATGTGGTGTCAGAGAAGAGTAAAGAAGGCTTGTGGCTCAGACAGCAGCCGCTCGGTAATTTACAGGTCTGTCAGCGAGAGCTCAAACAAAAAAGAGTTGTAAGAGTACTTAGAGCTGTGAAATGAACCCCAGATCAGGAGAATGAGCCGCTGGTGGATGTATGATGTGTTCCTGTTGACTTAACTGCAGGGTTTTTATCTATGGGGATCTGAATATGTTTGCTTTTTTATGCAAGACTTAGGACTTGGCACAGAACCACAAGCCTGAGGTTTTGTGTGGCAGCTGATATGTGCGTTTGTAGTGGTAGGTTGGAGAATTTCTGTGTTTTTTATGTCTCAGAAATTTGTACTTTGCTTGGGGGTAATGTTGCACTGTTTGTATACTGCTTTGTGTAATGTGTGTAAAGTTGAACTTTGGTCAGGGCTTGTGTTTATCAAACTTACTCTTACTTCTACTTAAAATGAAGGAGTAAACTTAAAGAGCAGCTCTCAAGTGATCACATGATTAATCACTATAGTCATTAATACATTTGCCCCATTGTTCATTATTTAAAAAAATAACTGAAAAACCTGTCATTAAATTAAAAGTGGAATAAAAAATGTGGATTTCATTTGTGTAAGATTCTTAATATCTCCATAAAAGAAATGTATAATAATGACATAATTGGAAATTTGTCTGAAATGGAAACAAAAAGAAAAGCACACTGGAGATTATAGTACCACATTGACAAGTGCAGACAATGACGTCATATGGAAAGTGATCACAAGTACAATCAATGCCACCTTTATTCATGCTGTTGGCATCCCTGATAAATGCAGAAAATAAAAGATGGCGGTTGAACATACTGTCAAATTTTCAAATCAAATGGAAATACTTGTTTTTAATTATACATATTGCTTCAGCAAAGACATTATTCACCATGACCAATACAATTTTCAATAAAAATAATCAGCTTTTATTCTTAGCTTCATGTGTAGAAGTATTAAGGATTTCTACTTTTCTCTTTAACTTACAGTAACTTTAAGCAGTTTGATATTTATGGGCTCTGCTGTTCAGCTGCAGTGTTCTTGGGCCGGATGTTGTTCTGAACACTTTGTAAGACTCAATGTGGAAGAGCACAGTGTCTCTGTGCTTGTCTTGTCTTGTCTGTACATGTGTGTGACAGCTTTTTCAGTCAGAGCAGCTGCAACCTTTTGAGCAGAGGTCATAGGTCACTGAGACAGGAAGTGCCAAAAGGCCGGGCTGTTGAACCTCTGAGCGGAAGTCGAACAAAGAACTGCGCGAAGAGGAATATTTCCTAAATGACCGCGTTGTAAAAGTCAAGACAGATTCAGACTGTGGCCCTCCTCTTCTGTGAGAGAACGCTGAGTTGAAATGAGGGTGGAGATCACAAAGCACTCATGTCAATAAAGTACAGGGAAGATCTGACAAGCTTAAAATGTAATTCTGGTTTTGACCTCGGACTCTCCGATAACCCATCTAAATCAATGCACATCTCTTTTTTTTTGGCAGCACTTGAAGAACGATCCCAAAGGGGAATCTCACTTTCTTTCATTCATCTTGTGTGTCTCTCTCCAGACGGGAACCGTAACATGACAATGGCTTCTAACTCCATGACGATGCCCATGTCAGACCCCAGCGCCTGGGCAACAGCCATGAGCAACCTGGGGATGCCTCCGATAAGCATGACTGGACAGCAGCTCCTGCCAGGTACCACAGAAAACGTGCAACATGCTGCCAAACAGTTCACACGGTGCCACACAAAAGTGTATTGTATTGTAAAGTGAATATATTGATGTGGGAATTTCTATCCCACGGCCCATAAAAAAGCCTGAATTAGTTAGATTTATGTTGAGATACACTGATACACTGTAGGTAAGGTATAGCGGCCTACATGCTTAGAGGTGGGAGAAACAGCCGCCTTAAAGTTACATTTTTGGTTGTTGGCTTGAATTCACAGACCGGCTGGAAAAAATGTGTGTAGGAGGACAGATGAGTAACAGCGTTTCCTCCCCCTCTGCTGCCCTCGAAGTACCCTTGAGCAAGTCAGTGAGCATCAGCACTGGAGCAGTTGTACTCATCGCACTGGGCACCTCCCGATGCGTCAATGTTTGAATGTCTGGAGCCTCCCCTCCTCTGCATCTACTCCCCCAGGCAGTTATAATTAAGTATGTGCTGTTAGCTTATTTTTCCTGCTGAAGTAAAGGTTTGAAAATGCCAAATGTGTCCAGAGGATGACAACGTGTGTGTGTGTGTGTGTGTGTGTGTGTGTGTGTGTGTGTGTGTGTTTTTATACCTGTGAGGAGCCCGTGGGGGCGGTAAGTCATCCTTGTCTGACTGTACAAGGTCCAGCTGCAGCTTGTTTACAGTATATGTGGTAACCCCTTTAAGGAGTTCCCTTGCTGTTCCACTCGTCCCTGAAGGGTTAGTAATCATCATCCAGCCCCCATGCTGTTGACTATCATCCTGATTGGCTGAGCACACAGCAGGTTTTAGTGTAGGTGAAAAATTGGATGAGAAGATCAACCCCTCTCTCATGACTTTACATTAAATGTGAATCTACATCCAGCAGCTGGTTAGCTTAGCTTAGCATAATGACTGAAAGCAGGGTGAAACAGCCTGGCTCTGTCCAAAGGTAGTCTGACTCGACGGATGTAGGCTGTTGGGATAAGTCTGCCATTGGCCAACTATTTCAGTCAGCTAATGGCAGACTTATCCTCCTCTTTCACTATCTGCTTGTTACCATTTTACAAGGGCGCCGTTGCTGCATCCTGGGCTTAGCACCGCCCTAGACGATTGTGATATTCACTGATCCCACCAAAGAAAGAGTCTTGCGCATAACTTTTTTTACACTTTGATTTTTGTACAGAGTAAACAAACAAATAAGAACATGTTAATTGGTGAGCTTTGGAGGCACTTGTAGGTGAATTTTGTTACCTTTGGACAGAACAAGGCCAGCTGTTTCCCCTTGTTTCCAGTCTTTATGCCAAGCTAAGCTGACCGGCTGCTGGCTGGAGCTTCATATTTAACGGACAGACATGAGAGCTGTATCGATCTTCTCATCTAACTTTCCGCAAGAGAGCGAGTAATCCCACTTCCCGAAATGTCAAACTGAAAGAAACCTCTCAAAGCCTGTGTTCACAGAACCAGAGTTACGATGTGTAACTTGTGTTCTGGTGAGGTCACATTGGGCCAGCAGCTGAAAGTATGCCAGCATGTAGTACGTGTGTGTTGGCATATCGAATGTGCCAAGTTTACAACAAAGGGCTTTAGGAGGAGATAATGTTTCTGCATGCTGATCCCTTCTGTATAACTTAGCTTACTTGAAGTCAAGATATGTTAACATGTCAGCATCCCTATAATCCCTCTGAGGCCTGGTTTCTTAAACTATGGTTCACAACCCCAACTGAGGCATGGGCAGTCTTCCTTGGTGTGACTCAGCGGGTGCGGCTGTGCCCTGAAAACACAAATGCCACACTTACAGCGCAATAATACAAATACAGTCAACGATAAAATAAATTATTTATACAAATACAAACTATAAAGTGTGTGTTCTTCTCACCAAGAAGCATAAACAGCTCACATTATTGAAATAAGAATACAGTTCCCCTGTTTATTAACAGTGGGTTTGTGTTTGCTAATAAAAAAAGACTTTTTATTATAGTAATTAAATTTGAAGTTATTACATCTCCAAAATGGTATTGTATTTGACAGGCAGTTTCAGACAAACAACTTGTAATGCATCACAACTGAACTGTGTGTTGATTGGTACATTGCACTAAAAAAAAGTGCTGAATTCCCTCTAATGAGACATTTTTGCAGCATTTCACTTAAAGGAGCTGCTATTGTCTGTCATGGTATTTTGTGTGAGAAATAAATTTCTCAAATTGTTTTCATAAATACCCTTTTAACTAATCTGCGTTCATTTGCAAAGTGTTAGATTTTCTGAACCATATTTTTTGGAAGTAAAATCATTAAAGCTGAATAATAAGAGACTTTGAACATACTAAATGCTCAACTCTCAGAATCACAAGGTCTGATTACAGTACTATATTAACTTTGTACAGCAGTTTAAGGACAAGGAGTCAATCATTCCCATAGGACAAGAGCACCAGTAGCAGCAGAGTATCAGTTCTTAGAGGTCCCCCCAGAGGAGAGTTCATTTCTAAAATTTGAACCCCAGGCTAATGCTCAAATTATCACAGAAGCCATCTGCATGATGTAAATTTAGTCATCTATCCATATCGGCAACGCCCCATGCGGACACCTGTTCATAAGCCCACCTGTAGCCAAAAATGTACGAACCCACCAACTGTACATTTTGGATTATATTGAGGTTTTAAGAAGGTTTTAGAACACCAACACTGAAGGGTTATTAATCATCAAGTTTATATGATTTGGCCCTTTTCAGACATGGAATACAAAACATTTCTGGTGTCATCTATATCTGTTAAAGTAATGCCCTGTTGTCATTCAGACAAAGGTGACTTTTACGTTAATGTTCCTCACTGCTTCATTAAAGACAGACACAACGCTTGCTCAATATTTGGCATCTGGTGCACAAGAGGTAGAGAGAGAACAGTTGTGAGATAAAAATGTTATCATAGCAGGGAAGAAGGCTGTGTCTCGCTCTATCACAAGCTGCAATACTTATGTTACCGTTGTAGCCTTAATAAATGACCATCCTGAGCCCGGGAGACGCTTGTCCCTGCTTCTCATAGTGAATCTTCTGATACATTTCTGTATCAGCTTCATCATTTAATGTTATGAGATGGTGAATTCTGCTGCTTGTGTTATAATATCTGACAGTGCACAAGCATTGAATGACGGCACACCAAGTTGGGACTTTAATTCCTATTAGCTCACATGCCGTATGTGAAACGTTTCGCTGGATAGGCTATTCATTTATTCATCCATAAACTGGCATGAATGAAAAGTGAAAATACTGTCTAAGGAGAGACAGTTGGTCGGATTATTACTGTGGTTGTAAGATGTTTTTTTTTAACCTCTTTTGCCTCTGTTGCACCACAAGGGGAAAATAGTTTTTATAGACTGAGCTGACATGAGAAGGCTCTTTCACAGCAGCCAAATGTTCAGCTGATTCAGTTGATTTTATTTTCTTCATGCATAACAGATGAATATTGAGATCATACCATTTATTATAGTGAACATGATTAATAGCTGGCTGCAGTGCATGCTAATTCCTGTTGCATTCTTTAAGTTACAACACGTCGACTGTCTCACTTAACTGTAGTATCATTATGAATATATCTGTGTCTCTCTTCTGTGAGTATGGATTTGCATTTAGATCCACATAATATTGTAATATAGTTGGTGTTACATAGTACTGAAATTGAAGCTTAGATGTGATGATAGAACCTTTATCCCTGTCCAGGTCTCATGTTAGTTTGTGTTGGTAATTAGGATTGATCCAAATGGATTCACTGAGCTGACTCTGGGAGATGGAGTTATGGCTCTACTCAGTCTGAGGAGAAGCACACAAACACTCATAACAAAAATGAAAACTCAGTAAGCAACACTCATACGCACAAACACACACACACACACACACACACACACACACACACACACACACACACACACAAACATGCCGTGGCTCAGTCCTACAAGTTGACTCAAGACAACTTCTTGTTTGGGTTACAGACAAAAGGCTCAAGTTTTGATTTTATAATGATGCGAACTTGCCAAATAAACAGAGCTCAAACCTGTCTGCAAAATCTTAGTTATGAATGAGAAATTCCTGTCAGAGAATCGAGTTTCTTCTTCAAGATTCTGCCACCATCTCAGTTTTGTCTCATATTACAGTTGTTACACTATTCAAAAAGGTTGAAGCTTGTGGATTCAGCATTGTTGATCGCCTCCCTGCTGCTGCATGTTTCATTATTTCATAACTCATGACGATAATGAACCAATGTAACCAATCAGAGAGCCGTGTCATTGATATGTCCTTAAGAGAGCGCGCACACACACACACAGACTTATAACACTTAATCAACATTACTTTCAGAAGACTGGAGAAATGTTTCAGAACTGAGAGCTTTAAGATTAATGAAGCGTTGACGCATGGGCCCATTTGTTTATTACTTTCCAATGTCATTACAACCTCAGAGAGCACTTCATTGTTAAGTATTCAGTCTTACCAATTCTATTTTCTATTTATAACATAAGGTTAAGCTCCATCTGTGATTACTCTTTTCTCTCTCCGTTGTGAATTTTTTTGCTCGTATTTGTGGTACTTGGCACGTGGCACATGCTTTTGACGTGTGTCTTCACACACATGCATATGATTGTCTGTGAGTTTATTTTTAAGATAAATGCGTGTGGAAGTTGCTGACCTCTCCATACTTAAGATCATCTATTGAATTTAATTTGTGGTATTTACTGCTCTCACACTCAGCACAGCCTCTACCAGCTCTCCTTTCAAGAGTATGATAAACATTACCGGCAGAGCGGGGAACTGTCCGATGAGATGGAGATGGAGGGAAACACTCTCGCCCACGCGCTGAGAGGGAGATGTGGGGGGGGGGGGGGGGTTTGATCTGTGTGGCATACAATGGATGAAGCCTCAGTTGCGGTAATATATCTTCATTGAAGTCGTTTTGCTCAAGCAGTTTCTGAACGGTGGCGTAAAGAGGAAAGAAGAAGAAAGGAGGAGAAAAAGATGGAGAGGGAGGAGTGTCGGGTGAAGAGGACAGCTGTGGCTCCCCTCATGGATCATCTGGAAAAGCAGCTGGTGCTTCCTTACCTTTGCCTCCTCCTTCCTCTCTCCTTCCCTATTCCCCCTCTCTCCCTCTCTCTCTCCCTCCCTCTCTCTATCTCGCCGGCCCAAATTACCCAACATCTTCATTAATGTCTCATTACAGCTGAGTCAGCCACTGTAACCCACAGACACATCAGAAAACAAACTGCTCATTCGGTTTTTAGAGAGCTGAGCGCTTTCATAGTTTTAGCTTCCCTCTCAGTCGCACTGAAAATTTGAAACGGTGCATGTGATGAACTGGGTTGTGCTGCAAACTAAATTCAAGGACTTAACTAAAGAAAACCAACAGTATCTCAGTCTTAATCCTTAAAATCTAAAGTTTAGATCATGTGTCACTGACAACTTGCATTAAGCTCCCCTCTAAACACCTTTGGATTAAACAGTTGAAGCCTATCATTTTGTGAGAACATTGGTTATTTTCTTCCATGATACATATCTCTGTTCAGAACTCCATTATATAATCTCCATAACGAAATCAGTGAGGTACTTTTGTCTCACAGGAGCTCAGTGTTATCCATCTGCAGACAGACGGACAGACACTTTGTCAGGCAGAATGAAATCATTCTGTTTGAAGTACTCCTACCACCTTATTTTCTTTTACTCCACTCCTACCATCTCTGTCTGTCTCTCCCTTTAACCATTTATGATGAGGAAATCTCAGGTCAATCAAAGTTGACTGCTAAGAGCAGTCTGAGTTACGACTCCGTCTTCTGCCTGCACTTAAACAGGCAGCTGAAAGGAGGCCTTCTAGCAGTAAACTTGACCTTTCCTGAACTCCATCCATAATCCATATGTTCAGTAGACATTGCCAAGAGATGCATGGTCAAATTTCCAGTCTGTTAGCTCTGAACCTCCTGAACCGTTCGAGCCACTCTGAACATAGTGCACGCAAATGCATGCCTTCCCCCCTGAGCCTCCTACACACACACACACACACACACACACACACACACACAAGGCAGAGAACATAACTTTACGCAAGCTATAAAAGATGCACACACTCTTGGTCACATGTTATGTTTTATGGTCTTTGAACTAATCCAGGTGGACTGACTATCAACTCTCCATCATGACAAAAATAATCCTGCTCTGGTCTGTTTTATGTTGTTGAACACTTTTAAATGAACACTCCAACATTTGGGAAAATAGGCTTGTTTGCTATCATATTTGGGCTTAGGCCAGAAGATTGATATCAGTCTCATCAGTGCAAGTTCAGCTTAGCTTAGCAAACAGACTCAAAGCCAAACTAGCTAAAAGTGAAAAAAATACAGCTCCAAAATTGTCACGTTGACATGTTGTATCCTGTTAGCTAGTGAGCTAGCCATCATTACATCAAAGATAGAGGTCCTCATGGATCCATCATTTTGGACCCAATCTGAAACAGGCCTGTGGAAAACCCACCTGAACCTGACATGAATTACATTTTTTTTTCCCCCAAAAGAGACCCAAGGAAAGTAAGAGCCGACCGAATAGCCTGAAAGACCTACAGGGGCAGCAGTGTGATGCCTCACCAATTAAGAGGCAGCCACTGTTGAGAAGTAATTGTAAATAAAAGTGAATGTAATTTGTCAGTTTGCACTGTCATGTCTCCTTTGATGAGTATGAGGCAGACCTGAGATCTGTAGCAATACAACAGGATCCTACCTGACCCTGTTAAAATAAGTAATAATAAGTCATAAATAATGTGTTTGTATATGTCTACAAAGAATTTAAAATTTAATTTAGAAAATTTTCCACCAAGTAGATTCCGAGTAGATTTTTATAACTGTAAAATGTCCTGCTTATTATGTATCTAGGTCACAATTCTTTAACAAATCTAAAGGATCCGTATCAAGATGGTTTGTTAATGTTATGTGTTTTTGTAAAAATAACAATTATTACCAGAAGATATATTGTCATCAGATTTTTTAAACTGTCAAACTGTCAAAGACGTCGGTAGCCTAAAAGATCCAGCAGGGTTATAGTTGAGAGTTATCAAAGAGTTTACACAACCACAACTGCACAACCACACAGGTGTTTTCATATATTGTGGCTGATTAGACCTCTGCTCAGATTGAAGGTGTGAAGAGTTATACCAGGATTATGTGAGGTCCCCAATAAGAATGAATAGAGGTGTAATTTGTCCTCGCCCTAGAGGATGAGAGTGATGGAGATGTCATTCAAGCACAGTCTGTATGCGCCCACACATCCTAAGAAAACGTCTAATCAGGCATCATAATTACCCTCTGTGTGGGTGTACCATGGCTGTGCGGGGCCTTTAAACCCAGCAACACTGACAGAACTTTTGTGAAGCTGCATGCAATAAATAGGTGATCTCTCCAATACTGTACATCAGCTAACTGCTTCTATTTCTACACATGTAAAATACACAATGTACAAGTACATATGAGAGCTTTGGAGTTGTTGAGAACCTGGTTCTAAGCCAGGCTAAACGAATGTTGGACCTATCTCTATACCGAACAGACAGAGATGAAATTGATATTGATCTTCTCATCTAACTGCTGGTAAGAAAACAAACAAGTGTATCCCACAAAATGTCACAGTTTTCCTTTAACTTAGAGTCCCTGCATTTCCATCCTCCATTATTTAATCAGTGCTGTCCAGACAGCTGCACCAACAGACTGTGAAGCACTTTGTCAATTATACTTTCAGATAAGTGCCATATAAATAAAGATGATTATTGTTATTGAAGTAGTACTGGTGTGGACAGATAATGTGACAGACTAAATAAAGAGGTTCTTCTGCAAAGGTGTCACAACTTTGTCAGCAGGAAAAGGTGCCATACTTTGATTTAATTCTACGTTATCTGGCCATTTTGCAAGAATAATTGTCATTCTGTAAGATAGTATTTTTAGAATTAAACTGCTTTCTTTTCACTGTGGCAGTGGGACACGTGCACAAGCCTCCTTTCTACAGATAGTCATGAATAGATACCCTTAATCACCTCTTTTCATATCAATGCTTCGCTTGTATTTAGTCCTGTCAATGAAAAAGTTTTCCAACAATGCTAGAGCAGCTGCCATTACGTGAGGCCATTATACATAACTGTAGTGATTTGTAGCAGATATATTATTAGTTCTTTACATATACCTGGCAGTGATATCAAATACCATTGTTAAATGTCAGAAAGATAATCAATGATTTAGTGCATAGAGCTCATGTCAAAGCAAAGTTTACACATTGAAGGATAAAATGAAAAAATAGTATTGTATTATATGTGAAATCAAATCATTTACTACTACTTTTAACTCAAGAGATTGTGTGAGACACATGGACTCCTTGTGGCCAGAGTGGAGGAACTATTTTATCAGCACAGCTTAACGTTATTGAATTCAGGCAGGTAAACTCGTATTCAATTCGAGTTGTGTCGACCATAAAGATGAGAAGTCTATTGATCGATATATGATGGATATCTTTATGGTCAGGGTTGGTGAATAGAGGTTGTGTATGTTGGCGCGGTGTTATTATTGGGATATTGAATGGAGGTTGTTGTATCACTGAGTCATACACCCACACTGTGATGGCAGCAGAATAGCATGGAATAGCCAGAAAAATGGCTCTCCTCCATCTCTCCCCTCTCTGTCAAATATGATTACGTCTGTCTCTCTGTTTCGGTGTCTCTCTCTCTCTGTGTGTCTCTCTCTCTCTCTCTGACCTTACAACCTTACAAGCTACCACTTATTATCACAGACACACAGACACTCTCACTCTCTGGCAGGATTTATTGACTCTGGCAGCTATGTCTAAGACACTTTATCTCAGGGATATTTTTTAGCTTTTTTCAAGAGTTTTCAAGCGACTTTAGGACTCATAACTCACATTGTCGGCTAAAGAAAGATTAAGGCAGGTATTTTACTTTATTTTGGTACTGATTACATCTCTCTCTCTTGTCATCCTTGCCAAGAATTTATTGTTTTAATAGTCAAAAATGTCATGTACAAGCCACAATATGACTGGCAATCTGACTTTGTAGGTAAAGTTGTCTAAACGTTGTTGGTCACTTGATTTTCTTCCCCAACAGTTTTCAAGAAATGTAAAAACACTAAAAACAAAAAATGTCAACCTGCTGGTGACGCTAGAGGTAAAGTCAGCAGATCACCAAAGTCATTAGGAATTATTTTCTGGGGACCATGAATGTCTGTATAAAATGTCATGGCAATCTCTCCAATAGTAGTTGAGATATTTCAATCAGGAAAAAGTAGTCGATTGGCCGACATTGCCATCTCCCTAACATGGCTAAAAATAAATTAGTTCGGTAAAAAGAAAAATGGATTCACAAAAGCATAGATGAACTGTCAAATTACTTATATTGTCCTTCATGTGAGGAAAACACAAAGTATCACCAGTGAAAAATCAACTTTATGTCCCAATAAGATTAACAACACAGTGATTAATCTAATAAACGAGTCAGTACAATAAAGTTACCTAGCTCGAATGTTGTATTAGCAACACAGTAGCTTCAGACAGCTAGTATAGTGGCTAATTTGGTTAGCACTAGACTGATTGCAGACAAACTAAATTCTACTAAATCACAACACAGCTGGGCGAAAAAGAGTACCTGTACCGATAATGCCCCAACAAAGACGTTCAAAGAGTAGATAAAAGATGTGTTTTTCAATATTTGTTTGGACACAGATCTGACAAAATGGTGGAAGTAACAATGTCAGTGAAAGTGTTATGGGACTGTGTCAGTAGTGGTTGCTACTAGCAACAGGATGTTCAACTGAAACCAACTGTTGTTGACTGAAGGGAGTACAGGATGATTTGTCCAAAATATTTTAAGAGAGGGATGTTGAAATATATGCACATGCCCAACAAATATTTTTTTGCTAATATAGACAGAAACATGTTAACACCAACATTAGGCCTATTTTGGAACCAATACAATGAGTGGAAAGGAATTCAAGCCATCAGGAGAGCAAGACCCTGTAAAAGCTCATCCAATGGGCTGTTGTACTGTCAGCTACAGGTAGGTACTGGTATTCTCTTTTGGCTAGTCCCAAAGAATGTCCATGTCTATTACGGACCACATCCTGTAAATTTGCGCTGGTTAAAATGCCATCCGGAACAATTAGTTAAATTACCGAGGAGCACAGTTAATATTTCATTCCCCACCTCCCTCTGTAATGTTAAGCCTGTCCGAGCGGGGCTTTAAACTGCAACTGCTGGAACTGGACCCTTGCCAGTAGGGGTTGCTACTAGCAACAGCACGTTCAACTGAAACCAACTGCCCGTGGCAGAACAAAAGTATTAAACTGTCAACTAATTGGTGATTATTTACCCTGGATGTACATTTTCATTAAGAAAAAAGGGTTTGTTTAACAATACGCATGCCGCTCGCTTTAAACCCAAACCCAATTTGATTTCATGCTTCATAACACTTATTTTCTTGGTGTCTTTTGTTTTCTTCTGCAGCCCATTCATAGGTATCACCATTATAATTAGTTATGCTCTATCAGTCATAGGGCGGGTTTCCAGCCTTGTTTATTATGTCTTTTAACTTAGCCTTAAATTAAATTCCACAAAACATTAAAAAGGCCATGAACAGTATTTAATGTGGCTTTCTGAAGGTTGTAGATACCCTTTTCATATTATGTAGAGCTGTTCAGAATATCCTTGTTAACTTGTAGGAGAAAGCACAGTCCCTTTATACAAAAGTATGACTTCAGATGGGAAATTCAATACTCACCTGTCCTACTACATTGAGAGATGCAGAGGTGAGAGTCAGCTGGAGGGGATTAAGTGTTTGTCATGCTTAGAGATCCTGGTGCTGCAGCCTTTTAGTAAGTGATAATGAACAGTGAATCTCTACATTAGTATTCACAGCAAAACGGCAATTCTGTTAACTAACAGCACTCCAGAACAACAAGGGCATGTATGATAGGCTCTCCTCATAGAAATAGATGTTTCTATTATAAGCAATAATGCCATTGATTGGTTGGTTTGGACTCTTTATCGGTGTTATTGGATGGAGGCCACAAGGCAGCTGCTGAAGATGTGTGGACGAATTTACTCTCTCTTTCTCCCGGTTACACACAAAGGCACAAATGCACACTGCCCTCACACACAGAAACAGGATTTTCAGTTCAGTTTTTAGTATTTTTGAATGAACAAAAAGGCCCACTGGAGGAGGAGAGTCTCCCACGGTTCTTTCTGCTGTGTTCACTTGCTGCACACGAACATACACACACACACACACACAAACACACACATTATCCTTCTCTGTGAGCTGATCCACTGCAGCGATCAGTGAGAGACTGATTTAACTGACTGAGGTTAATGTCCTATACGGTAAAGTCAGGGGGAAAAATGAATAGTATAAAAATTAATGATGGGAATTGTGGTTCATAAAAGTTTCACAAAGTTTAACAGGTATAATCTATGCAGAACAAATGTGATAGAGTTATGTCTGTCACAATACCGAAAATTAAATGAAGAATTCTTCATGTTTAATAGAAATAGATGGATTTGCGAGAGATATCTGGCGGACATTAGGAAGGAAATGGAGATGCAGATGGGGCGACAGTTGGCAGGGTGAGTAAAAGGCCAAGTTCCAGGAGGCTTGGGCCTGTCTTTTCATCAGAAAATATTACCCATATTACCCAGCATGCCTCACAGCGGCTGTCCGTGTCCCCCCGACCGCCACCCATGGCTGACTCTGCTGAGAGGGAACATTCACTGTGGAAATCAGTTTGAGGAGGGAGAAAGGGGAGGAGAGGTTGTGTCAAGGCGGAAAAGGGAGTATAACAGCAATAGCCAGGAGGTTGTTGTAGTCAAATATATTTTTTTAAAATCTAATTTCATGTCTGTGCTTCTCACACACAGGCAGGCTGATATGCAGTTGCATACCAGGACAGATTTTACATTAGAGATAAAGCGCCAAGATCAGGGCGTACTGTATGTGTGAAAGCTTTAGAGCATGTACAGTAATGAAGGAGCACACAGAGAAATGGATTTCTTTTTTTCTTTTTCTTTTTTTTAAGATACCCAGAGTCAAACAGTGAGCGAGAGAAAAATAGATCAGAGATAAACAGACATTGAGACTGGCGGCCTTGTGTGGGCGGTCGGAGATCTACAAGCTCTCTCTTGATGTTTTTGTTTAAGGGCACTTTCATGATCTCTGGGCCTCGGAGGAGTTTCTCACTACAGACCCCGTTTGCACTGAAACCACTCAAACACTGGGTCATCGCGCCGTTAGTGTTGAAACATAAAACATGGCTTCCAGACTGAAGCGCCATTGTTGCCATAGTGATGACAGAGCTGGAGCGGCCGAAAAATCCCCTGGAAGAAGAGACAGTAAATAATATCTCATCACGCACGTCTCTGCTGCTGCTGCTGCTGCTGCTCTCTGCACATGCACATGCTCTTACTGGACTAAGCACACACATGTTGGAGTGTTTGTGTGTAGATGGATGTAGAAAAATGGGCTTGTAGTTTCAGATAAAGGCTGTAAAATGGACTTAATCATCGTGGTAATGATGACAAAGTGTGTGAATACTTACGTCATTAAGTTGTGATCACTAATTAAAATGCTTTTTTGTCACGTTACAAGTGTGCTTTGATCATTCACAGCTGCAGTCACATGGTAGGATTTTGGTCTTGACATTGTGAGTCAGAAATTTGATGCAGCCTGTCCGTCGCCAAACCTCTAAATCGGTGGAGTTTTTTGATCGACGACCAAAAGCTTCACCATGTTTCTTTCGCATTTGTCAGCTCAAAATCACACAGTATAAAGGTTCCTCAAAAGAGTGAAAAAATTAGAGTCAAGCCTCAAATGTCTCAAGGCTGTTACTACTGTGTGTGGAGACGTGTATTTGTTTTGTCCTCTGTTATGGATTTTGACAGTGTTATTGCTGACTGATGGTGCATAAGAAAGAAGCCCTCACTCTCTTCACTCATTCTGACGGTCTTAGACCAAAACATGACATTTAGCTTGATGGTTCATATTGCTGAATCTGTGACTCCACATCAGCTGCTCTGCTGGAGACGTGTCAACAAGAAGACACTGTGTTTGTTTTAAGAAAAACAACCCCAACCACCAAAATATGCTCAGAAATCCAATCTGCTGTTTTAAATTGAATTTGGCTGCAATTTTACAGAATCTGACACAGAGGCTTGTTTATAATTATCATATTGACACATCTGTGAACTTTTGCATTTTTGTTATTGAATTAAGGGGTTAAACAAAATATGTAATATTTTTTAATGGATGTGCTAAAACAAATACACAAGGGATTCATTTGATCAGATACATTCTTACTCTAAACACACACTTAATTTTCCCTCAGTCAACATTTTAAGTTGTGAGCACAACAGAGCAAATAAACAGCATTTCGTGCTGCAGTTGTGCACATGTAAAGGAATATCAGCTTGGAGTCTGATTGGATTACCATGGCAAAGCAAATGGAGCAAAGCAGATCAACAAAGTAACAATAGAAAAATGTGCAGGCGTAGAGGGAAGCACATACACACAGTAACTCAGCCCCGAGCAGTCAGATCATGTCTGTTGAAGGTAGTGTGCTGACCTGAGTTCAGAGTGCTAGAAGCAGGTGAAGCCGGGATGTAACCCTGGAGACGACTTTTTGTCTGATCTCTATGTTTTCCTGGGTCAGACAGAGTCTTATTTAATCCTTTTATAGTACAAAGTACATAAAGTAACAGAAAACCAGGCACACTGGCACAAACAGGATCACACTTTGACAGAAAAAATACATTAATGATAATCATTTGAATAAATAAATGACATGCGTAGACATGGCGTACCGGTGAATATCTACACAGCAGGTCTTCATGCTCAGTTTATAAATGCTGCTCATGGCTCAGATTTTCCCATAGCCCCTCCAGTATGAACTGTCAGTGAGGGTGAAAAGTCACGCTTGTACAGAGAGAACAATAGCGTCCACGTCCATTTTCTTACCAACTCTTCTGCCACTTAGTTTGAACACATTTCTGTGATGGAAGTTGTTTAAGTTTTGACTGAATTCAGACTTTTCTTTAACTTTTTTTCTGTTGCTGTCTTCAATGCTGACTCCCGGCCCTGCCAAACTGCAATGACCAACAATTTGTCCAACAGTATCAGGCTGATGATGTGAAATTGACTTTGTGTTATGACATTGTCAGATCTGAGTAAGGTCTAATTTTAAACACTTACTGGAGCCAGATTTGACCCAAACAAGAAATCTGTTTGGCAATTTTTACCGATTAGAAAATTGTATGAGAGGAAATAAATCAGAGTTTTGAACAATTTCAACTGCAATGTGAATGTAGGCTCAGATATAAATCTAGACAGTCAGGATGTTGTTGTTGTCCAGTGTACAGTATTCTTTAGGGCTTCTTCTAAGTCAGTCAAAAGATTGCCTTTTTTCCTGTATAATAAAACAAACAAACACTGCTATAAACTTTTACAATCCCAGTCTTGTCTCACATTTTAATTAAAACAGAGAAGACTGGAGGTAAAGATGGGGACAGCGAATGAGCAGTGCGGTGCCTGACCATTTCTCTGCTCCAGTGCTGAATGTTACCAAATTTAGCTAAACTACTTGTGAAGCAAATGCCGGCACTGCTTCCTCTATTGCCGTCCAGTGTGTATGACCAGGACACACACTTTCTATCTTTGTGACTGTGAGCAAATCTGAAATTTTTACATCACAGATGATGGTCAAAAACATGAGACCTAAAATGTGACACTTGACATGTAGGATGTTACAGGAGCTTATTGTTGAGCAGCTGCTCCGGTTTGTAGTTTAATTGAATGAATAAATTAATTATATAGTATTTTTCTAAACCTTTGGTAAGGTGTATCGATGAACAACAGATCTGGTCCTAATTAGCGACTCACAGTGACATAAACCTCAACCTCCCCGGTACAATACTGGTGACTTTCTTAGAAAATGTTCATTCAGGTAAAGCCAGAGTATTCTTATTCATCACTGCTGAACATTTTCCAACCATATAGCCGCGTTGTAGATCAACTTAACCTCAAGACAACCATTGGCTTCTATTCAATTCAGTACAGTATGAAAATCACTCACTTGAGCTATACACTATTTATTAGGTAAAAGTGCAGTACAAAAAAAATTGTATTACTGTATTTTACTGACTCTTGAAAAGTCTTATCACTTACTTACAGTGCGTCCTGACTCTAAAATACGAGAGGCGGCTGCCAAACCAAATCAAACCCAGAAGACAGACAATAACAAAACATTGATATCGTGAAAAGGTACATCACGTAACAACGTTGCTATTCAGCAGCCAGCTATTGTTTTTCGGTCTCAACAAATACAGATAAGAATACAATTAGTGAAATCTGTGAACGCCCCAGACAGATACAGAGATACAGTCTAATGGAAAACAGTACATCCTGGTGCGCTGTAGTAATAATTGGATCTGATTTTATGGCTCTGTTTCTCTTCTGCTGCTTCACTCCTGCATCACTTATCTCTCTCCCTCCGTTGTTATCCATCTTCCTCTTCTCCACCTCACCAGAAGAAGTCATTCATCGCTCTAGCAACCTAGCGGTGCTTTCATTATCACCCGCCTCCTCTCCCTCTGTCACCTGGCTAAAGACGGATGTCGGGGTCATCAACAGGAGGCAGAGGAAGTCAGGCGAACCACCACACTATCACAGCTCTTCATCTTCATGGTGTTTAGTTCAGCAGCATCGTGTCACTGATAACTTTTTCCATCCCTCCCACTACTACTAATGCATAATAGCTCATCGAACTAGATTTCTCTTTCTCTGTTGACTCTTCCTGAAAGAAAAAAAAAAAATCCATGTCAGTCCTCTTGAGCGAACATTGCATCATTGTTTTGTTGTACTTTCATTTCAGTTTTGTCTCAGTCAAGTTTTTGTCATCAAGGGGATGGAGATGCACGGCATTGCATACACACACGTGCACACAATGGCCTCCTTTCTCTGCCGCTGTCAGCTGCAGGTGCACTGGAGACTCATGGGAGAGGGCAATGCATTTCCATTTCAAAAAAAGGCTGGGGATGTGTGTGAGAGTACAAATGTGTGTGTATTCATGTGTGCCCAGGTGCAATTTAAATCAGTACCTGTGAATACAGGTTCTGTGTTTTCTGAAATTTCTTTGAGATGTTAAAGGTCATCATTCAAAGACTAAAGAGGAGGAGAGGTGGAGACAGAGAGCAAGCGAGAGAGTGTGTAATAGTTTATCAGTGTGTGTGTGTGTGTGTGTGAGAAAGACAGATCTCAAGAAAGAAAAGAAAGTCAGAGAGAGAGAATGAGAAAAAAACAAGAGACTAAGTAAAAATAGTTTAAATATTCACGTTTTTCGTCAGATGATTTATTCATGAGCGGCTGACATATTCAGTTATTTATAAACTTCTTGTGTGTCACCACTGTTGACAGAAGTGTTGCTCTGTGTTCATGGAGGAAGTTCACAATGTAAACTGGAACATGAAACAGCCAGCATGTGCTCAAATGATGCCACAGTAAAGGTTAGCTGTGACTGAGTAGCATTTAGGAAACCGAAGCTAATTTCTTAATGTGTGTGCCCTGTGTGTCTCTGCTTCCCCGGCAGCTGCTGTGGTACTTGCTATGTATTCTCATCCATGTTTCTCTCCCTGACTCCAGATTTTGACCCCAGTCTCGGGCTGATGACTGGCATTGCCCCCATAAATCCCATGATGCCCGGCCTGGGCCTGCCGCCCCCGCCCCTCTCCCAGGATGTACCAGTCGTCAAGGAGATCATCCACTGCAAGAGCTGCACGCTGTTTCCTCCCAACCCCAGTAAGTCTCATAGTAAGTTATCGCTGCTGTTGTAACAGATTTGAGCGTCACAGAAACGCCGCAAGCTGACCCGTCGTCAGCGAACCGGGAGCATGTTTTATTTATCGTGTGCATTATCTATGACTTATCTCTGTCCTCGTCCTCACACTTGGGCTCTGGAGAGACACCTATGCACCACTTCAGATATTGTGTGACAACGAAGAAGAAGTGAGTATTCCTCCTTAATGTCACCTTTAATACCTTCTTTGTATGTCTATGCAGCAGAGCGCAGCTGATTTCCATTCATCAGGAAGGGAGGGGAGGAATTAAAGGAGGTGTGTGTATGCATGCGGGCGTGCGCTTGTGTGATGTCTGTGAATGTATAATTGGAGGACTGACCTCTGTGAACACATAATGCAGCGCTGCTGTCTTCAATATGCCGGGCCAAAGAGGTAATGTCCTCTGTCCTCCTCTTGGTTCCACTCACCCTTATCAGCTGTATCTTTTCTTAATCTCTCTTCGCCTGCTCGCTCTACTGTCCCATATACATGCTTCTCCCTCTCTCTTTCTCTCTTTTCTCCATCATATACTGCATCTCCTTTCTTCCCACCTCCTGTTTAAGGGGTCAAATCCACTTAATTACCTGATCACCTCTGAGTCTTCCAGCTACTAGCTCCAGTTCAAGAGGTCTCTGTCAGGCTCTGACTGTTACATATGTATATGTGCAAACACACACTCTCTTTGGCACACACATACCTGGACACACACACATACATGGACATGTTTTATTTTAAAGTGATTGTGCATCAGGATCTGAAATGAATGGGGGTCTCATATCCTTGAACCCTCACAAAATAGGGTATGAAATTAAGGATGAAGGGGCTAAAAGTCCCTGTTCTCATGATTATGAAGCATTTTTTAATTGTCGTTGTTATTTATAGCTACAGTACACGATAGATGATTCATGGTAATTGGGTTAATCTTTCCATTGTGTTCTGAAGGAATTTATTATTATTATTATTATTAAAAGGGCAAGCGAGCTCTCAGCCTGAACCAGGAGAAAATGTTGGCAGCACGTGTTGACCATACGTAATAGCAGGTCAACAAAAGTTAAACAGCCAACATTATATAAAGCTGAGCCACAGATGAGTGGAATAGGGACCGAAACACCATTCCTATACTCAGTGGTGGTTCTGGGATGGCTCCCAAAGGTGCCATTGCCTCTGTGACAAGTCCAGTCCCCCTTATAGCCTCCATAAAATGACACTGCAGTTTATGCCAAGATGCAGGCAAATTTTGTTATTTCATATTTCAATACATTTACCCCTGCAAAGCATCTGCATAAGATTAGGTAATATAACAATATATAGTGTGAGATGATTTCTCTATGCCATTTATACTATAGTCATTGTAATATCTCTGGTTTTATGGGGCCGTTGTGGGTAATGTTACAAAGGCATTATCAGGACTGCTTAATGACAATAGGAGATTTATAGTATTTAGTCCCACAAACAGACATTTCCATCTCGTTATTATCTATATGGATGCATATAAGATGCAAAGTGGGAAATCTTTCATATCATTCATTCCTTCTCAACCAGACAGTCATCTAATCTTCATCCTCCCAAACATCTTAAAAGCAGAGGTCAACTGTCAACGTTCTTTTAAAAGAATATTATTTAGGTCATAAATAAGCCCCATTTTCATTGTGATTTGTATGTAATTTGTTTGATTTTAACCAAACACATTTTAAACAAAACTAAATGGCTTTTCAATTAATTTTCAGTTACTTCATCGTAGATATATTAATATCTTGGAATAAACATCAAAAGTAACCTGAAAATAAAACACTTCGCAGTGAGCATGGTCTGCAGTCACACTTTTCCCTCACACTTACATTCTGTAAATAATTTAACGTGATGCCAGTGTACATTCCCTCTGGTGGGAACTTTCTCCCTTCTGTTGGGAAAGAAAAAGTCTTTTTTAGGGCAGCCTCACATGTCAGATGGAGATCACATCAATTTTAACTTAGACGATAGTGGGAGCTCCTCACTACAACCAGTGTGGGAGTCTGCCTTTGATACCAAGTGTGTTTGAGTGTATAAAGCGTCAATGTCAGTGGTTTAATGCAGACAGAAAAAACAATCACACGCTTTAAGTTAATTATTAAATCTTTCCCCCGCACCTTTAGACCTTAGCAAGGGCTGCGTTAGTGATCAGAGACAAGCTCACGGATGAACACAGTGAACCTTTATACAGAGTTCATTCTAATCCTGAGGCTGAATGAGGAGTCGGGCTGTTAACTGCTCAATGTTACAACACAAGAACCTGTCATGAACACTCATAGTGTGACCTGAGGTTACATTATTTCCCAGTGTGAGCACTTTCCCATTTTCTTACCTTTTTGTGTCCATGCAGGCACAGAATCGAAAGTAGCCATGCCCTCCAGTCCTTAAGAGCCCTGTGAATAAGTGATGGTTATCCTTGAATTCAAGCTTTCACTTCACTTTCTGTGTCTTTTTATTGTGTGTATGACAAAATATGTAAAATAACCAGCCAAGAAGCAAGAGCGAGCTTTAAAAAAACAATCATGAGCCGGGATTGAGATGCAGCTCATGCGGGTACAGATTGCCTGTACACTGCTAAGGTTAAGGACTCCATCTCCTATGGGCCACTCACACTCAAACTTTAGGCAGCCATGCTACTTGTAAAGCACTTTGGATAAAAGCATCCACCCAATGGCGTGTTAAGATATAATGTAGGGCATCCATTAAGCTGCTTGAATGAAATCTCTCACTTTAACCCTTTCCTCCGTCTTCTCTACAATAGTATCTCCACATATCTTTGTGATATTTCCTGCCACAGTCTCATTCTTGCTCACCTCTTCTCTCGTACCATCCATCTCCTCCTATTCATTTCCTTTCCTTCTTGTCACCTTTAAGGCAAGAAGTGCGCCATAGACGAGAATGGGTCCAAAAAGTTAGTCTTCAGAGGAAGCCAATTTACTCCCGACATGAAAGAGTAGCACTTTCTTTTTTCCCCACTTTCCTTTGAAAGATGCTGCTGTTGCCTTCTACAATAGACCAAAAGGGTGTCAAAACTGTCCTTTGAAACCAGTAAGAAGACATTCCTTAGTTGCAGACATTTTTTAAAGAGAAGAAAGGGAAAATGCCATCTAAATAACAGCGTTTCAGGGTAGGAATTTAACACAGCAATTTATTTGAACAGATGGGAAGACATTCACCCAGAACTGAACAGAGCCATTGAGGAGATTTTTTGGCTCACTGGTAGAGTTTCCGCTGTAATTGAAGCCTCTGGGGTTCTTCTAAGGGGGTCACAGCATGATAAAACTCCCCCACAGGCGACAACGCAGGGGGTCACAATAGAAGCTGACATGCGTCTTTCTTTAAACTTATCTTTAAAATGAGTGTCATAGGGTGTTTGTATAGTATATGTGTGTGTTTGGGGGAGCAAAATGGAAAACGTGGACAGAAATGTTGCTGTCAACAGTGTATTCTTTCACTTAGTGTGCTATATGTGGAGTTAGAGGATGATTGTGAGTCAGTGCTCTGTTTCCTAAGGTATTTGTTGTGTTTCCGGCAGTCGTGTGTGTGTGTGTGTGTGTGTGTGTGTGTGTGTGTGTGTGTGTGTGTGTGTGATGGGGATAGAGGGCAGCAGGTTACATATGGTGGTGATCACAGGAAGCAGGACCCCCAGCTACTCCACCTCCTACATTAAATGCAGCTTCCTCCTCTTTGACCTTTAATTGAACAGCACTGAAACTCAGTATCTCTCTCTCTGTCAGCCTTTCTTCATATCTGCATATCATACTTTTCTTTTTGAAGCTTTAATTATCTTTCTTTATATTCTACATATAGTATCTATTTTCATGTCAAGATTCAGATAATTAAGTTTAATTTAGAAAATTGTCAGAAGTGTGTGAAAAATACTCATCACAAATTCCTTGAGCCCAAAATTACATGCTCAACAATAGCTTCTTGTGTCAAACCAACGGTCCAAAACACAAAGATATACAATTTAAAAGCTCATGTGCTAGTAAAAATCTTCAAATTGCCTCACAGTCATCATTCTTTTCTGCCTGATAAATGACTTAAACAATTAATTACTTGTCAAAATTGTCAGATTTTCTGTTGTTTGACTTCTTGATTTATCATAAACAACTGGACTGCATTAATGCACAGTAGTTGATTTGTCTTGACAGTAATGATTGTTGATAAATGTATAATTTTAAACAGTACACTCTGTCAATAAGTAGCCCCAGTTTCCATTCAGAGTTTGGACTTTCTTCTCTTAACACAGAAAAACTTTTGATTTGATTAAACTCTGTCTTCCTCTGTCTCTTCCTCTTATTCCATGACTCCCGTACACACAGACTCAAACCCATTTTCGTCTCTCAGCCCTTTAATGCTGAAGACCTACATTTCATTTGCTGCTTCAGGGAATTACTCTGTGAGTGCCTTTAATGGTCATCACTTCCTCCGGCTCTTCTTTTTCCACCACTTCTTCATCTATGTCAGGCTTGTCTGTCTGTAATTACCCTAAAGTAAAAGACCAAAGATGCCCTTCACAACCCTCCTGACTACGTGCCCACATTTCTAAAAAAGTCCCCAATATGGATTTCATCCTCCTTTCAAAGCCAAACATTTGGTAATGCAGTCACATCTCTAGAGTGTCTGGGAAAAAAAAAATGTTGGTTTTCAAAGGCAGGCTTTTATGAAGCAAGAGTGTCAGCTAAATGTCAGATTGTTACCTTGTTGTCCTTTTATATCGTCCGCCTCGCTCATCAGCCGAACTCTGTCAGAAATTGTAATTTAATGCTGAATCGTGCAATGAGCCGCAGCATGTTTTAGCTGACTGCAAAGTAAAGCCAGGAAGCTATCACCTTGGTGCTGTCCTAGAGTTGGTGTGTGCGTGTTTTCTGGCTGTGAGTATGCGAGTGAGAGAGTGTGCATGTTCCGATTTTAATGCCATCATCATCGCCAAGGTCAGGGGACGAAGGCGTTTGGGCCATGCGCCAGAGCAAGCTGTGACATGAGGAGGACAAAGCCATAAAGTACCTTTGATGTGTTTTACCATAACTTTGCTACAGGCTCTTTAGCACTAAAGCGACAGGACTGGATAATAGCTCCTCTTGGGCCCATAATTTAAAATTTCAAGTCCAGCCTACTGAATGAAAAATACACTGTATTTTTTCTAATTTAGCAGATGATTGATGGGAAGTCGTATAATTTAGGCCACAGCTTTATAGCCATGGGAAAGTGATTTCAGCGGCTCAAAGTGTACAAGAATGAGTCCTACATTTCAGCTCAGCTTGCTCTGTCGCTATAGTTTTATGATGGCTGCTGTAAGAACAGGATATTATAGGTTTTATATTTTGCCTACAACTTATGAGTATTTGAACATTTACATAATATTCTTAGGTAGCTTTCACAGCTGTAGTTCAGTTCACTTAACCGACAATAACATTAACAATTACATTTACATACAAAACAACGATTACATTTCACTGTGATTGTACCTTATATGATTACATGTGGCAAATAAACTTGATTGATGACCTCTGCTGTTTTAAGCCTCATACGAACACTTTTTCAAAATCCATTTTTATGTTTTATATTTATTCACTTTATATATGTAACAGTTATTGTAGTCATTTTATTTTAAGCTCACATTAGATTGATATGTGTAGTATCTATTTATTACTGAGAAATACACTCAGTTTCCATTTTATCAGCCTGCAATAAATTCTGTCTGGAGGGTTATGATGTTCTTTTTTGTTGAAATTGTTTTAGAGAGGTGTTGATTCAACTTTATGGTCACTTTTGAGGTTGCTGCTGTTGAAATGAATTGTGTCAAACCGAGAGGTGTTTCTAATATTCTATCCATCACATTTATATCAGTGAGGGCACATGAAATATTAGAAACATCTCTCAGTAAAACTCAATACAATTCAACAGCAGCGCAAACTGCAGCCTCCAAATTACCATAAAGTTTAATCAACACCTCCTGCATTTATTTTAGGACTTTTATTGTTTTATTAGACTGCATTAGTTTTAGCTTCATATATTTCATAAACTGGCGACTGAGTGGAGGAAAACTCTCCTGTTTTTGTCCAAACTAAGGAAGAAAAATATAGTTATGAAAAATATATATTGTTGACCTTTAATTCTGGTGGGTTTCGTGTTCACACTGATTTATTACAAATGAACCAAGAGCTGTAAGCTTGAAATCAAATGTACTGACAGGTAACATGTCATCCTGCATCATCAGCGCTACATGGACCCAGAAGGGAGAGTCAAATACTGATGACTGGCAGCACGTCATGCTTCCCTGTAATGCGTCTAATGTGTTTACTTTCCCTTTCTGCTGTTCACAGCTCATGAGGAAATAATTGATTATGTGCATTATTAGTTGAGAGTCCTGACTGCAGCCAGACCTAACATGTCATGAATAATGACAAACAGGTAAAATCAGGACAAAAAGCAGGCGTACTGTATCGTAGTGTTACAGGGGGAAATAGTGACTGTGTGGCTGCTTTGTTTCACTCACTTTTTAAAGAAATAGTTCGACATTTTGGGAAATAAGGTTGCCGTGAGAAGATTGATACTACTCTCAATTATACGCTAAACATAAAGCTACAGCCAGCAGTGGATTAGCTTAGCTTAGCATTAAGACTGGAAACAGAGGAAAACAGCAAGCTTGGTTCTGTCCAAATGTAACCAAATCTAAAGCTTGATTTTTAAAGGGAAAAAGGTAAAAATCAAGGTTTAAAGCACCGTAACTTAAAAATACAGCCTTTTCAATCCAGCTGTTGCAAATGTTCAGCCTCAAAGCCCAAACTTTACCCGAGCACTCTTTGCATTAAATGTTCAATCACTTAACAACAATCTTTGCCAACCATAGTAACACCGCACTTGAGTTAAGCTTTTTTCCATCTTTTCTAGGTTGAATAACAGTGCTAACATCAAAGCCCAGATGGTTTAGCGTCCATCGATATTCTCAGTCCTCTCTGTGCAGACTTAACCAGTCACTCACGTCATAGCCTGATCTGTCTGAGATTAGATCAGTCAACATTTATCTTTGTTCAGTCAGTAACGTCCTTCATGCTTCGGACCATCGACACAAAAGGATCAGCCTCTCTCTGGCCAGGAGGATTTGATTTTCATGCCGGGGAAGGCGTGACGTGATTATCTCTGTAATATAAAAATGATTCAAGCAT
The DNA here is from genome assembly GCF_043641665.1 of Enoplosus armatus. Classification (NCBI taxonomy): domain Eukaryota; kingdom Metazoa; phylum Chordata; class Actinopteri; order Centrarchiformes; family Enoplosidae; genus Enoplosus; species Enoplosus armatus. The sequence goes on from NC_092189.1 coordinate 17,379,071, forward strand.
ATTGTTCCATGTTATCACTTATCATTCTATATTTCCATCATGGTATGGTCATCGAGAAATCTTTCCCCTACTGCGCATCTCATCATCATGTACAGCAGATTTACTTCACTGAGCAGTTGGCTGGCTCGTCACTGTTGTGAGCATAACTGGCCTTCTTTCTGTGGCCGCCCCGACCCCCTGAGAGCAAACGGCCTTCACCCTATGTGTTACGTTTGATCCTACCCTCTCTTCTGATCAGCTCATTAAAGACTTCACCAAGACGGCCTTTTTTCCACCTACGTAACATAGCTAACATTAGGTATTTTCTTTTCTTTGGGAGATCCTAATTCACACCTTAATCTAGATTTGATTATTGTAATGCGTTGTTCTGAGGCCGCGTGCCAATAATGAAAGGCTTCGACTGGTTGAGAATGATGCAGCTAGGTCCCATATTGTGCTCTTTTCAGCTCTATATTTTTATTCTGGGATTCCACTAGGAAAGCTTTGCACGATTCACAGTTCAAAAAAGTCCTTATTTATCTTATACTGGCCCTTTATGCAGCCCCTCAGTCCACGCTCTGTGTGAAACAAGCCGTTTTAGATAAACTGAACAGCCTCCAAAAACTTGAAGAGTTGTCCTGAGCAGAGTGGTCAAATAACTTAGCGGGTGGATGAGCGTAACTAATACTAGAAAATATGACCATATTAGCTCCCTATCCATGTCAGATCAGACTTTAAGGTGTTTCTGATGACCTATAAAATTGTAAATGGACTCGCCCCTTCTTACCTGTTGGATCAGAGTAGAAGAGGGATCCCTCCTTTGTTGCTCTTCCTGAAGTTTCTTCCATTTATTTCCCAGTTAACTGAGCTTTTTTAGTTTTTCACTTTTCCAAACCAAAGCTCTAAGAATAGAGGGTGTCGTATGCTGTACAGATTGTGAAGCCCCTTGAGGCACATTTGTGATCGTGGGCTGTATAAATACAGTTGACTTGACTTGACTTGACTTTCTCTGGTAACCTTTATGTAAGATTTATTATTATTATTTATTTTTTATTTTTTGGTTTCTCACAGCAGATTCCTCTGCCTCAAAGCAAGTCATGATAAGGTGGGAAAAGATGTGGAACTAAATGCCCTACAAATGTCAAGAAGAAACACTTTCTGAGGTGGAGACTGTAGATGCCATTTGGTTTCTCCTATTACATTCTTTATGGCATCCAATTTTCATTTGCGTAATGTGGCTTAAATGTGGAGTAATTTTCACGCACTCGGTTTCATGCATTCGATGGCCATGTTAACAGTGTTATATCACGTGTCCTTGACTGGCTGAGGGAGAAAAGAGACATATTCATTATAACCTCTGCTGTTTCAGCGCCATACTAAAACTTTTTATATGTTTTCAGTTGGCTTTTTCAGGCTTTTTATCTCGCTGGACTGAAATTGGAAAGCAGACTGAATTCATATGGCTTTACTCAATATAACCTTGAAATATTCTGATGTGCAGATTATCAAATTGGATCATTGGAGCAGGTGTTCAGTTCTGTCTCAAAAGTGTGTAAAAGAAGGCAAGATGGATTATTAAAATTATTATTTATTACTTATTTTTTCCAATGTTATACAATGTATTGATGTTTTGACGATTATGACTTTTGTTCTAGACTTTCTTAGAATCTGACTGTGAAAATTATTTGAATTATTCAAACTTTCAAAACTAATTCAAACCTTTTCTTTATTTTTGGACTTTGTATTATTGTCTGTCATTCTGGATCTAGTTTATATGGATTTTTGGTGTTCTGTAAGCAGACTGGGCATAGTTGTATGCATGACACAATAATAAAACATTCATTCATGTAACATCACTTACAAACAAGAGCTTTGTGTCATCACTCAATTTGCATTTGATCTTGATTAACAGTGATGTTGTAGCTTCAATGATTGAGAGAATCAGCCACCTGTGATCCGAATGTTTTTCGGTGGATTTCCTGGAGCTGAATTTGTGCTGTGTAAGGTTGGGACTACAGTTGCACCTTCAATTGAAATAATGTTGTCTCTTTTCTTTCCTTCTCCATGTTTGACAGACCTTCCGCCTCCAGCCACGAGGGAGCGCCCTCCAGGGTGTAAGACGGTATTTGTCGGCGGTCTGCCCGAGAGCGCCACAGAGCAGCTCATTGTGGAGGTCTTTGGACAGTGTGGGGATATTGCTGCCATCAGGAAGAGCAAGAAAAACTTCTGTCATATCCGATTTGTTGAGGAGTTCACTGTGGACAAGGCTCTCTTCCTCTCTGGTAAGGTATCTTCACTCCAAAACAGTGTAAGTCTCTAACTACTCATGTAAAACATCCCATCCTGTGTGATATTTCATTTTGTCTTTTTATTAGAGAAAGAACCTTTTATGTCTGTTAAGCTGGTCACACATATTGATTGTTGTTTTTCTGCCGAATCCTCACTGCTGTGCAATGAAAATCCCAACAAACCCCCAACCTGGTTTTTAGGCATGTATTGGTTTACATTGGTCTTAAAGGTCAGAGGATAACAGCTTTCTTTCTTACTCGCCTGGACAATATTGAATCTGTAGAGACTGCTTGTATTGTCAGTCCGCCGCTATCAGTGCACCCGGCCCTCTCCCAGTGCCGCGGCACTCCTTCACCTCAGGTGGAGGAAGAATGATGAGCTGTTAACCTTTACTCTGATGGAAATGAAAGGGCTGATATCTATCACTCAGCACTACAATTCTCCAGCCTCAAACATTCATCCGGGACCATTTGACAGATGGATAAATAGATAGGGGCATGGATGGACAGATAGATGGAAAGTTTGCTGCACTCCATACTGATTGTTTGCAAGTGAGCAACACTGAATATTTAGTTGTAGGAACAAAAGGGAGTCATGCAGCTCTGGAGGACAGAATAGGACAAAAGGAATTATCCTTTTTTATTGTAAATGTGCACATTTACCATTTGTGCATGTCTTACTGTATATGAACTTAGTTGTATTGTTGTAAGTTGTATTTTCTGTGGCTATGTCAAAAATATGGCAGCTGCATTGGCCTATCTGGTGACTTGACATGACTTTGAAAATTAACAGCTGCATTTTTGTCTTTTTCTTTTGTTCAGTGTTACTTCATATATTTACCTGTCCTAATACGATTTGCTCTGCACTCAGTTGTAAATTAAGCACGTTAGCTGCAATATAGCAGGTCAAAATCATAGTGTACCCTTTATCACAAATGTGAAACATTCTCCATCATAAGGGATTAATGAAGTTGTGTGAACAGATACACAGTTGAAGTTGGGCAGTGGTGGTGTAGAGGTTAGAGACTGGAAAGTCACTGCTTCAGTCAGATTTATCCAATTTAAATCATTGCCGGTTTGCAGATCCCACTGACATCCATCAGACACATCTGGGTAACTAGAATTGAAAAGATGTGCTTGCCTCTCCCTCATTAACACCAGTGAGGTGTAAATATGTGTAACTGTATGAAGCAATACTTGATGTGAGCCGTTAATGGCCGACCTGCTGTAGATACGTACAGCGCAGGATTTGTTTTTTTTTGTTATTATCACCACCGCCTCACTGGAGAGATGAAATGCACATGATCAGGACGGATCATGCTTTAATGATATTCCCCACAGTAATTGTGTTTCTTCGATTAACTTTGCGATACAGAGTGACAGAACATGTAGAACTCAAGTTACATCCAGGTCATTTCTAATTCACCTTGTCTCATTACAGAATAGGAGACTGCTGCCGTGTAATCGCTGTTTACATTCTTTTATTTGCTTTAATGGAGAGCAGCGTTGAGCAAAAGGTTCACAGTGCAGATGCATTAGAAGGATAAGACGACTAAGCCTTTCTTTAACTTGCTTAATGCATCAGAAACTTGAAGGAGATGAGAAGGTGCATGTCAGGTATGGTGTAGCCTACGGTGAAGCTACGGCGACCACATACGAAGGCTCCAAGACTATTCTGTACGTTAATGCTAGTATAAATGGCCCCTTAGAGTGTGAACAGGCTGTTTCCGAAAAAGACAGAATGACATTGCAGCTTAATGAAACTTCTTTGGGAAAATAAAGGTTGAAAGTACATATAGATTGAATGCCAAGCGATTGTCTTCCTGTGTGCTTGTGTGACAGCTTACATAGACTCAGTAGTCAACAGGCCTAACCCTAACCCTGCAATCTTTCTTCACAGCTCTCCCCCTTTCCCCTCCTGTCTTAATATGTTCGATAATTAGGTTCATGAAGGCACAAACCTTTTCAGCTTGCATTGGACGCATCTTCACCCCAATTAGCCATTTCTAAAGTTTCTAAAATTTGCTTTGCTTTCAGTCTGAACACATCACTACATTAAATAATAAATATTCTGCTACAAATGGAGGCCCTGACAATGTTAGACAATTGTCTTATCTTATCAGAATCACAGTTGTGATGTTTTGTCTTTTGTTTTGTCTTGTTAGACTTTACCAGACTACCATGCACTCTAACAATTTCTTTATTATTCTGTTATTGACACAGTTTGCCCCTTGACTCACACCTGCTTTATCAATTTTTGCATATTTATTAGTCACTGTTACAGAATACACTCACATTTAAAATCCCTTGGCCAATGGGATGCTGCTTTAAATGCTCCTTGAGAAGAAGAGGTCTCTCTGTTTGTCATGTGACACCAGCTTATGATTTTTTTTTTTCTTTTATCTCCATCCAGCAGCTTCTCCTGCACAGACGCCTTAAATCTCTCCATGTGAATTGCTGGCCATATATTCCCTCTTCACAAAGCTCATTTAAAACACCAGCCACTGCAATAATACCCTCTGCATTATTTAATGTGTGTGTGTGTGTGTGTGTGTGTGTGTGTGTGTGTGTGTGCTTAGGTGTGTGATTTCATCTACCTCTTCCCTACAGTGAGACCGGAGCTATAAGTCCGTATATTAGCCAGATGACAGACCTCTGTAGCTTTCTCATAAATAATACTTTCCGCACACCGTGGACTCTTCTCCCAAAACACACACATGTACACGCACACATTCACACATTCAGATACACATTACAGCAGCCTTCAGCACACCGAGGTCCCCCTTTATGAAATATTGAAGCAAACCGAGAGCCTTAAGCAGGGAGAGCAGACTGGAAAAACAAGCCAAAACTCACAATCTGTCTTTCTTCTGCTGGCGCTCACATCCAACTTTATCTCCTCTTTGCTCTGATGAGAGCGTGCGTTGTGCGTTCATGTGTATGTTTTGGAGGGAAGGCCGGCCCAGGGATTTCTGAGTTTGTGTCCTGGTTTTTGCACTGTACTGTAAACACCCCGTCCTCTCACAGATCATTCAGACCAATCAATTAACAAAATGAGAGTGATTGCACTTCACACCCACACACAGGCAGTGGAATGAGCTGTGAGTGTCAGGTGGGAGGCAGTGGGGTGATACAGGGCTGTCACTGTAATTACTCTGCCACACTCATGTATGCACAGAGTGAAAAGCTCAAGTGGCTTGCACGGCTTTTGTCTGTCTAAGTATCGGCCTGTACACCTGGAGAATCACAGGACACATAAAGAGAACATGTGTAGATCAGGTTGTCTCTTCCAATCTGGAGGAAAATGAGGACAAGTTGATGATTTTAACCTTGGCAGATATCTGTGTGTGTGAGTCTTCTTATCTGTGTATATGCTTGTTATTCTTATCTCAGCTTATCTCTTGTGTATCTACTGTCCGTCTGAATCAGAGTAGGTGTTGATAGAAATTGATATTTCACCCTGTTGCCACTTTCATCCAATCAATGAAACGTCTCAGCTGTCTTCCATGTCCTCTGTTTTTTCTCTCTCTCAACAGTCCCATCTTTTCCCCCCAGACCTCACCCTTTTCTTAATTTGTCTCATGTCCTCTCAAACCCCTCCTTCCTCTCCCCAGGTTACCGCATTCGTTTGGGCTCCAGCACAGAAAAAAAAGACTCGGGCCGTCTCCACGTGGACTTCGCCCAGGCCAGAGACGACCTGTACGAGTGGGAGTGTCGGCAGCGCATGTTGGCCAGAGAGGAGAGGCACCGGCGCAAGATGGAGGAGGATCGCCTCCGGCCGCCCTCCCCTCCCCCCATTGTCCACTACTCTGAGCACGAGTGTAGTGAACTTGGAGACAAGATCAAAGGTTGGTATAGACAAACATGAAACATACATACCCTAACTCTGGTGATTCCCTGACTTTTCCTTGCCTCCATGAGGTTCAAATTTTGTGATTTTGAGTGAGATTTGTTGACTATTTGGAGGGATTCCCTTAAAATTAGGCAAGCATGTCCTCCTCTGGATAAATTATAATAATGTTGATGATTTTTCATCTACCGCCACCACCAGGTAAAAATGTAAATTAGTTTATGTTTACGCGTCAGGTCTTTTGCGTTATTTTCTTCTCTTTATGCACATAACTACCTGACGGCATTCTGCTTTTGCTATGCCTCCTGTGTAGACACATTAGTCTTGTTGCTTGATAATTAAATTACTTAAACAATACCTTACTGTTGATTGACTTATCGTATAATGAACTAATCCTTTCGTCTATAGATGACTTTTGAGATTTTTTTTAGATAAACATTTACCAGTTGAAAATGTATCCTGGTGCAGACTGCCGTGCACGGAAGAAAATATGTTTAAGTTGAATCTAAATGTATTTAGAGCAGTGACAGTAATTTAAATACACTTGACATTTCATCAAGTGTTCTTTAGTGTCTGCAAACATTTTCTCATTTGAGTGTCTTATACATCCGCTTCCTTCTGAGAATTCAAAGCGACTTGATACTTGTTAATCATTCTTCTCGACTGCAAGGGGTTGCACTATAATTTGAAATATTTAAATTTTCTGTGAGGTTGAGTATAGATCAGATCAGTGTTCAGAGCACATAAAGGAGAGGATGGTCTGAAGGGGCCTCAGGGATGTGAGAATAAATTGTTGAGCCTTGTGGATTCTTAATGCAATCAAACATCTGTGATATGAGAGTCCTTGTTGATCCCCAGTGACATTCCTGTCCTTACCCTCCTCTTTTTACTGTAACATTAAAGAGACGCACTGGGTCTTGTGTGTATAACAGATACCTGATGTATTTGCCAATTACCCACTTAACAACCACCATTCTCATCTATTTGTCAGATTTATGGCGGAAAGGTCAACTTACTGAACTTAATACATTTTCTAGTGATTGGAAAAACTTCTATTTGATTCTTCAATTCACTCATATTTTGGAATCTGTGTGAATAAAGAAATAAAAGCATGGCTGAACAAAATTAATTGAGAAAAATAAGTAGACGATTTCACAGGAAAATTTAATTTTTTGTGCGGCATCATTTACTGAGATGTTTCACAGATTCACAGCACGTGTCTTTTTCTTACAGCTGTGCACAGAGTTTCTTGGAATTGACTGTGTTTACGCGATGATACAATTTGCAGCGAAACTGTGTCTTTTTGTCTGGTGAAATTGTTATGTTCTGGATCGTTTTCTGCAAGTTTAAAGTGACTAACCCATCTGCTCCTTGTCAGAATGGCTCTGATTTATGGATAAAGATAAAAACGCTGAGAAACAAAGTGGCGAGAAGTTTTCTAATTGGGTATTTATTTCTCATAAAGTAAGGTAATACATTCTTATATTGTGTATTTATGTTCGGGTAATGCCTCAGCTGAAGACCCATTAAATGAGAATCCCAATCTCTCTGGCCTCTGGCCATTGTCACTGATCGAATACCACTAATATTCCTCCAGATTGTCTATTAATAATGCCGCTGCAGGGGGGGCATGTATTATGAGACCTGAGTCTGCCTGTAAACAAACAGCAACACCTCAGGGATTCATGAGATGACACCTTGATTCAATATCTGTAACTGTGATAGATTATCATTCATGCAAGCCGTCTGATGGACCCCACTGTGTGTGTGTGTTTGTGTGTGTGTGTGTGTGTGTGTGTGTGAGTGTGTGAGTGTGAGTGTGTGTGTGTGTGTGTGTGTGTGTGTGTGTGTGTGTGTGTGAGTGTGTGTGTGTGTGTGTGTGTGTGTGTGTGAGTGTGAGTGTGAGTGTGTGTGTGTGTGTGTGAGTGTGAGTGTGAGTGTGTGTGTGTGTGTGTGTGAGTGTGAGTGTGAGTGTGAGTGTGTGAGTGTGAGTGTGTGTGTGTGTGTGTGTGTGTGTGTGTGTGAGTGTGAGTGTGAGTGTGAGTGTGTGTGTGTGTGTGTGTGAGTGTGAGTGTGAGTGTGAGTGTGAGTGTGTGTGTGTGTGTGTGTGTGTGTGAGTGTGTGTTTGTGAGCGACAGAAAGAAATTGACAGCATCTGCAGAACCTGACATAAATAAATATAAACCTCCTCAGCTTGATGCTAAGTAATGTTTATGTGTGTGCACATGATGCATGTGCACCACTCTGTACGTGTGAATGTGTGTGTGTGTGTGTGTGTGTATGTGTGTGTTGGGGAGGTCTGGGGCAGTGTGTTGTGTGCTGACGTCTGTGTGTGGGAGTGTATTCTCTCCTATGCTCCTCTGACTTGTAAGCAGCACAGCGAGGCAGCAGAGGACAGGACAACCACAGCAGAATAAAAACAGTGGAAATCAATAAGTCTCCTGACATCATCTGATTATTCACCAGACAAAGCAGGACTACTGCTCAACAACCTGCACTTTGTAAACAGCAGCTATATAACACGCTGCTCACCTTTTATGTAGACATTTGGCGAATGTTGTTTACCAAAGATATTTATAGGAAAGACGGGAGCTGATTGATTTCACCCGAAACCTTTCTCATTTAACCTCCTGCTTTTTATGCTCAGCATATAGATATGATCATTTTTTTCCTCAATCATTTATTTGATCCGTTCTGTTATTTTCTTCCCAAGATGGCAGCAAATTCTTGAAGTTATTTTCATCTCGTCATCTTCATGTCCTCATTCTTTCCTCCCAGACACTCCTGCGTGCAACCTGGAGACGACCCAGCACACATCTCAAATAGATGCTGCTAAAACAGCTTGTACAAACATGAAACTGATGCACAAACATGAATTAAATTTAATTTCAGCTTTATATAAACACAGAGCTGGAGATGATTTCTACATGTACATTGTGAAATGTACGCACAATGAAAGTGTTGACACTGAACTTGCATGTCCCTGATCATCAAATGCTTCCAGAGTGAATTTGCAGAGGCAGCTTTTCGTTGCTGACCCTAACTCTTTCCTTCTGTCCTCTTTTGGCTGGAAAAAACTTTTGTTGGCAGAGGCTGTTCTGTTATTGTACCTTTGTGGTATTGATTTTGGCCACATTTCTACCTCTCCTTTCCTCCCTTTTTACTTTCTTCTTGGTAAAATGACTTGGAGTTTGTAAAGGCAACACCTTTTTTAACCTTTCTTATGTAGTTTTCTCCTTCACAGTGCTTCTGCTCAGATGACAGTAAATATACAGAGGGAATGCTCATATTGACCCAGACTCTTGCTCTCTCTACCTCGCCTCCTCCCTTCCTGCCTAGACGACAACAAGTTTCCTGAATCAGTGCGCGTGCTCTTGACCTGGCTGGAACGAGGAGAAGTCAACCGCAGGAACGCCAACAACTTCTACTCCATGATTCAGTCCTCCAACAGCCACATCCGCCGGCTGATGAGCGAGAAGAGTCAGCATGAGAAGGAGATGGAAGAGGCCAAAGACAAGTTCAAGACCGCGATGGCCGCCATTCTAGCTCAATGTGAGTCCTCTCTGCTCAGTCACACAGTGCATGTGTATGTAGTTTCAGGATGGAAATTGCCAGGTCAGTAGCTTGATGTGAGTTTATCGTACAATTCACTTACCATACACATATAATATACCTTTGTCTGTTTAAAAAACACAATTCAAATCAGGGAAAGCTTCTTTGCAAAAAAGCATCATCTTAAGTTTCCTCTGTAAATGAAACACCTTTCAAACAAGGTTCTAGTGCATATATTTTAGGAATAATAGTACTGTATGTTTAAGAACATTTATAAAAGAGAGATGAATATAAACACATCATAACATGGCCTTTGTATTCAGTTTAGAACGGGTACAAAGTGATCACAATGTTTTAGATTTGGTTAACAGCTTCACATCTTTATTTATTAATCAGCAGGAGACCAGTTTATCCGACTGAGCCATGAGTGCAGGGAGTTGCATGAGTCTGTTTTTATAAAAAAAAAATTTAAAAAGCAAATACTTTTATTTCAACATCATCAAAAACATATAAAGAACCTAATTTTGGCCGTGTCCCTCAACAGGAGATGCAATTATAGCACCATGGCACTAAAACACAGATCAAAATAAAAAATCACTGGTGACATACTTAACATTAATGAACAAGCGTTTGAAATTTGATTTGAGCTGTCTGAGCCATTTGGGGGCAAAATAAAAGGACCTTTGATTTCAACTAATGCACCTCAGTGTACATGCTTATGAAGGCTTTGACCGCCGTGCATGCCAAACTGTGAGTCAAGTATACTTATGAATTATCACAGTAAATGTCAACCGTTAATCCCTCTGTCTGGGTTGCTGAGTTCAACATGTAAAGTATTACAGGTGAATACTCACAGGTGAAATGCTTTATATCCACTAATTTTTCCTTTATGATTTTCAGTGTTGGATTTTACTGCATCTCCAATATTAATCCTAATACTAACCCTTGCTGGCGATGAACACCATAACCGTTTGTACACTGCATTCAGGAATGTCGTCACGAAGGTTTGACCAAAATCTTACCAGGTCCTAAGTTGGCAAATTGTGTCTTATCATGGCAAATTGGCCCTGGCCCCCTGCCACCAGTCACGGAAACAGGATATTACCAGAGAGTTTACAGGTCGAGGAGCATGTGGGCTCTTTGAGTTCGTTTCTCTCGATCACACATGCAGCCACTCTGTAAACAATTTATCCTATGTCACAGCCCCCGGAGAATAACGCGGAATTTACCATTCAGTTAGTGCTTTGCTTGGGTAACAGGAACGATCGACCACACTGTGCTGCAGTAATCCCCATGACACTCTGCAGTCTGCCGTTTTATCACAGGTCACCGCTCTACACACGGCATATCAAATGCTCAAATACCCAGAGAGAAATACCATGACATAAATGTGCTCTAACCCACACATTTTCACACATACAATTACCAACACACAAGGGCTTTCTCTCTCTCTCTCTCTCTCTATATACATATATATATATCCTTCTCACACATTCACACAGAAAGCCAGCAATACTTTACATCAATGATACATATGATAAGATTAATTTGCAGGACACACATGAACTTGTAAAGACTTACTGTAAGACCAAAATAAACTTGATATAAACTTGATGCAGATGTAAGATGAATTAATGTTTTAATTCAAGCACACAAGAATAAATGGACTGTAATAATGGCTTGAGCCACACCTTCAATGCTACTACTTCTGCTGCTGCTATCTGTAGCCATAGCAATGGTACTGGCTGTTTATTACCATTACAGACAGAAATCTAGCAATTCATTTATCATGAATGTCTTAATGACAGTGTGCCTACGTAGTCTGGTTCGATTCTTGGTCTGGTGTTGTGCCCACTGACAGCTTCCTCCATAGCCTACTTACTGTTTAGCGAGCATGAAAAACGACGACGTGGATGAGATTGACGCAGCTGCACAAGTTGCTGTAAGTCAACTTACAGAAATAACAACTTTTAAATCGACATATTCCTTTGATCAACGTGAGAAATAAATCAACCACCACTGCAGCTTCTGTGTCAAGTGAAAAGGATGTAGGCAGGACTGATACATCACTCGCTACTAGTCGCTTACAACTCCTCCTCCCAGATGTCAAGATTTTAGCACATTGAAGTCAAAAGAATTAACATTCAATTATTGCTTCACACGCTGTCTATGTTTGTTATAATTAGTTATAATCAGTTGAGTAGATTCTTGTTGTAGTAGATAGTAGTGTCAAACTGTAAGTACAGAAAACAGCATTTATTCAGTAGTTTGGTCATTCGTTAGCTCTTCATTTGTTAGACTTTCCCATGTACGGCAAATGAGAAGAAATTCAATTTTGAAGTAACCACCTGGTCAATGTTATAAGACTCAATAATTACATTTTAACAGCAGCTAAATGCCAACATAGTAGTAACATTGTAACATAGCGAACTATAACGGCAGATGTATGAGGAAAGAAATGACAGGTGACCATTTGAGATAAAATTACAGTAGTAAAAGAAAATGAAATGAGTCCCACCATATTATAAATTGCTGTCTCTTGACATGCTTAAATGCATGTTTCTCTGTTCTGACACTTTGCCATCCCTACAACAGCCCCTGTACAAAGCAAATTATTTAAAAGGTTATTTTAATTACATTTCATGCAGTGAAAGATTTTACTTTAGCAAATTGTCACATTTTCCTCTACCTATTAGAACACATAGGGGCTCAGTTTGGAAAGGCATTAAAGTCTAGGTAGGCCTATTTTACAATACAATACACAGTATGTAGTGTTTACAGGGTACCTTCATTCAGGTTGTTTACCGTTATGATACAATGCCTTTCTGTGCTACCGCTGCACTCGACATTGTGTTCTCCTTCCATTCTACCTGATACGGCACAATGTATTCAACATGTATGACATGAAAAAAGGCACAACAAACTATGAATGGTGAGTTGAACGGCAGAAAACAACAATAGTGAGGATCTGTCACCTGAGATCAGGCCGTCACTGTGTGCTGCTGTGTTTGATGCATATATTAAAGCTTGTATTGATATCTACGTACGTTGTATTGGTTTCAAAAGGGCAGACTGAAGTGGGTTATAACCTCCTAGGACTCTCTCTTTCTTTGCTTCTCTCTCAATGTATGTCTCTATTTCTCTCTGTCAGTCACCCTCACACTCTTTCTTTTTGTGTTTCTCTCTCATTAAAGGCCATCCACCTCCAACACAATAATCCATACAAACACTTATTTCTATTCATGAGTTTGCCTTTCGCTCGCCGTAGTTCCACCCATGCAAATGTCAACACAGAGATTCGTCTCCCATGAGGCAGCTTTACACGCCACACCTGTGAACAAAAGAAACATCCATATTTACCAGGCTCTGCTTTTGTCAGAGCTCCTGACTGACATCCGAGGACACATTATTTTAGACGTTCACACTTCTGTCACCTTGAATAGAATTACCTTCAGTGGTGTGGCGCAACTTTTCCACTATGTGGGGCTAGTAAATCTCAGAAGGCTATCTGCCACACTGGCGGGTAAATGTTTGTACCAAAATAGGCATGTAATAAAAAACTATGCTGAGTGTCATTTATGCGTGCACTGCTTTTGTCCTCTGAGTTTAACAAACACAAACAATATTTACATCCACGAAAAGCAAGCAGGCTAAGAAACCAACCTAAATGACGTCCATCTGTCTCCATCTGACCAGCTAGAAGCCAGCGAGTTCACCAGCCTGGTCAACTAGAATTCTAGCTACTTGGCAGTGTTGCAAGGTTGGTTAAAAAACATCATTATTATACAAGAATATGAATATTGAAAATAAGAAGAAAAATGTCCACATTATGACTAACCAGCCCAAAATTTCATCACCCCACACAAGTAATTTTTACCGACACAATTGCCCAATCTGGCAATATTTCTTGCACGTAAAATGTTCTGCCCCAGATCCAGTTATTTTCGGTGTGCGGTGTCAACCAATCAAGGGCCACCAGGAAAAGCCGAACATATTACACACATACTGGTGTCGGGCAGAGAAAAGTACGCCCCTCAGCATTTTTCATTAAAACATGTATTGCACATTTGGAACTGCAGCCCCGTACCTTTAACGGACTACACGCCACTGATTACCTTCATTGAAAATCTCTAAACATTGTTCCCATTTTGATTTTTGGTTTTTTATTAGTCAATATACTGAATGCCATAGCAACAAAACATATGTTCCAGTAAAATGACTGGCCACTGACAGCTTTAAGATTTTGTAGGATTTTCTGTTTGTGTTTTGTAACAGTAGAAACGGTCGTCTCATGTTTTTGTTTGCAAAATTGGCAAATATTTAAGAGCTAAAGCAAATCCCCAAAAAACGTAGCTATAATGACACAGATATACTTCAGGTGATTGGATTGAAGGGATGATCTGTTTGAGAAAATTTCTCCGTGACTGAGAAATTCATCTTACCCCCAATGTCCACTGTCACAGTCTGGTTCCATCGCAGCTGCTGCAGACAATCTGCTGCCTTTCCAGCTTTGTGCCATTGTCCACCTACATCACATAAACAGTCTTGACAGGTGGGCTAAGTTGGATTTCCAGCATTACTTGATTAGCTGACAACATTTCTTGCCCCCAAAATCACAACAAGCAAGCATTAACCATGAGAGGAGTTCGATACATTGGCACCACTCTTGAGCTGTCCCAGACCTGCCACTGCTTCTGAGGCATTCCCCCATTTGATAAAGTGCTGACTGCCCATTTCGCACCTGTTTCTGCTAACTGGTCTGGGAATACGAGACCTTATGGTTGTGTCCCTGTTAGCAGGGAAAATGAAAAATCTGACCAGGAGTGTTGCTACTAGAACAGGCTGTGCCGTGGCCCTAACCACAGCTAGTTTCTGACATGTCTTGCTAGGCTTGACTGCCTTCCATCAAAAACACAGGGGAGATCTCCTGGGTGCTTCACTCTCACCAGAGGGATTGTTTCACCGCTCACTGCTTCCAGGGAGGAGGAGGAAAAAGCCCAGTTAAAGCATCCTCTTCTCTTTTGTTTTCCACCCATCCTTCTGCCATGGAGGAACGAGTTCTCTGTGTTGGGTTTGGCCTGCATGCCCCCTTCTGGCTGCAGCCAAGACCAAAGCATATCCCACCAGCAGGGTTGGGCGTTAGTACTGTATAAATACGCTGGAAATCTGGAGTTGGATTTTTGCTTTTCCTGCCAATGTCACTGGCCACTGAAAGTCCACAAATGAAATTATCTTAATGGATGTCTCTTCCAGCTATAAGAATGTGTTCTAGCCTCTTACAACCAGCCAAGAGTCAATCTAAAGTAGTTTTCACTTCTAATTCATAAAACGGACCGTTTTCCTGAGCAAATCCTCCTTGTGTTCTCTAACCATACTTGATTAATTTGCTGTGGATTGGTACACAAGCCCAGATAGATTTTGATTTTCTGCTCACTATTTAATTGATCCGTCCTTGGACATAGAAATATCAGAGAATTAATTAATTCAAATATTTTAAACTCCTATTTTTACTTGAGTTAAACATGTATAGTTTATATCTACTAATACGTCTGCTAATACTAACAGCCTCCATATGATCATTTTCATTTCAGTTTCAGTTTGTGCAGGAGAGACACAGACATCCTCATGCTGTAAATAAAAAATAAATACTAATACTGAAAGTCAATGCTGTAAATAGCCTTACCATAAATCCTACTAATGCCAATTTTGGATGCTCTTATTTTCAATGTAGTTTTATTTAAACAATAACACATTACATACTCACTTATACCATATACCCCATGCATTTGCATAGAAACACATATTTTGATATATTTAATGATGCTTACACATTTAAACACACAGAAAATAAGTACTAGATGGTACAACCTTCTTGTTGGACTTAGATGTTGTTATGTTACACCCCTACATCTAAGGGTGCTCCTATAAGTAGGGACAAAGCAGTAGATTGCAAGAGTCACGGCCTTGCTCTGTTCCCTCATTCCCCATTGACCAATGAAACTGAAGTAATCTGGGAATAAATGTATTATTCATACTGACACCTAATACACACACACACTTTATGTACATACATACATATATTAAGGCTAAACTATGATGTTCAATATAAAAGCCTTTACTGTATATACACCCATAACATGAACACAGAATATCAATGCACCATAATCTAGCATGGAGCTGATGCAGTCTTAACCCTGAATATATCAATAGTATACAGGATGTATGTGATGATGACAAGATACATGGTGTTTGACAGCAAGCTTGTTGTTTTTATAATGTTATTGTATTGAGTGATGGAGGGAATCTATTCAGATGTAATGCTGAGTTCACTGTCTTCAGCTGTAGTCTAACGAGACGGCCTCCAAAGTACCAAAGTGGTCTCTCCAGTGACGGAAGAAAGGCAGCCAGTCAGCAAAACACATAAAAGAGTATTTATGATTGTAAATGAATGCCTGCTGACCTGAACAGCCATCACAAAAGTCTGTATTTGCTACAGGTGAGTAGATTAAAGATTGGTAACACAATAACTCAATCAGTTAGCTGCCAAATAGATGAATATCTCCAAAAAGAAAATGCCTTTTTTCTTCTTATTGCTTTTGTTGGTTTGGTTTCTTTAAAAGGACTTTGATGCTGAAGACACAGTGTCCATTACAGATATGAGTGTGATTTGCATAATTTAAAATCTTGGAGATAACTGATGTGACTGAAATGATAACACTGCATATAAGGTATTTATTTTTAATTTGCTTTGGCCTACCCCATCACCATGACGTAGGTTTCATTAGATAATCAGGCGTCAGACATAAAGACAAAAACTTTCAGAGCCTTAAATATGTCAAATATATTTTCTGTCTTAAATGTCTACGTGCATGTCTTACGATATGATATGATCTGTCTGTCTGATCGGAGTTGGATCTTCTCCTGCATCTCCTCTGTAGCCACATTATGATGAACCACATTTGACAAATGTGCATTTGAGCAAATAACAATTGATGTGGACTATTTGTTGCCTTATCGTACAAGACAAACAATACCAATCACACACACTCAAATGCACATTTGCCTCAGTGTATTGTTACAGAAAGAAATGGCTGAGACTTCACATGCACAGCACCCAACTGCAATATAATTTCACTTTTGGCTGGTAAACATTTTGAACATTATGTTCTGTATCTCAAAATGCCTACTGCTTTGTGTTACACATAGATGTTGCTTCTTTGTTTAAAAGTTTTCTCCTTTGCCTCAGGGAAGACGATAAACATGACGGAAGTGTTTTGTTTTATTTTCATCTGTTTTTGAGTCAACCTACCATCTGCTAGTGCCAAAAATCCCTGTAAGCGTTAATGCAATTTACACTGGAAAAACAACATCCTATTTCCAATTTTATGCCATAAAGCAGTCTCTCCTCACACCCAGAACTACAAATTTAGACTGAATCCAAATGTAAAATGCAGTTTAGGGGCCAGGAGGTGCAGCTAATCATTTCATTGATGGTCTCGTCAAGTTACAGTACACAATATTTAGAAATAAACGAAGAAGACAGCAGCCAGTTTTGCTTTTATAATTGTTCCTAAACAGCTAGGATCTCATGGGCCTTACTATTAGAACCAATTTCATGCGAATACAGCCGTTTCTGTGTCTCCAATAATTGCACCCTTTTAAGATAATAAGTGCTGTGTATAAATCTGTTGGACAGAGTATTAATTATTAGTGAACACAGGCTAATAGGTGACAAGAATTGTAAATATTTATGCCAGTAGATGGTATGGAGCATAGAACCACAACACAGTGAAACATCTTGTTTGCCTCTCCTCTCCTTGCATTGATACGTCACTGCTCTATAAATTATATAATATCATTAAACTTTGAAGAAACTAAAGAATCCCACACACCGTTTCTTCACAGTCAAGAGTTTTTGATCTTTTGCACCTGTCAAGACGACTTTGTCACATGTGAGAACTTTGCTCCAATAATATCATCAAAAGCACACACCAAAACTGATCTAGACAAGATGAGGAAAATATATTTGGAGTACGAGATTGAAGGTGGTATGTTATGTGGCAGCATCTATATATGTGTAAATAATAACAAAAAAATGTATAAATATTTGACACAGGTCTGAAACATATACGTACTGTCAACACACAGCTCATTGTTTTGCTCCTCTGCTCCTTCCCTCTCCCCTCTTTCTGTTGCCCTTCACCTACACATTTCTTCCTCACCTCAGTTGAACAGATTGTGTCTGTATTCCACGCCGCTTCCAAACAAAAGGCATGGGACCATTTCTCCAAAGCTCAGCGGAAGAACCTGGACATGTGGCGCAAGCAGGTTGAGGTTGGTGTTTTAATGATCCTGTAAGATTACTTTTTTTTATCATCAAGTATGTATGTAGCCGTATGTAGTTTTAGTAAGGACCTATTTAGCAGTGATTTGATACTTTTTGTACTTTTTAACCTTTTGCAGTTAACTAGTAACTGTGCTCATGGCTTTTTCCAAAGTGTGGTTTTGTAATAGCAAAGCAGAAAAAGAAACAGCAAGGGGGCTTAAATTGAAACCTGAGGAACTCCAAAGGGGGGAAGTTCAATCTAAAAGGAGCTCTATTCCTGATGGCAACCTGGAAATTCATGTGGTTAGTTAAAATTGCATGGTTTAGAGTGTCACAAATGTATAATTTAATCTCCTAACATATACTTTTAAAGAAGGTTATTTGGTATGGAAGTGTGAGCTCTATGTCCATACAAATTTGAAACGATGGATGATAGCTAAGCAGAGTTATAAACACATTTTAACAATATAATTGTCTATATCCAAAGTGAAACAAAATCCAAAACTGAAATTCTTAGCTGAGTTGATAAGTACCTGTTTAGTTTTTCACACTAATGTCACATTAATTTTAATAACCCATGGACACCTAGTGTGAACATGTGACGGGGAAATGTGTATGTTAATGAAAAGTGTAAATTAAATAAATACATTCACAATGCCATCACATTGCGGGCAGAATCAAGATAACTAGAACATTTATTAATAACAGGTGTATGAACAGATGTCATACAGATCCCATGTTAATACGAGGTGTAAGTGGGTTCTTAAAGGGTAACTACTACTCTCCCTCTCCCAGCATTTAAGAAATGCAACAGAGGAGTGAGGGGACAACAGCTGTAGGAGGCGTGGGTCAGGGGACACGGGGGAAACTGACACTGACACTGATTAGGGGGCGTTAACATTATTAAGTCCCAACCGGTCGACTCTATGTCAGCATTGGCCTTGTAAGGTTCAGAGCAGATTTAAAACAGTAGATGGCGTGTTGAGCCATTTTCAAAATAACTGCATTTATACATGATTTGTTTGGGGCAGGAAACTGAGGTTATCCATCTCATCATTTTTTCCAGAAACTGACAGGGTTTTGCTTTTTTCATTATTGCTTACTGTCAGACAAATGCCACATTAATTATGCTGAAGATTTGTGTTTAATGGTGTCCGTGTTGTTTTTAATAGAGAGTGCAGCTTTAGGTGTCGATCTGATTGGTGAAGTTTGGGTCTGTAAATATATAAATATATATCAATATTGTTGATTGCAGATCAACAACTAGATACAACACACACATACACAGTTTCCTACACTCTCACAAAAACACTGCGTATAATGTGGTATATCCACACACAGACAACACCTATCATTGCAAATCAAGCTTTGTCGCAGCATGCTACTGGAACATTTTTCTGCTGAATGTCAATGAGGCCCTGTTCTTTGTGAATATTCATGTATAGTATCAAAAGAGAATAGCGTTCATTCTGCTCCATCCCCTGCAGAACTATGAAAATGCTAATAACTTTCCAGAAATAGATCTATGACATTAGCAAGCATTCAGAACCGCTGCTGGGAGCTGTCCATATCAGAGTGTTGATACATTAATCACACTTTACACTTTAACCCCTGAATATTGATTTGCTGTTAGGCGGAGCACCATGCCTCTACACATTGTTGTTAACTCCCCGGTGTAATGACAGTAGCCTTTGCATCAGAGGTTGTAGTGCGCGGGGTGAGTGTGTGTTCAGATACCAATGTTTGTTACCGCTGCTGTTGAAAAGCCTCTTGTGTTCAACATAAGTGTAAATCAGCTCCTGAATTATTCTCGGTGCCTCAGTCAAGCTGGGTGTTGTTTGCATCACTGTATCTGTAATAAGACAAACTGCCTCGCCATCTGCGCACCAGACAGACTACAGCAGAAGTACAGCTATAACTATCACAACATCATGGGTGACACGATTTATACTTGATGTTTTTCTTAGTTGCCTAAATGAAGCAAAGATACCAATAAGCCAGTCTTTATTTCTGTTTCTCTTCTTTTCTTCTCTTTCTCTACTTCTGTAAAAATGTTCCCTCTTTTTTACGCATGCTGTTTTCTTTGAATTACAAAGTACCTCTGCAGAGATAACTGCTTTTATTCTCCATATCAAACATCCACGCTTTGTTAAATTAAATGAGAGATGCAAATGAAGTTTTTAAATACAGTACATTTAAAGTTTTTGTAAGGCACTTTTATGATGCTTGAGGACGCTTTTCAAAGATGAAGAAAAAGTTCAAACAAGAATATGCATTATAACTGTCACATTAGGAAAACATGATGTAGTGAATAGCGAAAGATCATGGCTATTATAGCATTGGGTAATTATACTGTACAATGACATTCTCATATAGCCTCAACTGTTAGCATGCTAATACGCTAAACTAAGGCGGTGAACATGGTAAACATTATACCTGCTAAACATCAGCATTTTAGCATTGTTCTTGTGAGCATGTTAGCATGCTGATGTTAGCATTTAGCCCAAAGCACCGCTGTGAAAGTCCTCCCAAGAAAAGAGACAGCATGAGTTGTTTCCCCCCAAAACCAACATATGTTTTAGTTCAATTGCAAGTGACAAAGCCCTCAGCCCCCCCAAAAAACCTACTGACTTGAATTGAATTGACAGCAATAGACAGAAATATTATTCTTTAACCAAAGGTTTTGTGATATACTTTAATTCTTAAATATGTGCACTGTTTTAAATGCTACACACACTGTTTAGAGTATGTATCAATTCTTCAAATGGATGACATTATTTTGACAACAACATTTGTACGTTTGGTGAAAGGCTTGATGTACTGAAAACCGTGTAGAATCAGTCTTAGTAATATATTAGTCTACAGGCTTCTGCTGCAGAGGAAATCATCTGCATGGGCAAAATGTCACGTCTCTTCTTGCTCTCACTAAGGTGAAAACTGTTATGTCTTTTAAGAGACACCAGCTTTTCCTCCCGTTTGACATGGCTCAGGAAATTGAAGTGGACAATTTGAAAAGTACATGGTTGAGGAAAACAGATGCAGAGATGAAACCACCATTGCACATATTGCATGCTGTGCTTTTTGTGTTGTTATTCTAGCCTTGAACATGGTTAGAAAATTGTAATGTTTTTTTTTTACAGCAGCAGTGAGTCACTTATACAATAATCAGACATTAAAAAGATTGTTTTTTGTAATGTTTTATTCACAATTACTTTGAAACATTGTTGGATGGCATTTGAGGGGGTTCTCGTTAACAGCAAGACGTTCGGTTCATGAAGGATTACTGTGCTCTTTGATCTTTAGTTCTTTATCATGCTCAATAGCCTGTTTTAATCCCGCTGTCTTTTATCTGTTATATCCTTTCACACTGCATTAACCAGAGTAGAAAGGCCTTGTGCCCTCCAATGTGATAATTTTGTGTGTGTGTGTGTGTGTGTGTGTGTGTGTGTATGTGTGTGTGTGTGTGTGTTTTCCAGGCAATAATAGTAAGGTAGGAGGTCGGCAGGACAATATGATCTCTCTGAAGGTCAAACTGTTCCCACCTAACAGTGTCCAGAGTGAAGGTTAAAGTCTTTTCGCATTATTTGAAAGGATTTTTATCGGCCAAACAAACACCGCAGGCGTTCATATTTTTCACTCCTTGGTAGCTCAAATGTGAGTGTGAGTGTGGGGGTGACACGTTACCCTCTCACCACTTCCTAACTCTGACAAATGCAGCATAAGCGTGTAAGCATGTAGGATGCTGTCATTCACTCCACCCGGTCCAGATGTGTGAATATATTTAAAGGCTACATGTCTGCATGCCTGGCCCCTGTTAACCTTGAGCTGAAAGCCCGAAGACACAAAACAGATGGCTGTCTGTGTGTGTGTGCGTGTGTGTGTGTGTGTGTGTGTGTGTGTGTGTGTGTGTGTGTGTGTGTGTTTTGCATTGGTTTGCACATGTTTTGTGGTAAATTGTTTTATAAGCAGTAGAGAAGGTAAACAGTATATCCACAATGCAGATATTTTCCTGCTGTTCTTGTGTTTTGCAGAAGATTAGAAACATGCACAATGAGCAGCTGATGGGCATCAGGGGAGAAGAGGAGATGGAGATGTCCGACGATGACATGGTGGAGTCCTCCGCTAACAGCAAAGACTCTGAGGACTCAGGTAAAAATATTTGGGCTGACACTAAACAGTGTACAGGTGCTGAGATACTGTCACATACTGTCCTACCAGCAAACACTGTACATGTCACTGGTGTTTTGGCTAAAAGGTGAGTATGATCTGTACAACAATAAAACTTTTCACTTTGATCCACCAAGTTGTGGCCAAAATTACTTTTTGCATGTTGTGTTAGCAGACCTCTAACAGCGTGCCAGTGGACATCCAGCAGAACATTAGCTTGGGACACTATTCACAATTTTTTTTTAATTTCAAAACCTCACAAATAGCAAGCTGAGCTGTGACCAGAGCCCTCGCTACACCGTCCATCATACTTCTACTTTTTAATAGTTGTCAGTAGTTTCTTCATTTATCTGACTGTGTATTGAATTGTGTGACAATAGCAGCCAACAACACCCCATTAAAAAATCCAGAGATTTTAGTTTGCATGTTTTTAATGTGAAAGAACTATGTACTCAAAACACAATTAGAATCAGTATGTTGTAAATAGTTTGAAAGCAGCTTTAGTTTTTAATAAACTGTTCAACACAATGATTTGAGATCGCAATATGAGCGCTTACACCATTTAATGAATTTGGCTGCTGCCTCATTTAATCTGCCTCAGCTGAATTTCCAGTTTTACAGTTGGATAAAATCTAAATACAAGTGCTGTTATGGCCTTAGAGGGTGGAGGTAAATGTTTGACACACACCATTATTTTATTTTCCTCTCTGGAGCACAGCATTCTGGTCTCTTGCAATTTTTCTGCATATTCATGAAAGTAACTCTGGTAAATGTAGGTAGGTAAGTACAGTAGTTGTAGACATGGTATGCTCAATCAAATTGGTTGCACAAAATATTGGAACTGTTTATCACAAAGGAGCCCCTGGAAAGCACAAAAAATCATTGAACCCTAAATCACACATACAAAAAAACACAGAGAGAATCGAGGCCTGCATTACCTCTGAAAAGAACCTGTAATCTGATATTAGGCACAGGCAACACAATAAGAGATAAATAAACTGTGCAGAACAGGAAATAGAGCTAATCTTTTGAAATCTCTTTTCTGAAGGAAAGTCACGCCCTTTAGGCTTCATATTGGGAGATGATTTGTTATTATTACAATAGTGAATCTCTGCACTTACAAATCTGATATGTGACCAAATAAAACTGTAAAATTAAACAGGGAATAACGCTAGTATTGGTGAAGCTTCCTCTCATAAAAATATGTCACACTGGGTGCATACTGTGTTCAGTTTGATACAGTATGTAGCTGGGTGTACAGTACACAATGTGCACACAGATACATAAGCACAAAGCTGGAAAAGAAATCTCCAATCTCAAGTTATGGCTGAGGCTTTTCTGTCAGCACACACACTAATGGGAGAATAAACTGTTGTGCTTCTCCTAGCGTGGTGTGTATGTGTGTGCATGCATGCGTACAGGTACATGTGTGTGTTAGGGGTTGATAACATCCCTCACCGGGGAAATTCAGAGCAAATACGGGGGTGGGGGGATCTGGTCGGAGTGTTGGCTTTCCTTGGGCAGCAAGTTAATAAGACTTTGTAATCAATACTATCCTCACCCCTTTCCTGCCTCACTGAATACTGCTAGGAGAAAACACACACATGCTGGGGCCTCCATATCCATCCGTTGAATCATGTCTCCACACATTCCTTTCAAAGTATTTCTCAACACACAAAAACATTATGAGAGTATCGTTCAAATGTTGAAAGATACTGTGGCATCTTAATGAGATTCACATGTTAATCGTACAGGTGAAATTGAATCAGAATCAGAATTCAGGATATTGTTACCATCTCATTTCTGTCATTATTTCATCATCATCTTCCAAACAGTCTGTGATTGTTATTTATTGCCACCAATCTGGATGAAGTGTTAGACTTCTTATTATTGGGAGTCTTTCTAATTTGACTGACAGTCATTGCAACAGCAGGCTCACATTGAAAATCATTTGATTAATAACTGGAAATGCAAATGATGTTCTTATATCCCTCTACACCATCTGAAGAAATCAGCATTAGTATACTTTAAAGTTGAGTTTACTGCAATGCTTGACAGAATGAGCCTGATTCACACAACTTTTCTCAAATGCTTCTTACTTTTGTTCAAGTGGAAATTGCCCTCAAAACAAAACAACCTGGGGTTCATGAAATATGCATTTGTCTGCTAATGAATACAAACTGTGCATCTTTGCTGATTTTGATACACACCCCGGCAAGCCCACAAGTGGTCTACTGATTCAAGAATTGTGTGAAAACAGAAAATGAAAAGGCAAAGGGACACAAGAAGAAAAACCTACAAATAACAAAACAATAAAAAAAATAAAAGTCATGGTAAAAATCATACTGATGCTGTGTTTGGTATCAGCGAGAAAAACATACTGTACTATGGAAGAACAACAAAGCAGTTTGACATAAAGTTAAGTGAATAAAACTTAAAATAAGTGTAGTCTGTGTGCTACAGGTGGACATGTCAAGCTTCTCGAGATGGATAAATAGATAAGAAAATGAAGACCAGGCAGTGATTGATAGTGTTGATTTTAACCTGAGGCTCCAGTATACCCCCATCCACCCACCCACCCAAAACACACACCTTTCTGAGGTTGGATCCTGGGTGGACTGTCCGCTATTCCATTCAGTTGGTGGATAAGGTCACCAATGCAATATGCATCTTAGAATAGATATTAAAAGATTGCCTGAAGCAGACATGATTATTAATAGGTAGTCCTCAAACAGGCATAA
The DNA here is from genome assembly GCF_043641665.1 of Enoplosus armatus. Taxonomy (NCBI): domain Eukaryota; kingdom Metazoa; phylum Chordata; class Actinopteri; order Centrarchiformes; family Enoplosidae; genus Enoplosus; species Enoplosus armatus. The sequence goes on from NC_092189.1 coordinate 17,403,974, forward strand.
TGTGCTGCTTTGAAAATTACTGAGGGTAAATTCTTCTAATTTAACCCTGACCATTAGATAATCAGACAGTCTTTACAATGAAATGTGCTGTACACCTTGAATGTCAACCGTTTGCCTATTGTAGGATATTATTTCAGAGTTGGCACCACATTAGACTTTCAAGCTTCTATTTGTGAGTGTACTGAAAAATCAGATTTTGGCCATTTATTAATATATTAGCGGTGTATTTCAGATCAAAATCAATAAATCGGCTTTGTTCTGCTTTCAGTCGCACTGAGGTCAGTGTGAATTAAATTTCTTCAAGAAAGTTAATAGGAAAAAGATGAATAGGAAAGAGAGGAATCCTATTGAAGTCAAAAGCCTATTTAAAGATAAAAGGCACTTTTGGCATTTTTCAAAAGGGATTGTATTTCAGTGCCTGCTTGGGAACATAATTTCTTAAAGGCTCTCATACTGCATTTGGTTCACAAATGTAAAAAGAAGGAGAATGATTCTTTGTCTAAAACCCTCTGGGCGGGGGGTGGGGTCTCCGCACTTTTCCTGTTATTGAGATTAAACAGAATTAATTGTGCGTCAGCTTCTGTATGAGGTAAAAGAATAAAGACTTACGACGATGTTAGCTACAGTATAAAGTCGGTGGGTATTATTTGAGGTTGACAGATGCTTCACTCAGCAGTTACCAGAGGATAATTGCTCAAAATGTATTTGGTGAAATAAATCCCAGTCAGGTATGTTCTCGATGAGTTTCCTAGCATTCATTGACGAATAATTAAAGCTTGTGATTTCAAGAATCAGTTACAGAATCAAGAAATATGAATCGGCTTTCATTTCTTGTCGATGCCTGAATTGGAGGGAGAGATTCTTTCTGAGGAAACAGAACAATAGAGTTTGCCGTTTAGACAGAAACGAGACCGATTAAACTCCTTCTTAATTATGTGTCATTGTGTGTGTATGAATCTGTAGGTGTCTCCCAAGCAGAAGCCTTAAAAGAGGAGAATGACTCCCTGCGCTGCCAGCTGGATGCCTACAGGAACGAGGTGGAGCTGCTCAAACAGGAACAGGGCAAGAACCAACCAATCGGTAGTGAGGAGGACAACACGCACTCTCAGCAGCTCAGCTTCCTGCAGCAGGCTCTGCAGGGCATGCAGAAGGTAATTAGATTTCTGGGTAACCAGTTAACTCTCTGACTGACTAAGATTTGGGTCTGCTATGATAAAACTACAGAAGATGAACTGGATTGGAAACTGATTTTTTTATTGCGTTATATCATGTCATTAGATTCAAGTTTAGTCCACTAAACTGTTATTTTGACACATGCAGTAAGTTTAAAATGATGAAACCAAATTGATAAAATACGTAAAACTCAATACAGTCGTAACCTCTATGCTTCAAAACATATCCACCTGAACAAGCCGTTTAGTGTCGAGTCTATTTTCCCTTCAAAACAAGCAGCAAATACCATTTGTTTCCCGTGTAGCATTTCCTCTTCTGAGAATCTTGCTACGAGAATAAAGAGAGATAACTGGATTGTCGCACTGTCACTTGATTACAAAACACTCCTGAAACAAGTTGATTTGCCTTGAAAACAGGTGACGTTATCCTGCCTCAATCATACTTTGAAACTATAGACTTGCCAGGAAATCAAGAAGCCCCATTTCAGTCACGCAGGAGGTACCTTGACAGGGCACGACAACAAACCTCAGATATTTTCTGTGTGGTTCCAGTCAGCATGAGTTAAATTTGTTATTGCTGTTAAAGCAGCTGGACATTCAATGTGGGCATTCCTGTACTGCACACATTTTTAGTGTAAATCATAGCAGCTTTGGCTTCTCACAGCTGACAGTAAACAGTGATTCAATCAAAGATCAGATCAGACTGCACTTCACCGATGACACTGCAAAATGACCTGAATGTACTGAAATAAGCTGAGGCAATCGTTTTCAGAGAAATCAGCATTTACCAGCGTCGCATTTGTCAGTGTACTTTAAAACTAGTTTAAAAGCAGTTCACATAAAGAACAAATGACCTCTTGACCCTCTCTGTCCAGAAACGGGAAGGATATACAGTCTTTGTTACTGAAAATTCTCTTTTCACTGACAAAGTTTAATTTCAATTGACCTATATTGTAATGAAGATGTTCCCTTTGTAGGCAAAGTTTGCAAAATTGGATATCAGAGATAGGGTTATGGTCACTCTATAAGGTCAGGATTTGAGTTACAAAAGATCGGCTCTCCAGAGAGCCTCAAATTTAGACTTTAAAATATCGTAATTTTTGGTTTTTCTGTATACATTTGTATCACGCTGAGTATTTGTATATTCTCAGCATGAATTGAAATGTATGTGACGTCACCAAACGCCATGTACCAATTAGGATGATAAAGGTGTTGGTTGCCCCCCCCCGACAGATACAACAAAGTAACCAGAGAGCGAGACGACAATCATGCACACTCTGTACAAACCCACACAGTCCTGACAGGAGCTCTAATCGTGAAGATTAAGTGAAGACACCTGTGTGGGTGGACAGTGACTGTGAAGGGGCTTTAAGGCTGGTCATGTAGGTCTGGAGGCTGTGGCTTTGTTATTATATTTCCAGCAGTTGAGGACTGAAGATGAGTTTAAGCCAACATCGTCCAAAGCATGCCATGTAGGTTCTGTGAATTGATTGCTCTGTCCTCAGAAGGTGCCGTTAATGATGGTGTTAATTAAAGCTGAATGGAGAAAATAAATCGGCAACTATTATTTCGATTGATCGTTTCGGTTGTTTTTCAAGCAAACATGTCAAATATTTTCTGGTTTCTCCAATGTGAGGATTTGCTGCTCTTCTCTGCTTTATATCCTTGTAACCTTGTAAACTGTTGCTTTTCTTTGTCATATAGTACATTAGCACATGAAATGTCTTGATTTTAGATTTGATTTTATGATGGGTATTTCTCACTTTATTCAGGCAGTTTTTTTTTTTTACAATTGTTTTATTAATCAAGAAAATAATCCTCAGATTGTTATATATTAGATCTTGTTATATATTACAACACTCCTGCCACACAGTACTCACATTCATGCAATAAGTCCCACAACACTAATATATAAACCTCATGTTTTATAGTTATATTTATATGTTTCATTTAATTTGAATCTGCAATCTGTAATGTTGCTTAATTAGTACAGTATATTGTTATATTTATCTTTACAATGCAGTGTGGTGATGCTCGCTTTACTCTGCCACTCTGCGTGTTTGTCATTCTTCTATGTTGCTTCAGTAAATCATATATTTACATTCACACATCATCATGTCACCTGATCGGTTAATGACATTTCCAGTTTGTTTACTGTAGTTTAATTTGAGGAAAAGTGGGAATTGCACCTTCAATAATAAACATCTTTGCAGCTTTTACTTACAGTAATGCTTATTACACTAATCTAATCTGATCCAATGTTTAGGGGCTGCAGGCATGTGTTTGTGGAGGGGCCGGGACGTGAATCAATTTGTGGTTGTTTGATTGAACAGTTTGGCTTTTAGACAGAAATTACACCCTTTAAATGGCTACAATGGAAAGAAGCAGCAAGTCTTTGTGTCCTGAGGACCAACATTGAGAACCACAGCTTTAGGCCATATTTAAGAGAATATTACCCTCAGGAACATTTAGTTATCCAATTGAAAAAAGAAAACACTTCCTCAGGCGGCAATCCACTTTTCTGATCACCTGCTGTGTTGTCAAATAGCCCCAGCTTGCAGTTACTCTTCCTTAAGCTAAGAGATGTCAGGGAAAATATTGTTTTCAAGGCAGAGAAGCTTTTCTCCACTTCCATCTCATTTGACAAAGAGCATCATAATCACCTTCATGAAATGTGTCTCCGGCACGTACGTGAAAACATCAGTTGATAATTTGAACACTTTGCTTCTTTCCCCTGGCTGAATTTTAGTTGTTTTCAGCAGATTATCAGCAGATACATTTATTTATCCTGTCTTCACCTCCATGACGCCACTTGATCTGACAATTAATGTTCACCTTGAAACCTAGAAGGCATTTATATAGTTTTTATTTTAGCACTGTACCTCTCTAGAGCCTTTTTCATACATGACAAAATACACCTGTTCTTCTCTTGACCATTTTAGCTGCAAAATGCCGTCATCAACCGCAATTTCCTTCATGTAAATGATGCCAAAACTCAAGTGCTAACATTTTAAAGATGATATTTACCAATGAAAGGTTGGCTGAGCACATCTGTTGTTTTTCCAGCGCTACACATTATCACATACACTTTTACATCAGGGAGCTGCACAGTGCAACTACAATCTTCTGTTCATCACTGTGACAAGGTTCAGTCTCTGAGGGGTGGAGAGCATATGTGGAGACTTGCCTCTGGCGCTTGCCAAAGGTCTGTTCAGCACCAAGTCTAAATTCTAACAAACTGTGCACTACTTCTGCAGATTTCAGTGTTTAGAGTCAAGCCTCTAAATTAATGTTCTGCTTTTGGGCTTACATCTAATAATGTGTTAAGTAGTAACCTCTTTCGGCCGGGCTTGCATTTTGCAGTCCTCAAGCTTCTCTGTGATGCGCCTTGCCTGACAAATAAACCCTAATTTACACTTTCACAAATTCAGTCTGCATCTTATCTGCATTAAGGAAATGTTAATGTGAGATACAACAACACACATGACCTTGGCATCTCGGAGGCAGCTGCAATTTATGCAAAAGATTGTCCTTATTGAGAAAATATTCTCCATCCATTGGATATAACGCCTCATTTACACTGAAGATAAAATCTATTTTAGTATTAATATGTTATCTGGATTATGACCTCAGTTTATGGGCCTTATATTTACATCAGAAAATCGTTAAATGTTTGTTGTTACCTGCTTTCTGGCTGCATCATTATAGGAAATTGGATAAGCAGTTGAGCAGGTTTGACAACACCAGCTTCTATTTTCAGCTCATTACATTTACACTTGCTTTTACACCTGAGATTCAAGCAGCGCAATCAACACTATACTATCACATGGTTCAATTATATCACAATTACAACAGTAAAGCAACAGGCAAAGAGCAATATATTCCTTTACCTGATAAGATTTCCAAATACGAACAAGTTAGTACCAGGCTTAAGTTCAAAACCGATCTGTTTTATATTTCAGGTTATGCTTGTTAGCTATTAAAGCCAAAAACCAGCTGTTTGTTCAGATAACTTGGCTGATACTTCTCAAGCTACAACTCAGATATCAACGGTTTTCCTGTGACTAAGAAACCTAAATTTCAAAACAAGTGTGCCTAAACAGACGGGTAGAGCGAGTAGGAGTTTCCCTAAAAAACAATGTAGAGACATATATAAAATAATCCCTCTCAATCATCACTTATGACAAACTAGAATTGTGTGGCGGTGTCAACAACACACCAATATTTTAGGGTATTTGTTTGCATTTTTTCCTCTTTAATTCTTCTTAATATATGTATTAATATATGTTCTTCACTGGGCCACCATCATAGTGCCAGATATGATTACTACATTTCTGCTATTTGCCGGCCACCTGTCTTTTTACCTGCGCTGCAAAGTGTATGCCAAAAAAAAAAAAAAAAAGCATTATGCAGACAGAACACAGATGGTAACAATGTATAATGAAAAAATATTAGGGTGTAATTGGATTATTCATTATCTAGACAGGATATGCAGGAAAGCTATTTTTAATACTGTGTGAATGAGGTCCCAGATATGCAGAGGAGCTCATTATGTGCAGGTCTGCCTTACTGACCAGCTGAATCGCTCCCTGGCTCCCTGTCTCCAGACCAGGGCTCATTTTTCACCTCACTTGACACAGCCTGCACAGCACCACTGTAACTGATGAATTGTTCAGCATCATATTAAAAGCAGAAGCTGATGAGGGAGTCCTTATTTTGGATTTTTCCCAACAGGAATTTTACCTTTTGATTCATCAGATTTAAGGTTGGGACCTCTGTTGCCGAACTTATTCTCCCTCTGTCGAAAACAGTTGGAAAGAAGATGAGCCCTGGTGAAACATGGATAACATAACATTAATATCTAAGCACTTTTCTTCTTCTTCTTCTTCTTCTTCTTCTTCTTCTTCATGTTTAGCAACTGCTGAGAATGAGGGACGAGTTGAAGGAGCGAGAGGCAGAGCTTGAGAAGAGTATGGAAGACAAACTGCAGCTGAAGAACCAAATCCATAAACTCAAGGCAGGACTGCAGAACCTGCAGACCACACACACACGACAGGTCAGAAGAATACAAACACACACACATGCTAAGTCAAGGAAAAACTGTGTTCATGTGTTTGAATGGAAATACTGAATCTAAAAGATTGAGCGTGCCTCATTTGCCTCATTAAATGTTGTATATGTATATGATGAATATGATAAACTGGAGTTTGGACACCAGGAAGACTAGCTTGGCATCAGCTAATGGGGATCCTTTTAAATAAATAAATAAATGTGTATTCTAGTTAGGAAGAAATTACTTCATAATGAGTTTCAGAGCATGACGAATATATTACATATTGGGAAAATGATTCAACACACCGCTGCCTGCATTTTAGTGAAGATTTTGGTGCATTTAAAGTGGTGTCTAATGATTTGTCCCTGAATCGACCCACCCCAGTAAATGAAACATGGAGGTTTGCCTGAAAGGCACTGATAATGAACAAGTAATCAAGATCTTAGGTATTAACCATGACTACAAACAGATATTGAAAAAGGGCTGTAATGTCATGTGAACGAATAACCTGGTTAACTAACCAGGGTAGGGGATTAGAGAAACCTGATTCCTTCAACTAGATTTCTCCTGGGGAACGCTGATCTCTGAAAGCCTCCAAAAGAAGGTCAGGGAGAAATCTGGTTACTGACCTGCTGCATATATAAACACATTAAATGAGCTAAAAGTAACGCTGGATTACATGCTGTATCATTTCCTATGAATCCCTTGTGTATGATAGGGATGGCAGACCCTGCCACTAACAATTAAAACTACTATATAGAGTGTAAATACATTGAATGGCTATTGCTGAAGAAATGCAGACAGTATTAGTATCAAAAATTAGGCTCGATATCACAAAAATCTTAAGGATTATAAATCAACGTGAGTGCACATTGAGATTTCTCGCCCAATTTCAGACTCAAATCAAGATACAGCCTGAAACTGTTCCCTGTGTGGTCGAAAGCGTTTCAGGGCACATAAAATCCTTGAATGAACTTTTACACCCAAATGAGATTTATTTTACTGTATGTAGTTCTGAAGCGGAAAATGTTTGTGTGTCTTGGGAAAATTACCACGGGTACATTCACATCCCTGCCACGTCCTCCATTTCACTCTTGTAATGCTGTACGTTGATGCAACATCATAAAATAGGAGACAGAACAAAAAAAGGGACATAAGTGATAAACAATTCCAATGAGGCAGGAGAAAACTGTGGTTATACTGAGCAACTCAAATGTACAGTCGGTGTGCACATGAAGCAGTTTGTTGCTGTGTAAGAACAGTCCCTGAATTGTAGTGCAGACAAAAGCTGTGAGGACCAAACTGTCTTGAACATTAGATTTTTAAAAAATACTGAAATTCACTGCTTTTCGTCTCCACAATATTTCAAAATATCATTTCATTGCAGGTCACCTATTGAAAAACAACAAAGATCTTATTTGAGAGCAGATGTGCTCCACTACCTCTTGTGTTTTCAATTCTGGCTGGCCTATTTTGGCTCAGCATGGGTAACAGGGAAGAGGGCTGACATGAGGATGAGCTTCAAGTTCAATCAGCTATGTAATTGGATAATGATAATGCTAAAATGGTACTGTCAAGTGGAGCCTGATGACTCTCAGGTCATCTCTGTGATCCTCAGAGCTGCTCAAGTTGGTTTGCTGTGAGCTGAGGGAAGGTTGCTCAGCTGCAGATATTTGACTGTGAATTAGGTTTTCCCTTTTCTGTGTGCCCTGCCGTCTAACAGGCTTCACTGTCCTCGGCACACTGAGACGATGTATGCACTTCATCCACAATAAGGTGCTGTAATAGCCAATAAAGGAGTGGGGAACTTGCCACTTGGCTCTCCCTCTTACTCAGCTCATATTCGGGATACCACATCTCTCACATCTGGATTTTGTTTTTGAGAGAGGTTATTTATCATTAAGCACAGATCTTTCATTAAACTATCATTAAAAAGAGTAGTTTCTCCTACCCACTATTTCGATAACACTTTATAACATAACGAAGTGAAACATTCTAAAATATTACAATATTTACTTTTTTTAAACTATTTTCCCAATGATTAGTACCATATTTACATAGTGTGACAGCCCTCTGGCTCGTTGACCTTCCTCTATGTGTTCTATAATGGAGCAGGTGGAGGCTGGAGCTCCCCTCTATAAAACCCCACCCTACCTCAGTGAGAGGAGCTCCTTTAGAGCCAGGTCATGGCTATAGTTATTTCCAGGAAACTCCCCAAGAATTAGGGTATGTCAAGGTACCGTGTAGGTTTGACTTCCTGCAGTTATACGAGAGAGGACGGATTTCCTTCTGCAAGAGATTTTTGTTTTAGCCTCTCTAGTTGTTCCCTTGTTCTGCTGGTGAGGATTTCTCTTCACTTCCTCCACATTCATCTCCTCCTGTTCTCTGGAGGATTATCTCTCCACATATAGGCAGAGCTGTATAGTAGCAGAGGTACTTCATCATCTGGACCTCGGTGAGGATATTGTCCTCACATGACGTTAAGGAGATGACAGTACCTTATGTCCGGCTATTTCTGGACTATCCCATTAGACAATCGCACGGCTACAAGCTGTTTATGTCACTGGAGACAACACCACTGTCATCCCCCTGGATTTAAGCTGTTTACACTTTATTGCAAACAACAGTGTTTGCGTGCATCATTATTCTGTATGTGGTGTGTTTGTTTCCTGCTTTCCCCGCGCTGATATGTGGCACGCTAGGTGCTAAACACGGCACCAAAAGTTCATCTTAGTTAAATGTTGTATGCATGCTTGACTGGCCTTTGTGAGACCTGCCAGAGATTGTAATAAAAATAGACAAAAGTCAGAAGCAAGGATGGCAGGCTATTAAAGTTGCATGTTGGTATACCCTCATTTTATTTGTTTTTTCGTTTCAAAAGGGGGTAGAAAACCCTGAGAGAGAGGTATGTGTAGGAGAAGTGAACCGTCAAGAAGGAAAATAAGTGGCTCAGCTGGTGGAGACAGCAAGGTCGGATTTTAACTTTCCATGAGCCCTTTGTCAGTGAGAGACTGACAAGCAGTAACTGAAGCAGCGTTGGTCAACAGAGAGAAGAGGAATATGTTGTGCTTCATCTGGAGCTTGTCGTGCCACAGCTTCATCACCCCCCACCCTTTTCCCAGCAAGTGTCTCAGCAGCAGGGAACACCCACACCTGAGCCCTTAAGGGAAACTCTACTACACATGTGTATATGTACAGCATGTGCCCCCACCCCTTCACCATGCAGCACTGCCTCATTCTCCACCACAGCAAAACCCCAGTGACTTTGGCCACAGCAAACACGCCTACTGTCCCCTTAAATGTGGCTCAGTCACCACCACTGAAAAGGTAACATGCGTCCTCCTGATCCGTCTCAGCCCTTGGAAATGTTATGGCTGCCCCAACAAGGAGGATGACTTTGAAAAAGTGTCTCCTCTTAACAGTGCCAAGGATTAAGAATCCCATATTATAACCACATCACCACCAACAATGAGTGTGGTTAAAGAACATTCTCATAGAGTCTGAATGATTAATTGGCATTGGCCGTTATTATTAGCCGAGCTTATCGCAGATACATTAGTGTAGGTGTGTCGGCTGATAAATAACAAGACATTTCAATACACAGATGCTATGCATTCATCTGCAGTAATTCATGGTTTGTCCATCAGAGAGTACTGACAAACTTAAAGAAGCTATAATTGATATTTTTATAATAGCAATGTCTCAGATGACAAAGTGAAAACTATGTGACAATGTGAAAGGGGTTGCTCATAGTGATGAGCTTACAGAGAATTACCACCTGAATATGCAGCTCTCCTCGGCTTTATGGAGCTTTATAGTGAGTTTCAGCTCATTGTTTAGCTGCTGGCTCACTCTCATTTCGTTGACAGCAGGTTGTTTTCAGAGAAAAAGCTCTAAAAACCCACAGTAACTACCTGCTCAGGACCAAACAGCAGACAGACACAGTTAGCAAATAGCTGGTGAACATAGTGGAGCATTTAGCAGCCAAAGTGACAGATATTTCCCTCAGGATTTGGTAGAGATCAAAAACAGAGTTAAAAGGGAGAGAATATTGGACTTACAGTCATCATGTGGACACATACACAACTCCAAATAAATGCTAACTGCTGGATGTACACATCACATTAGCAACTGTTTGCTGATAAGTTCGCCATGTCAACTTAAAAGGTGATAATATGTCAATGTATGTCTTGTTTCCTATGTCCTGCTTGTTTAATAATCACATATAAGGGATCCTTATCAAATATATTCTCTCCATCAAAAATGTCGCTCTTACAACATGAGTTTATCTTCGCTGATCCTCCGATTCCTGCTCTCACTAAATAGCACTGGATCTACATGAGATCAGGTCACTGTGACGTAACCTGTCTCATTATGTAATGCAAATACTCCCTATCAAAATTATCAGTCCCTGTTGGAAGATTAGGACGATTGGAGCAGAATAAGTATTAGAATACAGCAAAAAAACAATAAAAAATAATTTAAAAGAGTGTTCAAATCCAAGTTAAGGAGATAATAAACAATGACAGTTACTACTAACATGTGGATTTATTTACCGTTTGTGTTATTTTATCATCTGGTGGAGGATGATTTTATTCAACAAGTGCAAAGAAACTAACAGTAACACGTTCCTCTTGGCATATAGTAGGTGGACTAATACATTATCATGTATCAGTGCATTTTACGGGGCATCAGCTCCTCTCCAATGGTGTGACACTGTTTACATTGGATGGTAGATTACATATAAAACCGTGCAAACATTCAGTCACTCTGCATTCATGCAGGATTATCACAGTCAACTCTACATTATTTGCTAATACCATGTATTTGCTTAATAATGTAGTTATCATATCAGTCCCATAGTCTCCTAAATCCTCTCTCAAGATGTCATGTTTCATCATACACCTGTCAGCACTGTTGTCATGTTATCACTGCCTTCAGCCATGAAAGAGAAGCTACTCTAATCACTTTAAACAATATGTCAGGGTGTCATCTTAAACAGCTTAAGCAGTTTCTATTCAAATGTGTTTAGAAGTTATTCGAGTGCCTGTTTTCTGTGCTGTGGATGCAACTTTGATTAAATAAGTCAGTGATTTTTCCACGCAGAGAGAAGAGGACCAATTATTTTGGTTGCTATTCTGGGACGTGTAGCCTTATACTCACTCAAACTATTTGACTTTCCTTTGTCTAACACTGTCTCTTGTAGAACTTGAAGAGAAATGTCAGTGTTGTTAATGCTGCCGCAGTACATGTTTATACGTATGTGTCAGTGTATGTGTGTGTGTGTGTGTGTGTGTGTGTGTGTGTGTGTGTGTGTCAGTGTGTGTGTGTGTGTGTATGAGGGAGTCAGAGAGGGATGGAGAGTGAGTTTCTGTGTGTCTGATTGCATTAGTGGCTGACTTGTCTCTCATTGACGTTTCCTCTCATTTTTCTAATTGACTCTAGCTGGAGACGTTAAAGCAAGATGACAGAGGGAGCGAACAGAGTGCTAATCAAGTCAGTGTAAGTCGGGAAAAAACCTGAGCCTTCATTTCTCCATGCTAAATGTTTGTCTTCCCCTTCTTTTTTTTTTACTTATTTCTCCTCCTACCCTCCCCTCTCCTCCCCTCTCCTCTCCTCCCTTAACTCTTCCACTGACATGACACATCATTACAGGCCAATGTTCACAGGGCCTGTACTTGTCACTGAATAAATCACCCAGACACAACTGGGTTACAAAGACACATATATAGTAAATGTGCAAGCTCAAATACAAACTTGCACACAGGCTCGCATTAGGCAAGAACTTGATGACAAGGCTGAGTCCTGATTAGATGAGGTGAGAGGAGGCCGCCTTGCATCGCCGCGATCATCCCTGTAGAAACTTCACTCATGCAAGACACACATAATGTCTCTCTCTGCCACATACACACACACACACTTCTGTGTATGAGGCTATCACGGGTTCACTGTTGTTGATAGCATCACAGTTGATGCTATCAACAACAGCTTGATAGCATCGTTGACACTTCCTCCCTCTTGTTTTATTTGCCCCTTTCTCAGAACTCTGGCTGCTGGCTCAATTCTTTCATCTTTTGCTCAATGTCTTGTCCTTCTTTTTATGTAGATTATTTGTGTTTATTTTCTATTTTTGCATTTGTTTAGAGTGCAAACACTTGCTTATTAATACATTTTTGTGCATTTGTATTGCCAAGTAAACGGATGTACTAAGTGGGAGACTGAGCCCTGTTTAGATTTTTCAGTAGAATCCGTGTTTAATTGAGGTGCTATGTGGGTCTTTCAGCAGTGTTTTGTGACCTCAGTTTGTGTGTCTTTCCTCAGGATATAACAGCATCATCAGTGGTGTCCTGTAGTCAGGAGAAGGACGGTCTTCCAGAGAAGAATCCTCCCAGTCCTGTTCACTCTGAGAGGGATGCACTGCTAGTTGGTATGCTGTCTTACTGCGTCTCTATGGCATCACTATGTTTACAATAGAGAATAATGAAAGCTGCATGCAGCTGGTGCACCTATCCTGGGTGTTCTGCAAAGGCTGAGCTGGTTTAGCCTTGAGGGTCTACCTTGACAGCAAATGGACACGTGGATATCACAGTTTGGCCGTTGAGTCTGTCGAGGGGCGAGAGTCTGCAGAAGGAAGCTGAGTGAGGTATATTACAGTCAGGACTAGGAGTAAAGCTATGAACATCCTGACAGTTTTCCTTTTATTCACTAAGCTTGAGACTCTTAACTTTGGCAGGTGCAACCAAAATTTTAGTTGTTTTATAGTCATTTATTCCAAGAGCAATCAGCAGTTTCAGCCATGGTAGGAGTGGCTCTGGTCAGTCAGTCCACCACTTTGGTTTAGACTGAAATGTCTCAACAGCTACCTGATGGATTGCCTTGAAGTTTGGTGCAGATATCCATTGTTCCCGGAGAATACATTGTAATGACTTTGGAGGTTCCCTGAATGAACGTTTTTTTTATGCTGCTTTTAGTATTTTATCATGTCCTGTATGTTGATGATGTTCTGATATTCATATTTTTTTTACAAGTTATTTGAATTCAGCTAAACGCAATTTTCCAATATATTTTCCCTCCAATATAAAGACACCAACACCACATTGCCAATAACTATGGCCTCAGAAATTATGGTCTCAACAGAAATTTAACATAATTAGTTTTTTAGGGAGTTCTTACTACATAGCAGTTGAATTGTATTGTATTATATGGCCCCTTGTATAACATAACCACAACGTTGCACTACCAATGCCACCTCTACCGCAGTTGGATTTTTGTGATTTGCTTCAGTCGCTTTGAGGTAATAACTATGCATAATTACATAGCCATTAGAGTGAGAGAGGAGGAAGATATGAAGAGAGAAAGAGCCCACTTTATCCATTAGATTACATAACACAATGCGACTTTATGATAATGGAAAATATGACCAACATCTATCTCCCATGTGTATAATAAACTACATTATTTATAGAAGTAAACAAAGCCTTGTCCTATTTTGCTGCTTGTTTTCCGGCACGCTGCATTTTCACATGTTAATTGTCGAGGACATCCGTTGGCTCAAAGCATGAAAGATAAAACTTGCTTGTTAGGGAATAAAAAGGAAATGCAAATTGTGCACTTTCTGCACTTGGGTCCAGTTCTACCGTTCTTTCCAATGCCAGAAATGCCTGTCTCATAGCAGAGTGGCTATGTGATCGGCTTATAGGTAGTTAGGTAGTCAATGGCGCTTGTCCTCTTTTCATGCCCATTCTGGCTGTTTGCTGAGGCAGAGATGGACCACAGTTAAAGATCCTGGCACCTTCTTATGTCAGAATCACTCCTCTTGACGCCTTGTTTGATGCTGAGTTGAAGTGAGCACCGCAGGAAAAAAAGGGACGCTTGGCTCCTGAAGGAAAATGTTTCATCAGAAAACAAAGGGTTGAATGTCTTTGCCCTTTCTCTGTGAATTTAGATGAACACCGTTGCATAATCCTTGAACTGTTCCCTTCCAGAAAAAATGAGAAGCAAAATAATACAAGAAGTTGGTATTGTTGAGCTTTTAGGTCTTTTCAGTAAATGTTCCTTTAAAGCCTTCTCTACCAGGTAGGTCAATGTAATTTGGTGGAGATATCATTAATTTACTTCATCTTTTGCCTGAAAATAACATTGCTAAAAAGACATCAGGCCATGAGGAAACAAATAATTGTATAACTTATATAGATATTATTGCCTATTTTGCAGTGATTGCCTTAATCTCGGTGCAGTCGACAACAATATGATACGACGATACAACGTTGGCCGAAACTACCAAAATATGACATAAGCTGTAGTAAATCAGGAACTATCCTTCAAGTTCCTGTGTAGAAAGTCGTAGCACTTCATCACATGTTTAGCCTGTGGAGTATATGCAGACACATGGAGGTCAGAACGCCTTGAGGCCCATCACCCAAGTTTTTGTCCGACTGATTGTTTGGACTCGTGGTGCTCTAACGACAAGCAGAGGTAGAGGATTATCTCTATCCTGGCTGTATCTGAGAGTCGAGAGCAGATGGGTTGGTTGAGCTTGTGGAGAGTTTCAGTAGCAACATGGCTTTTGATGCGAGATACCAGCATCAAAGGCATCATCAAACACTTCGTTTAATCTGGAGCCACAATATACAAGAGGCTCTTAACAGTGTTGGGAGTCTGAGAAGAGTCACTCGATGCGTCCTGTCTTGTTTTTCAGTCAGGCAAGAGGTTGAAGAACAATACAAACTGATTTCTTAAATATTCTATTGTGGTTTACAGTCATGTTTGACAGGAGACAGAAACTCAAAGGAGCTACAGCATGTGTCCCTACATTTTGACAGTTTAATTAACATGTCTGCTTGACCTATTTGTTCTACCTCAGGGATCATTTCAACCTTCCTGCACGTCCACCCGTTTGGAGCCAGCATCGAGTACATCTGTTCCTACCTGCAGCGTTTGGACACCAAGGTAACAGGCAGACACACACACACACACACACACACATCCTAGACATAGTGACATAGATTAAATTTCTCTGCAGGGTCGACATATGGGCCTGCTGTATGCCAGGGTCCTGCTGTGCATTTTAGACTCCTGGCACGCAAACAAGCCTGAAGTGCAGACAAGAGCCATCAGTTACTCTGAGATTTGTTTAGCCTTTATTTATCTCAGCAAATAAACACACATACATTTAAAGCTGCTTCACACTCATATACCTGTACGTACCAGGTGTGTGTGTGTGTGTGTGTGTGTGAACAAACAGGCTGTAGCCTAAAAACTCAGAGGTATTCTTCAGGTTTAAGTTGAATACTCACACTACATTCAGCGACGCTCATCCTCAATTACTGTTCACCAGTTTTCACCAGATTAGTTGTGCAGTGAGGAATAAAGCTTGACTGATGTTCCACAGATGTTATTTCTACCTCATCAGAGTGCCTCACAGTGCGCGACTTCACAGTAGACAGGAAACTGAGGTGCTGAAGGGAGGGACCTCAAATGTGCATGCAAATGGCCAAGGTGGCTTTCTGTCAAGAGCTTTTCCTTTTTTTGAACAGACATTTCATACAAATTTAATTTTCATCTGGACGTCCTCCCATTGCATGCACAATCTCCTTTTTTTATTATGTGAAAGGGCCCTGTGAGCTATTATGGCCTGTTTTTTGTCAGTAGCATGACAATGGACACATTCATATGAGCCTGTTACACATCCTCCAGTTGTAGTTTTTCCCTTTATTGATTTCTACCCAAAACATTGATAGTTTTTATTTGGACTTTTTTCTTTTTTTGAAGGTGTGGTTCAAATACAAATCATGTTTTACTGTTTTATTATTTAAGTTACTTGGTTAAAACACGCAATATGTTATTTTGTTAGCAGCCAAACGTATAGATATATGTGTGGACAGTATATATGGCAGCATATTTATTCATATTGTGACATAAATATATTGCATTACACACTGGGAGTTTCCTGATTCAACCACATCACTGATGCGCAATTCCACAGTTGTTATTGGGTCAGGGTTACAGGTTGGTCCCACCAGGTTTTGTTATTGATGCAGGATGAAGCACTGCTGACCTTCCCTGTGGTCAAAATCTTGTTTGTCTCGACCTCAGCTACTCCCACCGTGTTAATAGCAAGCAGCAACATATAGCAAGTTTTTCTTTGCTCCGTTAAACCTTCCTGTTTCTGTCCTGTTGCAGTTATCACTCTGTAATTTTATCACACATCCCCACTTGCGCTACTTATTGATAAATATATTCATGTTCTGCGTCCTTCTGCTGCCGCTGCCGCTGCCAGTTTAGGCTGTTAATCAGCCGGATTTCTCTTCATGTTTGAGCTCATTCCTGGTTTATAACTGAGCTGAGCTTTGTCGTTGCCATCCCTCCAAGACCGTCCTTGATTTCTAAATTTGCTCTCATTACCTCCTGCCACTCATTCTCTCTGCGGATCTGACTGGATGAAAACATCCAGTTGATATAATGTTGCTAAAGTGATGATTTTCGTTTATTTTGATTTTGCTAATAATGTTCATTGGTTTCTCACCAGGTACTCATCCAACAAAGATAATATTAGTGTCATTCTGTTGGATCTGATAGGTCTCCTGCTCTCTTATACCTTTTACAAACAAATGGATGTGATAGGTGTGTAGTGTGTAGTAGGACTTCAAGAAGCAATTATTCTCATTATTGGATAGTATAATTAAAATTTAAACTTCAGAATATCAGAAGATAGTGAAAAATGACCATCACAATTTCCCAGAGCCCAAGGTGACGTCTTCAAATGGCTTTTTTTGTCCAAAGATATTTTATTTTTCAATCATAGGAAACAGAAAACCAGAAAATCCTCACATTTGAAAAACTGTAACCAGAAAATGTTTGGTATTATTTGTTTGATTAATGACAGATGAAGACTGTGGCTTAATTTCTCACTTTACTGCAGTGATGTAGAACTGTACTCCAGGGTGTGTCAGTACACTGTGACATCACTGTGGGGTTACAGGTGCAACACACTTTAAACCAGCGAGGACGATGAAACACTTTTTCAGCCTGGTTTAAAGTCTTTAACATTAATTATCACTAATTTTGTTACTGGATTCAGCACAAGTTTAGAGAATTAACATCATTACTTGAGTTTTACATCCTAATATATCGTATATACTTATTGTGGCTCATTGTTAGACATTCTTAGGTATACAAGGAGCAGAACATGTTTTTGATAATAGTTCAGCCATTTGGGAAATACGTTTATTGCTGAATTAGATGAGAAGATCGATACCACTCTAATAAGCTACAACTTGTCGTTTTTACGTTCAGTTCAGTTCAGTAATTTGTGAGCGTAAAAGCTGATGGTAGGTTGATTTGACTTGTTCTTACTTTTGGACAGAGCTGGGCTAGCTGTCGCCCCATGTTTCCAGTCTTTATGCTATGCTAAGCTACCCTTCATATCTACCGTACAGGCAGTAATATTGATCGTCTCGTCTAACTCTCTGCAAGAAAACGAATGAGGGTATTTCCAAAAATGTCAAACTATTGCTCTAGAAATGTGTGTTTATGTGTAGGTGTAGGTGTGTTTGTTTTGTATGCATTTGGCATGCTTTTTTCATGACTGTGTGCGTGCCTCAGTTTTTGTTAAGGTCCATGTGCAGCTGTTTACCTGTGTATCTGTTGTTTCAACACTGACTGCACATCAAGCAGCCCACAGAGTTTTGTCAATACCACTGGCTGGACTCCCCAACAACAAGCCCAATCCTCTCTGCTTATCTACCGGCTCCACATTCACACAGCCCCATTGTCTGTAATGATACACCAGTCCTGCTCCATGATGGACCTTAATGCATCCTGACATCAACACCGGGTTTGAATAACCTAGTTATTAATGCAAGACGCTGTGGGTCGTACGGTGGGTTTCTGTCTCATTCTTCTGAATTTACTCAGCCCACCTGGGTGGTGTGAGCCAGCGTAAATCCTGTCATGTAGCTCATATTGTTTTGATGTTTGCCCCATTCATCTGGTTTAAGTGAAGGTGTGAGAACTGAGTGTGAGCATAATGAAAATGAGGAGCAGAGGTGTGAATAGTGGAGGCGTCAGGATATGTGAGAGTGTTAAGTTGTGTGCAAAAGTACTTTAGTGTGGCATCTAACTCTTGCCTGTGTGTGTGTGTGTGTGTGTGTGTCTGCAGATTAATCCAGGTGAGGTGGAGGCTCTGCTGTCTCGGCTGCCCTGCACCTTCAGACAGGAGTTGACTGGCGTCGGAGCCAGTTTGGAGAAACGCTGGAACTTCTGCGGCTTCCAGGGCATCAAGAGCACATAGACTCTGCCGGTGACACTTCTGGGACATGGAAGAGACGACGGGCAAACAAAGCCACACAGGTACATGGAGGACACTCTGGAAATGTGGAGGGAGCCCATAACTAATGGAGACGCTGGGCTCCACCTGCCCAGACAAGAGCACAAATTATTCACCGTAGATCTCAAATCAGGGAGGGGTGTTCTGTGTAGGTGGCAGAGAGATAAATATACAGTTTTTTTTGTGATGGCAAATTAATTGGCAGCATCGCTATGGTGACCAAGACTCGGATATACAGTGCATCCGGAAAGTATTCACAGCGCTTCACTTTTTCCACATTTTGTTATGTTGCAGCCTTATACCAAAATGGATTAAATTCATTTTTTTCCTCAAAATTCTACACACAACACCCCATAATGACAACGTGAAAAAAGTTTTTTTGAGATTTTTGCAAATTTATTAAAAATAAAAAACCTGAGAAATCACATGTACATAAGTATTCACAGCCTTTGCTCAATACTTTGTTGATGCACCTTTGGCAGCAATTACAGCCTCAAGTCTTTTTGAATATGATGCCACAAGCTTGGCACACCTATCTTTGGGCAGTTTCACCCATTCCTCTTTGCGGCACCTCTCAAGCTCCATCAGGTTGGATGGGAAGCGTCGGTGCACAGCCATTTTCAGATCTCTCCAGAGATGTTCAATCGGATTCAAGTCTGGGCTCTGGCTGGGCCACTCAAGGACATTCACAGAGTTGTCCTGAAGCCACTCCTTTGATATCTTGGCTGTGTGCTTAGGGTCGTTGTCCTGCTGAAAGATAAACCGTCGCCCCAGTCTGAGGTCAAGAGCGCTCTGGAGCAGGTTTTCATCCAGGATGTCTCTGTACTTTGCTGCATTCATCTTTCCCTCTATCCTGACTAGTCTCCCAGTTCCTGCTGCTGAAAAACATCCCCACAGCATGATGCTGCCACCACCATGCTTCACTGTAGGGATGGTATTGGCCTGGTGATGAGCGGTGCCTGGTTTCCTCCAAACGTGACGCCTGGCATTCACACCAAAGAGTTCAATCTTTGTCTCATCAGACCAGAGAATTTTGTTTCTCATGGTCTGAGAGTCCTTCAGGTGCCTTTTGGCAAACTCCAGGCGGGCTGCTATGTGCCTTTTACTAAGGAGTGGCTTCCGTCTGGCCACTCTACCATACAGGCCTGATTGGTGGATTGCTGCAGAGATGGTTGTCCTTCTGGAAGGTTCTCCTCTCTCCACAGAGGAACTCTGGAGCTCTGACAGAGTGACCATCGGGTTCTTGGTCACCTCCCTGACTAAGGCCCTTCTCCCCCGATTACTCAGTTTAGATGGCCGGCCAGCTCTAGGAAGAGTCCTGGTGGTTCCGAACTTCTTCCACTTACGGATGATGGAGGCCACTGTGCTCATTGGGACCTTCAAAGCAGCAGAAATTTTTCTGTAACCTTCCCCAGATTTGTGCCTCGAGACAATCCCGTCTCGGAGGTCTACAGACAATTCCTTTGACTTCATGCTTGGTTTGTGCTCTGACATGCACTGTCAACTGTGGGACCTTATATAGACAGGTGTGTGCCTTTCCAAATCATGTCCAATCAACTGAATTTACCACAGGTGGACTCCAATTAAGCTGCAGAAACATCTCAAGGATGATCAGTGGAAACAGGATGCACCTGAGCTCAATTTTGAGCTTCATGGCAAAGGCTGTGAATACTTATGTACATGTGATTTCTTAGTTTTTTATTTTTAATAAATTTGCAAAAATTTCAAAAAAACTTTTTTCACATTGTCATTATGGGGTGTTGTGTGTAGAATTTTGAGGAAAAAAATTAATTTAATCCATTTTGGAATAAGGGTGTAACATAACAAAATGTGGAAAAAGTGAAGCGCCGTGAATACTTTCCGGATGCACTGTATCTCCATGGTGACAGCCGCGTCATCTCTCACTCTCTCCATTCTTCTTTTTTTGTACTCATGGGATTCAACTTAAAGTTCCTTCAGAGAGCCAATTTCAGCGGAGTCGTGGGATTGGCTGTATTTTTATACTTGAGCGCACAGTTGGCTCGGCGTACTGGTAGACCTGGACTAAAGGGCTACACAGGAGGGTCATCAGGGTCTACTTTCAACCTCCAAACTCTCTGGCTTCCTTTCTCTTTTTGCTTCTTCTTGATTTTGTACAATCATGTATAAAAAAAATATTATATTTCCTTCTACTTTCTGTGTAGGCTATTAAAAGTGCACACAAGATGGATGCAGCGACCAGGTGGTTATTTTCACATCTCAGTGCTGAATTATGCTCCTATTTGGTGCCACATAATTGCACTGTCACTTCTCAAATGCCCAACCAACAGCAGAGAGGGTAACTAATGGCAACCTAAAATGCTGCAAATGTCAAAATGGAGAGCGCAGACATGTTTTTTGGGAAATTTCTTGTTAGATGTTTCTAATCTGGTAATACATAAAGGATACATATTGGCCATCAGAGGGCATTCACAAGGTGCCTCATTCCTTATTTAATAGACAGGGTTATTACTATTTTCTATGCGCAATGTAATTCCAAATTATTGAATGTGAATTACAACAGTGTCTTTTCTTCTGCTGCACTCATGATTATGTTTTCAGCCACAGATGATAATTGTGTTCACAGCTTCATTGTAGTACAATGTGAAAAGGAGCTTCCTTTTGTTTGTCAGAAAGCACAAACAAACAGTTGGGAGTTGCAAATATATTCAAGGCACTCAGTACAGACAGTTTATACAAGCCTGGAAAACAGTCACGATGAAGTAGTTGATGTATTAATGGTGAAATAACAATTTTAGAGCACAGCAAAGGCAGTAAAATGCATTTAAAATGAAAGCATCAGAGGGTTTGTTGGCTTTACAGGAAGTAACGGATGAAACAAAATCATGCGACAAAACATCTAAAGGTGGTGTCTTTTGGGAAAACTGCTCATGCTTTATATCTGTCCGATCTTAACTTCATTATCCCAGTTTCTTATACTGGATGATATGAATCTGGCTCATTCTTTCTGTAAAGTACTGGTGAGTGCACCTGAAGCTGAGCTTCTACTGCCATCTGTTGGAGAAATTGAACAACCAGAGCTGTACAACTGTCAGTCCCCTCGGCTCAATAAAGGCTGGCAGAGTGCTGATGCTGTGTGTGATGGTATTTGAGCAGGTGCTGTCCTGCTACAGCATTGTTACCTACAGTATCGCCGACTGGTGGTGCATGTTGAGTATTTAGCTTTGGGAGTTAATATCGAGGAGGTTCAATATAATGTTCATTCTGTTCCTTTAAAGGGCTTTATTTGTTTAACCGTTTGATTTAATCCTAACATTGCAATGCATAGAACCAATTACCTTTATACTAACAACATTATCATGTTATGTGTCTCTTCAAAAGGAAAATAGTAGTTTTCACATCTAAACAACTGGACCGTGCATCTTGTGATACCTGGCTTCAGTGTGAGGTGACACTTCACTTCCTGCTCTCTCTTAAATGATTATGGATTTTCTACGGCGGTAAACTCGCTACATCTAATCCCCTCATCAATATCACACTTTAAACCAAGTAGGACACAGACCGAGCAGCTCTCTATCAAACAACATGAAACATAAATGAAATTAAATGATTAACATTTCTTTTAAATATTACAAAAAATGTCTCTGACATCAACACCTGTCAGTTACCAGGTCAAGACAGATGTGTGTGCATGTGTGTGTGTGTGTGTGTGTGTGTGTGTGTGTGTGTGTGTGTGTGTGAAAAAAAGAAGAAAAACATGAACTCCTTCATGACTATATTGTTAAATACAATAAAGATGTTACACATTAAAGTCAGCTACGTTGGTGGTAGATGTGCGGTGAACAATGAGGAATCACATGAGGGGTGTAAATGGTCGTCCAGTCACCAGCAGAGCGCTCGCATCCAAATCTTGCAGTCCAAATGCATTTCATTTAGTTAGTAACACGATCATTGAGTTCTGAGTCTGTTTCCCTTCCAACCGGACAAAATGAATGTTTTCATAAGGTTGCGCTGTTGTTCTACATGTGCTGGGCGTCCATGATATCCAGATACTTGGCGTCGATGACTCTGGGAAGCAGGCTGGTCCTGAGATAAAACACATTAGAGATACACATCAGATACCAGATGATACTGTTAGTTACATGTATTGTAATTAGAAATAGTATCTAAAGGTATAAATCTCTCAAAGACCCAAAAATCAATTCTGACCATTTTTTCAAAAGTCTTTCTAACTCCACGCCCCCACTTCGTAAGGCTTTACATTAAAAATTCAACACCCCAGCTGAGATAACTGATGATATCACCTGCTTTATTTTCTCAGACTTTAGAAAGCTCCCCCTCGAGCCAGAGAAGACTTTATCCTCACTGAGCGTGACTAGTAAACTGATCTTCATGTGTAAAATCAGTGGAGTGCCCCTTTAAAAACAACTCAGCATGAATCTTCAACACTAGCATCAATTCTATGCAGACACTCTGTGTTGGTTTCCATGGTCCCACTCTGCCCCCTGTTGGCCTGGGTCATCTTACCTGACAGGGACCAGCAGGATCATCAGAAGGGGGAAGACCATCTTCATGTAGGGCAGAGGATACATCCCAAACGCACACAGGATGATCAGCTGGACCATCTGCACCCCTGTGAAGTAGTGGACCTTCCTCTGAGGCACACGGCGGATGTAGTGGGTGGGAGGATAGGAGGTCTAGACACAGAAGTGCGAGCATGTAAAAAGCAGTTTTAAGCAACATTTTCCTTCATATTTTGTTTTGCTAAAGTAAAAGTAGATTTTAGTAATAACAAATACAGTTGTACAGGCAATGTTTTTGTGTAAAAATACACCTGTAGTCGCAGCAAAAATAACGAATTTGTTTATTTTGCTATTTGGTCAAAATACCAGATCTTTTTTCATGTTATTATAACATATTTTCTCGTTGTTACGATGTGTACCAAATTATTCTTGTTTTTACGAGAAATGTGTCTTGTTATAACGACATACAGACTTGTAAAAATACGCTTTTTATAACAGGAGAAATTGAGCAGAATTGTTTTTGTCATCAGCAAACTTGCTGTAAATTTTACCCTAAATCTTGTCTGCCCACTGAACATCTGGATGCCAAAAATACCATTTGGGGCTGCCACCATGTGAAGGTTAATGGATAAACAGGCAAAACAAACAATGAGATACACACAAGCAAACTGACCACTACAGCAAACAGACCAACCAATCAAACCACAGTGTCCTCCCCGCTCACCTGTTCCTTAAGCAGCAGGGCCATGCGGTCCACCATCTGGTTCCCATCAAGCGAAGTGGCTGCGATGTAGAGGAAGAGGCCGTAGAGGACGGGCTTGGGGATCCACTGCAGAGGAATGGGCAGCATGAAGGCAGACAAGCCGATCAGGATGTTGGCCACCAGCGAGGTCAGACGCGTCTCCTTCACACTGACAATACTGACACAAAGGCAGAGAAAAGCGCTTTAAATATCACAATATTGTGACCCCCTACAATGAAGCAACCGTTATTTGTAACCCCTGATCGCAGGTGTGGACATGATTCAACCAAAGACTGATTTTCTTTTCTTAGGTTTTATTTGAAGGTTTTGTACAGGAACGGAAAGTGGAGAATCTACTTACAGTATATGACCAAAAATAATGAATGCTAACAATGCTAATATGTGACTGACACCACTGTTACAAAGCCTCCAAACAGAGAGTTAAAAGGGTTTAGACAAGCTGCTGTTTTCAGTCAGTCAACTTGGTTCTTGGCCTTGTTTTAACTTCACTCACGTCGTGTAGAGGTGTCCGTTCTCTACGTGCTGTTCCACTTTGGCCAGCTGACGGGCGTGTAGGGAGGAATGTGGGAAGGCAGCGTGCATCCATGGCAACCCCAGACAGGACATGAGGATGTTGATGAAGCCAGTCAGCATTAAGTCCCAGTGGAATGCTGTGCCTTTTAGCAACCTGGTACAGACGTTCACACACACCAGTTTAAAGTGATTTGCCAATGAAAGTCTGCTTCTTCTATACTATCTATCTTTTTATCTATCTCATGAGCTACTGAAGATACAATATTAGTTCTTCGAGATTTGTACAATAAATAAGAAATGCTTAAAGTTATGTTCTTATGTCTTACTTGTGTTCTGGTACATGTGTGAGTGAGATGACGATGTTTTGGTCGATAAAGATGAGCAATGCGAGGAGGAAACCCAGCCCGACCGCACTCAGTGTGTTCATTCCTGACAGCTTTTCAAACGGAGGGAAGTTGAAAATTGGGCCATCGTGGACACTGAAGACAGGAACTGAATAAGAGCAAAAGATTTATAGCAAAAAAAAGAAAATACGTCCACATTTGCAAGGTAAAAAGTAACAACAATACAAAGTAAAATAAATGCCTGAATAGTGAACTTTGCAGCTGGTAAGCTTTGTTTAAGCCACATTCAACACAGTGTCTTTGACCCACATTGATTCAGAACCCACACTGTGTTGAAAGCTCACTAGAAGCAAATATATTCCTTTTTTTCTCCCTCCAAAGGATTTATGAACAATGAAAGGTGTTCTGTGCCAAAGTTGTGACTTTAAGTCTCAAGGGTACTCCTCTATCGGTTCTTTTATTTGAGAGATCTGTACTCACGCTGTATGTCAAGGAAAAGGTAGGAGCCAATGAAGGAGAATATCACCACGGAGATAGGCAAAGCACAGTCAGACACCACCTCTCTGACTCTGTCGTTCAGGTACGGGCTGTGGGAAAGAAGAAAGAAAGAAAGAAAGCGACATAAATTCCAACATTGTGCAACTCTTATGTAATAAATTATATATTTTACTACTGTATTTACAGTAGTTACAATCTTGGCTTGAAAAAGAAGTCATGTGAAGTACTGATGGTTTGCCACTGAGTGGATAGAACAATGACGTCCCAGGAGTCACATTTATCTTCCTCATGTAATACATTATTATACCTGAAGGGTGAAAATCATTGCTGATGATTTGTAACTTTCTGCTTGACTCCTGGGATCTACATTTTCCCTCTTTTTCAGGTTCTTGCATCTTACAGAGATCATACAAGTTATGTGAAGCTTTGTGCAGCTACAGGCAGCGGTAGAAAGTCACTAATTACATTTACTCGAGGCAGGTTTGAAGTGCTAAGGTACTTCCATGTTAAATATACTCCAGTACATGTGTAAGTCCAGCATACAAAATTAAATTCTAGTTATATTAATGTATATAGTATACCAGTGGATTATTATTGCTGATGCATCAACATGTAAGCAGCATTTAATGTTGTAGCTGGCTGATTCTAGATATTTTATATACTGCTGGGTTGCTTCATTCACTGTATAACAATTCATCATATTTTATAAGCTGATTATAGGTTTTTAAAATCTTAATATGCAAGGCAACAATTAACTACAGCTGTCAGATTTATGTAGTGGAGTAAAAAGTACAAATTCCCTTCCTCAGTAAGAAGTAGCAGAAAATGTAAATACTCACGTAAAGTACAACTATCTCAGGATTGTAATTAAGTACTTAGTAAATGTACTTTCCACCACACTACATTTCAAAGGGAAATATTGGCCTTCACTACATTCATCTGACAGTTACAGTCAAACTACCCAACAGTATATAAAGTAGTTAAAATTAGCTCCAGCTCAGCCAAATACAACATTAAGATGCTGCTTTGATGTTGATGCACAATACATTCATCATAATGAGTACTTTTTTTTTCTCCTCTATAATTTTAAATAACATTTATGTGGGTTTGAACCATGTTTGGCTGCACTGAATGCATTTGTAATGACTGCCCCACCGATGATAAAATGTACATATTTAACTTTAAATCCAGGACTTTCACGTGTAACGGGGTAACTTTATATTGTGGTATTGCAGGGTGCAAATCAAAGGGTATACCTGCTGTATATATTTTTATATGATTAAACAGTCCAGAAAGTGAACATACCTCCTCTTGATGAGGTAGAGGGCGTAACCCAGCCACAAAGTCCCCAACATGAGCAGCAGACAGAGGATGGGCCTCTCTCTCGTGGTCAACACCAGAGACTCGGGCAGGAAGATTAACGCATGTCCTGCTGCATGTCCCACCATTGACACAGTCTCATTATGACCCCCGAGCGTGTTTCCCGTCTGGTTCTTCGTCTTCTCTAGAATCTCGTGAATCTGCTGAAGCACCAACGTGCTGTTTGTGGTCGCAAGTGTGGGCCCGTGGTAGAAGTGCTTAAAAACTATGGAGTGTGAAGAAGAAAGAAAAAGAGGATGACACTGAGGGGTGCAGTAGATTATTGCTGCCACCATGACAAAAAACATATATTCGTTCATTTTCGCATTATAATGATAGAGACTGTTCACGTAAAGGCAATATTTTAATGTAAAAATACACCTTTTGTTGCAGCATAAATGACAAATTTAAAATATGCCAATTTCCACTGTGTGCATGTTAATATTTGTACGGCAAGGTACAGCTGCCACCATGCTCTTGTTTTTGCACCAGATCTTTTTTCATGTTATAATAAGATATCTTTCACGTTATAACAACATACCAACAAATCATGCCATAACAAGAAAGGTTTGTTTTTAATGCGATATGTTGGTTTTGTAAAGTAAAAAGAACATTTTGTGATATAACAAGATAGAGTGACATGTTGTTTTTACAAGAAATGTGTCTTGTAAAAACAAAAGAATAAATTGGTATCTATGTCATAAAAAAAAAATCTTCCTATAACGTGAAAGGGATCTTGTAAAAAATAGAAAAGTTTGTCGTAACGATAAGAAACTGAGACTCAACATGACACATTCAACATATTGGCCCATTTTGGATGTCAGCAAAAAATATCAAATGCTGAGGTGGAGAATATAAAATAAAATGCACTTTATGTCCATTTCACACTACACTGAGTGTCTTCACACATATTGTACCACCTTATCGATATAATTGCCCTTTTATGTATTAATTCTCAGTATATTCCCTGGCATTCAAGCACATTCAAGCAGTTCACTGTGCTCAAGCTTTGCTCAGTTTGGCATAGTTTAGTGGAAAACTACCACAGCCTGAGGCTTGAAGAGGAAAGAAGAAAGCGCTAAAGAATCCACCATATGCTCATCCATTTATTTCCCGTCTTGTGACAAACACTCGTGAAAAAACATATAAACAGAAGCAATGTGAAAGACTCCATTATACTAACATTATGGGGTTGTCTATTTTTCCACAGCACACGGGGGGGGGGGCTAGTTTGATTTCATGCTTACTTTTCCTCTAAGGACCCCATGATGGATATGTATATTTGCTGGGCTACATAACAAACGATAGGCGGGCCGTTTAGATGTTCCCCCGCAGTGAAGAGAGATAGCTCTGCTGCAGAAGCATTCAAAACATGTTTAATGTAGTCCGACCTTGGATTTACTTACTTTTGACGGTGCCTTTCACAGCATCCCCGACAAATGCTATTGAGATGAACAATGCAATGACTTCTTCTGTTGAGCTGGGAGATAACGAGAATAAAAGAAGCATAGTGTGATCATTCATGTTTTATCAAAATGGTGGGGGGGGGGTTTGTACAGGCACAGACATAACAGCCTATTCAAGGCGAAATGATAGTGGGAGTGTACATTAAACTAAATGTATAATTATGGCTGAAAACAGGAAGTCATAACAGATGCCTCTTCTGTTATCGGTGACCTCATGGCCACGCGGTTACTTACATACATTACAAGTATTGGGCTTCTGTCTGTGATATGTCATAGCAACAGATTGTTGCTGTGTATTCACCGTTTGAAGAGTTTCATCAGCAGGCTGACATTGAACAAGCCTCCGAGGATGAGGAACAGACTGTTCCATAAACCGATGCAGGCGTAGAAAGCATCGAAGTCGAGGTCGTAGTCGTCGCAGATGCCCCTGATGACTATAAAACATTCATAATAACACACACCAAATTATACATTAATAACATTTTCACTGCAGCTCTGCTTTTTATCTGCCTTTTTAGGCATTATCCACCATATTGTTTAATATTGCTCTGGATAATATTGTACATGTGTTTTAAATTCTGCTTCCTGTGAATAGTAAGTATTCATTTATATGAATAAGGGTTTCCGAGCAGAACTTAAAGGTCCCATAAAGATTGGAAGCAGGCAACCCACAGAGTATAAGAACAGAGGTTAGGTCAGGTGACCTGCCTATCTCCTTGGTTGTTTGTAATATACTGTATGGTACAGAGTTTTGTTTTTGATGTGCATGTGATTAATTCACCTGTTAGCAAAAAAAAAAAAAAGCAAAAGAAAATGTGGCTTAAATAGCAGGACACAATACACACCGCTTATGAAGATGGCCAGTGGTGCGGTGGTCAGTGGAATGACGAGCGGTGAGCCGGCAAACAAAGCGTAGATCACTCCTCCAATGCTCTGGCCAACAATGGTCTTCTGAACATCTGTCAAAAAACAAACAGCAAAGCTCCAGTACTTTTGTGTGCTTCAGATTGAATAGTTAATAAGTAATAATATTACAGGATGTTGCAGACCAAGACAATAAAGACAGGAGTCCTCACCTATCTCTCCTCTTGTGCTTTCGTCATTCAGTGAGCCAAAGGCAATCGCAGGCAGCAGAATAGCAATGTAGAGGAAAATAGCAGTGGTGGTGTACTTCAACAGACAGCGGTCCTTCCCGATTAAACCTTGATGGATTATTTAAAGGGTTATTAAATATATAACAGCCAGGCCGACCAGAAGAGTCAAAGCAGCCAAAACGTGGAGTTATCTTCAAAGTGGACGACTTTTAATGAAGAAAAGTTATGATTTTGTAGCAGTAACAGATCAGCTAACTAGATACAGTATGTGCCCACTCAGGAAGCAGTATTACAAGAAAATATTAATACCATCAGTGAAGTCCGAGGGGTAGAGGGGGAGTCTGCGGCGGAGGTCATCATAAACACCTTTACCGGCTTTGAAGAAATCTTTGCACTGCGAAGAAATTAAGGAAATGTAGTCAGGGACACTGGACGCGTCAGTCAGTGTGAAGGACTATACTTAGTTCAGGAAACACGTCTTTTGAATGAGGGCAATGATGATTTATTTAAAATATTCAGCATAGAGACACTTGAGGAGGAACACAGCTGACATCCAGTGTAAAATCAAAGGTACTGGCACACTTGTTTTTGTATTACACAATGTTGGAATGGCACAGTATGTTAAAAGGTTGGTTTGGCAGCAACAAACCGGCACTTAAATGCTGTTTTGAAGTCGCTCAGGACATCAGGTGTAGCCACAACCTGTTGTTAACTTTGGTCTTTTACAACACCAAATATGTGCTTTCTCTCTAGGCAGTATTTGGGTGTTCCCTCTTGGTCCAGCCTCCTGCTGAGTGCACACATTTCTTCTTAATTTAAACACTGGACATAATGAAGTACTTTATCATTACATGGAGCTGCACACATTTCTGCTGCCAGAACCATGGCAGACTTGGCAGCTTTTTCAGTCTGTTGCCCAGCTGCTGCTCATTCCTTGGGCCTGGCTGATAGAGTGTGGAAACAAGATAATCAGATAATCTGGCTGAACTACTTTACTGCATCACGTCTTTATATGCCTGGATGGAGTGGGAAAACACGAGGGTGGTCTCCACATGTGGAGAGCTAACAGTCGGTAGAGAATATTGTATAGTTACACAACATACTTAACTCATGTTTGTCCTATGGCCACTTTTATTATTTCAATAAATGCTGCACTGATTACAGCACAGAGCCAATATGCCACTGTCTGTTTTACATTTCACACCTGAAGTGATTTCCCTCTACGTGGATCAGAGTCCTCCACTTCCTCTAAGACCGGCTTCTCGGTGACTACGGAGAGCTGCTGCCGCTGGTACACCAGCTCCTGTTTGAACTCCTCCTGGGTCTTGGCCTCCAGAAGCTTCTGTCTGAAGGAAATGTCGGAGAACATCGTGGCGAATGTTCTACCGAGTTCAATGGCCGTCTTGGTGCTTTTCTGAAAAAGATGATGAGGAAGTTAAAGAGAGGCATAACAGACTCTGTCTGTTCTGTCAATTGATGATCAATTGATGAAGTATTTTTAAGCTACATTCTGCTAAATATGACGCTTGATATTCTTATTTGATTGTCTCTAACAGTACAAAAATACTGGCTGGGGGATTCTTTAATTTTGACCCTTAATAACAACCTCAAACTGACAAGGGCTGCAAATAATGATTATATTATTATTGATTAATCTGCCTATTATTATCTCAATTAATCATTTGGTCTATAAGATGTCTTAAAAATGCCCATCACAGTTTCCCAGAGCTCAAGGGGTTGTCTTCGAATGGCTTGTTTGTCCAATAAATAGTCAAAAATCCATCACTGTACTATCACAGAAGGAAAACCAGCAAATATTCACATTTTACAGGCTAAAAGCAGTGCATTTCTGGCATTTTTCCTTGATTAATCGACTAATTGTTTAAGCTCAACACCTGAGCCAAGTAAGCCACCAGATTTTTCAAAACAAACAAACAGAAGAACTGAGAGTTGGATCTTACCGTTCTAGGTGGGGCCAGGATGAGGATGACATAGCGAGCCTCGCAGCAGTTGACCCCCCAGTTCTGTGGCCTCTCCAGGCGGGAGATGCAGACATGACGTCTCTGCAGGCTTTTCACATTGGAGCTGAATTGATAAATAATTTATTTTGAATCAGCAGAGTATAAATGATTGATTGTGCAGCAGTCTGTATTGGCAGGTGTAAATTATAGCCCCCCCATTTTTCAAAAAGCAAAAGATTTTTTTGTGTCTTGTCCCTGTGCAGTCAAACTCTCAACTATCAACAGGGAGGTTTTTCACAACATTCACCTACTGAGCTGGAGGCTGGAAGAATTAGTCAAAATAACCCCCTCTCTCATAAATATTATTGTAGATGAACTCACAGGATACAAAGCCAGGACTGCTGGTAACGAATGCCAGTGGAAGTCGCAGTCACACCCTGAATGGTCTCTGACAGAAGGTGAACTGTGGGGAGCATAAAATAAAGCTTTAATGTTGACACGTTAAGCAGCCTTTGTAGCAAACGCTTCAGAGTGCACGTCTAACATGTTTTGCTCACCATCAAACTCCTTCCCTCCTGCGTCTGTGAACAGTGAGTTCATGACCTCGTCCACATCACAGCTCCCGTGGCCGTCCTCCGCCACGTGATTTAACATTCGCCTCAGGACCTCGTCCAGAGTGGCAGCTTTCTCATCCAAGAGGATGCTTGCCTGGGCCAGGAAGCTGTCCAGGTCTCTGTGGGCACGCACTTCCTCCTGGAAGTTCATTGGCTTCACATACTAGTGTGAGCCAAAAACAAGTGACATTTGATTGATGGTGAAATAGGTGAGATGTTAAAGGTTCATTGTCTGATTTTTTCTGACTGTTTATTGCCCAGCTGCAAGTAAATCCACACATTTCCTCCCCAGCTCACTGCTGATGCTTTCAGATTTAGCACGGTTCTCAGTAAACACCAAGTGTGAGCTGGGTAAAAAGTTGGGGATTTTAGCTTGGAAAAATAATCTTTTACCTGGCGTATACTCTGTGGTAAAAATGTCAAATGCTTCAAAATACTTCTGCAGTAAATTATTATGACATAAAAAAGAGAGCAAATCTTACTTTTCTTGTTGTATTTAAAAGCCCAAACCCAGGACAGTCAGGATCTGCAAATAAAAGCAGGAAATTTATACTTAAACTGACAACATTTCTACTTGAACACACCGTCTCCAACCCCTAATCTCTGCTCTAATCCCCACTGCAACTTGTTCCTTCATACTTCAAAAGTTATTCTTGGAAAATACTAAAGTATAGAATTCATTCTCTCTGGTATTAATAGTTAATAGGGAGCATTAGCTGCCAGCTCGTGTCCATGAACTTTGTCTCAGTTATTATGAGTCAGGGAATCAGAGCTGACACACATGATTTCCTAACTGCAGAGGCTGCAAATTATGCTCAGACAATGAAAGAGGAGGATACAACCTAATAGCACACCACTGCGATGAGCTACTTATCTGTATTGTTGAATGATGAAGGCATTTGTTCACTCTAGCTTATATTTATTCATAGAACAAATGTAATAATGATAATAGTTTAGTTCTAATTTAAACACACACACACACCTGAAACACTGATCTGGATCTGGTTGTCATAGATGTGGCCCTTGTGAGTGACAGGTGAATCTTGCCCACAATCCTCCTGTTCCCCATCCTGCAGCTCTGTGGATAAAAGATGAATGGTCACAGTCGAGTACCAACCAAGTCTCAGGTTATATGTTACATACAGTACTGTAATTTCAACTGAGGAGGAGTTTTTTTTCCTGTAGTACTATTAAAATTCACTTTACAACTGAGTTAAATAACTAGTCATAATAACGGCCTAACAGTGAGATAAACCAGCTCTTTGTATCAAGGTTAAGATGCTATGCCAGCCACATTAATAGTGTCTCCAGCAAGGGACAATTTGTTTTCGCCTCCCACCACTCTGCCATCTGTTGACAAGCACACAGCGAGAGGGAGAACGAGAGACCCAATAAAAAAATCCCCCTTAAACCAGACATGCAGCAATATAACAATAGCAGCCCCTCGTAAATTCCTTAATTGTATAGAAGATGAATATGGCATCTCGACTGCCAGTTTTATGAGTGGAGAAAGAAACAGCCACAGAATTACAGAATTAACCTTAACCCTTCATGAGTAAAGTTTTGAGCTATGATTATTCCCTCTTCCCATCACTGACTCAGAGATCATCTGCCTCGTTATTTACCCATTAATTAACCTCTAAACACATCAGTGAAGGGACTGGCTGTGCTCACCAGCATGTGAAATGGGTCATCTGTGAGCAGCGAGAACCATTTGCATTAGCATAAACAACTGTTGCAATAAATTTACATGTGAAATACTGCTGTACTCTCCCTGGCATCCTGGAGGAAAACATCTGAATAATGTTTTCTGTGCTAGCAAAGCAGATCCTATCAAGAACATAAAAGAGCAGGAACCATGCTGAGAAAAGCAATAAAAGTGAATATAATATGTATTGCTGCAGCTACGCACCCATCTCTTGGAAAACATATCCATTCTTGGACCTCCCGGTGGATGGAGCGTCTGTAGGAGAAAAGACAAATATGATATTAACACAATTTAATGGTAAATGAAACACATCAAATAAAAGATTCATTATTTTCCCACCACATTTGCTCCTGGTGGTGTGAAGCATTTAGACCACCAAGTATAAAAATATTTCATCTTAGAGGATTTCTTCTGTGTGTCTGATCAAAGGTTTCTGTTGATTGCAGTAGACATGGAGTCATGATACCACTGATACAACTTTTTATTTTATGCCCTTAGAAGAGAGTCGACAGCAGAGAGATGATAAGAAATAAGCAGGGCAGGAGAAGGGGATCACAATGCAACCAAAGTCTCAGCCAGACTCAAACACGTGACGGTTGAGGCCACCATGGCACGCCAACACCATAACATCTTAAAAATAAAACATGAATAAAAGCACTGAAATCCCTTCACTGCCG
Organism: Enoplosus armatus; assembly: GCF_043641665.1. NCBI lineage: Eukaryota > Metazoa > Chordata > Actinopteri > Centrarchiformes > Enoplosidae > Enoplosus > Enoplosus armatus. The sequence continues at coordinate 17,438,026 of NC_092189.1, forward strand.
ACCTAATGTAGATGTTTGACACAGACACAAACTGACCAGCACATGCTGATGAAACTGCGTGAAACTGGACTCCATGTTGACCGACACAGTTTGACCCCGTAGTTTCTGCCCTATGCAACAGTAGCTCCCCACTTCACAAGCAACAAAAACAGTCAGTCAGTCACCAGCTGGCTTCAACCCTGCAGGAAAATGTCCACTCTTTTTATCTGCTCCCCTTGAACACAGATGGATTTTACATTAAAAAGCTAGCTAATTATCCATGACATCTGAGCTTGTTCAATCATTATTGCCAGCGTGACACAGATGGTCAGACCTGGAAGACCTTTAAAGTAACGTGACACATTACATATTATATAAATTATGGAGGTAGAAAGTGGATGTCTGTTATGGAGGTGTTGAAGAGGACAACACGTGCTGAGAAACTGAAAAGAGACCCCTTCGCTCTCAGTTACAACAAAAATCTGACACCAGCTGTGTCTGATGTTTGTATAGGCGGTCATGTATCTGTGAGACGTTGCTGCAGCTGTAGAGACGAGCTCTTCCTCGCCTGAGGCAGAGACTGGCTCCAGGGGCTCCCGAGCAAGGCTATATCTCAAAGCAGATTAGACAGAACATTCCCAGGCCTCCTCCACTTCACAGGAGTCTGCACAGACAACAGGGTGCCTCACAGCTTATGCAACAAGCTGTTTGTACCAGAGGCGGGAGTGTGGAGAATGATTTAGTCTGCCTTGATTGAGACCTTTACAGTGTTGTCTTATAAAGATAAAGGTCAAGTTTATTGTAAATACTCCAGTATATCTTATCAGACTGACTCCCACTAAACAATAATGCCACACACTTTTCTCATCAGTTCCGACAATAAGATTGGTGTGAAGACATAAAGTGTTTCTACAGGCATGTGGGTTACGATGGCTCATGCTTGTGGGTTTCCTGTTCAAATGCAGGCTGACTTCCTCACACTTACACTGCAGTCTTGCGGCATTGACAGCGACAGCAGTGTCAGTCAAGCCTGAGTTTTGTCCACAAGGGGCACCATAACTTTGACATTGACACTACTCCTTAAAATAGTCTGCTTTCTGACCCTGTTAGTGAACTATTGCCAAACAGGTTATATCAAAATCCCTCTTTTTCCCTCTTTCTGTAAAACATTTGAACATTTTTGATAACTCATTTTGAACTTGGGTGCACATCTATTAATTTATCCAATCAAACGTGACTTGGGGCGACTAGCTAACCCCACCCTTCATATAAAACAGCTCTTCATCGTGGGCTCTGGCAAAGCAAAGCAAAATAATGGGTTAGAGGTGTGTGCTTGGATCTCAGTTGGCAAAAACTGAACCCAAAAGCGAATGGCTGTGCTTTAATTTATTAAGTTCCTCCCTCGTCCTCCTCCTCTTTATCTAACAACACAGATGAGGGAGGTGTGGCTGGAGGCCAACAGACCTCTACAGATCTGTACTGCTCCATGTTTGTTCAGACATGTCCACATTTGAGCAAAATAAGTCAGAAATACGTCACAGTACTCAATACAAAGACACCCTGACTGCTGTTTCACTGTGACTTGACAATGTTTGATAAAATATGTGCTCCAGACATGAGTGTAAATAGTTAGTACATTTTATTTTCTCCCAAAATGTTAAAAATTGTTTGGTGTCTTACAGAACTTTAACTCTGGCAGACCAAACTGACAAACAAGGCTAATTTAAAGCCTTAGGCATGTTTTATTAATCCGTGCCACTCTGCTGTCTGTGGGCAGAGGATGTCCTTGAGCAATAGGAAGAACAGAAGAATCGTTGTTTGGGTCTCTGGGAACAAGTGCACCGAGCTACAAAGCTGAGAAGTCTGTGCTGAACTGTACATGGTCAGGCCCTCAAGGCAGAAGGGACATGATGTCCGTGGATTTAAAGCGCCTTTGCAGATTTTCTTTTAAATTTTCATTTGTGTGCTTTGTTGTAAAATATGTTATTCTGTGCTGTTATAACATATGTAAAAGCTTTATTGATGAAGCTTAATCAACCTTATCAGCTCTGTATTTGACTCTGTGTACTCTGTAGGTCACAATGTACACATTCATATATCGAAATAAAGCAAATAACAGGAAGTGGGAACTGAAGCTCATTCCACTTCAACACCTCAAAGGCTGACGATAAAGACTTCCTGATGTTTGTTCATCCAGCACGATGGATATGACCGCTGGACCAACAGTAATCATAGTCACACAGGTTACACTTTAAAAGCCAGAGTACACATCTGAAGGGGGGTTTTTTCTCACTTAGACATCAAAGATGGTTAGACATATGGCATGAATCTGAATTTGGAAGATCACTTAAAACCTGCATAATGGCTGTAAACCTGAAGATACTGATACTGTAGGTTTTATACAGCTTCTATCTTCATTCATTCATTGCAATGAGTTATACTGACACATTATCTTCAACTTCAACCAGAGAAGGTCTCAATTAAAAGTGGAAAGCCATGAAGTTTGCCAGATTAGAATATTAGACATTTTTCTGCTAGATAATCTTCTTAATCCTTGACCCAAGAAACTTCAAGTAGGACTTTTTAACCCATTAATGCCACTGAGAAGAAAATACATTTAAACTCATTGTGTTGCAGGGCTGCAACTAATGATTATTACTGATTAATCTGTCGCTTATCTTCTCAATTAACTGACTAATAGTTTGGTCTGTAAAATCATAACATGGTAACATCTTCAAACCACTAGTTTAGTCCGACCAACAGTCCAAAACCCAAACATGTTCAGTTTGCATCAGACTGAACATGTTTCAGACAAAGAAAAGCAGCAAAGAAAAGCAGCAATTCCTCACATTTGAGAAGCTGGACTCATTGACGTTTGACAATTTTGCTAGAAAAAATTAAACGATTATCAAAATACTTTCCAATTCATTTTCTGTCGAATCATTGTTTCAGCTCTAGTGTGTTGGATATCTGGTGTTATTGTTGTATTTTGCAAGTGGCATGACAAAAGAAGAAATGCTGCTAACATGACGCTATAGTAGCATAAAGTTAATAGACTTTCCCACAAAAACAGAACATTTAACCAAATACGTATATTTAAATTGGTTTAATGTACTTTTCTGGAGCGTCCCCGGTGTGGTACTACAAGAGTGTTAAAACAGATGCTTAAAATGATCTGTTGTAAAAACCTTCCATGACAGACAAGTGTAGCATTTATTGCCATATTGTAAATATTGACCCATTTCCTTTGCTTTTGACTCTCTGGCTCTCCTGGCAATAAAAGCAATAATCAAGACATAAACTGTTTAAATAGCACCCAAAGAAGCAGGCAAATAAAATAGAATTGTAGTGCTATGAAATGATTGTGCTTCTAAAGATGAAAGCCTGCAGTATATGTGCTATAAAAGCTATTTTCTAGATGCTAGCAGCACACACACACACATACTATAGAGAGGGTTTCTCCACGTGTTTGACACAGTTGGCTCAGGTTTCACCATGAAAGACCTTCTCACCCCACTCCACCCCTGTAAAACTTACCAGATGGCACAAAATGGAGGACCTTTTTGGCTTCCATGTTCTCCAGTTATTTAGGTGAGACGCTTTCCAAAGGTCAACCCATCATCATTCTCTCTGCTCCCAAACACCCTGCACTCACTGGTGATCTCTTCTCAGTATCATACCTCACACACACACACACCCCCCACACACACACACACACATGTTGAGGTAAAATCACCTCCCTGCACCTCCTCCAGCAGCACATGGGTTTGAGGGAGGAAGTGGGAGGGCAGGAAGAGAAGCCATGGGCGTGGGAGGGGTGTATGTTTCTGCTGGGTCCTTGTGCCTATATGAAGTTGAATATACGTAGCTTAACATAAATAAATAAATAAATAAGCGAATAGGGTTTGGTGTTTTGGTATCAAAGATTTCTGGCTCCTATTCACCTGATTTTACTTGATACTTTTACATAAGAAAGTCCGCCTTGTAGCTAACTTTGTTAAGTTTGTTAAGTTTATACACATTTATTTTACTGCTTTGCTTCAGGGCTTTCGTATTTATGGCGTATTTTGAAACATAATACATGTATTATTCTGCTTAATCATTGAACAAATGTCCTGTCTGTGGTATGGAAGTGACTTTCATACACAGGATGGGTAGAATGCAAATATGCATCTGTGCTAAGTCATCTCAAAATGAGTCAAATCATTTAAAATGATTAACTCTTTTCCTTCTTTTTATAGTCTTGTTTGTTAATTCATATTTGAGACCTTGATGTTAAGATTAGGTTAGAGGTTCCTATGTGGATGGGTCAAATACAAATGTGTCAGTTTTATGTTTCATCTGAACATTTTCATTGTGGGAAGGAGGTTAAAGGGGGAAAATGAGAGATAAAAAAGAAAAAATCTTTTAAAACTTTTCTTAACTTAAAAAACTTTTCAAACCTCCAGCCAGCAAACGTTCAAGAATCGAATCTGAATAACAGTTTGTCTTTGCTTCTTTCATTATTTCAAATATCCATGTGAAGATTTTTTATGTGATTATAGCATTTCAACTATTTTGATGACATGTTTCTGTTTGTATAAAATTGGTGTTTCTATACATAGTGGTGTTAGCAACACAATAATGGACAAAAATAGATATTTCACTTTACCTTTAGCAACACTTTAAACAGTTCCATAACTGAACCTACAACAGACTACTAAAACTTTAAAGTCTATGGAGTTTTTCTCTTAAAAATAGAATAGGGTACCTTTAACTATAAATATCACTTCAATCATTCTCAAGGTAGACACTGAGGAAGGCAAATGTCATGTGTGTCAATGTGTTGATATGTATTTCAGTGACTCAACTTTTCCCTCTGACATTATGTTTGCACAGATCTGTGTGAAATCTTCAAAACTGCTGCAACCTCTAATAAATGCACTGTGTGAGGAACAAGCAACAGGCTGCTCTGTCAGACCTTGTCAAGCGTAGACTGCAGTGAAGCTGAAGCCAGATGCAATAACAGACACAAACAGACCTGGTAAGTTTAAAAGAAGAGCCTGTTTCAAAGCTCAAAGTAAAGACACACTGCCCCCAGCAGTTAGACCATAAACTCACTGTCACACCAGCTGCTCAGGAGAAAAAGGTAGAAAATGGTTCTCACAGATGAAGGGAAACATTCATGTAAATGTTCATCTTTGTCAGTTACGTCACACAAACATGGCAACTAATGAAGTAGAAAGCATGAACGGTGCATTTCTTGACACGATGACATGATTCAGTAAAGAAAGTGGTCAGTGTGCTGGTTTTAAGATATCTAAAAGATAACTCTCCTTACCAGAGCATGTCTGTTCGTTAGTGTCTCATCATTATCTACTATATAGTTCTTGATCCAGAGTTTCCCAAAAGGAAGGGAAATAGAATACAATGAACAGACCATAGTACACAACATAATGTACCATAAGAATAACATCTTGAAATCAGAATTACATTATTATTTCTATTTTTTACTCTCTAGCAGGAGCGACAAACAACTGTCTGAATGGCTGTCCTAAAAAATCTTGTAAGAGTTGATTTGATTGAATAAAGCAGAACTGATGGAGGCAAAGTGACACAACTGTCTCTTGTTTATGCACACTCTGATGTTTGTGATTGAGTTTGGCTCAGCCCAGCCTCAAGGAACAAACTCCACTTATTTCTTTTGATGGCCCGCATGTAGGAGGAATGTAATGATGTGTTTTCATCTGACAAATTGGTAGACAAATTTAGTTGTCAGGGTGGAATTTTAATATAAGCGGCGAAAAAGAATTGACCTCTGCAAGAATAAGTGGCTTTCTGCAGGGAATCCAAAAGAAATAGTCCTTGTATAAGCTGGTGACTTTCTCCTTGTGGATTCCTTCCATTGAATTCCTAATTGCATGATGTAATTACTCACATTATACCTGCCTGTTATTTTTCTAGAAGTTACAAGCCTTGTAAAACTTTACAGGCTCTTTTTAATTGTCATCAAAGGCAGTTACAAAACACACCTTTGGTGCTCAGTAAATTTTTATCTCATACAAGGCAGCTTGAGTTTTGATGAGTGGGTGGATACAAACAAAATAAACCAAGTCTCCAGATAGGAAAAGTTCTTGATTATAGAGAGTAAGAGAATTGGGACATAGGGTTAGCTGGCAACTTTCAAGACAATCATGACTTGGCCCAAGGCAAAAAACAAACAAACAACAAACAAAAAAGTAAAAGTACAGGCATGACTGTTCCCATGTTTGCCATGAGATGGCAGCACAGTCGATCGTTCAGAAACAGCCAGGCTCTGACTCAGTTGAGGATTCAATAATAAGAAACTGTACTTTTCATGTTGTGTACTCGCTTTAAAGGTCACACACCACAGAGTCTCTGCTGGATATAAGTGACTTTTCTTGGTGAAAGATGCCAATTAAGAGTGAAACTGGACATAATGGAAACATTTCTCACACCACAGTGCACCTTGTTTGTAGTTGTACAAGTTGTACTTTTCTATTTTTATGTGTTTGTTGGATGATTGCAAATGCTTTGGAGCTACAGAACCTTTATATTTTGTACAAGTTTTTGCTTGTCCTGTTAACTACACATAGAGTTTGAAAAAAACACACATGTTGGGAGATGGTACTAATTTTGAATTAGCTGGAGGAAATGGACACATGTTGTTAACGGATCAACTGAACTTAAAGAGCTTATTCACTGCTTATGGTTCTAAATAAAAAGCATGCTGACATCTGAATAGACTGCACACATTACCCTCAGACAACTCCCTGTCCCACTCATACACAGATACATGTACATGCAGTGTGTATTGTGGACTTTCATCACTGGTATAACAATAAGTCAAACAGTGACCATAGCATCACCAACAAAGAGGCCAAGAAAGCAATAAAATGCTGCATTAATAAACTAATGTTCTGTGGTCAAAGGGTTCATTCCAAGTACACAATGAGTTTAGTTTAGTCTGCTGTGAAACATTAATCAAACGCTGTGAGCACCTGAGGGTCTGAGGGAAACACACACACACAAGAACACCTGAGGGGCATTATCAGAGGAACACAAAACACAAGTGTGACATTTGCGTTATTGGTTATAAAAGCAACAACACATAATGTCTCTTAATGATAAATATTCAATTACAATATGCAGAAAGGCCTTTGATCAAAAGTAGTTTCATAATCCAGCATTGGATGACATATAAGAGCTACTGGATGAATCTGTTGACAATATTTTACTGACTGAGAGCTACAAATGTGTAACAGAGTGCATGGCAAAGCTTACTGTGATCCTTTTTTGCAGTCGAATATTAAACATGGGCACATGTGTGGACAGACTGTGCAGTGTGATTATTATTCATACTCACGAGCCAGGAGAAATTTCTGTGATAACCTGATTGATTCTTTCTCGAATAAAACATGAGATACTGCCTCAAAATGTCCTTGTTTATTCTAAATCAATAACTGTGATTTGACACACCCCTGTATGCATTTGTCTAACAAAAATGACAAACAAGTCCAACACAAACACTTTTCTGTGCTGATTCTGTAAATCTCTGAATTAATTATTGTTTAAATTGATGTGCTGCCTTCAACGTTCACACTGTGACCTTCGTCCATGAAGGTCATCACATCTACAACCAACAGCTTTCACTGTATATCACTCTAAACAAGCAAAATGAAAAATGCATGTGAGTGAATGCACACAATAGTGCCCTGAGTGTGCATTCACTCGCATGCATATTTCAGATTACAGGGGCACTATTTCATCACACATTTGCCAGAAATTATATTTGTAAATGAATTAAAATGATTTAAAAGTGTAATAATAGTTTCTTTAGTATACTTTTATGAGTGAAAACAAGCCAAACATTTCCTGGTATTGTACAATCCTCTCATCTGGTGCTCCCACAAAGAAAAGAACAAACACTAATGGTCATTCACAGATACTCATGTTTGACTTTGATACAGTTTTATGACCCTTACCTTCAGAAAAATGATTCAAAGTGACTCCTGGAATTTCCTCAGCTTCCTTGTTGGTCTTCATCAAGCTGGGATTCTTGCAGTGTAGCCAAAAATCTGTGAGACTTTGGATATGGCAATGAAAACTCTATAGAGAGCTGAGAGCGGATAAAGTGGTTCCTGTGTGAGAGTTGCAGCATGAGTGGTGTTGCAGGCAGGCCCACAGGTAGATGGGAATGAGTCACTACCAATGAATAACACCTTAATGTCCTCCCTGCCAATCACAGTGAGGCTGACTTTATGTGCAAAAGGTAATGTGGAAGGTGAAGACTTTGGGGGAAGAAGAGACAAAGAGAATGGGGGGGGGGGGGGGGGGGGCAAGAGATGGGGGAGGAAAGTGTGAGGAAACTCCTGCTGAGACTCTTTGACATTTCAATGTGACCATCCTATGAGGCGTTTACAACTTTACTGTTATGTTAAACCATGACTGCAACCATAGTGTCTCCTAGCAAAGTGTTTATCTCTATGATTCATTGCAATGTTCATGCTATTCAAAGGGCTCAATTCAAGGACCTGTATGTATTAGCTCTACTTAAAGGCAATTATTACTGTGAGTGCTACTGAACACTTATATAATACAGGGACAAGACCTGAAGTTATGCACTTGAACAGTGTGCATATACGCATACAGAATCCTGTTGTGCCACATGTTGCTGAAGGGGTCCATGTGAAGTCAGTCAAGCAGGAGAAGAATGTATGTATATTCAGTCGCCACAGTCTGTATCAAAACAATCTTACAATATCCCATCCTACTTTCTTTGATGTCTTGTCCGACTTCATCTGAAGTCAAAAGTGTTTATAGCTGTTCCAAACGGCCACACTCGGGGTGGGTTTAAAAGCTAGTAGTCATAGAGAGGGGGGAGATGCAAAGATCCTTTAAATATGGGGACACTGGTGCACATTTTCAGATAGGCATTCATAGTGCTGCACTTGTTTGTACACTTTGAAAGTGACATAAATAGTTGTGTAAGTAATGAAATTGTTAGATACAGGCAGCCCTGCTACCACAACCCATTACTCCTTAAAAAATGGATCCCACACTTCACTAAATGCAACTTGGTAGCTTGTTTCTTTAGACCCTCCCTGCCTGATAAAAGCTCACATCTTTCAAACCACACATCCTTTGGTTGTTACACAGGTCTCCAAGCCCAAGTCAATAACCCGGATGACATCATCAGGGTTATTTTCTCAGACTTGTCAAAGCTCCTCCAGAGGCACAGAAGACTTTATATGATAGTGTTCTTCATTATGACTAAACAGATCTAAATGTGGAGTGCCCCTTTAAGCCATCTCTTTACCTCATCTTGAATTAAAGGTTTAGTCTCTATCAGCTGTTTTGTTGTATTTTCATGTTGTAATTCCTTTACAGTCTTGACATTCCTGCCCAGCAGAGAGATACAACAAAACACTGGTGGGTCAAGATGGTGAGCCATGACTGATGGACACAGCAAAAGCCTACATGATAAAGAAACAGACCCTGTAAGCACTTAACAATAGGGCACATTTTATTTTAATGCCAGCATGGTATTTTAGTCATACTTATATTGTTGTTAAACATAGATGCAATAGTGAAACAGTGATGCATCTCATGTAATACAGCGAAATGGGAAACATTTTAAAAGATGACTTGTGTATCAAGTATTACAATATACATGTGTTATCAGCTCAGCAGGTGATCTAGTGACGAAGGAGAGATCACTTCCATTATATTTTACTTATGAACATGTACACAAGATGGGATTTAATTAGCTCAAATTAAACATCACTTTTCTATACTGTGAGGTAACATCTGTTCGTATACGTAATAAAGTTGCAGTAGATGAGATACATGTCACACAGATGCTACTCCCATATGCAGTCCACATGAATTCACAGCAATCATCTACCTTCATGTGTAATATGTCACTTATTGTGTCAGCTTCCTCACACTAACATCACATGCAGCAGAGTGAATGTATTCCCATTGCACAATATCTCTTTTCCACTCAACTCAAATCCTCCTTGTATGTGTAAGAAGTTATTTCAGATGCAAATGTGTTCCAATTATCACCTTTTTTTTTTTTTTTTTTTACCTGATTCTCACTTTTGTCCCCTAAGGGTTTTGCGTTCTCTCACGTTGCAGTGTGGGAACACAGGTTTTATTGAGCTCCAACAGAGTTACATAGTTAGTGATTGCTTGAACTTACTGACTAAAAACAAAAAAGGCAACATAATTCAAATGGAAGTCTTTCACACCAAGTTATTAAATTGTTCTCCTGCTGTTCATGACACAGTCAATATGACAAGTGATCCAAATTGCTTTGACTGCAGTAACGATTACCTCAGGCTAAAATGTAGGATGTGAAAATGCGACAAGAAACTACTAAAAATTCAACAAAGCCGAACACCTACCCCGAACCCTAACCCTAAGACCAGGAGCATCACCAACATAACCATAACCTCTATTAAAGACAGCTTTACCTCAAACCACACCAGAGTTAGATGTTCAAGACATATCAGAGAGGCCAGTACCAGCTCAGCTGAGCGTTTGAGTTGCAACCTTAGAATGATGAGGGGGAAAAGAGCAGATTCATAGTGAAACTTTAACATGAAGTGATGGAAAGGCCAAGAGTGAATGTATATTTGGTCGGCAAGGCAAATACTGTTGGTACCTCATACTGAAGGGGACATGATTATGTATGGATGGCAATCCATCCAACTGTTGTCAAGACATTTCTCTCAAAAGCACAAATGTGAACCTCATGGTGGCCTCTGTGGACCATGAATGTTGATGAAAATTTATTGGTAATAGCTGTTGAGATGTTTCTGTCTGGACCAGAGTGGTGGACTGACCAACATTGCCATCCATAGAGCCACATTGGTAGTGTAGCTAAAACCCACCAGAGAGGAAGTATAAAGGTGTATGACTTGCGTATGATGCTTGACTGCATAAGATATACATACATGCAGTTACATGCATGATAACAACATTCTCTTGCGCAAAATCCAACAAAGTCTTTATTTATAGTCTTATTACATGAGAGAACAATGGTTATGCATTGTAATGCTAGTTCACTGAATATTTCATTAGTAAATTCCACTTCTCAGAAAATATGCTCCTTAGTTACCTCAATTCAGTTTGTTACTTTATGAAATACAGACATGGAACAGCGATTTGCATTTATAAACCTGTGTAATGTATTGTAACATACCATGACAGAAGATGTGGTGTGACAGTAAGTTCCATTTAATAAGTTAAATGATTATTCAATGTCATGACGTATCTTATGTTAAATTTACACTAACAAAGACCATTTTGTGCTATGGTGCCTTCTTCTGCAGCCTCAAACAATCAGTTCTGGAGATCACGTGTGTGTCATTCTGAACAAACATCTCAAACTTTCCATCTCTACGCAGCTGGATATTGTCAGAGCAAGTTTCCCCGCCTCATCCATGTGCAGGAATCTAACCAGACAACCATACCAGATGAGATATTCATTGGGACAGATATTCATTTAATTTGTCTGTGGGAATTGAAATGACCTGGCATCATACGGTTTGGCCTGTCACATGATAACAAGCAGCCTCATTATATAATTCACTGGCAGTGGACTCTTCCAAGTCATGGTTTAGGATTAAGCCGTTATAGTTCACTTTGAGTTCCCTGGTTCATTGAAACCTGTTTAATTTGCTGTGATACAGAACACTGAATCTCTCAAGGGTTTAGATTTACGGTAATTTCTTCACAATGTTCCCAAAACGCACGATTGCTTAATGTATTTTTCCAAATATGATCTAAGTTGCTACCTCGGCAGTTGAGAGAAAGCAATCGAGGTCGGCAGGGGGCATCGAGTTCAGTAGGGGGTGTGTGCAGTGAATAATGCCAGAAAGAACATTTTGTTTCACAGAACTAAGAGCATCTTTATTTCATTCTTTACACTCAAGACCAAAGATACCAACACCAAATCCTCCCACATGTGGAATTCTGCATATTTAGGAGGCCATTGGATGTATTTTGGGTAGCTGGTAGATAGATAGGTAGTAGATTTAGACAACAAAGCCATTATAAAATGGTAAACTCTTGTAAAATCAACATACACAATACTATTTAATCACTTCTCTGCGGTTCAGTATTTCACAATTTAAAGTGTGTTGTCAAGCTGCCAACACAGTAAACCAGGTCCCTAGAAATAGTTAATCTGTATCTGATTGTTCCAGGATGAGCACTGAGTTAGTCATGTACAAACTGTTTCCTTCAACCCAAATTATCATAATACACCAGCAACATCTGACATGAAACAATAGAGGTAGTTTTTATTCCATGTTTTGGAAGGTTGTGTGATTCTTACTGCTTATTTCAACCACCATTTCCACTTGGTGCATATTTATCAACTTCACAAGAGTAGACATCATATCAGCATTCAATCATACTTGTCCATTCAAAATATGGACATTGATATAAACCTGTCCCCTTGAATCAATAATCAAGCTAACAGCTTAAAAAGTGGACTTTATGTCCAGGTGTAAGGATTTTTAACCTACTCCCTTACTGACTTCATCAGTACCAATTGTCCAGATGTGGTGGCAGTGTCGCAGCTCCTGGAAAGCCAATATAGGAGGTTGAGAAAATAACTCTCTCTTGAATGTGAGTGTAATTCTGGATTCATTTTAGCCTACAGTAATATTTTTAATAACACTTAGTGGGTTCTATATATATATATATATATATATATATATATATATATATATTAATGCCAACAAACCTTTCGTTGTTCTATTGTTAAATTTACAGCGCGCTCAATTTTAATTATCCAGTACAGTAGAAGATCATGTTGCTGCAATACAGCTTCCGGCCACCAGTGGCAGCACTGAGGTCAACCAGTCCAGTGGGTGAGAAACGAGAAACTGAGAAAGGAAGAAACTATGCGCCATCTTGGATTTTAAACAGGTTGTATTGAGTTTAATAAGATTTACCTGCACACACCTAGAATAAACCGTGTTTTCGATACTTTACACACACCTGTCATCGACGTGAATTCTTTTGAACTGTTGCCGAGCAATTAGTCTGTCATTCGGCGGGTTCGTATTTTCAACATTGGTCCGACAAGCAACTTTTATTAGATCTAAATGTTTGTTATGCTTCACCTGGGTAGCAATCCAGGACCGTGATAGGTAGTATGATGCTTATGGGTACAGGTGGACTTCAAAATGTGCGGGTCATTACTGTTGCCTGTAAATTGTTGTTATGGCAACACAGCGCTTTTACAAACGGACTGTTTGAGTGACATCTCCAACGAGTATCTCTCTCTGTTGTCACTGTTGGCTTTGAACTGGCGACTAACTTCAACGACTTGATTGCCCAGTGTGCTCACACAACGTCCAGAAGATGCTCTCCTAAAGGTAAGACCCATATTCCATTAAATATGTGCAGTGTGTGATACAGTTTGTTGGTCAGATGGTTGCTAATTGTGGCATGATGTTTCTTTGGCTTGTTGCACAGCACCTGGTGCTTCTCGTGAACATACTTTCTCTTCCACAATCATCTTCGTAAACGTTATTCTCATTAACTGCACTTGACACTCCCGTACAAGTACCTCGAAATTGTACTTAAATACTTGACAGTTATCTGTGTTTGGTAGCTGGAGTTATATTAATTGCGGAAGTAGAAAGTGGTGGGCTGCAGCAGTCATTCAGATGGTCTAGCATAACTTAGCTTAAATTAGATGTGCAATTTTTTTCACAGCTTTTTCTGCAGTGATTTGACATTTAGGCCTGATGTTTGTATGCACAGTAGAATAGTAGAATTTTGCAATTTACACTGGCTTATGTACAGTAGATCTATGCTGTTTACCATAGTACTTTAGTAATACTACTAACTGGTTAAATATAGTAATGTTTTCTGTAACTGTAAATAAGTCATTTTGTACAATGAACATTAGAATCTATGGTGCCCTTGGGGTTGACGGCAGACTATTAATGATGGTCAACCGATATCACCTGACTGACCTGAATGTCAGCATGACATTCACAGCTGCAAAGTGGCATGCTGACACCTTTGGGGCCCTTACACTGTCCTGATGAAGCTCCTCACTGACAAGGGAAAGAAGTGGCAGGTAAATGTGTTTGTATTAGCAGTGACAGAAATAGGAGATAACGATAGATAAGTATTACTTGTAGCTAATAATAACAAATATAACAGATAACTGTAGCTAACATTTATCACATTATTGCTTACCCCCCAAAATTAAAGCACTCATATATTTTCATTTGGGAGAGAATATTACTTAAAAGTGTGTACCAAGCCCTCACTGATAAAACAGCCAACAATTTGCACTGGCAGTGAAGCAGCAGGGCCTGTTAATGTGCCTACCACTGGCTACATGCCAGTGAGGCACAGCAATGGGCACCACAGTGGACAGATTGAGTACAAACTGTGCTCATCTGCAGCTAAACATAACAAGTAAACATAACATGATCGCTGGACTGCCCATGAAGTAACTTGCAGCTCTCGGATGTAACTTTTTCTTAAAAGCGACTACTGTGCAGTTTACAGAGTTAATGAAAGTGCATGTGGAGAGTCATCTTTATTGCTTTCCTCTGAAGGAGGAAAACAGAATGACCTTATTGTGCCTTTTCCAAGCTATCGCTGAAGCGTTAACTGTGAAAATCAAATCACACCATGGTGAAAAACAATTCCCATGTCCCAAAAGTCTGCTAGACTGTGCAATAACGGGGGGAAAAAAACAAAGAAGACAGGGAGTTGGAACTAGTCATACCTGTGGAGAAGAAACAGATCCTAGAAGTGCGGCAACTGAGTAATGATTAGCACCTTGGAGGGCACAGTCAGGTGCTAATTTGTCATTAAGAATTAGAGCCTGAAAATGATCTGTGATGTAGGTTTCTGTGAAATCTGGCTCTAAGGGATGGAGCAACTTCTCTCTGTCTTTGTATGTTTTCAGAATTATAATAATAATAATAATAATATAATGTTGTGAAAATTCTCCTGGTCGTTTGTAAGTGCATTCATACTTTATGGGCGCCTTACACGGATTTCATGACCCCCAGTTTGCTTACACTTTGAATACAATATTTGGACCCATTTTCACTTCTAGGCTAACTCTCTGGTTTGCTGGTTCGTTGTTAAAACAATGTGATCCTCAGATCAATTGGATGAGTTAATGGAACACTGACTAATCAATCATAAATTATAGAGAGTGATCAGCAGGTGTTTGAAATGTGTTGCTTCAGCTTTTATATTTATAGCCTAAATAGCCTGTTTGCAGTTTGGTTCATGTTTCTGATAAGGGAGGGTGTTATGAAGAGGTCGCCGGTGCTTTGGAGTTAATGAGCAATAATTAGGTAATCAATGACCCTGGACTCTGTTGACCCTTCCCGAGATGCTACCGCTCTGTCTCCAGCAATCTAGTTTGAACAGGATAATAGACCAGAGCGGGACTGAGTTGTGAGCTTCACAAAAATGGAGACATAATGACACTGATAGGTGACATATTTTCTGGTTGAGCGGGCCTGAGGCAGCGAGGCAGCACTAATAAGGTGACTGGGAGAAGTTTGATCAAGGTAGTTTGGCTGAGCAACTGACTGTTCTGTGGCACAGAAAGGTTGAGAAGAAGTTCCTGCCAGCTTCGTAACATGAGAAAATATATATATATATATATTTATATATATATATATGTATACATGTTTTTTTTTGTTTTTTTCATTAATAGTTGTATATTGAGGCCTTGGTTTCCCATCAGCCTTCTCTGGTAGTAAAAGACACAGCTTGCAAGGAAAATAAGAATACTGAATTATCAAGTCAAGTTAATTTAACTGAATTCAATTTTAAATGTTTTATTAATTATTATTTAATTTAATTAAATGTTTATTCTATAAATTTGTGAGAAATGCCTGTCACAATCGTCAAATTTCTTGTTTTGTCTGAATGGTCTAAAACCCCAAAATATTAAATTTACAATTATATATATCTTCACATTTGAGAAACTGGAGAATGGTTAGCGTTTTTGCTTGATAATTTATCTAAACAATGAATTGATTATCATGAGTCAATTAATGGACTAATGGTTTCAGCTCTGAAATATATTATATCAGCCTGAGCCTGACTCACACTTTTGTGTGTGTAGATACAATTAAAACCCAATTTAAAACATTTAAATTCACACAGTATCTAGTGTCTGGCACAGAAGCTTAAAAAATATATAATCAAAGAATATGGCAAGACGACAATATTATTTCCTCTTGTGGTCATTTGCATAATGCCACTGAACTGTGCCCTGTTTATTGCCCTCGCCAACTCTTCTGTACATATTTTCATCATAAAAAGGTTTCATTTCGTTCTGCTTGCAGTCTGTCAAAGTATGCGTTACGATAACGTAATAAATGAAATTTCCATCTTCCATTTGCTAATGACATTCCTCCTTGGTCTGGATGAAACTTGACATTATTTATAAGCATGTTTTGGCACCTGTACAGACTCTCAGTATGTGCCCCCCGGGGTTGCCATGACTGCAGAGAGCCTCAGTTACTGCAGGTTGCTTTAAAAGCTCTGAGTATCAGACCTCCAGTAGAGACAGCTGCCGGATAATATCGGTTCAAAAAGCTCACAAAATTACTCTCAGTGCACAAAGAGCAATATTTAAATGACAGCTTTGCTGATGTGGTGGTATTGTAAACAGCAATAATAAAGTGTGTTTTGACTTGTGGAGAAGTGCTGTACTGCTCGTCCAAAGCATTAGGGGGCAGTATCACCCCAGCTCAGAGTCTCTCAAAACAGCCTGTTTTTTTGAAGAGCTACACAAACTGTTCTTTTTCTTCACTTTTCATAATGACAGAGGAGTTAAGTAATGTTTTGAACTGAAGAATAAGAACACTTGCAAATGAGATTGTTGCTTTCATACTGACGAAATGGTTGTGGAGTGGTACTGTATGTTTTGCTAAACACATAATAATTAGTAAGTGTCAGGTCCTCTACTGATGCCATGCTTTGTGTTTTGATTGTGAATTGCTCCCTTCACACTGGTTTCCCCTCCTTTCTTACATACCTCCACTTAACCTGAGCTTGCTTTTGCTATGGCCAGTATTTATTGTAGAATATCATTAGAGCAAAATTTATTTAAAAACATGAAAATGGGCTCCAAATTAGACACATCGATTAGAATGATTAGTAGATTCACTGAAGGCTTTTAAAGAAAAAAAGAAAAAAAAAAAGAAGAAAGAAAATAAGGGGTGGATTAATAAAAATAATGGTTAGTTGCAGCCCTAATATTGATATATCTGCATATCTGCTGTGTTTGTACATGTTTGGAATGTAATAACATGAGGAAAATACTTGAAAGGAAAGCATCTCCAACATTTTGTACTCTCCTTGTGTTGTTTTAGGAAAGTATGGAGAACACAAAGGTGGTTTTATCAAGGCTGACTGGATCAAGTGATATGCTACCAACGGGCAGGTGTTGGTTTGACTTACATCTGAAACTAAAGCTGTGGAAAAGTTGTTCAGCAGTTGGTGGATGTCTGCAGGAAAGGGAGAGACAGAAAGAGAACATACCAACCTCTAGCCCATATCTTTGCCCATGCAGAGACTTTTCTTCTGGGCAAATAGCTGCTTGGTCTAGTCTGAACGGCTTTACTACAATGATAGTGACTGAGTGAGGGCATGGCTGGTATCAGAGGTGGATGTGAACTGACATCCCCATACACTCAACCCACCAGCCTGTTGCCTTCAGAATGTCTCATTTAGCAGTAGAGCAGAAATACAGACAGAAATGCTCTGAAAGATTACTGTCAGCAAATCGGTCCAAAGTCAAGACTTTGAATCATCGGGAATGTGTTTTTTTTGGGGGCAAATTTGAATGCTTATGTAAGTGCAGTTGTGGATTTGTGCATAATGTGTGTAATAATGTGTCAGTATGGTGTCTAATGGGGTGTTTCAACAAGCGTATCTCTGTAACTTCTAACAATATCCTGGATGATTAATCAAACTTCAAACCCTTCGTAAAGTGCTTTAATTGATACCTGAGAACCTAAGCTTTGCTAATCAAGAGTCCCCCACATTGTCCTTTTCTTTTTTTCCCCTTTTTTTTTAATATCACCAGGTCATCAAGTTAATTGCACCGGAGGCTACGCTTCTGCTGCCTCTGCTTTCTTTCAAACTGAAAACATAGTAACCGCCAGTTGAATCCATTGGGAATAGAAATAACCATGGGTGAAGAGTTTCGACTTGACTTAGGTTTTCTATTTATAGGACGCCTCTCCATTTTCTCCATTGCAGTGTAAAAGAGGGAAAATCTGAACTCACCTGTCAAATGTACATTGGTCCATCTGTGAATATACTGAACTCTTAACAGATAGCTAAAACGGCAGCCTTACCTGTTTTGCTTTTCTTTGCCGTAACTGGTTAATACTGAAAGGGATGTTACTGAATGTGTTTTTTTTAAGCAAACAAGCACTGGAGACAGGCTGTTTCACCGAGCAGGGACAGGTGAAAGCTGTGATCCCTGGTTGATTTAATATTATGATGTCAGCTTAAGTCACAAAGGGAAAGATGTACAAGTAGTATAAAACTAATTTTGTCATTATAATCGAGGCATGGGATGAGTATTGTGATGCGTAACTCAACACAAGGTTGCTGAGTTCCTGATTTTTGTATTTCTGTACTTGAGGTCACCAGCTGCAAACACACTGTGCAACACTGACGCACTGAAAGCCACCGAGGGTGAAGGCAGAAGCAGACGTTTAATGAGTAAAATGTCTCCATTCACCACAACACCCTAATTTATATTGCCTCTGTGATGATTTTTGAATTTTTAATGTACATCTTTTGATTATTATTACCTTAAGTGGCCATTTACTTTTACTAAAATTCAGTTCTTACACAATAATTCCCTTATGTAAAACAGCTGTGCTGTAGAGATTATAGGGCGACAGTGACTTGATGGTGGTGGGACGGGATTTAAGCCAAGGGATGATTGGGGATGGCATTTTTGAAATGTCAAAAGGGGTGAGAAGTGCAGAGATGCCAGCTGGCTTATCTGTTCATCCCTGTACTGTCACATTATCAGGGGTATAGATTTACATTCAGATAAAAGAATCACTATTTTTTTGGTGTACGGCAGAATAACTGAAGAGGCTGGACTGCAGGTGAGGTGAGGTCAGTGTGAATCCAACCACCTCCTGATATTTTGAGATGCTTGTCTACTGTGCGGGTATATGCCTACAGCCAGCCAGTACGTTGTTATGTTCCATCAAAATATTATTGACAACCTGCCATACTCCCCATGTTTCAGGCTATTATTAAGAGGTACAAATTCTCAAATCTTCACATCTTTGAAGGCAGGAACTGACATTGGATACTTTATTTTCTAAGCATTAGAAAGATGTCACTATCCTAACGTTGTCAATGACCAATTCTGCAAAACCCTGAATTATGTTCAGTGACAATGTATTTTTACATTAAATGCCACGTTAGAAAAATTCTCTTTGTCTACAATATCTGCAAATGGCAACTACGGTATGATTAAAGCTGCCCTTTTAGTGTCTTTTAGCTCATTGTTTGGTTTTACAGCCTGCAACTTTACTGCTTTGGTTCACTGCGCTCATCAAACTCGTTTGAGCAGGCTGCTGTTTTCGTCAAAAAAAGCTTGGATAAATCCACTGTACATTGCCTGCTCAGCATCAAACAGCAAACAAAGTTACAGATTAGCGGGTGAACAGAGGCACATTAAACAGTCAAAGGCCAAAACGGAGCTAGAAGCGGAGAAAGTTAACATGACTTCAAATGAGTGCTAATGTTTCTCCTGTCTTCTGGATGTGCAACTGTTTGCTAACATATCAGTTTTATAACGTTGTATTTACAGCTTGTTGCACTGCCCCAAGTGGCCAAAGATAAATACATTCAGGTGTAAGGTTAGGCAACTAAACCTGTTGGTTAAGGTTAGGAAAAGAACTTGCTTCTGATTAAAAGATAAAAAATAAATCCATGCCCATCTATCACCCTGAACTGCACACCTTTACTTTCCTCACTAGATAAAGGGCACACTTCTCTATGCATGGTGCATCATTTTGGAGGTTGCAGTTTGTGGTGCTGTTGAACTGCATTGCATTATACAAAGAGGTGTTTCTGTTATTTAGCCTACCCTCATTGATATAAATATGTTGGACAAAATAATAGAAACCTGTCAGTATAGTGCAATACAATTTAACAGCAGCTGCGAACTGCAGCCTCCAAAATGAGTTGAATCAGATTGAGAATTGTCTAATATGAATGTAATCCCTAGGAAAACTGGGCTACAATACTACATTATAATAATGCAACATTTCTCTACGTTGACTCTAAGTGGCAACTAGCTCTTCATGAAATACTGTGGCAGTAATTGTGAAAGTGCCTCTGGAGAAGGGGCATTTGCTCAGAATATGGCCTCCACGGGGAGAATTCAAGTATCAAGCAATCTAGTAAGTTCCCATAGGACCCCAGTTGGAGCCCATAGGGGTAAAGGCTAGTGAAGGATTGGTGAATAGTGGGCAGTCATTACTGTCCAGCTACTCCTCTTCTGACGCTGTCCTACTCAGGGACATTAAGGTGTCTTCTACAGTGCAGCTGCTGGTTTCTGTAACAAGAATTCATACACAGTGAGACTTTAGACTGTATGCTCATATGCGAGTGTACACCTGTGAACTCAAAACACATGGGCATGTGTGTATTACTGTAGGTACACTGAGTCTTCTTCGTGCCAGAAAACAAACAGTAGGATGAGAAGCAAAGAATCACCTTTACAAGACAAATTTGTGCCTGTGCGTTCATGCAAAAACACACACACACACACACACACAAAGACACAGATATGCATGGACACATACAGATTACAGACACAAAAACAGATGTCTGCAGACATACCGCCTACATGCTTCACACACATATGCAAGAACACACAGACTTGCATACAAACACAGATGTGAGCAGACAAACGTGAACACACTCGTACATCTGGAGGAGTATATCTGCAACAAAACATGCAACACTATTTTTAACTCCTGGAGACACTTGTCAAAGATTGGAAGGCACACAGTTTTGTTCTACAAATATGTGCCACTGCACATGTACCAATAGAGGAATCCATTCATGGAGCAATGGGAGGAAGGCGAGGAGGTTTTATGATTGTATCAACCAAGACAAAATCTCCAGCCATAATTACACATTACCCCAAGAGACGTCTACATTACACAATGCTTTACTTTGCACTATTTCTACCTCATAACTTTAAACCAAGATATCCATTTATAGTAGAAAGGATTGTAAATGTCACACTGCAGTGTAATAATGACTTCGCATTTGATTTGCCTTGCCGTGAGGACCGGACAGCAGCACGATGTGACTCTTGCAGGGGAAACACAGTGATGCCCTTCAGACAGATTATTAGTACTGAGTTGCACTGATTAAAAACCATACTGAGTAAACAAGCCCCTTTCTGGGGATTATAGGCTCCGAAACAGAGGCATAATATGAAGACACAATTTTGAGTCATTACACACAGGTTTTTTTCTTTTGCTTATTATAGTGAACATTGTCATTCATATTAATTTCATCCAGCATTTATTTGTGCTGAAGTAGACATGTGTCTCAAACAATTTTTCAGTCATGCTGTATTTTCATTTGTATAGAAAATGTCATGATCCTCTGCATTAAAACTATTAAAATTGACATTCTAATGAGAAGTCTCGCAACAACATCAATTTGTTTTTCTTCTGCAGAACACTTGGAGTGAATGGTTCAAACCCTCCTGTCGCTCTGCTATTTAATAATCATCATCAGTCATTTCCCTAGTGCATTTATGATTTACAGCTCATACAGTATTCTAAGAGTGAATATTTAATAGGTTTTGTTTGTGATTGCAGTGAGTTTAAATCACGCTTATTATTGGAAGTGAAATCATGTCGCAGCTACCAACAAGTCATTACGTTGGAGAGGAAAGCGGTGAGTAAATTAAGTTGACATATGTCACAAGCCACGGCTGCACTTTGTTGCCGTGTTTACAGCAATTAGTGGGAGGAATCAATTTCAATTCTTCCGTGCAAACACGAGACATGGGAAAAAACACGGGAGCCGCATAGAGTCTGAAAATACGAGTCGTCAAAGTGTGTTGATATGTTGCAGGTAAAATGATCCTGTGGTAAATGGCAAGAGGTTTCAACACCCTAGAGCAACATTTGATTGTTGCTATTGATCGGTGTTGGATTCAGAGCCACCATTGGGTAGAAACTGCGGTGAATGGAGGGGCAAGGGTGATGGAGGTGAAAGAATCCAAGCGACAGCAAAGGCACATTAGAAGCGTGAATAGCATCATATTTTTTCTTTATTGTGTGTGTCAGGATATTTTCCCTGCCCAGTTCATAAGCCAGTTCCTTTGTAGTGTTTATAACCTAAATACGCAGTGAGCCATCTTTGCTGCACAACTATATCAGACCTCAAACAAGGTCATGGACGAACCTAAACACTAAAGCATATGAAATCTGAAACAGAGCTCTGGGAAGCCCATCAAAGCCTGCACAGGTTGTTGTCATAAATATTTGAAATCCTACAACTCGCAATATCAGTCCATACTAGCATCATACCATGAAATATCCAGTGATTGAAATATCCAGTGGATTAAAACATGATGTGATGCATTAGTCATAGACAGAATGGTGGATATGTCAGGTGAAGATATATACATGTAGGGATATGAGAAAGCGTCACTCTAATGATCAGTAAATTTATGCTAAGGACATACTTCAGATGCACAAATGTATGCAGTTGCTGTCTTGAAACCCCTAGTTGATAAAGGTGACAATCAGTTTGCAATCATCACTTGCATGTCATGACTTCCAGCCTTGTACTTAAGTTATTAATGTTTAAAATTCTACTTTTTTAAATTCTCTGTTAGTGGATGCGAGTACTGCTTCTAAAATGTTTCTTCAGTTCAGTTTATTCTTTTAGCTTTTCTTTTCTTAATGTGTTTCTGCTCTTATTATCAATTCTGTCATAACCTGAAATACCTGAAATAAGTTTTACATATTTGTGTTGACAAGGACTACAACATCTGAACAATAAATGTCAACAATAGGCATTTCATATGCAGCATCTTTAAAGGCTGCTATTATTTGCACTTTAAATGTCAAAGGCAATTTTCTTCCCAACTATAAGACATCATAAATTTATAATTTTCGTATCTGCTCCCTGTGGTTTCTGATGATTTATTTCCTGAAAACTGTATTTCATTACACGCTGAGTGCAGAGTGGTCATTATTACTTTTGTGTTTGGGTTTGTATGTCTGGCCTGCAATAGTTTATTCATAGTTTAGAAGAAGAAGCTAGAAGAGAAGAAGAGCCATGGATACACACTAGTTTATTACGTTCTACGAATTTGCAACAGAAAATTTGTTTTGTAAGAACTGTAATGCCACTCCGATTGCGATTTTAACAACATAATCAGAAAAATATTTGTATTAAATGTATCTGCCAAGTCGCAAAATATTCTTATTTTGCTTGTTCACTAACAACGCATTTCGTTTATCCACAATATGCACTCTTGGAAACTAAAGCATGATTAACCATTTTTATGATTATGTTTAGGCAACACAGAGCACTCATTAAAGATTAGAGAAAGACCATGTTTTTGGTTAAATATTAAAAAACCAACAGTGACTTAAAGCATGAGGCAGGATGCAAGTTACTGTCCTTAACTTTGTATTTGTGAGTGCCAAACTGTTAATTAACATTTGCATCCATTTTAAATATGATTTAAATAGTTGATTCCTTTTCATTTATGCTACCTCCATTTGCCTCATTTTCTGTTGTCATTCCTAAAGTCTTTTTTTCTTTCATTTGTTTGCATTTAGTTATACACATATTGAAATTTATGAAAGACAAATAGTACTCCATTTGACAAGAGGTCCTGTTTTCAACATTTCACGGTGTAATCAACCGTAATCACCAGCAACAAGCTGTACAACATACATAGGAGGGCAGTGTTAGCAAAGATGAGACGTGACAAATACAGAAAATGTGGACATGGTCTTATGCAATGAATGGGATTGTGAATTTGACCTTCATCAAACTTAAATGTTTAAATCAAATTTCTTCTTGTTTTGCATATTTCATGAGTTCCATGAAGTTTTCTTTGGGGGATTTTTTAATCTTCATGCATGTGGTTATAATTGGAGTGACAAGGTTTTTCGGGGAGTGAAGCTCCAGCTTGACAAATTGTATCATGGGTCATCAGAGATAAGAGATGCTTCTAAACTATGTTTGTTTTTTCCAGAACGCTGCACACTGAAAATGAAAATGCATCACTCATGGAGTGATGAGTCTGGTATAAATCAGCTGAGCAGATCATAGTCTCAGCGTTCAGATTCATCACAGCAATCTGTTTCTCATCTACACTTGTAGTATAATGAGCAGAGGTCCTCCCTGTGGTGCTGTATTTTGGAAGTCACTGCTCCGGCTGATTTCAGTGTCAGTGCCCATGAAGTAATATCACCACGATGCAAACAAAGTGTTGCATTCTTGATTTACTTTTGATGGAGAGCTTTGTGGACCCATTCCCCACCTTTCCCCCCCTGCTGAGTAAGGACTGTCTTCTGGAGTCATGACTCTGAGCCTCAGACAACTTGGATCCAACTGGGTCAGTTTTCTCCCGGAGCAGAGCTTGATAACTTTTATATCACAGTCGTCTCCAGTATTTCTTTCTCTGCTTTAACTGAAAAGTGCTGTATGCTTTGAAATGACATCAACTTTCCCATGCATACATAATAGTGTGAGGCACACCATACAGTAAGATCGAAATTGACAAAGTGTCAATGTAACATGGAAAGAGACTTAACACTGTGATGTAAATGACTCTTTCGGTTGCAAACACTGCTACAAAGGTGGCTTTACAATTGAAGCAATTAGTCGATTAGTTAATTGACAGAAAATTAAACCATTTTGACAATTATTAACTGTTTCAGTCATTTAACCAAGCAAAAAAGCCAAACATTTACAGGTTCCAGCTTCTTAATTATGAGAATTTGCTGCTTTTCTGTGTTTTATGTCGGAATATTCTTGTTCTTGTTGGGACAAAGCAAGACATTTTAAGACATCAACCTTGGGATCTCAGTACTTGTGATTGCCATTTTTTTACTATTCTGTACACTTTTTATAGACTGAATGATTAATTGATTAATCAAAAATGATAATAATCAGTAGTTGCAGCTCTAGGTGGCTTATATTGAATGTAATCATATTGTCCATGTTATAAAAATGTGTAGCAATCAAGACATTTGTGTGAGTTTTCTAAACATGAGATAAAATAGGGAATTATGTGAACCAAAACTGCAAGTATATCAGTTTAATAACTGTGTCAAGGAGAACAAATCATGATAACATATGCCAAAAACAGACAGACTGCTGTACATCACCAAAGAGGAACATTAGTCACACTGAAAATAACCAACAGGCATATGGCAGGTTTATACAGTTTGATAAAAGCGTCATAATTGGTGTGTAATATGACGAGCAGTGTTTGCAAAGGTGATTTAGCCACTATTTATTCATTTTTAGCCACTGTAGCAGCGTGGCTCTAGGGATGGCAGTGATGGTCTGTCCACCACTGTGGTCCAGACTGAAATAACTCAAATGAAATTTAGTTCAGATATTCTAGTTCCCCATGAATTGTAATAACTGGAGACACCTTAACCTTGCATGCAACGTCATCATCAGATCAGGTTTAGTGCTAACTAGCCAATATTAGCCTGCTAACGTCCTAAACTAAGATGGTGAACATTGTAAACATTATACCTAAACATCAGCATGTTAACACTGTCATTGTGAGCATGTTAGCATGCTGACGCTAATTCCACTAATTTCATTACGTTGTCTATCGCTTAATATAACTCCTCCGTAATTATTAGCTTATTAACCAATAACATATTATATTTAGTAGATGGCATTATTTCAAAATATTTATTTTTGCAAGAAATGAACAGCAAATATCTCATAATGTGTGTGAAAAGGACTGAAAAGCTTTTAAAAGTACATCTAATCAAAACTGTAAGGGGATGCAGTAAAAAAGCAAAAACCTTAATCACATTAGCTTTGTCCCTTTAAGCTGATATTGTACATGTATTTTATTTTAATTGGTTTGTATTTAAATTTCAATTGTTGCAATATTTCATTGGTTCACTTGCAGTATTTTTTCCTCTTCCCATCTGACACACAGTCATGATCCTTGACTGTGCTGTTCATTTCTACCTCACATTTAACAGCTCTAACAAGAAGGTAATGACATCATCCTATGTCACAATCAGGGGTTAATTATGCAGAAACTGTAGAAACTTGAATACTGTTAATTGTCTGTTTCCAGCAAACTAAAGGCAAAATGTAAACAGTGAAACTGGAGGGTTGTGGCTCATTGTCAGCAGGAATCAGCCACTTAAAGTAATCACTATTCCTTCTGAGTATAACTGGTATTTCCATCCTCTTATTCTTTTGAAATTATACTGGATTCTGGACAAACTCTTGCCAGTTTCTTCACTATAGATGTCGTTACTCCATTGGGCCTGTTATGTTATGAGACCTGTAAGAAACAAACAGCCGTTGATTCCAGTATTTCATGTCTGTATGTGCTGCAGTGTTAAGTAGTGCTAAAAATAGTTCAAGTTCAAGTTGTCAAAATGGAACACATACAGTACTTGTAAGTTAGCATGTTGAAAGGCCTTAAGGGTTGTAATTTGTTTATATTGGCGTTAAAGGACTTTATGTGAGGTCCAGAAAAGCAAGGTATAAGTAGGTACAGTAGCTCTGAAGTGAAGCAGCTGGTGAGCTTCTGGTGAGACAGATGAGATTTTAGGTCACAAATAGCTGGAAATCCTGTTATATTCTCACTTCAAATAATGCACTCCAGAGTACCCGAGGAAGTCGAGTGTTAGTTTAGGCAAACATGTATTCAGTTGTGTTGCTTCTGTCTCTGCAGTAGACTTAACTGAGAGTCTTCACTTCAACAGCACCAAATAAAGGTTGAATGATGCTAACGTGTAAACATGATGATGTGAGAACTTTTATTTGCAGCACCTCTGGTCCTGTTCAGAATTCAGAACATACTGAATCATCTATAACTGTCTCATTAGGCTCCGTACTGGCGTTGGTGACACTCGATAAGTCAAACCATTCACTTCCCTTTCTGGCACAAAAACAGAGCCCCTAATAGCACATGTTCACAGACACAATGAGAAATAAAAGGGTATTACGCTCACAAACACATAGTACAGCAGCTACAGGTAAAGAGTTACTGGTTCTCTGATTATTTCCGTTCAAGTCCAAGAACTTGTCTTTGCTGATAAAGACCAAGGACTTGTTTTTTCTATAACAAACTACTGTAGCTTCAGCAATAACAGATAAAATGGGAGAGAGAGTTTGACAAAGGGCAACAGTCTTGATGGAGAGGAAGATTATTATGTCAAGGTTTATCTTGTGCACTCTGGTTTGCCACTTCTCTTCTAGATCCTGCCGATGGACATTTAAGAATCAGGGCATTTGTCAAAGATGTCTGAGCAAAATGTTGCTCCATTGTCTCTCCACTATTCCAGTATTGATCAGAAATAATGGTCCTCTTTCAGTCACTGGAGGAGAGTGGTGTTAAAGCCCCATATACTCCAGCAGCTTCCCAATCACTGAGTATAGAGCAGACACAAAGTTCACTGGTATACTCCAACCATTTTCCTTTAAAATATTTCAAATAAGAGCTTCTGTTGATGATATAAATCTTCACAGGTACTGACATACTTCATGTCTTTGTATCATACATATCTGCATTATATTTTCATAGTAACTCTTGAAAATGGATACAGTTGGATAGCTGAGCGCTGGGTTAGTCCACAAAAGCGGTACTCTGACTTCATTTCGGCTTGATTTGATCGCGACGACAATGTACAAATGTACAGACTGGCTTCAGTCTGCGTAAGTGTCCCACACTCGAAGAGAGAACACTGGCAGGTGGAACTGAACCACGTCGACACAAAAATAGAAAAACAGAATTTCTGTACATATTTAGAGGGAGGAGTAATGCCACACGGTCCATTTTCCTCTGAGCTGCACTGGTCCTCCCATCTGCTTGGTATTAGGAGGGTCCTCTGCACGCTCCCCCCGCAGTCTTTAGTGTCCATTGTTGAGCAGATGAAGGAGCAACAACAGAGGGCCAAAGGCAGCTTGAAGCATTAGGCTGGGAGGTGAAGCAGAGTTTGGGAGGCTGTTGGATGGCAGGGTGGACTGGCCCACTAGTAGCTCATTTCCCAGCGCCTGGGAGGAGACAGAGATATTTGTTTGTGGCTGCTCTTTTTTTGGATAGTCCAATGCTGATGATCTGCTAATATTATAATGTGTTACAAACAGCCCCTCAGTTTCAGGTGATCATCATTACACATCATGTAAAAGCAGGCTAGTGATAATGTCTGCAATAATTATGTATGTAATTACATTTTTAGGAACCTAGGAACTATTCATCGTCACTTGGCAATGAAGGTGGACGCTGCACCCCCCCCAGTCCATATAAAGAGGGTGGATGTGTGGGTGGGTAAGTATATGGGTAGAGGGTATTGCACCCACAGGTATAATTAATTTGAAATAATGCTCGTGACCTGAGGATGATGTTACAGGCTATTAATTTGCTGATATTGTGTAGTCTGACTTCAGTATTACTTTATATTACTGTGGATGTGCCAAATGATGCATTAAAATTTTCATAGCCTGAAAAACATCATAATCAGCTTCACATGATTTACCTCTTTGGTTGTTGCAGTGACACAGAAGGAAAAATAATTAAAGCCACAATGTGTAGAATTTGGAAACATATGCCCACAGTGGTAGTATCAAAAACGACACCATGGATTCATCCATTGACATTGAAAATGAATGACTGAAAAATAAAACTGCACCAATTTTTACTGGGATTTTCACATCCAAACATAAGTGAAACTATAATAATCACGCAAAAATTCCACACATAGTGGCTTTAAAATAGATAGTTCACTGCTAAATGTATGACTGTGTGAAGCTGTTGAACACTGACCAGGACAAGAAAACTGCACACCTGTGTTGGTATTATTGTATCCAGAATGTTCCTCATAGTTTCCATGGTTTCTGGTGGAGAAGCAGTGTTCCTGTTTTCTCTGCTGCTGTGGCCGGAGCTGGGTGTACTGGACTGGCTGAGAGTCGGCTGCTGGTCTGATTCACTTCCAAACGTCATGAGAGCGTTCCCTGAAACATGAGGCATAGCACAGTAAAGCAAAACTGTTAGCACATTCAGCGGCATTGTCTTGATATGTTTTCATCAAGTTCCACTTATGTCTTATTCAATCACGGCTGAGGCCTCTGGTTCTGAATTGTAAATTTAGCATGAGCTTTTTGCTGGGCCAGAGCTCGTTTGGATTTGGTCAGCGGAGGCAAGAGAGAGAGAGAGACAGAGAGAGAGAGAGAGAGAGAGAGAGAGAGAGAAAAAACGAAAACAGAAAATACTCAGTATTCTCTTCAAGTATCCAAGCTGCACCTGCCTCTCTACATCGACCTCATTAACTCATAGACCATTTGCACTGGCCAAACAACTCTGAGACCTCTCTCTGTATCTCTTCTAGGCAGGGGGCCCGAGGAAAGACTGGCCAAAGATTCACCTCGCCGCACACACCAAGCAAAGATACCCATTGTGTGTACAGGTTCAATGATAGATATATACTTGCTGAGGTCAATAATAAGGACCATTAATTATTCACTCTCCAGAGCAGAGGTCATAAGAGTAATGGAAAGATGGCGTTAGGGTGAGAATTAGCATAAAGAAACACGGTAGAAGAACAGAAGGCACAATAAATTACACTCCATATAGGACTTCTGGATTAAGGCTGATGTAGCACCCTATTATGAAGTGATCCTATGTGCTCACCTTTAATCCATGTTAGTGTTTCCATTATTTATGTAATATAATTTATTTATTACTGTTCCTAAATTGCTCAGCTCACCTTCTTAACTCCGTTATCAACACCATTCTTACTGTAATCCATACTACTTGACATGCAGTGTTGAACACGTTTTCTATATGGTACTCTTTTGATACATATGTTGATTTTAGTAGTGTTAAATCTTCTGCCATCTTTAGTCTCATTGTTGCAGCTGTCCCTACCATTCATATTTCAGAACCTTTCCTTAGTGGCTGTAACAGCTGAATATTTGGAGGTGCAAACCTCAGGCCTTAACAGAACTGGGAACAGATCACACCATGTTAAGTCACATGCAATTATACCCTCAACTCCTTGCTGTATTTTTAACCATGCTATCGACGTAGCTCTATAGACTGCAATGTCAGTCTTTCGGTTAGTTGGTCAGTCGCTCACTTTGGTCCAGACTGAAATATCTCAAAAACCACTGGATGGATTAGCATGAAATCTTGTACAGATATTCATGATTCCCAGACGATGTAACCCACTGACTTTTGTGATCCCCGGACTTTTCCTCTAGCCCCACCATGAGTTTGACATTTGTGGTTTTGAGTGAAACAGTCTCAACAACTGTTGGATGGATTGCCATGAAATTTGGTTCAGACATTCATGTGTCCTCCACAGGATGATTTGTTATGGCTATGGTGAGCCGCTGACATTTCATCCAGCACCATCATCAAGTCAAAGTTTTAATCTGTCCAATACTTTGGATTATGACCAAATACTTGAAAAACTAATGTCATGCCCGTCAGCCTCTGCTGTACTTTCTGTTTAGTGCGAATTAACAAATATTTGCCTGATAAAAACTAAGATGGTGAACATGGTTAACATTATACCTGCAAAACATTGGCACATTCATTAGCACATTCACTGTGAGCATTGTCAGCATGTTGATATTAGCATTTACATCAAAGCATCTTTGTGCCAAAATACACACACACCACCATTTTATCATAGTCACAAGACAGTGATTTATGACTGTGCTGACCAATGTGTATTTGGTGCCAGTTAGAGAGCAGTTACAGTAGCCTATGTGCACAATATGTAAATAAACAAAGTATAAAAAGCAATATATGTTTTTTTGTTTGGTTTCGATGTTAATACTACATTTTGAAAAATGTACAAAACGGAGATATTCGTGTCCAAACTAATCAGCAGTTTTCTGAAGAAAGTTTTCATGAGTTTGCTGGTTGTAAAATAAATTCAAAGAAGAGTTCATCAGGTGTTTGGAGGAGATTTAATAAATATACAATTACCTAACAATCACAGGGCCAGCTCACTTATAATTCACAAAGAAGTGACTGTCTGAACACCCAGGTGGAATTACCAAGGAAACAGCGTGAAGGGGATTATTAATAATGAGAGAAGATGAAGTGAGCGGGTAAACGGGAAGGAGAGGAACAGAGAGAGAGAGAGAGAGCATACTGTTAATTCCACAAAAAAAAAACAGGATCTCTGATTTAAGTACATCACGCTCTGCTGCTATTTGAGCATGCTGAGAAACATCTGTCTCACTGAATCCCAACAGCTCTGTCAGTTGAATATGCGCTGTAGTGTTTCTCCCGCTGGCCCACAGACTTTATATTGTGATGACGTCACAGAATTTTAAATCGCTTTCCTGAGCTCAAGGAAAGTTTTACAAATAAAAAACCTCCATGGATAAAAAATTAATAATAGAAAGACTCGTAATTGACCTTGTTTGCAGTTTGATGCGTCCCTTCAGTTTTACAGATGTCTCTTTTATAATAGTGGTCTATAAGGAAAATACTTTTTGGGATTTTTTCACTGTAATACCCCGAGTATATTTGAAAAATGAATTATTGTTTTTAGGGTGTACGACACATGCAACTTGTATTTGAATGCAGGAATTGAAAAATATAACTGCTATTGTGATAAACAGTTAAATAAGTGCAATTCTGATCTTAGACAAGCTGTTCATCATTGCAGTCTGATGAGTTTGCGTCCTTGGAGCTAAATAGAAACTGTATTTTACAGTACATGTGGTGTCTCACTGCTGTTTGGCCTAGTTTTCCTGTGAAGAGACTTGGTTGTTCTAAATTGTCAGTGAGTCATGACCAGAAACAGACCTAAGTGTATCCTGGAGAAAAAATACATATCAGCTCTTTCCCTTGAACTGCACGACACTGGTTAAACAGGACACTAAAATAGCAGTCGCATTTTTTACCCCCCCCCAATACCTCTATACAAACACAACCTCTACCCCAAAAACCTGAGTCAGTACCTTCCAGTAGATTGTGGAAAGAGTGACACTCACGGAGACAGATGTTGTCGGTGAAGTATCCCAGGAAGTTATCACACTCTTCTCTCCGGCTCCCGCTGGCTGAGCAGGAGCACCATGGAGCCACGCTGGACGTGGAGTTGTCGACATAGTTGGGAGTTATTGTACTTCCTGCAGAGAGACCACACCAGGCCTCAATCAGTATTAAATATTCATTCTCCTTTGAGTTGTTACACTGTATTCATAGTGCTTTATTATCTGAAACATTAATGGACGCTGCATTTATTATACGCTGACCTGATGCACAGGGCTGATCTAGTATTGTGTATTGTTGGTTAGACTGGCTGTGTGCTGACTCGTACGATATAATAGAGAGACACTGAGAAATACTAAAATTTTCTCTTTTTTTAGGTCACAAAGTCTCTGGCTTTGAGATTTTTTTTTTCTGTAAATGTTTTTTTTTTCTTCAACATAGTGGAGGTGGGATTTCAAGTGCTTTAATAAATACAAGACAGGAATGAAAAGTGTGTGTTTGTGCTGAGGGGCACCATTTGAGGTTCTTGAAATGCATTAGGTTAGCTCCTCTCTCCAGTGTGTGGAAAAGAAGTGGCTGATCTTTTTCTTTTACGAACTGTTATAAAACAAATGAAACGCAACTTGCTATGTGTAAAGAGCCTCTGTTTTTCTGTAATGAGCGTTTTTTATGCTTTTGTATTTCAGACCATGTTGAACTTGTGTCTTTTGGTTTAGAATTAGAAGTTTCATTTCGTTCTCCCACTCGCTCTTAACCTGTTCTGTATTTATTCATTTACCCTCTAGCTGGCTTTCGCTCACTCCTGCCTCTTTGTCGCTGCACAGTCTTCTCTTTCCTTCCATAACTCAGCATATGTCATATTCCTTCTTCCACATACTGTCTCTTTCCTCCTCCACCTGTTCATTTCATTTCATTTTTCCCTCTCCTCTATGGGTTCGCTCTCAGTGTGTTACCTCTCAGGTGTGCACATACCTATGAGCCCTGTGTAGGCGAGGAGACAGGCTCCATAGTTCCCTTGCTTGCAGCCACTGGCAGACATTTCGGAGGGTTCGCAATCGTACTGAAACTGTGCCAGACGAGACCTACAGAAGCAACGGGCAGTGGTTAGCAAGAACATGATAGATCCCAGTATTGTTTTAAGAAAAAAGTTTGCTGGTTCTCTTTCGTACATTCTTTCTACTTCAACTTAATTAAGAGTTTGCCACTCTGACACAAAGAAATATTGTTAGCCGTGGTGAAGACTGAAAGCATTGGACTGTAATGTGAAAGTGATAGAAAGAATAATATATTTCATCCCCCAGACCTGGGATCATTAGTAAAGCCCTCTGAGTGTAATGGGGCTGTGAAAAATAATGGCCATGACCAGAGATAGCAATGAGCGATAACTCTGATCCATCTGGCTCTTTATCTGTGCTAAATATTTAATGTGTTATTCCAACGGGCTCTCTGGGGTGTTCTAACCAATGGTGGTAGAAAGCTTTAGGGTAAAACAGCGGGCCATTTTGTTGATTGAATGGCTGTTTATTTGGTTTCAAAGAGCCATAATACTGAACAGCACTGGCCCAAATATGTATGGTGAGTATATGTAAAATCTGTACCCAAGGACTACTTGTCTAAACTGGGAACGATGAAACACTGGCTCCGCTGATCCGCTGGTGGATCATTAAATTAAACAAAACTGGAGATTATGATCATATTATGGCAATATCTTATTGTATCCATATGAGGCTATGACTAAGTGAGAAATAACTTTAATATCTGTAATAGACATTAGAGAAAGACTGTTGTTGAAATAAATGGGAGTCAATTAAATCTTCCCTTTAGCTCCGTTCTAACCTGCACACATAGTCAGCGTTGCAGATCCTCATCTGTGTAATGCAGTTGGGTTTTTCCACACTTTCGTAAGAGCAACTGGGTACAATAGTCTGCCTTCGACGCTCTGCGCACGCTGTGTCCGTACAGGGGCAGAAGAGCAGTTCGTGTGTGTAGTCGGCAGGGACTCGGTCAAAGAACCTGCGCAGAGCCTTATTGCATTTAGGCCGGTTGCACAGACCCGACTTGGCAGTGGGTTTGATACAAGCTGAGACATATTCTGTGCGGAGCTTCTGGCACAAGTCGTCCACATTGCAAGCCTTTGCTGCATCCAGGCAGCGATTCACAGTTGTCATGCCAACATCAGAGTCTGTGGATGGAAGTAAGGTCAGAGAAAAGTGTAGATATCAGTAGAAGAATCATAGCAATAGAGCAAAAGATTTTTGTGTTTATATGGGTAAGAGCGTATGTGACCTGTGGTATGTTCTCAGTTTATTTTTTAGTTTATGAAAAGAGAACAATTTCTCTTTTAAGGAACATGTATAAGTATAACGGAGTGGGTGTGTTTGCATTATTTGAATGCTTTCCATCCTAGTAATTAAAATGATCATGATAGCTGGCAATATGCACAACCAGACTTTTGACATCAACTGGTGTGCCATTTTTCAAAAGTACATACTGCATTTTGATATTCAGTAGAGTGACGTCTATCCACTGTCTGTTGCAAAACCCTCTCGTCCTCTTATCTGCAAAATGTGAATCACTACGAAGTAACTATGGCTATTCCTCCATTTTTTATTTCAATGTTACACAAGCGCCCAATCGTGTGTATTATTGGAAATTGTGCAGATGTACAAACAGTCACAATTTGCTTTTATCAAACCTTCTGATCTGATTATAATTTAGGGGTGTTTCAATGTGAGTTCAGCCTGAAAGCCCTTAACAATGGCCATCAGGCTTAAAAGTGTGTTGCTGCAGCTTATGTCAGCAGTCGTTAATTATTTGGTCTATTGTACTTTGCATTTGATGTTACAGATGAGTCTTTTTTGTGCCCTAATAGTCACTGACAACTGTGTTATTAACCGAATTCCTGACATCACATGTAACCAGCAATTAAGTAGGAGACAGAGAGCAAGATAAAGCAATGCAGACGCTGATTTAAATAATATTCAGGAAATGCATAAAATATTAGCTATCCAATTATGTTTAGAATCAGATGTGAAAACAAGTGTAACTAGAGTCATGCGAGTATTATGCGATCTGCAACAAAAACATCAAGACAACTTCCTGCTCTCTTGCAACAGTGAATAAAGCAGGAAGCAGATTTTATGAGTGGTCATGTTTGGGGGAAAGAGAGAACCCTGGTCCTCCGTGTGGCAACTTCTGAATGAACCTTTTGTGTACATGCTGCCTGGGAAATGAGCAACCACCTGACCTATTTGAGATGCTTGCTTCACAGATGAGTCATCAGTTGGTCAGATTGGTAGATGGATGTTTGGCCTACATATGCCTTTGACTCTGGGTTGAAACTCATGCAAACAAACTTTCCAATGCGAGTCACTTTTTCATTTCTTCCTGAATGTTCTCTTATGTAACCATGAACAAATAATTATCTTAACATTAGTTTTTGTTGCCTTACCCTACTTTTAACTAATGTTGTTTTACTTGCTTAAATGTAAGCTTCAGTAAACCTTTCACACATGAACAAGTAAAAAAGGCATATTTAGTTTATGTTGTTGTCATTTAATGCTGGATTTGTTATTTTCATTTCCACAAGATGTAATCTGCTTTTCAGAGTTTCAGCTTGTTTTAATCAATTCAATGAGATTGCATTGTTA
This sequence comes from Enoplosus armatus, assembly GCF_043641665.1. Classification (NCBI taxonomy): domain Eukaryota; kingdom Metazoa; phylum Chordata; class Actinopteri; order Centrarchiformes; family Enoplosidae; genus Enoplosus; species Enoplosus armatus. The sequence goes on from NC_092189.1 coordinate 17,473,939, forward strand.
TATGAGCCTGAGGCTATAAGAAACAATGCCTGGATTAGTATTCATTGACAGTCATGGATTATGTTATTTCAACTGAGTCTGGCAAATGAATAAGGTTGCCATCCCATCCAACAACCGGAAGACAAAGATATAATTCTGGATGCTGACATTGTGTTCAGATGAATGTAAATAGTTGTGTAACTGTGTCTGAAGAACAGCCGTGGGCATGCTTCCAGGGAAGATTCAGTCTAGTCTTGTAATAGTGAAGGAACAAAACATCTTCAAAGGGTAAAATGGTATAAAACAAGGTGAAAGTTAATTAAGGTCAGAGAACTTGCCAGCTGTAATAGAGGCCAAGCGGACGTAGTCGTAATCCCTGTGCACTGTCTCATAGGGATAACTCTCCACCAGGTTGAGTCCTACAAGAATAACAGACACAGGTAGAAACATTGGCTTGAATAACATGAATAATTCTCTCATGTTGTGATTTTCTTTTAGCCACTAAATCTTAATTTATGCACAGATAAAAGTCTTCCAGTTATTAATGTTTCATCTGTATTATTTTTAACAAACTTCAACTACTTTATGTAAACAATGAATTGTAAAATTAAGCGTGCTGTGTAGACGTCATCCAGTAAGTGCTGACCATGTATGATGGACTGATGAAGGCTCCAGTAGATGCTCAGGCAGGTCTTCTCCTTCTTCATGCCCCGTTTACACTGGCAGCCATGTAATGGGCTGGACAGTAGGGCGGACACTGCGTTGGCACACTGGCTCCTGGCACCGGGGCCCAGCTTCACGCTGCCATTGCCTGCCACACACTGACGCAAAGTCCGCAGACGTGGACTGCAAGTCTCATCACTCGAGCACGAGTCTCCAGCCACCAGGCAGTCTCTGCCGGCCAGTATAACCTCCAACAGAGCTGTGAGAGAGAGAATCAAAGCACAACAGAGAGCAGAAAGATAAGGGATTTGAGATGGCAATTGAGGTGTAAGGTTATGAGATGAGACGGAAATGAGGAATAAAGGAGAAGCAGGCTGAAACATCAGCCAAAAATGTTAGGAATAAGACGGGAAGAGGGCAGGAAAGTAGAAAAAACATTTTGAGGGGGAAAACTGTTGTAAGGGGATATTGTTAGTTAAATCAACTTATTATGTGATCCTGAAAATGTGAGCATGTATAGGTGAAATTATCTTGCTTGTAATCATTACAGCACTCCTCTAATACCAACTGGTGGTATTTCAATGGATGAAGTTTTTGCATCTCATTGCTCTGTTGCCTCACATTTTGAGATGCATCATGCATCCGAAGTTTGATGACACTCTGAGTAGGCATTCAAGATATTGCGTGTGATGGACTGTGTTCAGTCCACTATTTTCAGGGTGAGAGACAATCAAGAAGGAATTTACTGGAGGTTTTGTGGTTTTAGCCGCCTAGCTCTAGGGATGTCGGTCTGTCCACCAAGAGGTTGGCATTTGTGTTTTAATTTGTCCAATAATTTGGTTTATGACCAAAGCTGTACTGCTAATTAGCAAATGTTAGCATGCTAAACTAATTTATACAATGCATTTATATAGCATGTTATTCCAAAGCACTTTAAAATTTACAATTTTGACCAATGGGAGCAAGTTGGAGTTCATTGTCTTGTCAAGGACACTGAGGTGTGGACAGGAGGAATTGGGGATCGGACCGCCAACCCTGTGTGACTAGTGGATGACCCACTCTACCTCCTGAGCCACAGCCGCACCAGCTAGCGGATTGTAAAGTAGAATGAAGAAAAGCATACTGATCACTAAATACTTCACAATTAAAGTGAACCTTGATAGTTAAAAGCCTGGGGAATTAATGAATACAGAACTCTCTTTGCAACCAAAAACAGACAATTGTATAAAGCAGATCACCTCTTGGCTCTGTGGCTGTGGTACATTATTTCTTCACCCGAAATCTCTCTATGAAAATAGTTTTTGTATGAGCTGTTATAAGTTGATAATAACTTTGCTTGAATTCATTATAGTGGATAACATGCTTTGTGACTCTCCAGTATCTTATAGTTGGGGCTGCAGGTTGCAGCATTTGCTGCCATATTGTGAAGAAAACGGCCTCAAGGCTGAAGTGCTTTAGGAATTCTTACTAACTTGTCACAGAGTATAAGTTATGGAATATTGTATTTTTGATGCATGCTGATTATGTATGTATTATATGAAAGATCTTGAGTAGCAGGCTTATACAGAAGCTAAACCATGCTCTCTCACTGATTCACTGACGAACCTTGTCCTGAGTAGCTTTGACTCCCTCAGTTCTACTGCATGAGTCAGGGCTATTCAGCGAGCCAGAGAGCTTGAATAATAGGTGTGTGTCATGTACAAAATATACAGAGAACATTAACAAGTGAAAGTACTATAGATATTCATCTGCTGCTGCGAAGCCTATGCAGTACCATGTTCGTTTATTGAACTCTATCTTAATGCGCCAACGTGACAGCTGGTGAAATGGGGGTTGTTGGTATTCTTTTGCATCGCTGGGCTCGAATGGCAGGATAAGTACTTTGGGTAAACATGTGGGATCAATAGAAAAGGTGAAATTTATGTTTAAGTCATGTAGATACTAGTACAGGTAGTTGTAGCGTTGTTGGTAGGGAAATCATGAGGGAAGACAAATGGAAATGCATTATGACTGCATTATATTATGTTATGGTCCCTTTGTCCCTTGTCTTGGAAACAGCATGTTCATATGGAATTGTTGTGTATATGTAATTTACTGTGCCTTTTATATCCTGCTGTGTATCGAGTTTGAGTCGAATTGTAATCACTGCCTGCATCATGTTCACAGGCGTTTGTTTGAGTTTAAATACATTGTCAGTGAACATCAGTATCAGCAATTTTGCGACTTGCAAGACACATTAATTAGCAACATTTCCTATTTATGTTTATAGAGAGCACATTTGGGATCATAAAGATTTTAACTTAAAAACAAACTATTGGAGAGCGAGGCATTTATGGAAGATGGAGCAATATGATTTCTACACAAACATAATTATACTCCTCAAGATGTTGACCCCAGGTATAAAATGTTGACAATTAGCAGTATAACTTTGTCTTTGGAGAAGTCATAGAGCTCATAAGCCACATAGAGTACAGACACTTGCTGGAGTTAATTGCGGTGGAGGTGGTGAATTTTTACAAAAGAGCTGCCACTCGTCTTTTGAGTCTTTCTACTGTTGCACTCCCTGATGTTTTTTTTTTTATTATACTGCTACCGAAAAAAGTACAATGGCTTCTAGAAAAACTGATTCTGGTTCTGTTAGTAGCTGCTCCTGCTCTCCACAATTGTTGTTGTGTTATATGGCATGTTTACGTGCGGTTTGAAATTATGTTTTATCAAGGAGAAAGAAATAGTAATAACTCAACATATTTTTTTTCCATTTGTTATCACTGTTTAATCAATTACATGTGCTTTCAAAGCTGCATCTTTACACAAACCCCAAAGGTGAAGTGAGTCTCACTAACATCAGGAGTATTCCAAGTTCCCATCCCCTATTCGGCACATGTCAGCTAAGTGCATCCAATACAGACATGTGGATGCTGGGGGGGGAGTTCCCACCCACGCCAGCGTCCTGGAAGGCCAGATGGTCAGTTGCAAATTCAAGGCAGAGTTCCCAGGCCCTCCTTGCTATGTGTGTCAGTTTGTGCTGCCTGGGCAGAAGCTGGAATAGACACCATACATCATGAATGCAAATGAGCCGCTTGATTTGACATTTCCAATAAGCCTGTCTCAATGTACCGGTGGGTTTAGCCAATTAACCATGTCAGTAATCAATGTGTTCTGAGGCTCAGTTAAGTCCTCAGTTTCCCTGCCACATAAATCACTGGCAGATTAGCTGATCAGTTACCCCTGCGCACGGACTTAATGGTCCACTTCAGGAGAGATAAAATGGAAAATGAAACTTAATGAAGTCAGCTGGAATGTTACCCTCACTCTTATATACGCACAAAGCAGGGAGTGTGTGTGTGTGTGTGTGTGTGTGTGTGTGTGGGGGGGGGGTAATGTATGGTGCACTTAATGAGCATCACCTTTGATTCAGAGCTCTTAAGATTTGTAAATTATCTTGATGGTTGGATTGAAGCTAGCAGCTTCACCATGAAGTGAGCAGCCTCCACACTGATGGCTGCCTAACAAAGGGTGTTTGGCAACATGATGCAAGTGTGTGTGTGTGTGTTTTTGGTGATTACTTCTGCATACTTTCAGCCAGAAACGTAGTTCAAACTTTACAATGTTAAGAGCATTTAGCACATCTATTGCAATAACCAATTCAAGTGATAATTCTCATCACTATGAGCGACCCCTTTCACATTGTCACATTGTTTTTCACATTGTCACATTGTTTTTCACATTGTCGTTTGATATGTTGTTATTATAAAAATATACTTCAGCTGCTCATTCTCTGAAAGCTTATTCAGCTGCATTTAGTTTTGGTGGCAGGCCTGGTCAAGTTCAGCAATTAATGTCCCCATTTATACATGCTGAACATATGCATTTGCTCATGAGTCCTTTTTTCTTTCAAAGTACTTGTAACAGTACTTCTTACAGGTCATTCTCCTTTTGCCACATCTTTTCAAGCAATATAAGCTGTAAAAGAAGCTTTAATCAATCACATTTATTTTCTTCAAAAACTACATTTTTCTAGTATGTGTCTGTATTCTTTTGAAATATCAACTTGAGCCAGATGAGAGAGATTTTTGAGAGGAGAAAGACATTCATCAAAAGTCATTAAAATGTAAAGGGTTAGAAATGGCACACTTTAATAAAATCCAAGTGAATATTAAAGCTGGTCTTATTCTTTATTGATCTTCTGCTGGTCACATTAAGCTCTTTAAGTAAAGCACTTTGCCTTTGAGAGAAAAGTGAAGTTCATCATATTGTGAAAGGGATGTAGGTCTTTACGTGTCCTATATACTTTGTTTGCTTTATCAGTTACAACTTCTCTTAAGTTATTGGCATAAGGGAGTATACATTGTTCCACCGGTTTATGAATCATCCTTGCAAAGATGTAGCCTGTATGTTTTCTGTTATAAAATGTTGCTGTCTGATGCTCTGCATAAGACAACATTATTTGCTTTTATGGCACAAAATTAGTAATTTCAGACATCAAAGCAGAGTAGATTGAATTTGGCAAAATATCCATCTACATTCAAAATAAAGCAATGTCAGCTCCATTCATACTTCAGGTTAGACATCAAACAAATAGCACATGAAGACCAAGAAAAGCCATTTAGTCATTTAGCTTCAAAGTTTTGAAAAGAGAAGCATTCACACTTTAATCAGAATAAGCTAGGTAGCTTATATGTGGCACACATAACATTTTTTAGCTTCAAAAATTATCCATTCAGCCTTTTCCAACTAAGGTTATTTTCAACTTTTAAAATGCTGCCTGTAAGATTTCCACATAAATGATTTACTCAGAACAGTTCTCACATTAGCAAACAATCTCAGCAACACCAGTTGAGTCAGTGGTGCGCACATTAAAGGTTCTTGTTGGCAGTGAATGGATATGCAGCTGTCTTCTGTCAGAAAAGACAGTAATCTTGACACACACATACCACTTAGGTATGCAATATACAGTACTTAAGGCACAAGACAGGAAATGCCATCAAAAGCAGGTAGTAAGAAACGGGAACAGAGGATACTCTGGTGATGGAGGGACGACCAATAGCAGATAGGAGTAAACGACTCACATCAGCAGTAGTATGAAGGGCCTTAAGTGACAGAGTTTGTGTTACAAAAACTGCCTCACTGACTGATTTGAATGCGATTAATGATTGTAGAAGTCAGCTTATAGTAATCACCTCACGACATGCATGAATGAGATGCTCTGCTTGAACGAATGAGATGGATCGTCTATGTCTGCTTATATCAGGCAGGTAGTTTTGTTAGTGTAGACTGTATTGACATCCTACTATATTACTTAACCAATTAATTCATCGCGATTTTTAAGAAAATTATGTTTTTCCAAAAGTTTGTATGAAGTAAATTGTAGTACATAACAGGAGGACAGAGCTGGACTATGATCATGCTTTCCACTATAAGCAAATTCAAAATGTCTGCTGTGAGAACTTTATGTTTACACCAACTGTAATTAACTTCTTTATAGGCTGCACCAAGTGCCACCTTGGCAAAAATGGAAAAGTTTAATCATCATGATTTCTGTAACATGACACAAAGAGTTACACAACACTCCTATTCTTGTGTATACAAGTCCAGTGTCACATTAAAGCTATAATTCTTAAGATTTCGATGAAATTAAACTCTGTTTTTGATACCACTTATGGTCGACCTCTCTATTGTAGCTAACTGACCACGATTGTTCATCAAAAATGCAATATCAAAACAAGACAATGGTTTTTTACAGCATTTTCTGTCAGCGGATCTGTTTTGAATACAAGACATGATGTGATGCACACCTGCTGTTGTGTGGAAAATTATTTCGCGCAGTGTGCAGCAAGAAATCAAACGCAGTTGCTATTATTATTGTCTGACTTCTTCATTAAAACAACGTGGCTTCACAGATATACCAGTTACTCCTCTGTTGTATTTCTGACAAAGTAACTGTTCAAGTAAAGCACTGAAAACCTGTACCCCTCTAGGTGACGTCTCAAAGATAGCATCAGATCCCGAATAGGAGCCATTTAGCTCCCTGATAACCATCTCCCCTCCTACACCAACACCACCACCCCTGTCTTTAATCATTGCTTTCCGTCAGAGGAGCTTCAGGCCAGAAAGGAGATGGTCCCCCAGTTTGTACTGAAGGAAGCCGAGCCTTAACTCACATTGCTTTCCCCATCTCCAAACATGGACACAAACACTGCATAAGGACATGTAAGTCAATAACAAATATACATAATCTCAGGGAGTATCAAGCATTACCAGGCACTCAACACGTAAAAAAACAACAGTATTGCAATCTGCTACTCTAAATCCACTGTAATGAATTGATAATAAACCCAATGTCATAGCCTCTTCTTTATTATGCTGCATGTGCCTACGTCTCTCCCCTAAGGCGCTTACAATGACAAATATGCTTAATATTAATCACTCACCATGTAGTAACACGGGCATGTTTTCTTTTCGACCGTGTGCATTTCACTCTTTCCTGTGTTTTTTTTTCTCAGATTACTTTCCCCCCATATTTTTGAATTTCGCATTCTCACTGTGCAGTTTGAAAAAAGAAACAAACGCACAGATTGATCCCGTAATGCAAGGGCTGCTGTGTGAAAGGAATGAATTGTAAACAAAAGATTATATCTGAACGCGCTGAAGATGGTGGTTGTTATTCATGACTTGAATCGCTGCTTCGAGTGAGCACCCCTGTCAGTTTGATCCAAGGCCTAGATGCTGTAAGACTGACTGGCACAGTTGCAAAGGTCTTGTAGCATTAAAGTTTGTTTGTCTCTTCGGAGTACGAGCTGACTAGTAACAGCTTGAGCCTGTGTGTGTGTGTGTGTGTGTGTGTGTGTGTGTGTGTGTGTGTGTGTGTGTGTGTGTGTGTGTCAGTGTTTGTGTTCTCGTTGTACTATCCTTTTGAGAACCAGTTTGAGTTTTGGTCTTTGAATGAGAACATGTGTGCAGAGGTAGCTTAGAGGTTAAGGGGTTTGGGATTTAAAGGAGTGTTAAGTAATTTAAGACATTAATCAACCTCTATCAGCCACAACTTTGACAGGACTCAGGCAGTGGCGTTCAGTTAAAGTCACATGAGATCATATTACTGCCTGGATGAAGTGTTCTCATAGCCACAGGGTAAGAACCAAGATTTAGAGCAAAAATGCAAGAGACATTCAGTGAAGATAATTTCTCTCGACAGAATCTGCCTTAAATACTTATGTAATTAGGAGGAATGGGGTTCAACAGGAAGAATAATAAAGAATAACATTTACCGTGCTCTTAGTTTAGTGTGTTAATTATAACTTAACACAAAGTTCAGCTGAGGCTGATTGGAATATCATTAGTTTTACAGGTATTTCTTTGATTATTCAAATCAGGCGATCACCAAAATTATTAAAATTCATCCTGTAAGGGAAATTAGTGTCTGTACCAAATGACAATCCAATAGTTGTCGAAACATTTCACTAAGAACCACAAATGTGAACCTCATGGTGGCACTCATTTCAACATAAGGGATATAAACTAAATCATTATCACCAAATCGTCATCATTGTCCATTTGATGTTTGATGGTGATCACTGATGATTTACAGGTGCATGTGTGATGAATTAATGATACTGTGTGTGCTGTAAATAGCCACTGCTCTGGTGTTGTACGAGGATTTTACAAAGGTGAAACTATGGTTCTTTGCAGAATGTCATTTGTGAATGATCTAAAGCCTTTTGGAGGACACAGCATGTATGTTTGTATGTACAAAGAGACAATTTGACAATGATTGATATCTGTGAACATTTCATTAATGTGATACAAAGAATATGCATATTGTTTGCCCTTGTGCAGTTGTAGTCTTGAACCTACACAGAGTTTAATGTATGTGGGTCCTGATTGGCTAAACACTACTCACAAGGAAACATTAGAAGGGCCGGCTCTTGCCAAAACCAAAGGTGAAGCAAAAACATAATTTATCATTTCATTGATAGATATCTGAAAAACAGACGTGGCACTGGTGTAAACACTTAAATTTAAGCTAACCTGAAAAGAGACTGCCTGAAAATCTCAGCCATCACTCTATTGTTTACCTCTCTGAGGTGAAACCGAAGCAACATACTCCACTGATGTGTGTGTGTTCTGCAAAAGCCTTAACCGTTCCTCCTCAGGTGGTTTCTAAAAGCTTTCTGAACCACCTGAGGCTTATATCACTGGCAGGCTGAAATAGTCTTAAAGCCCTGGGCCAAGTGCCAGAATTCAAACCAGCTCAACACCACCCACCTGCTGACACAGAGACACACACACATACAAGCAAAGTACAAATCCGCAGCCTGTTTTGTTCCAATTGAGCCATAAGAAAGACTACAGGACAAAGACTGTTGGAATAGGCTCACTCCACTGGTAGTACATCATTTGTGGATGACAATTTTCTACCTGGAGCAGTGATCAGATACTGTCACTGTAATTTTGTTGGGACTAACAGGTAGCAGATCTCAACACTAACAATAAACAATTCTCTCTCCCAACTGAGGAAAACACCAGACAGACAAAGGTCTTAATACAGCCAGTGCTTCGGTACAGAGACTGCAACTAATCCTCTGATTATTGTCTTAATTCATTGTTTAATCTATAAAATATCAGAAAATAGTGAAAAAGTCTCACCAGCCCAAAGTGAGTTCTTGGTTGTTTTGTCCGGTCAAAAACCCAAATATTGTTTACTGTCAAAGAAGACTAAGAAAAGTAGCAAATATTCACATTTTAGAATCTGGAACAAATGAATTTTGGGCATTTTTGATTAAAAAGAATGACGTAAGCCAGTAATTATTAATAAGTCATTATCAATTGTCAAAATTGCTGCATATGAGAGACATCAATCACTAGCAAAGTCATCTGACAAAACTAGCATAAACACAGATTGACAACACTTTTATTGTGTTACACTGAAATTTAACAAAAGAAAGAAAGTTGACTTCATAACATCACTGCCACACAGCCCTCATTTCAGGTGTGGAAAAATGGTGGCTTGGTGTGGACGGACAAAAATTGCATTGTCAAATTTAGTGGCTCAACGTGTAAAGGGTCTGAGGAGACATCCTGCAGTTCATCAACATATAAACAACATTCTATAATTGCAGGAGAAGTTAAACAAGCTTCATGTGGATGTCAAATAGGAATAGGGTTGGATTGTGTTTTGTTGAACTCGGAGATATCGCTTAAAACTAAATTATGAAAGGTGTTCTTTTGATATGTAGAATAGTTTCCATCAAGTTAAATGTAATTCATTTTCCCAGATGTGCATAAAATATAGGCTGTGATTATTTAGGAGTAGGACTGAAGTTTTGTGTGTGTGTGTGTGTGTGTGTGTGTGTATGTGTGTGCGCACGCCAATTTTAATGTCGGTGTGAAGGCTCGTCAAGTTCAATCTCAATGTCACACAACAAGGACTGCTTTATCTTCACTTGGAGATGGTGACATTATGAGTGCATCAACTATTGGTATGTAAAGGCTGCAATTAACTTATCAGCATATCGTCCTTTGCTTGCAGAAGGGGCGGGGGGAGCGTGACACATCATGTTTTTCACTCACTGTGAAAGTGCTGGCTGTCTGCAGCACTGAGCGGGGCTCGCGCCAGCCAACCAGGGCGTACAAATGATGGTTCGTCTAAAATGTAGGGTGTGAAACGCAGGGCAAATACTGATCCTGATTCATTAAAGAAATTCGTCTGTCACACTGCAAGACGGTTGCCAATCACATCTCGCTTATATAAGATCAGAATGCATTATAAACAGGCGCCAACCTTGTTAACATTGCTATTAGTCATCTCCACGGTGATTAGATTCTTACTGTGTCTTCTAGAACACCTGTTCGCTGAGCCCTGCCCCCCGAGTTACCGTTGCTATGCCTATCAAGCGCTCCACTCTAGCATGGCACATATGCAGTTTACAACAACAATAATAGTAATAATAATATAACAGAATTACCACTTAAAGTTCTTAGTCATTTTTGAAACTGTGTTCTTCATTTTAAACAGAAGAAGACAAAAGCAGGTTTCCTATTTCTTGCAGGCTACCATTTTTGTCAACTGAAATTAGCTAGCTATGGTTTATTAAGCTAATGTTAGATTGACATCTTAGATAAAAAAAAACAATGTGAAATCAAGAATCTTGTACAAGTGGTCCTAAATATGCACTTGATGGATATCGGCCTAAAAGGCAAAAGCAAAAAAGTCAATATCCTGACCAGTTGATGACGCCATATAGAAGAAGTGGAAATAAAGGAACAGCATTGTTCTTGTATAGTTCTAGTATTAATTGAGTGCTTTGCTTGCATGCTTATTTTTTTCACTTTCAACGTCATAAGACAGAAGGACGACTAACCACTGTGTTTGTAATGCTACTGCTAACACTTCATGCTATCTCGGCTGGAGTGTAAAATGCACAAAATCGAAACTCTGAACCTGAACCTAGCACAGAAACCCCGATCAGGGAACAGTGCTAACTGCTGGGCCGTTCAGGTTGACATTTTCTTGAGGAGAAATTAATTGGCCTGACGTTTGTAGCTTTTCAAGATTTTTACAATAGCACAGAAGCTGAGCATGATGACATACTGTATATGTTTAAATGAAGAAAATGGAAGGTGAAGAAGGAGACAGCCTGCAGTTTATATGGCAGTGGATAAGAGCTTGACAGTGCTCTTCTCATCAATTTAGGTATGTATCTCAAGAACTATATCTCCTGTGGGATATATGTTTACATTTGGAGAGAGAGGCGGCTTGTGTCTACATTTTAAGGTTCTATATGTGCTTGAAGAGTTAAAACTGTGGGACTGAGCAGTTTAAAAATGTTTGTCTGATCTAGAAGAATCACTGCTCTAGCTGATCACATCACACTCTCAAAACGGCTGTAAAAGCAGCCTCTCTTGACTTAAATTGCTCCAAAACTGTGTAAGATATCACAACACAGAGAACAACTTTGGGAGTTCAAAGACATTTTAAAGTTTGAGTCTGCAGCCCAACGTATGTCAGAGCAGTTGAATAAAATTTTTTTTTACATAAAATTGCTGTAATATGCTTGTAAACCACAAGTATGGGCGCACATCTCCTGAATAAGCTGAATAATTTAATGTTTGAACGATGTTTGCCAAAAACCAAAATGGCCCAACAGAAGAACAATAGCTGGCCTTTGCCCAGCACTCACACAAATAAGAGGGAAATATTTACGGAACAGTAGCAGTGCTGCTTTAACAAAGTGATTAAGTGTTAACCTTCTGTCAGGTCTGATGTTGTGGCAAGGCCATAATACCTGCCAGCTGTGGCTGTCACTCAAGAGTCATTACAGGAGGGGGGAGGGGCCACGCATACCAACCCGATGATTGATGGGCACTTTCACTGATGAGACTCTTCAACAGCAGAGTCCTCTGTGTTGCTCAGAGTCCCAGCATGCCCCCAGTCCTTGAGACCCGTCTGTTGTGTGTTGTGATACAGCAGAAGCAGCCACAATGAGAGGAGCTCACACATGAATCTTGAGATAGGGCTTTTCAGCTGATTGCCTCCACTTGCCTCCATTGCGATAAAGAGTTGCAACATGGCAATTTCCGTAGTGTTGCTTATGGTAATAAATCTAGGTGCTTTTGCTGTTTCTCAGTTTTATGGGTCCAGATGCATACTACACTGGTGATGTGAAACAACTGTCTAGTCTGTTTTAGCTGTAAAATATTTAAATGTGTTGCATGGCCTTTATAAACCACCACTGCCTTAAATCTCAGTTTGATTTTATGTCTACATTTTCCTCCATTATCTGTAATTGGTGTCTTCACACATACACCGAAACCACTTTATAAAAGAATATCAGTGCAGGGAAATTATCATTCACCCAGAGCCGACATTAAGATGACAAAAAGTGAAATGTGGGTCAGCGTGACCAGATGTTAAGCTGTTACGGTAGACTCCAGAGCAGAGGACTCTGTCAATCATGCGGGACCCGTGGGACTACAACAGTTATCTGCAGTAGCTCAGTTACACGACTTCTTTGGGCTCCTTTGTGATTCACTGTTTTAAAGCCTCAGATGAAAGGTCACAAAGGGATCGACACTAACACAGCCTAGAGCCTAGAGATCAAAAGGAGCAGTCAACACATGGGCTGAAGTATAAAGTCTGACACCAGCCACTGCTAAACAAACAATTTCTTGTTAAGTCTTCTTAACTAGTGTTTCTGTGTGTCGGAACTGAGCTGCTTGTCATAGTGGGAATTTGCAATATGATTGCAAAGGATATGTGAAAGTCATTCCTCAAGGACCTGAAACCTGGGCACCTATTTGTCATCTTCAGAGCTGTCAGTCATGCTTACAACACTGTTACTGATAGATGACATTTACAGTCAGATGCTGAAGTGTTGTGCAAAGTCTTAAAGAAAAATACTAGGAATACACCCAGGATAGGATGACAGTGAGGCCTCAGCATTTTCCTCTCCTCGTTAGCATGTCACAGGAGTGATTCATAACATAGCATGTGGCCTTGCGTGGCTGTAGAGAAGCTTTCAGTCACTGCTAATCTATATGGTAATTATTTGATTATTTGTGAGCATTTTAATTGCATGATATTTGTTTTAGGATGATTTTTCAGTATTATGTTTTGTTCTGTTTTATTCTACGGCCCTTATGTGTAATATAAAATGTAAAATATAAAATGATGTATGGTTGTTCCTCTTCAAAATCTTCTGGTTAACATTGTGACACTAGCTTCTGCAGCTTTATCATCTATTAAGTGTTTGTTGTAAACAGAAACAGAGTCTCACTGAAACAGCTATCCATTATTCAGACAAAAACCCATTAGACATTTCTGTCACAGTTTGTAGAACAAAAGCAATACTGTTCCTGAAATGATTACAATTTTCTTTTTTACTCACTTCAACTTAACTTCCACTGGCAATAAACCATAACAATGTCCTAATTAATTTCAGCTCTGAAATTCATAGTTACTCAGTCAAACAGACTGCCTGGATTATAGCTTGCAGGGCAAACATAACTGAAGCTAAAGTATAATTGAATAAGTGGCTTTCTTAACCATGTTTGCTGCGTTTCTGTAAAGGTAATGGCAAAGAATCTAGAAAATGTTCAGAAACCAACAAGCTGTGTATTTGGAGAATGAAAAAATTAATATGACAAGCTGTGCACAAACCCAAAATAAGTACATGACGGGTGCTGTAATTCCAGCCTCATTCCACTTGCTTTCATTCCTTTCTTCCCATGTTTTTGCCATCTTTATGGTGGACTGAAATCAAAATTTGCCCATACAGCTTTTATGTACTTTGCCAGAACTGCTCTAAAATACATATGGACAGATGTGCTGCAATATTTCAACAAAAGGCCGTTTGAAAAAGATTTTTCAACATAACACATTTTACAATTTTTGCATTGTCATAGCCGTCACTCAAGTGTCAAAAAGTGCATTTGGAGGAAAGGGCTCCCAGCAATCTGGAGGTAAAGTCCTATTCTAAGTGACAAAATAATGTTGATGGTAAGAAGTATAAAGTTGAAGCTGAACAGAGTCCTCCTCTAAGTGGTAGTAACAGAGAGAGCTTTCATAACAATCATCTCCTCATCACCGCCATATCACATCACCACTGACTGGTGTATTTTGCAGCAGTGTTCTTTTTTTGTGGAGTTTCTGTCCTGCTTTCTTATACCCCATTCAGACTGACATGGACATCGGATTTCTGTCTGAATAGAGCTGAGAATTCAGATAAGTGATTTCGGACACCCCTTGTTCCAGAGGTAAAAGTATAAAGTATAAAAAAAACTTGATTTCTCAGAAACAAAGCTCGAAAAGCTGGTGGCCATAACATAAGTCTATAGGAAGGTTACATTAACCAAGAAACCCCTGTGTTTCTGTGCTAGTAGCATTGAATATGTTGATGAGACTCGGATGTTGCTTTGATGAACTGGCTTTTATATTAGGGGAGGAAATGAATTTAATGATATCAACGCTTTGTTATTTAACCAACTGCTGGAAAAAAGAGAAAGAAAGAAGGAACAAGAGCGAGAACGGGAGAAAGAGTGTGGGTGAGATAAAGGAAAAGGAGCATGCATATGGAAAGAAACTTAGCTTTTGTTTGTTAATTATTCACTAATTTATGGTTTAGCAGTTAAGTGTATGGAACTACACTGTCGACTGGAGTCTCTGCTAACAGTGACAACCAGAGATTAATTTGAGACAGCTGTCTTATATGAGTGGGTCGGACGCACATTAAGTAGACCGACGTCATATGTGTGTCTCCTTTATGAAAGGGGTCTTAATGACAAAAGAGAAAAAGACAAAAGAGGGAGAATGGTAGGGAAGTAAGAAAGAGAAATCATTGTGATAGTACTTGGGTAAAGCCTATGAAACTATTCACCAACAGTAGTTTACATGGTTCGATTTTATTGTGTGCTACTTTATCATTTGTATGATAATCACATAGGTTGCTTTCCTTACTTTCCATTGTCCCTGAATACCAAGACCGTCAAGGCTAGCTCATACTGAATGCAATGTGTGTAACTCCCCAACAGCCCATTCAAGGATTCCTGGTGTGTTAATCTGTTTAAAAATGTATGTATATAGCCACATTAATGTGATTAACCTGCTTGATAAAAAACAGACTTCCCCCGCTGATAGTCGAGACTCGACGAAGGCAAGACCTAAATGTTTAAAAGTCTTGCAAAGATGAAACTGAAAATGGTGACAGTGTGAATATTCACAGAAGAAATAAAGCACATAAGATACATAACCTGACAGTAGCAATTAGGAGCTTTTCTTACAATATTCACACTTGAAAATGTCTGTACTGAAATTATAATTTCAGTACATTAAATACCATAAAATAATATGTCCAAGTCCAAGAATTTCCGTGTGTAATCCTCTGTCTTGTCCCTCTGCATAACCTTTCGAACAGCATTGAAGAGATACTTAAGAAGGGATATTAATCCTGAAACGACCTTTGTTTAAAACGCCTTGTGGCCTTGTAATGACTTGAAGGGAGCAACATCAGCGCTTACTTGACCTTTTGTTTTGCACAACATCCCCATATGTTGTTTCTGTAGCCCCAAACAGGTGTTCCTTCCAGGTTCGAAGGGCATGTATAAAAGCACTGAGGCACGTAATCTCAGGCAGCAGCTTGTTCTGCAAACCTGCCGTACAGACACCCTCCTCCTCTTGCCGCCTCCCCTCAACCTGGCTCAAAAGCTCCCTTCCTCTTACGTAGGCCGAACGTGTGATGCTGTAAGAGATATCAAGCTGAGCCTCATTATGATGCAGACCATGAGAACTGCAGGGCAATGGATCAGCATCCCAAAAGCAATAACAATGCCGCCAAAAACTTAAATCTGAGACTGCTTCTCTTAACTTCTACTGGATTTTTTGGGTAATTTGGCCATGCATGAGATCACAGCCCCAGACCCTTAATAATATACAATCTTTCTAAACTGGTGAGCAATGGGTCCTATATTTCTACACATGGCTTATTAGGCTGTCAGACTGTATGTATAGAGCCTCTATAATATGGCTCATTACTCCTGAATCACAGGACGTCAACAGAACCTTCTTCTTTGTAGATTACATCTTAATAAAAAAGTTTTGTTCCTTTAATTTTACAGCAGATTTGCTAATTGTGAAGTGCAGATGTTATCATTAGTGTCTACTAAGTACTACTCGCACTAGAATATATCTATATAAGTGTAAAATATCTCACATGTGAAAGGTGTCGCTTTTAGTGACAAACCCAAAGAGACATATCACCCCACTCAATGAGAGTTTTACCTGCCCAAAAATTAAATAAATCTTTGAGATTTCAGTCCTGGCAGATTTTGTGACACCTGTGGTTACCATGGTAATGGCAAGTGTGGCCTATTACTGCAGCAAACACTGCTACGTTGTCAGAAACACAAGAGAAGGATCAGCTGGTGTATCTGTTTGCAGTGCAGCCAAACAAACTCTCATTGTTTTAATAAAGAAGTCTTTTTCATGAGCAACCGCAATCTCATTTCGTGCTGTGCGCATGGTGCGAGTAATTTCCTGCCTAACAGCAGGGCACAGTAAAACGTTGGTTAGCTTGCTGAGGAGTTGAAGGTGTGAAGCCTGTCATCTGTAACCTTCATCTAACAGCTCACTGTGGCTGTTCCTTTTTGTTCCATTGCTCCCTTGCACTGATCCACTTTAAAGTGTCATTTTTTATAGAACAATGGCGGTCAGCGCTAACCGCAGTGACAAATACATTGCAATTCCTGTGACTACTTCACAATAAAAGCCACCCCGTTTCGCCAGTTGAACGTAGCAGGATGTTCCATTTGCATTCGCAGTAATTTAATACAGCTGTGATACGATGTGTGTGTAATTTTAATACAGCACGGGAATGGCGGACTCTGCCACTAACGATGGAAACTATTATATAAAGAGTTTTTACTTTTATATAGTAATTACTAAATGTAAATATATTGAATAGGTATTGCAGAAAATATATAGAATCAAAATGGGCTTTAATTTCATGAAAATATTAAGGAGTACAACTAGGAATATAACTTCAAGGGTCACATACTAATATATACCATCATATTTTAGATTAACCATTATTAAGATACAGTATATTTATCATGGCACAGTACCCACTGTGGCTTTTAAAGTAGGGTCTTCCTGCTTCCTATCCCAGCAGCAGTGTTGAATCCCCCAGAATGTGTGTGGTAATGGACCTAAAACGAAGTGATTCTTCTTCGGCGGCATATCCATGGGAATGTGGCTCTGGTTTCACAGTTATCACTCACAGAGAGTTGTCAAACGCTTAGTGGCATTCTCTTGATCCAATTAATTAGGGCCTAACAAGCCATGGAGAGGGAAGGGATTTGGATCTACAGGGTGGCGACAGAGTCAAAGGCCTCTACAAACGAGGCCAACATCTCGTCACACACTGGCCATTAATGAGACATGTGAAGTACTGCTGTGTCAAAGAAAGTTGTGAATGTGGAACATGCTCACTTAGGTTTCAAACCACATATAAACATGTAGTAAAGCCTGACAATCTCCCTCACAATACAGAATAATTCATGTTCAGATAAGAGGTTCAGGTTCTAACAAATGTTGAGAAAACCAAACAATCCTGATACCTGAACAAAGACTCAGTAACTTAGATATGGCATAACTATCATTGGGCTCAAAGTGAGATGGCGATTTTTTTGTGTGCACAGAATGTGCTATTTGTTGGCTGTGTCTGAAATAATTAATCAAGTAGTGGCGAACAGAGGTGGCATCCTCTCCTGCATGGAGCAGATGTTGTAAATCCACTGCAGCTCACACAGACAGGTGCCCTCCAGCCGGTTCCTGTCTGCTGCGTTGGTAATGGCGTGTTTCCTTTCCTGGAACACTGAAGGAATCCAGCAGCACTCAGTCCAGCCTCTATCATCTCCACATTACCAGGTTATTCATAAGAACATAAGTTGAGTCACCTCAGCAGGGTGCTTGATGGGACAAAATGTACAAAAACGTAATAATGTATGGAATATCGAGACCAAAGCTCAATACAGCTCCTTAAAGGGGACCTATTATGCTAACATTTCAAGCTCTATATTTTCATTTTGTGATTCCAACGTTGACATGAACATAAACATTTTGTCTGGGCCTGGAGCAGAGATACCATGTAAGGACATCCGTGCCTATCTGACATCAGATGGACCGGTGGTTGAAAAAACTCAGAGTGTTCAGAGCAGTCTAAAGCCTATTTGGCAACTCTGGCAATGTTTAATATGAATATCCAACATTGTAACACTTTATATATGACAGAAAATAAGGAAAAGCATAGTCCTCTGTAAATACTATGAATAGAAAAGTCCTTTTCACTGATCAGATGAATAAGCTGCTTGCAATAACAGACATTCCAGTCTATTGTCAATCCAAACAAACTTTTATTATCTCCTAGTGTTATATATATATATGATACGTATAAGGCTGCATTCACCAAGAAACTCTCTCACACTCAATGACTATAAGAAAATCATTGCTGCAGCTAAGCATTGGTGACTTGATGTTAATACACAGGGCAGGACATTACAGTTAGCATATTGTAGTATTTGTGGGTAGGAATGTTAAGCAGAGCTGCAACTAATGATTATTTTCATTATTGTTTAAGCTGTCAATTACTTTCTAAATTATTTTGTTTCTCTGCAAAACGTAGTAATACTTTGAAATATATTACAATTTCCCAGGGCCCAAAAACTTAAATGATTGATTTAATAAAATAGCTGCCGAATCATTTTCTGTCATTGGACTTTTGATTGATCAGCTAATTGTTTTAACTCTAGTACATGGATATGAAGAGGGAAATAAAGGGTAAAGCCATCTTTTCCAACAAACCCGCGTCATACTGCTTTATTTCAGCTACATAAACCTTGTGGACACTTGTGGTATGGCCTAAACACTCTGGTTAGGTCAGCAGTCATCACAGGGCTCATACATACAGTACAGGACCCAGGACCTTCTTGTTATATTTGGAACAATGAAAATATAAGATTAATAAAATATGTGAGAAATAAGAAAACCTTTGCACACAGAATGCATTGTAGAGCTTGGCAATGCTGGCAGCTGCAAAATGAACATGTAGTCTGTGGTAGTAACCACAGATTATGAGCCATGAATTGTATAATTTTATGGGCTGAGGGTGTGGTCACTACCACCCCAGGGAGCCTCAACGTAGTTTAGACATACATTAATTTTTTCGTTCCACAAAGGGCTCTCATGGATGACAGTTGGAAGTATGCAGACACAAATTGACAGCATTGGACAATTTGGCAGATTTTTTTTTTTCTTTTTCTTTTTTTGTGTGATTCAACCATTCATGTCCTCTTGATACTTCAGGCATTTCTTGGTATACATGTGTTTTTGTCTATAACTGATGAGGCACTTGTTTTAGGAGACAGACTTTCTTTGAGTTATTTACTAATTACACTGGTCACCTCATAGGTCTGCGGTTCACATACATTAAGCAAGGTTGGACTGTATCATTTCCATTGAGATGAGATCCGATGTTTATTCTGGACGTCTACATAGTAGTCACGACGGTACTACTAGGGATGCAGTACATGTGACAGGGGTTAGAGTAAGGACATATTGCCTGAGAGGGTCCATGGATCGCTGCTAGGTTGCGATCTTATTGCCGCTGCCATTTCCTGTATTTCATATTTCTCGGTGTAGACAATAATTCAATTTATATCGTGCAAACAAGCATTTCCAGCCATTCCTTTTTATTGTGGCTACAAAGAGTCCACAAACTGATTTCACTGATTTGATTAACTGAAGAGCTCCTCCCAGGCATAAAGATGCGGAATAAATTTCATTGAGAAACTGTTTGGTGCCATAGCTCAGCTGGTATATGGTCTAGTCTGGGAACGCTGATAAGAAACTATTCCATTTGCTGGCTGAGCTGCAGTGTAATTCACTTGCCGGTGCATGTAAACAAACAATGAAACAGTAATTAAATACGATAAAGTTTGAGGCTGCTCTTATTTTAATTAAATAATAGCAATAATACAGCATAGTACATATGCACAGCTACAGATATCAAAAAGTCCAGTTAGAGAGCTCATAAAACCTGTGTTGGGACCACAATGATGCAAGGCTGCTGCATCCATCTTTTGCAAGCATTGTTGTCTAAGCTCCTTTTCTGGCTTTCAGGTCAGTTTAAAAACTTTTCTCCCAGTTTTTCTTTGGGCTCACACTGCTAAATACACATTTGAAAACTTATTTGGGGAACATAATAGGTAAATGTTTAAGGCAAGAATCAGTTAAGTAAGAGAATTCCTTTATTTAAGCAGTAATTTGTGCTACTACTGTAGGATGTACTGCTGCACAAGGCTGCACAAAAAGCTGACCACTGTATGATACAGTAGCTCTTTACCGCAGGAAGATTGGAAAGGGGAAAAGGAAATGAATATCAGCAGATGTCATTTCTATTTGGGGGGGAAAAACATAGAACTGATGACTGGTTCATCAAATAGTCACTTCACTGTCTGCACTCTGTGGTTATTAATGCCAGAAAGTCAAAGAGGAAAGGGAAAACTCACTATATTAATCAAAAAGAAGTTCAAAATTGACTGAAGGTTATTGCATTGGTATATGAGAGAACACAGTTATTTACACATAAAGAAAAAGCCCACATCTGCGAGTCTTATCATTTTTAAGAGGATTACATCTTTCTGAATCTGAGTCTAGAAAACTGCAGTGTTTCCAGTTTATTGCTGAGTAAATTAACTTGTGTCCACTCGGTGGCCATATTGTAGGCCTTGTGTGCAATGAAAACACTAATTTCACACTCAGCTAACTGGAGGAGGGAGAGTGGAAAATATGTCCTTGGACCTTTGTCGCATGTACTTTTCTAAGATTTGCTTCCATCCATCTTCATGAAACTTCATTCACCCCAAATAGATTTAGCAGTGTCCCAGAAATGCAACAAGAAGGCAGGAAGTGGAGCTTAAGCCCTCCATTTGAAATTATGTCACAATGGGGCTGTGCCTACTTGTCTGGAACAGTCTTTGTCTCTGGATAACCACCAACAGACTCTGAGTTAATGAGCCTCTGTTTGGCCCTTAGAGGCCACTGTATGCCTATAACCCCAGAGCCATTCTCTGAATTCCCTAACAGGTCTAATGGAGAGGGAGATGCAGCTTTTAGTCTGATCAGAAGCCCTACTTATGCAAGTACTGTATCATTTTCACCTTCTATCTCTAAACCTGGTGATCAACTGCAGTTTTCAACCAGTGTGTTATGCAGATTAAAGGAAACCCATTCAGTGGATAAATCACTGTCACTTGAGTAAGGATAATGACCACTGATGCTTTTTTTCTTGCACCTGATTGGCAGTTATATAGTCAGTTTGTATTGCCTCCCTGTCTCACTTTTAAACATAACCTACAAGTGTAATAGAGGGCATCTTCTTACATTTAGCAGAGAATCAGACCTGAGATCTCAGTATACTGAGCCGAAAGATGATAATCGAGGGTAATGTTGTGACAGCCAAAGGAAAGGGGGTTGGGTGAAAGCAGATACTGCATGTTACAGAGAATATATTGTATAGCATGTCCATGTCCATCCCAGATGTTAAATTGAGTTCATCCTGAAGAATCTTCAAGAAACTGAAAAGCATCATCTTTCTATAGCCGTTTGCAGTGTGCTTTATTTTACTAAACTCAACATTTCATCCAATAACGCAACTAGTAGACTAAGGGAAACCAACTGCTTGCCCAGCAGTTCACAGAAAACATTTCAATCAAACAAAACAAAATGTACTCTTGGGGAGATTAATTTACAACCACCAAATGTCAAGTTTTTTCCAAAAACAAAACATCTAACCATGAGCCAGGTTGTTCCTCCAACTTTAACCACAGTGGGGTTTTCTTGCCAAAACCTTTGTCAGTGGTTGCTGTTGCATGACTCTGACTTAGGCTAACAAAATACAATGTTTTGCTCTAAACCAGACACTGCATCTGAGTGTTTACTTGTGTTAAATCGCATTTAGAGGAAAAGGCAAACGAAAGGAAGATGTTAATCTGGCACTAAGGGCCACAGTAGGGTGTTGCTTGTACATATCTTTTATATTTTATTAAACATGTACACATTTCTGCAAACCCCAATTTGCCATTTAATATATCCACCACAGTAGCTTACATTATCATTATACACATATTATTAGCACAGGTGCACTGCTACTAATTGCAGAATCTTAAACACCAAATGCCCATCTTACACACAAGTCTGTTAGGTATTGTAAGTACTGTGGAGGACTGACTGATATTTCACATATGCGTAGTTTGATTCAGTGTTAATATAAAAAGATTGATAATAAACAAATGTCAATATACTGGGGAAAGATGTTCTCAGAATTAAAATCAGAAACAAATTATACAAAACTAACTGAAAATATGGTTAAAAAATGATTAAATAGTGGAACTTAAATGGCCCTATTTTGTTATATTTTTCAAAATATTTACCAACACGAACACAGACACGAGGATGGAAATGTGACAATACGATTGGATAGACAATAAGGTTTTTACAGCTTCTACCATCTATTGTAACTCCAAATTAGGGTTTGTCCTATTTTTATTGGCAAACTAAGCCACTAAGCCTCTTATGACATGAATATATATGTAAGATAGACAGTAGCCATCTTCTGTGTCTCCCCATTACTTGTTGTTGGTAATTTTGTCCAGACAGAATGCCTTCAATCACATAAATCTCCAAATGTAAACACATTCAGTAATGAGTTAACAGTGATATAACTGGAGGCACTCAACTACGATAATGGATTAGGGCTTTAAACTCAGGCTCATTTATTTTTCACCCACATTCATCACGTCTAATCAATGGTACGTCTTTGGCTTTAACCCTCCCCCAGCAGGCCCGACAATGTCACTGTTCACCTCCAGTCTTTTAGACTTTTCAACTGTGAGCGGCTTTTACTTCAAACTTTATGTACTGTTTGAAGTTATTATAGTTTCATATTAAAGGCAGATGGTAACATGAGAAATTGAATACTGTCACCATTAAAGGTCAGAGCCATCAGACTGACTGACATCACATGAATGGCAATGTGCCAGCTCAACAGCAGATTTTAAAACCTCACTAATTAAACACAAAGGCATTTTTAAGGCTCTGACAGTGGCTGGAGAACAGAGGCAGCCCACAGGAAAAGTGTAACAGCCATTCTGTCTCTAAAGCTTTTAACCCACAGCTCTGCCAGTGAGTGAATGTTACTCAAATATATTGATAGATGGAAAACTCATATCCTTTATAGGGTTTTATTTCCTGTAGACCATGAGGCTCATGAGATGCAACACTGACTCTTGAGGACTAATAATCAGTTATTCTAAAAGTTCAATACCATTAGGGCCGATGCATTAAGTCATGACGGCAATCCACAGTATATTTCCTTTGTTTCCTCACCTGTTTTACTACATTAAAAGGCTATATAAATATCTGTGTTAGCCTCAAAAATGTCACTAGAAACATTCAGTTGCCAGTTTATTAGGTACACCTAATACAACCTGCAATAAATGATGTGGCTTATGAAGGCTATAATGTTCGGTTTTTGTTGAAACCGTTTTAGAGAAGTTTTGATTCAACTTTGTGGTCATTTTGGAGGCTGTGGTCATTTTTGTGGTGTTGTTGAATTGTACAGTGTAAAGTGGCAACTGAGAGTAGTCAGAAAATGTATTCTCCGTATTTGTTGATTTGACTGCTTGTACCTATACATTTATAATCCCAAGAGACAGTACACTGTAATTTTTTTGTTAAGCTGAACAGTTTAGTGCTGAATAAAACACTCTCTAGGCCAGGGGTGCACGCACTTTTTCAGCATGCGAGCTGCTTAGAAAATGACCAAGTCAAAATGATCTACCTACTATAAAAATGCAAAACATATATTTATTTATAAATATATTGAGTATTCTTTATATGTACAATATATGTTGGTGTACCTTGCATAACTGCATGAACCCATATTGCACAATATAACTCTGTACATTTTTTGTCATTACCTTACTCTGTTGACTTGCACTGAATGGAATCAGCCAGGGAAGCATTTTGCCGCACTTGGCGCGCTTGTACGCGCATGCGTGGTGACCCATGTGTCAGAAAAGATCAGATGTCAGACTGGCTGCCCTGTATGTCAATCAAGTGACAAATTTCATAGTGAGGATGGATGATAGGCTGACGTCTATTTTTTTAATGCCATGCGATCTACCCACACTACCTTTGCGATCGACCGGTAGATCGTGATCGACGTATTGGGCACCCCTGCTCTAGGCTATGCTAGAAATTAATTGTAAAATGTGCAGAGAGTACCAATTGAGTGCTGCATTTTCCCTAGCCTGATGATCAGACTGAGTTGCCACTTTTGTTTCATTCATCGATGAGCCACATTTTCCCTACAATCAGTACCAAATTATATACTTAGTTCCATGAGTTAAATATCAGTTCCTCTCTTGGAACTCATTTGGAAACCAAGGGACCAATAAAACAAAAGTGCCATAAAACTATGATTTCTAGTCCTTTGACAAAGTAAATTTATAAAATTACATCAGTTTGCACACAATAACGAGTGTATTGAATCTCCAGTGCTGTATAATCCTCTGGTTTAGTAGTGATGTACATGGCACTGAACAGTGATTTAACCCCGACCAACTAAGTATGAAGGTTCAAATTCATCTTGTCATTCTTTCTGAGTTAAAGTGGTATTAACGTCTTGGTGAGACTCCCATAATCAATGTTACTCCATCTCCTCTCACCAGTAGTGCAAACATTTTATGGGATTGGACCGACTGACCTATGATGTGCATGCGATGAGCTGTATGTTCGCCATGGGTGCTACCTGCTTCAAATGAGATTCATGACAAATCCCCTACAAGAGGCCAGCCAATATGCTAGGTAATAGCATGCTTGGCAGTACTTATCTGTCTCCATTAAAGACACAGGTCATATCCCACAATGTCAAAACCATTAAATCAAAAAGTATAGCATGATGGTGGGCTGAAGCTGGTGGCTGTTGCAAGTAAAAAGCAGCTCTGATTGAGGAAGGAGGTTAAAAATAGTACACGTATACAGTAAAAGTAATCTGAAGACAAAAAAGCTATGACAGGCCTTAATCAGAAATATTTGAATTATTAGAAGAATTATGGCCAATTTGCATATTTACCAGTTTGGGTGGCATGAGATCACTACTTATGCTTTCAGTTTGACCCATTAATATTAAATGCAATCGCCTTGTGTTACAGTTGGGACTTGTAACGCCCTTTTTTACTATTTCAAGTTAATACTGCATGAAGCTGCTTATCTAACCTAAGGAGGAGAGACTTACACTGCACAATTGTGCTTAATTCTATATAATTTTGAGCTTCGGTGTGGATCTGTCAAAGTGAGCCCTGGTGCACATTTATCATGCAGATAAGATCAAAGCATGGACAGTCAATTACTTGCCTGGGATTCATTTTTATTTTTCATAACAGTAGAGGCAACATCGATTCAGTTTGAGCTCCACAACTCCTCTGAATGCATAAACGGACCCTCTGCTGGATTAATGTCTTCTTCAGGACCTGCAACCCTGGACGGAACATCATCACTGCTCAAGGTTCATGTCTCAGCTCAGACCAACATGCCAGAGAGTCAGATACCTAATGAGCAAGCTTTGATAAACCCAGCTTGGAGTAATAATATTGTTTAATTTACACTGATGGAACAGGATTCTTTATGTCTCTTAGCTGTTATATTGTCCTTTTATAAGTATTCTAGAGCTGCAACTATAGATTATTTTCATGATCGATTACTCTTTCACTTACTTCTACAATTAATCGATTCATCATTTAGTCTATAAAATGTCATGTTGATGTCTTCAAATGTCTCGTTTTGTCTAACCAACAATCCAAAATCAAAATATATTCAGTTCACAATGATATTAAACACACAAAGCAACAAATTGTCACATCCTAAGAACAAGAAACAGTGAATATTCTTTGCATTTTTCCTTGAATAAAATGACAAAGACTGTTTTTCTATCAACGAATCGTTACAGGCTTCAGTATTCATTACTAGGATTCCTATGACCTTCGTGTTGAGCCATAAGTAGATATTCTAAATGGAAAGATTATACATACACATACAGTATGTTACTGCGCTATAATTTTGGCATCTGCATTGATGACAAGGCCTCAAAATGTCTGTCTTTGATAATTCTAACTGGCATTACTGGCAAAGAAAATTTAACTTGGCCTGGCTCCATGTTCGAAAGGTAAACTGTGAGCACCAACAAGTACACAGACATTTTTCAAAAAAATCATTAAAAATAATTTCACCCAACAAAGACAGGCAACAGAAGCCAAGAAATAATCCAACAATGCCAAACCCTAATGACCACCATTCCCAGCTGTGAAATACTGCTCCTGATGTTTGCTTTAAGAGCTCTTTTTGTGTAGTGATTGTAGTGATTTTGAGATCCCTCTTGGTTGGCTTGCAGGTATGGAACAGTTAGGGGAGCTAGATAATGTGTGAGCTCAGTTTTCTGTCCATATTAAGCCTTGGAAGTCACACAAATTGCCCAGAATGCCACATAAATGGATTGAGTCATCCAAACAGCCCATAGTTTCTGACCTTTTGCAGTTTGGTCTTGGCTAATTGATTTGGGCAGATGGCTAAACAGGCTAGAATCAGCATCTCCAAATCTCAAAAAACAGTATGATATTTAGAACAAAATTCAGTTTGGCAGTAATTTCTCCTAAGCAGAGCAATACTTTATTACATACATTTAAATATGCAGGTTGGCAAAAGAAGTACACATACTTGAAGTGTGTACCAGGCATATGGCTGGAGGACATCACTTTCTCCATCTGTTTGTAATCATCCATTACCAGCCAAATCATAAATAAATGTGTGACAACCAAATAGAGAGACAAGCTGATTCAAAAAGCAATCCTCATTATTTTCCATTCAGCATTTCTTACTGGCAACTCCATTCAATCCTCCTAATAAAGACCTCTGAAGAGGATATTAATAATGAATACAGAGGTAAGATATGATGCATATTTCTCACTTTGCTAAGCAGTAAAGCTGGTGCCAATTAAAATGAGAATCATTATCTCTGGTGTCATGGCCATCAGTGGGTATAATGATATTAGCTACAGTAAGCAGTGTGGCAGCAGGATTGGGATGGACACATTTGTGTATAGTGACAAAGAGACACTGTGAGCCAACAGCTCTCCTCTCTCAAGACTGTGGATTGTTGCCACAAAAATCAATATTCCAGCATCATTCAATTACATGGAGAGCAGGTAGCTCAGTGACACTCACTGCAATGACTGATGTACTGCTGACTGAGGGTCACTTTTGGAGGGTTTACAAGAATAAACAGTAAAGCAAGTCATGTATATCACTTTGAATGCATACATTATGTAAATATGACAGACATTATTTGGTGCAAGGGTGAAAAATCTATTGAATATTAATATATGATAAATACTGTATGGTGCAAACATTGGTAATATACCTAAATGTGACACGAGATATCTGCAGTGAGTGAATATGCATAACCAGGAAGCCACAAATATAATCCACACACTGACCCATGGAAAAACGGAGCAGTTTTTACATGCGCGCACACACAGAAACGCACGCGCTCAGACTCACACATGCACACATTTAAGCACGTAAAGCTTGTTTTTGCATAGAACGACATAATGTACAAACCTGCCGATCTATGACGGGAAATCTGTGTTCTTAAATTATTATTAAGTAATTGAATTATTCAAAATTCAAGTTTGGCACTCGAACCCAAAAGGCTAAAGGAAGGAATAACCGACAAACTCCTTCTATTAATTTGATCCGATTTTTTAAAATCAAACTCCTAATGGAGCAGGTTGGGTTATTTTCTCCCCTGCTAATGACAGATAATTCCAACATTTGATATAATTATTGTGAAAAGACAAGTCTTTACTTACCCAAAGTTATGAGATGAAACAGATAAACTCCCCACAGATTCATCTCTATGTGGAATGAGAATTTAAGATAACGCGTCGGACCTACAGGAACAGCTGTACAATTACACGGCACGAAGAGGATATCCTGTTATGCACGAGGAGATCATTATTGACACAAGGAGAATAATCTCTTGGAAAATATAGCTTGTTGTTGTTCTCTTTTATTTTCTTAAAATCCCAACAGTTTCTTCCAAGACGTGTGTTACAGTCGCGCTTTTGCGCAGAGCCGGAGCCATGCGTAATAATGCGAGTGAAAGTTGTCCTGTGCGCTGTACGGTCCGGTATTGAGAGAGAGAGCGAGACCGAGCCTTCTGTTGCGCGTCGAGGTGGTCGCACAAGTCCTTGAGTCCGCTGCTGGAGAGATGCTGAGTGCTGCCGGGAAGAACCACTGCCAAGAGGGAGGGAGAGAGCGAGATCTGCTTGTGCAGGACATTAAACATGCTGGTTACACGGTCAGGGCTTCTGTGGCGTTGATAAAGTGTGACATAAGGTCCGCCACAAAAGCGTTATTATAATATTCCTATAGGGACTCACAGTGTGGCTAGTTTATAGTGATCATAACCTGCTTTGTGGTATTTTTGTATGTTATAGCATTAACTGATGCTCCAATGATATTCTAACAGTATTTACATGTGATCTGATTAGTTGGTCCTATACATTTGATATAATATCACTCACGGTATACTGTATATTATACATAATAAAAGTATATTAAATTATTTTTACTGTACTTGAGCTTCACGAGTGTTATGTAAAGGCTCTTCATAATGCGTGTTATTTATTCCTTTGTCCCCTATCATCAGCTCAAGGTCTAACACCTGTCATTCAGTTTGCTTATATAATGTAAAGTATGAGTTTTAGTAACAGAGTGTTGAAAACCCTTTTTTATTTGGGAAAACTTCCTGGTCCAGTATGGTCTCATTTATTTATTTATTTATTTATTTATTTATTTATTATGCCTCTGTTGTGGAATGTCACCGTTTTGACTCAGGTCAGTCACAATCAGCTGTGTTACAAGAAGCTAAATCTGAGTAGCCTATATCCTCTCTACAAGTAGTTACTTTGAGCTGATAAGAGGTCACTCAGTTCTCCCAGAAATTTAAACAAAAGATTAATATCAATACAAGAAATAACAGAACTCTCCAAGGAGGCAGATTTGGGGCACCAGAAACCTATTTCATTTTTGGTTTCCTGCACACACATTTTGAGAGCTCGTAGTCCAAATTCATGTCGACAGCGTACCTCTAATTGGATATACAATAAAAGACAGACAGACAGGCAGTCCCTTCTAGTAGATTCCTTCCAAAAGTCAGAACGCTTTAGGTGGTGAGCCACCTAAATGGGGCCGTATTTACTCTCAGCAGCTATTGAATGAAAAGATTGACCACATTTCTAATGTTGACAGGACGAAAAGACTGTTAAGAACACCAGAAAGTCACCTCGACAGCCTGAAACATTTAGTATAAAAAGGAGATTCTTGTATGTATCCACATCTGCTGAACTCTTTTGTTCCCTACAAAAGCAAACACACTTGGCCCCCACAGAGAGGTGGATCCAGTTCCTGGTCACTGCTGACTACCAGAGCTGCACAGCCCCATTTTCAGAGCTGTTCACTGTTTTGAAACAGACAGTTATTGATTCTTTAGTGTTAAGAATTCAACTTTCGCACCATCTGTTCATTTTATGGTTCAGAAGTCCTTTTCATTTGAAGAGAACATCAGTGGGTCAGGATGTGCATTTGGAGTTTGTTGACTCACCCCTTTAGTGTGTCTCCAGAACGGCAACAACAAATGGAGTTTCCAGATGATCCATGCAAACAAAGCTGGCGAGGAGGAGATAACAAAGGGTCACTATGTTGGATCAACCAGACTCAGTGTGTGTGCTTTACAGTATGTGTGTGTACATGTATGTCAGTGTCTGTAAAGCAACCCCGGGTTCCAAAAGGATCATCCGGCTGCGGACCAAAGACAGAATGAAGACCTCTAAAGAGCCATTTCGGCCTGCTGTTGTTATCTTTACCGCCATTCATGGCTGCTCTACCATAGTGCTTCACTGGACTTACATGAGCTGGCAACATTAAGTCAAGCCTTTTCCTTTTGTTTCAAGTTTTTATTTTATTTTTTTGCTGAGGCCTCAAATTGGAAAGACTAAGTGTAGAGTATCTTTACGCTTCAACGATTGTAATTTTAACTCCCTAACAAGCTTGCAATGAGAATATTTGGAACAATACATTACCATCTCTGTAGGGAGTTGGAGTACTTAAACGTGGGGAGATGGGCTCTGAAAATGCTTTATGAATCTTTAAAGAGCGACTCAGTGCCATGGGGATGTTTTGGTAGGGTACATATTTGCAATGTGCATCTGCATTTGTAATTCAAATCAACATTACATTTTGCAAGAATGAAAAAGCCCCGTCAACGGTTTACAGAGAATTAGAGAGAAAATGTTTATTTTCTTCTAAACCATTAAAGTCTTTGGCTCCCTCCCAGTGGATTGTGGGTGAAGGGGGGGGGGGTTGTCTTTCTTACCCTCAAATTAACAAACACCAACCTAATGTGATCTGAATCACCTCATCTGTGATTTCTCCAGTAGAAATCTGGCATAGATCAGTCTCTTGAGCCAAAGCCCCTCCTCATAAAACAGTATTATTTTGTCCGAGGGATACTAAGTTGCCGTCAATAGTTCCCGGATCTCTCACATCTCCAGCAATCTTTCAATATGGAGAGTAGGTGCTGTTTAAACGTGGGACGCAGCTCTCAGTCCTTGCTTCAGGCAAAGGTACATTGATTTCCTATCTTTATGAGCCGGAGCAGTGTGGACGCAACATTAATGAGGGATTAGTTATTGTACCCATAATTATTGCTATGTCAAAGCACCAGGACTGGGTGATGAAGAGGGGCTTTGTAAATATTGTTGGAGCCATTTAACAGCTACGCTCACTGCCAAATGCAGACTTCTAACTTCTGCATGACGAACCAAAGCAGTAGTGGCCTCATTTCCCTTTGCTTCAAAGTAGAGTCCCATTTGATGCATACCTATTTTTTTGTTTTGTTCGGGGAGGTTTTAAAGCTCCTACACACCACTGGCACAGCCTCACAGGTGTTTCCATTTATTTTGCCTGATTAGATCTCATTCAGGTTGAAGTTGGGCGGAGCCAGGCTGAGATTTTACGTGAGGTCACCAAATGCCCTGAAGCCTTTTTTTAGACATTTTGACTTTAGTAGGAGAAGCACAGGTGCAACTTACAACATTAACGATGGCTCTGTTCCAGTTAAGTGTCTCAATACCTGAAGTCTGCCGTAGAAAAAGATCTAAAAAGGCCTGGTCACATCAGCATTTAAAACGGTGACATTTTGTACCTAAATCAATTTACTGCAATGAATTGTCGCAATCAGGGGATTCGCTTGAGGGGGCCCGTGGATTAACTTCGCTCTGCCACTTTCTGGTGTGACCGGGGCTCCATAATGATAAAGGTGTAAGTCGTCCTGCCTTAGCATTTGCACAAAACAGGAGAGTCGGGGAGATGTCAGTCGAGCAGTGTGTACACACCTACGCAAACCTGAGAGGAGGTCTAAGCACATGAGAGTAGTGAAAACACCTGTGTGGGTGAGACATGGGTGTGTCTCTTTAAATACTTACTTTGTCTTTAATTGCTATTTGATTTTTAATTATGTGGCAGTTGTCGTAATTGTTTCTCTTCTTCACGTCTTACCGTAATTTGAGATATCCGAGCGTCTTTCAGAAGGAGACGTTAGCTGCCATTCATTCCTGTTTCACAGACTTGAACATTTTCCAGAATGGATAATCCATCACAGTAAATATAAAGCATTAATTTTAATGTTGTTACTTCACTGTGTGCATTATGTTACACTCTAACGACTGTCAATCATCTGACATTCACAGGGGAAAATGGTAATGGAAAGTCTGCAGCAAGAAATAATCCCTTTAAAAGCGTGTAACCAGATAAATGTTAGTCTCTTATCAATGTCATCATATTTGAGACATCTGTGTTGGCCGGGACACACGAAACACAAATAAATACCTGCATAACTCTCCTTTTAAGGAAGAAAGGTGGGTTAGAGGTGGAGACGAGGGTTCGTGCTGCAGTGAGCAATAATGAGTGTGGTGACGTGTGTTTCAGGACTTCATTCTACACCTCCAGCAGAGTTGACTAAGAAGCAGGCCATACATGCTGCTCCCTGGATAGTGACGTTATGTCCGTACTTGATTGCGAACAGAGTGGTAGTTGTTCTGTGTGAACCCCTGGGACACTTCCTCTTTCTCTTTCCTCCACTCTCTAACAGCTCAGTGGGTCAATATGGGACAGACTTGAAACAACTTAGAAGACCTTCTTCTCCACACCAGAAGTGTCATTGTCTCGCCTTGAACATTTGAAGAGGCTTAAAGGGAACTTCTGGTATTTTTAAAGCTAGGCCCTATTTTTACAAACTTTTGACAGGCTCAGAGATGGACCTTTTTGTTTAACCAGAAACAGAAGTCTCGCTCAAGAATTTCGCGAGATGTGAGTTGTTGCAAGAAGACACCAGTATTTTTGGTTAAACAAAAAGGATCTTACTCGCTAACAAAAAGGTCCATCTCTGTAGGAATCCTTTGCATAATGTCATCAGACGATTAGAATAACAATCTGAGCCTGTCAATGGCAAAAACAAGCACTTTTAGTGGACGTACTTTGACTGGCGCAATTGCCTGCAAAGACTGCGTTCGGCCATCGCAGCCCATTCACGGCTGCCTGTTGAGGCCATCTGCTGGACCTATTCCAAAACATTTGGCAACTATGACATGTTTAGAAACCAACGTTTATAAAAAGAAAAACATTTTTTAGAAATACCAGAATTTCCCTTTAATGTGGTTTAATAAAGCTTTAATTCCTGCAGGCCAAGCTAATATTTACAGAGGAGTCTCTTTTAAATGTCAGGAGAGAAAATCTACCTCGTCATCTCTGGTGTTTGACAAACAGGGAAGTTTGGGTGCATGTAGTCACGGCAATCTGATGAGGGTGTTTCACAGCCAATGCCACGCCAAATAGAGCAGTGCTCAAATGGTGCCAGACTGCATGGCGGGCATTTGCACAGACGGAGACTCCGTTACCTCTCACTACAACAGATGGTGTGTCTCATGCATACTGTGTGGAAGGTTATGTTACTTCTCTGCGGATTCCTAGTTGTGTCTTAAACCTAATTTGGACCACACAGGCACAGACACACACATATGCATGAAAAGACACACACATGGAGAGGAAAGAGAGGACACTACTGAATTAATCAAGCAGTGAAAAGATGACTAATAGTTTTGTAACGGTAAGTAAAGATTGGCACCACATGCTGCAAACCAACACAGTCACAAAGGTGTGGGTTGTATTTATTTATTTATTTTATTTTTTTTTTACAATCCTTCCTTTCTTTAACAGCTGAATATAGGACATGTATCTGCTCCTGACTAGCTTCACTGCAGTGTATTCTCCTTTTTGAAACACCATCCCTTTTCTGTCACCTCAGGGTTCATCCATATTACTCATGTAATTAAAGATTAGTGGAGACTCAGAAAAAGAGCTAAAAGATCAGGTTACACTGACAGATGTTAAATTCATGACATTTTTCTTTTTTTTTCTCCAGCAGGGGCTATCTATCTCTGTGGTTTAAAGGGGGTGATAAGGTTATCCGAGAAGATCTATCACGGATTTCCTGACACCCCTGGTGGCCAAAAATAATCAGATGGCACCTGGATCAACAGCTCTGTGTTTTAAGATCCATAACTCATCTCCTGGGATTTGTGAATGTGAATGCACACACCGAAATATGTGTGGGTGAGTGGAAGAGTATGTGCAGATTTTTGTGCATTTTATAAATGGCTATTTGGTCTTTTTCTCTGACACTTGTATGAGAATTTATGCTGTTCACCACACGTCTTTTTTAGCAGATGTTCGTGGGAAGTGATGCTGCATTTGAAAACCAGTTTGAAGCGCTTTCTGCTCAATGTTGAAATATTTTCAACTTTTAGAAACTTTCTTAAGATGTGATCATTTGTTTGTTTTTGCCATGATGATTCAAATAAGTTTGTGAAATGAGCACAAATTCTGACACCCGAAATACTTGCGTTGCGTGTTACAATGCAGTTTTATAGATATAAATGATGTGGAGATTGTGCTCCTCTACAACACATTTATGTATTTTCTAACAGTACAGATTCAACATTTCATTTCCTGCTGTTTGTCATGTGAAAGTGTTGTCTTAGACGCCGCCCTTACTGGTTGATGCCTTGTTGCTCTGTTAGTGGTCCTGGGTACTTTTTTGGTCCTGGTAAGTTTTGTCTAAGGTGTTTAGGGGCCAGGTTGTTTGATGTCCTGCGTCGGCACCCCCAGCTGCACAGACGGACTGGCTCCATTCAAATGAATGGGAGGACTACGTTTTTTCACTGAAACGCAACCATAAGGTTAATTAAGCAGCTATGTTTACGTAATTACAGCAGACTGGTTAACACAAGACTAAGGGTCTAAAAGCTAATGACCTTGAGAGACCAGGCTGATCCTCACACTCAACCTGATTAAAGTGGTTTGAGCAACGGACCTCACCTTACTGACCCGATCTACATACAGGGCATTTGAGGTTCAGAGTAAAGGAGCTGGAGTGAAAGCCTGCAGAGCTGCCTTGGCAACAGCAGTGTTGGTAAAAATGAAGTGCTTCTGTTCTGGGGGATAGACAGCTTGAAAACCTGAGTGATATGTAGACAGTCCCTCCTCCCTGTAGAGGTCTGTGCTGTTATGAAAAAGCCAACACTACAAAGAGCAGTTTCCAGTCAACATGCAGCTTTTAATAATGTATTTCTGGTATACCGGTGGCATTTCAGGCACATGTCTTTGTTGTGAACCGTGTTGTAAGGCTGACCTGACCTGGACACAGTTCACTGATGTTGTCCATGCCAGTTGTATATGTGCCTCCTCTGGGGAAAAAGACAATTAGCCAAATTAGAAGGCAAAATCTGGTGAGGGCAAAGGTCAAAAGGGGGTAACCACTGCTGTTGTCCATGCTGGTTGTAAAACAAACAGCTCAGGAGAAGTGTTATTTCTAGGACTTTAAAGTGGAGACGTATTACTTTGGCTGTTATCTCGTTACCTCGCATATGAATAAAGTTTTATTATTTTCACTCTATTTGCTTGTCAAAGACCTACACAAGCATACATTCATGAGGATGTACAAGAATGCAAAAGTGGACAAATTTCTGTTTCTCACACACACACACACACACACACAGAGTTTATTATAGTTTTGATAGGGCATTTCACATGATTTCCATAATTTCTATAATGTATTCTAACTCTTTGAAGTCATCATCGCTTTCATTTCTCCTCAAACAAGCTGAAGTAGCAATTTACCTTGTGTCTTTATTTAATAGGCTGCAGAGTGAGTGGCTTAAGTCGGGGTGTCTGTCTTCAGCAGGAAAATGAATTTGCTATTTGTAATGAGCCCTGTTTCCATCCAAGTAGTTATTCATGAAATTAGCTGTTTGGCAGCGTGGTTGGATGGGACCGTGAAAATTCACATGTCGGTTTGCAAGCTGTCTTTGTGCTGTTGTTCTTTTTTTCCCTCTTAGTAGGATAATGCTACTTGTTGGTTCCTATGAACAGGGAATTTTGCAGCTGCATGTTGTGAGTCGAGGAGGAGTCGTGAGGGGATTTATTGTGAGTTAAAAGTAGAGATGCTGATTATTTGATGGTCTCCATATGTGGGTATTAATTTCCCGTAGTTTGAGCCACATGTATGATGTATGATGTACGTTATATGTATGACAGCTTCTTCGTCAGGTGATGATTCACTCTTTTGGCCCTGAGGCAAAGAGATGTGATCCTTCAACTCATGCAGTATTCAGCTCTATAGGTTTTTCTCAGTGCCTTGCATTGCTTATACTGGCCTGAGGTTTCAATGAATATTGCACTGTACTATGCTCTATGGTAAACTCCATGTTGTGTGCAGTGTATCCCATTACTTCATGAATTATAGATGAAGGTTATGGCAGAGGGATACCACACATTCAGTGTGGTTCAGATTAGGGATTCACCATTTTTTTTCTTTGATAATGACTCTAGGTAAACTCAGCACCTGTTGTTTTGCCAATACTGAGCACAATCAGATACAGTAACAGTGTTTTTGTTCTTATTTGTCAGTTTAAAATCTGTAATTCTTCTATGAGTTAACATGAGGCTGTACATATTCTGTGTACATATTACACAGAACTTCTCAACTGAGTACAGATGTTGATTCAACTACATTTTGGTCACATTCTTCCAGGAGGTTTACACTTATAAAGACAGTGTCAGTACCAGCACTGATGTACTGATCCACTCTCCACTGTTGATGTTATATAACACAAATTATATCACACTATATTATATATAATCTATATGTGTGTGTGTGTGTGTGTGTGTGTGTGTGTGTATTTCTTGAGGCCTGAACATTTGCAAAACTGATTTTTTGAATGCATTTTTGTCAGCTTGCAGTCTTCTTGCATCGTAGCGTGAAACCGGTGGGAATGTCTCACATCGCCTGCGTGTTTCCTCGTTTGAGTGCACAATATAAACAAAACAGAGCCCATTTGTTAAAACACTGCTTCATAGCACCACTAGTGGTTAAAAACTCAGCGGGAAACCTTTAAGGTACTCAGACAAATGTAAATGTGACCATCTACAATTCCGTGACTGCAGTCGTCCTGACTGTGATGCGATCCAGAACAGCTTCTAGTGGACGTTGTGGTGACATTTCTTTGTCATAGCATCAGTGGTTTATATTCTGTTAATAAAATAATTAGATTAAATTATTGTATATTGACATTTTGTGACGATATGGTCATTTTTTTTTACAAACCTCAAAAGCAAACTATAATTGAAACTAACAAAATTAGTTACTATGGTTTATGTTTTGCATGTGTGAAGAGGGACACAGGTCATTGCATTAAGCATTAGTTATGTTTTTTTTAGTATGTAATTTTGCATAAATTTGCGGTGTTGTGATATCAGTATTGGAAGTATATTCACATCATCCAGCTCAACATGTAGTTTATTGCAGTACTTGCAGTCTTTAAAAATACTGAGTGACTTTTCTCTTTTTTTTTTATCATTAACTAATAAGGGTTTGATCCATTACACCACTTTATATGTAAAGACATTGTTTCTAAGTACACATGAAGTTAATCTCTTATATTTTCACTTCTCTTATACGAAAAAAATAACTAATTAATCTCTAATAGTAAAAGTCAGCATGTAAATTTCACTAGCAGAACTACATTTACTGCACATACAGTATAATTTACACACGCCATCTTAAAAACTCTGATGCAGCCTCTAAATAAATGACCTGTCAGTGGATGCCACAAGAGAAGTCGTGTCATGATTTTAACTTAACTCTCTTCACAGCGGCGCTCTCATAAGCTGTCATTGTAAAACCTCTCACATAACGTGCAGCGAGCATTATAAATAATAAGGCAATCTGCTGTAGGTGTCATACCCTCCTGCTTTAATAAATAACTGCTCCAACTACTGGTCCCCAGATCTCATAGTGCTCGCACTTCATAGTTAAGCTGCAAATCGCTGCAGTATAACACGCTTTACTTGTTGTCTTTTCACAAAGAGGACATATTAGAACTTTTTTTCACAATTTTCCACAATGATTGAGATTTATGAAACAGAACCGTGCGTACAAACAGCTTTATCAATCTGGCAAAAAAGAATGCGTATGCATATTTCTCTTTTTTGTGCGTTTTTAGTTGAGAGTTTTATGCATCTGGCCCTTAATGTGTATAGCAGCAATTTAAGAGATTTCATCAGCTGAGTGTACATGTAGGTTGAGTCACAATAATGTCTATAATAAAGTCTCTGCAGCTTAAACGTAAGAATGTAATGATTTTTTTCCCATTTTGATTATTGGGTATCATGTCAAGCAAAGTGAACTCTGCAGGGACAGGACACTGCTTTTAGGTTAATGAGAGGACTTCATCCTAAAATCTAAGTGTTTGAATCAATCATCTCTCACTGTCGGTTTCCTCACATCCTTCATGGAGCGTTGCGTAAAAATGTAGCTCCCTCATTCATTCATCAATTTTGAATGGGGCCACTCCATCGATGCAGTGGAGGAGCCAACGCAAGGGGCTCCAGCAAAATAATGCAATGTCTTTTAGTAAAAAAGTTAACCGCGGCTCAACTTTTACTGCAACATCATCCAGTTAGGTGCTGGATTGGCCAATCAAATACACGCCGGCGCACATTCCTACCAGATTACCTTACGTGAACTACATATTTCTACCGTTTACCTCACAAACAGTCACAACAAAAGATGAACTGATTGAAGGGAACAAAAGTGTTTCTTTATGTTATGGGCTGTAAGGAAAATTAATATTGGCAGATATATCTTGATCAGATTTTTTTAAACTCTCAAATATCAAACTCACTTTTTTTTTCCCCCACATTAAAGAAAGTGTGTATTCAAGGTATTCAAGCAGCACCCGTGGGGAAATCATAATGTGGGGTGATATGTGAAGAATAACGTCGTCGTCCATGAAGATAAATGGAGGATTGGAAGGATGTCAAAGCAGTGAGTTTTAGTTGTCAGATAAACCTAAGTTCATTTCAATATTTAACTTTCTTTGTGTTGCCCTGCCTTATAGGATTCGACCACTCAGTGGTTTCATACGGTGATAAAAAGTGTGTCATCTTGCACTTCACCTTATGGACCGCAGCTGTTTGACCTAATTGACTTAAGGGAATACACATTTAACAAGAACATTGTAACTTTTAAACCGAGGCCATTGCAAAGAGAGTTCACCGATACATCATGTCCATTAACAGCTAGACCTTTTTGAAAAATGTGCGTGTTAAAATGCAAAAGAACAAATTCATCACATTTCTTTCCACCTTCACCTCAGTTAACCACAGAGATGCTTGATAGAAGTGTTGATAAAGTGGAGGAACAATCAAAGCTGATTGAGATAATTATGTAATAGCCATGGGCTTAGGTGACGATTGGTCTCATTATGTTGTTGAGGTTTGTGACTGTACCCAAATACATACACATGTACAAAATAGATGTTACATCAGAATATCACCGTTATTTTTTATATTTTTATATTTTTTATAAATAAGCAAAACTAAATCACAAAAAACTTTTATTTTTAACTTGTAAAATGAATCATTAGCCTTTCTACATTCTACGTGGTCATTAGCATGTTTTACATATCAAATTGATTGATTAAAACTGAATCATTTGCTTTATGAAGTCTCATGTTGTAATCAGGTTCATTTCCCTGAACACCGTTCTGTTTATTTCCCTGTACAGTGTGTAATTCCCTGCTGATTTGCTCATCTCAAATTCACATTGATGTTTGTCAGGGCCAAGGGAAATCAGTGCGACATCCCAGTTAAATGCAGAAAACCACAGCATTTTGTTTGATCTGAACTTGAATCTATTTCCCTTCTGTGTAAGACCGTAAGTAAGTATGAAAAGCTACAGGGGGATGTACGGGGTCATAATATGTACTAACTACAGAAATGCCTCCACTCTTCATGATAAGGCAAGGTAATCTGAACCATATGTATTAAGGCACTTTATGGTCCAACCGTCCAGCGTTACATTGTGCAAATAGCATGCAGAGTTATTCAGGTCCATGGGAAATGTGCCCCCTGTGTCCTCTGGGGAGTGACAGTGAATGGGAAGATTCAGGATCCGCTCGGCTGGAGAAGGATTACATCCCACAGAGTCTCGTGGGGAGAAAGACACAGATGCTGCATTGATCCTGCTGATAAACACTGAATGGCTGGAAGCTCGAGTAAGTGTCAGGTTCCCTAAACGGAAACGCCAAGACAGACCAGGATGAAGTTTTGCAGCAGAGCATGGAAGACTTGCAGATATATGTGAAATTAGCAGAACTATTGTGTGTTATTTGCCAATCATTTACATAATCATCCCATTGCAATGCAATTGATGGAAACATGAGAAACAGACCTAAATAATGTGTCTTTTCCTGTGCAGTGTGTAGTTTTGCGACATGAGCGTCTTGTACAATAATATTAGGTGGACTTTTCTTTTTATGCAACTTTTATTTGATTGACACTATTACTATTATTATATGTTTGGGAAAAATATAGTTACGGTATAAGCGATATTTTTTTAATAATGGTGTATAAAGATAATTATCGTCTGAATCTCCTCTCGGCTTTATGGAGCTTTATAGAGAGTTTAAGCTCATTGTTTAGCTGTTCGGCCCAAAACCTTACTGTTCTGGTTCACTCTCATAGCATCGTTTCCAGCCTTAGCAGGCAGCTGTTTTCAGTGAAAACATTCTCAAATCCCACCGCTAACTCAGCACCAGACAGCAGACAGACACAGTTAGCGACTAGCTGGTGAACATAGTGGAGCAGTTAGCAGCTAAAGAGACAGATATTTCCCTCAGGAGTTGGTAGAGACCAAAAACAGAGTAAAAAGAGAGAGAGTATTAGACTTGCAATCATCAGGTGGCCACAGACGTAACTCCAAATGAATGATCATGTTGTTCAGTAACTGCTGGATGTGTAAATAAGCAACTCTTTGCTAACACTAACACAATATTAACGTAAACAGATTCACTTAGCAGATAGTTAATTCGCAACAATTTTGATAATGTGAATCCTTCCCTGGATTCAGCTCCTCTCATGTGAAACTATACTGCTTTTTGACAAAAGACAATGTGGCACTAGACAATGTTTTGGTGTCTAAAACCCCAAAACATTGTCAAATGTCACATTGTCAAATTAAACGAGAAAATAAATATCAACCACATGGGCTTTTTTGGTTTGTTTTTTTTTGAGCGATCACATAACTGGCTCTGCCCTGTTGTATGTATTATTTATTTATTTATTAATGAACACTTTTGGTCTCCATAGGTAGAAAAATCAGCAAGTCCTTGCATTTGATAAGCTGGAACCAGCAAACATTGGCATTTTTCTTTGATAAATGACTCAAATGATTAATTGGTTGTCGATACCTATCAGTTAAACGAAACAATGTCTCAGCATTCAACAATTAAAAACAAAGGAGATTTTATCTTTAATTCTATTTAGGCTTTAATAATGACCCACATTATATATCTTGGTCATTTCAGCCAGGATAATCACACCATAAATAGTTTTTATATCAGCAGTTGCCTTGAAGCAGCACTATAAAAGACAAAAGCCCCCTAAAGGCAGAGAGCACAAATTACAGAGGACACAGTGAGGGACGTTCGCA
Source organism: Enoplosus armatus (assembly GCF_043641665.1). Classification (NCBI taxonomy): domain Eukaryota; kingdom Metazoa; phylum Chordata; class Actinopteri; order Centrarchiformes; family Enoplosidae; genus Enoplosus; species Enoplosus armatus. The sequence goes on from NC_092189.1 coordinate 17,515,362, forward strand.
GTGGTCACCAAGTGGAACAAGACCCTCCTGACCACACAGGAGAGGACCCTTTATGGTCACGACAGGATGCTTCACAGCAGAGGAAACACACCGATCTCACCCCGACTGCTCTTTGATTTGCACAGCGTGAAATGACTGTCCTGTTTGAATGAACAGGAGCGGTGGCCACCCATCAGGTACTGACTGTGGAGAGAGAGGTCCAAGAGGCCCTCGTGAATTAAGGGTACATTCATAGAGTCTCCGGGGAGGTCCGCTGATTGCCTGCAGCACTACTAATTGATTTACTGCAAGGTCGGAGTCTGAGTGACAGAGGGTAAAGGGAGGAATTTCCTGTTTCTGCATCTATAATTCAGTGGCTTCCTGTGTGTGTGAGAGAGAGTTGGAGAGAGAGACCGTGTACTTGTATGGAAAATGGGGAGTATACACAGTTATTCTTTCACATGTCTCATATAAACATCTGCCTTACACATGTACAAGTACCTATTCTATGTATGTACTGTAAAGTCAAACATTCAACATTACTGGTGTTGTGAGTCAGTGGTTCCCAACAGCCCTGTCACATGACCTCAACAAGTACACCTTCATTGGCGCTGCTCATTATTTACCAAATGTTTAAATTTTAAGAGTTTAAGCTATTGATTCTGTGGATATTGTTACAATATATTTTTCGTACATCTGAAATATCATTGTCAAGTTTCCGTGCATACCACTATGACTGGGAGTGGCAGAAGCTTTACATTGCTTTTAGCTAACTATTTAAACTGTTTGTCTATTGCTTTCACCAGCTATTTCAACTGTTTCATTACTTTTAGCTATTTCGCCATTTCTTCTTTTAGCCATCAGTTTCAACCATTTAAACTTTAGATAATTACTTGAACTGTGTAATTACTTTTAAGCTATCTATTTCAACCATTTATTAATTACATTTAGCAAACTCTTCAGACTTCTCTGCTTGCTTGCTAACTAGTTTTCACACACAATTTTTCGGTATTACAGCTGACTCATAAATCCTAATTTCTATTTGTCCAAATTCAATCTTTCTGCATACCTTTTGGCAAATGCAGAAGTATCCCTGGTTGCTGCTGTTGTAAATGTAAATACGTTAGCTTGTACATTGCTTGCTCATCCATAGTGGTGGGTGATGCTGTGTTTATGTGTGCTGGTCTGTTAGCTGGGGTTGTGTTGTAAGGTATTCAAGCTGTCCAAACCAGCAGTCTGCCCACACTCCCCGCTGCGCTGTCCCTTTGATGGTCTGGTGGATTTCCCTCTGGTGTCTCAAGACTCTTCAACCAGCCGCACAAACAGGCCGCCGGCTTCATGAGAGAGGCCTTTGTCTTTGTTCTCTTCCTCTACAATGCTCGAGCCGTCCCATTACAATTGAACAAACACTACAGTGTTGCAAAATCTGTGGTACAATTCTTGCAGTTAGCAGATGAAGATGGACCGTCGTCATGAAACATAGAGCGAGGCTATTTCCATTCAAGGCAGTTTAATAGCTAAAACGTGTTTTCACAAATCCCAGAAGCAATTAAGTTTAAACAGAAATTACTCATATGAACCTAAAACTAATTTCAGAGTGCATATTAGAGTTCCTCTTTGTAAAGACGGAAAGTGGTCCCTCTTTTACTTAGTATGTGAAACAGTTTCAGTTTGAGAGCACCTTGCTTGAGGCTATTATGACCCTGAACTCTATATTTGTATTTGAAACAACCCCAAGTCATCGTTTTTCGTAACTTGTGGACTCTGAAGGAGGAGAGAGATGGAGCAGTTTATTTTCTCTCTGAAACAGAGAAGGTGTACAGTGTTCCATATCAACATGCAAACCTTTCACCGAGAAAAAGAGAGAGACTGGATCAGCCCAGGATTTCAAACAGCCCGAAGCAACCTGAGCATCTCTCACTCAACCCCACAAAGTATCCCTCCCCCTCCTAAAAAAAATCATCATCCCATGTCACACTAAACAGGTTTATGTTAACAAAATGCTAAATGTCTCCTGAGGAACCACAGCAGAATTACGGTGTTGGGTATGGGGTTTGTTGGTGGATCCCCTACCACAGAGGTTCAGACCTTAATCACATTTTCAGCTTGTGCACAGATCCAACTTTCTGTCCTGGTGGATTTAGCACCTCTAAGTTCAATCGTGAAACTTTCTGGAACAGTTCAGCTTCAACGGGGGCCCTTCAGAGACACTTCCATTCACTGCGTCATAGTACAGCACCTGATGCGATTCATCTGTGCTGGACTGGTCTGTGGAGGATTGTGTTAGAAACAATATACTGAGTCATCAAGGAGGTTCTGGATACTTGTGGCACATGGGTGCTCGTGTTGTGTGCTGTGAAAATGATCCCATTTAAATGTTTTATCTGTTCATTTTGTGAACAGACGTTCGATGTAATAAGAGCCCAGCGCTATGATATCCTTATTGTTCCAGCCACGACGTTGCTTAGTAATTAGATGATGTCCTGAGGTGATATTGATGACTAACAAAATCTTCTCCAAGCCACAAGGCTTAGGCTGTGCAATAAAGTCGGATAATTGTTTATAATATATCATAACTACACTGAAAAAACTACTCAAAAGGTCAACCTTTGCATACCAATAAAGGTGTTCACTAATCAATTGCTCTGAAATTAATACTGTAGGTATTTGTGAATGTAACACTGCGTGTTTGAAGAAAATGCTCGCTGAGTTATCTCACCCTGAAAGCATAATGAAGGGGCCTTGTGCAACCCTGGCTCCTATGTGGTCTTTTTATGTGTAATCAATGGAAATTGTGAGGAACTCTCATGCTAGTCAAAGCATGTCCTGAGGGTATATGGTGATGGGGGAGGGAGGGGGAAGGAGCGGGGGAGGCTCACTTTCACACGCAGACCATTTAATTTTGGACGGAGCAGTGAAATGTACAGATGAAGGCTTCATTTTCTCTTGAATTCAAATACGGAGACCATAAATCTTCAGAGGCTCCTGCCACCTGCAGGCATTTTCATCAGAGACTGATGGGTAGAAAGAATCCTCACAGGGCCCACAAAACAGGGGCCCGAACAGTGATCAATATGTAAAAGCCAAAAGGATACTGACTTTCCAACGAGAGCTGAAATAATTAGACGATTCATCGATTAGTAAATGGACTAAAAACTGAATCCTCAAATATTTATTATAACCAGTTATTAATTTCCGTTATTTTTCAAGGAAAAATGACAAGCATTTAATAGTTCCAGCTTCTGAAATGTGAGAATTTGATGATTTTGTTATATGATAGTAAACTGAATATATTTTGACTGTTTAAATGTGTCTCCTTGGGCTCTGGGAAATTATGAAGAGCCTTTTTCATAATCTCCTGACATTTTATAGACTTTATAGACCCAATCCTGCATTTTACTGTACAGCCTTTAGCAATACCTACTTGACTTGCACTACATAACTGTGCATCATCATTGTACAGTGTATATTCAGTACATATTAACAGTATTATTTACGTATTTTCGGTTAACATTATGATCCCATCTGTCACTATTCTCAGTTTATCAGTCAATCTAAACGATTAATTGATTCATCAAGAAAATGACTGGTAGATTCATCGATAAGGAAAATAGCTTGTTGTTACTTGCAGCCCTAACACTGACTGCACAAAATTAATTGAATGTTGAATTAATAAATTATGACTCTGCTTGTGTCAGTGGCATCAGTAAAAGCAGGCAGCATTGTTTGCCACCGTTTGGAAAGAGGAATTCAACAACATTAACACCCAAAATAACTTTCTGTAACTATTCTCAGCTCCACTGTCTCCACACTAAGACATGCTAATTAAAGACTGATTTTCTATGAAAAAATAGTTCCTACTGTAGTGAAAATTGCAAAAATGCTGGTATTGAGGGACACATCCAACGTTAAAAGTTTCAGGATCTATTATAAGGTGTCAGATTGACGTCACTGATTTGCAGTTTGAAAAGACACTTTGATCAGGTGTACATAACTCTCTCTCTCTCTCTACAGCACATTGTCATTGAAAGTTGATGTTGCCCAAATACTCATCAAAAAGAAATATACAGAATTATTTTTGATATTTCCACGTGTCAGCTGATTGTGATTGCAGCTGTGTTCATCTCAATCAGCTTTCATAAAACTGAGTCTGAATAACAGAACTGTCTCACATCAGTTGTCTTTTTTTTTTGTATGAAAAGATTCCTGTTGTAATTGGTTCATGAATGTGACCTTTTGCTTGATGAACAGTCCATCAACCAGCTGCCCACAGGATGTGAGAGCAGCTCTTGATATTGGAAAGTGTCTTATCTAGCAAAGCTATCTTGCTAGCATGCTCATGATTCTGACTAGCAAGAATAAGCTGTGCATAATTGGATACTGTTGCTTCTGTCGCATGCCGGACTTTGAAATGCCACAGCCAAAAGAAAGCATTAGCCTCATCCAGCAAGGATGTGTTGAATGTCCTGCAAGAGATGTGAAAATGAGATAGTGAGAGATAAAGCTGAATAGCCAAAGTGTTTCAAATGCCTCATTTGCACTACATGAGTCAGACCATGTTTGGTCTCAGTGGGAATGTCTGGCGTGACCTTAGAGAAAGAATTCATCTAGGCAGTCGCAGTTCATCACAGTTGACCTCTTTCATATATAGCACAATGGTCTTATTTTAATTGTCCAAGCCTGAGACTCGGAGGTTTGAGAAAATAAAATGAACACATGTCCTGGAGGTCTCAAACCACCGCTGAGGGAGTGAAAGAAAAGAACAAGAACTTGAGAATGAAAAACCCACTGCTCCTTAGTTGTGCTTGGAAAAGCTTTCGAAATTGAGACACAAAATGCTTGGCTCAGTATTTCCAGAGTCAACAATGTTGTTTACTCACCTGTCCTTCAATCTTTGTAATTATATGTTTTCAGAAAAGACTTTTTCTACACCCACATTAGTGGCTCTGTGAGGCTTGTAGAGGTGGAAATCACATATCACTCTGCTTATCCGATTCACTTAGTTCAGTTCAAAGATTCGTAGCCACTTACTAGTTTGTTCAGTTGTTTTCCTAAGCTAACCAGTCGCCTCAGTATGTTAGTAAGTGAACGCATCACTGCTCAGCAGCATAACCTAGAGAGATATCTGTTCACAAAACCATTTCAGGTATCAGAAATAGCACATTTCTCTTGAGTCCTCTGTCAGAGAGTCACAAACTGTGGTGTTAGTGTTACTGCAGACCCTGTTGTAACATTTGTGATGCTAAAGCTCACAACTCAACTCTTCGTGTTCCATTCGACTGGCTCAGGCCGCACTGCAAGGTCGACATGACGCCATTAAGGTCTTAAAACGTTTCTCCCTGAAGATGAATGTGATGTTATTGGGCAGCCCACAAAGTATCCCTGATGACTACATGGCAGAGGCACTGTTGACAGTTTGTACTGTTTTGATTTTTACCATGGAAAAGATTTCATCAGAAGTGAACCACAGAAATCTCAAACATTGATCAAACCCAGTAGGTCACTCAGCAGCCATGTTTGCATTCTTAAACTGTATTTCTCTTATGTGTTTATTTTTATTCAGGGTGAGCTCAAGTGCAATAACTTTACTTCAGGTCGGCTGATTTCACATGAAGCAGTCGTTCATCACTTTAGTCCTGGAGTAGCCGTCCAAGGCAGCAATGGTATCCGTTGTGGTAACCAATCTGAACAGCACTAATGTGAGCTGGAGATTGTTTCCATATGGGGCCTGTTTTCAAGCAGAGGCAGTTTGCTTGGGTACAAAAACCGCCTTCCATTTCATAGTTTGCCTTGTTTGAGTATGCAATGTGAAATAGTTCGACAACTTTCGCACAAGCAGTCATAACAACAAAGTCCACCTTTAACCTTAGCGGATAAATCAACAGCAAGTTGCTGGAAATTCTCAAGAAAGATGAAGTTCAGCATGTGAAACTACCAGACCAGTTATTTCTACCACCGCTTAGTTCATCATTTAGAATAATTTATATAAAAATAGGGAGCCTATTGAGCCTATTGAGCTTTTCATCCTTTCAAACAAAAGGACCCACATAAAGATTAAAAAAAAAAAAGAAGAAAAGAAACAGGGACCTTAAATTGTAAAAATAATTTGAAATGGAATAATTTCTAATAGATGAGGATGGGGATACAATGAAATACTATGAAAATGTTTAGAGCTGAAAAGATTAATCAATTAATAGAGTAGTTGATTGACAGAAAGTGAATCTGTAACAATTTTGGTTAGTCAATTAGTATTAAGTATTAATCAAAAACGAATTGTTCTCTGGTTCTAGCTTCTTTAATGTGAAGATGTTTTTCTCTTTGATATAATTGCAAACTGAATACTTTCAGGTTTTGGACTGTTGGTCAGACTATCTATCTATTAAAAAAGTAGATATTCTTCTATAATTGAAATGAATGTTAGTTACAGCCCTACGATGTACATCTTCACCCTTGACGTCAGTTGTAAGGAGAGTCACATTTTGCTTGCATGATATTATCATTGAGTTATTCCACATCATACAGGCCCTGACTGAAAAATCCCAATCATGTTTTATTCAACTGTAAATATTTTGTAGCCAAACTGCTTGAGCATCTCAGGTGGAGGTATTTAAAAGCCTTTGATAGTTCAGCCGTTCAATAAGTAAAACTGCGTATTTCCTGCACATTACATTAACAGTAACATATTGGAAAAATATGGCATCTTTTATCTCTTTAAATAGTCTCCCCCGCCTCTATCTGCATAATATGGCAATGACAGTAATGTGCCACTTTTAGAACATTGTAGTCTTTGAAATGTATATGAGGTGTTTTGTACTTGTCAGAATAAAAGACTCTTTCTCTGCATAGTAATAATTGCCCTTCATAACGCTCCCCCCAGTTCCTTTTCTCAAACACGCCTCACTTCCTGCCCTCTCAGTCCTCAAATGAGCCTCTATCTGGCCCACTTCTCTCAGGGCCCGACTCCTTGACCTCTCCGCTTTCCCTTCTTGAAACGTCTGTGCCGTGCGATGTGGATGTCTGTATGTATGCCTGTATGTATGCCTGCCCGAGCTCGACCCTTGCAGTGGGCTGCAGCACCAAAGTCCACATTCCAAAGTTACAGAGCTCCTGCAGCGATTCTGGCACGGCTTCAGAGGATGACGGCCGATGGTGGGGGCACTTCAAATGGAGGATGTGTCCAGAGGTCCAGCCTCCTGCCATGCTGGGTCCCAGGTGTGCATCCTTTCATGGACATACTGTGTTCTTTTTTTCCATTTTTCTTTTGTGCATCCTAGATGAATTAGCATGTGATGCAAGTGCAGCAATGACTAGGGACTGGAGTAGAGTAAAATGAGAAGGTTAATGGAGAAATGTCAACCATAGACGGCTGGAGGCACTGGGGGAAAAGTGGAGGATTATGCTTAACTTTGCAAAGACACTATTACTGTAGACTCATTCTTAACCAGTATCTGCTAGCACCAATTAGACTGCACTTAATGTCAAGTGTGAACTGTGATTGACTGGCAGGCATCAGCAGAAGAATACCTCATTTAATCCATTTACTAATTAATGATATGAAATGATATCTAGTTTATACGTTTGCCCTGTTAAAAGTGCTTAAAGCAAAAGTCTGTCTGGAGAGGAAGAGCCATAAAAAGGCGATGATTGGTGAAGACCCAAACTCCCTTGAGGAAGACAATTTGAGGATTTGTGGTTAATATGCAATGACTGAACAAATATTTTACCAGTACAATCTTCTGTAGCAATGGCAGGAGGTGTGTAAACCAGATAAATGACTCGACAGACATCCAATTTCAATGGTTTATGTCGGAGTAGTAAAAACGACAACTGCTAGGCTCCTGTTTGCTGCCGTTATAATATTTAAATCATACTTGTGTGACTTACAAAGCCATGTTCTCCTGTGCCACTGCGCTGAATGCCAACTGAGAAAATTGGGATTACTCATTCAATAATTCCAATCTTTGTCGAGTAACTGAAAATATTGGGGTGTGTGATTACAGTCATTGTTGTAATATTGATTCATGTGTGGGAAGCAGCAGCAGCAATTTCACTCGTGGATCTGTGGTTTGAAATACAGTTCTCAACAAAGGGCAAACAGTTACTGACAAAGCAATTTTCCATTCAAGGTCTCCATAATGGATTAAGAAATGTTTAACTTAACCCCATAGATCATGGTATGAAAACCAGACCATGTGTCACTGGCAGGATGCCTTCCATATGACAAGACTGTAATTACATAAATAAAACGCCTCTTCAATACAGAATTACTATACATGCATAGTTGTGTGAGAAACGTCTTAAGTGGAGGAAAAACACCTGAGAACCAACTGACCTTTGCTTAATCACTTGTTTAACAGTTGTCAGGCACAAGAGATGAAAACCGTTCTTCTGAGGTGTATTTAGTGGACCTGGAGGTCAGACACAGTACAATAAGCTCTGTACTTCAGCACATAGGATGACATGGATAAAATCATTGGATCAGGTGGCACAATAACGGAGGTTAAAGTGCTGACTTTAAAGGACTATGTAATGTCGCTCGTAGTTACGACCCCACAGAGAATAAGCCTCTGCACTTCCCCTCAGCTCTATGAGCTCTTTAGCGCCTTTCAGCTAATTGTTTTGGTTTTTTGACCGACAACTTTATTGTTTTGATTATTTCTCACTCTAGTCAGTTTGTTTCCAGCAGCAGGAGACACACAGCTAATGTTGAACATAGTGGAGCTTTTAGCAACAAAAGAGCCAGATATTTCCCTCAGCAGCTGGTTGAGACCAAAACAAGGAGGAGGGTGGGTATACAGGAGAGTGAATATTGGACTTGCATTCATCAGGTAAACATGAGTCCTAATGAATGCTAATGTTGCTTTTGGTCTGTTTGATGTGTAAATAGGCAACTGGTAGCTAACACATTACTTAACTGCCCTTCAAGCTTGTTTCACCGTTGACTGTTGGGTGTGGTCAGAAATGTGCTCCGTTGCACCTGTAACCACACCCAACGGTGATGTCACAGAGTACTGGAGTACACCTCTATATCACTGCAGCAAGGTAATAAGATAATTTTGAGGAGGTGTTCAGTTAGTCTTTGTTAAGCTGATCAAATTAATTACCGTAGATTTAAGAAGTTATTTACATTCACATTCGATGAACAGTTTACATAGTCCCTTAGTGTAAAAAGGCATACCAGTTGAAAGTCATAGGCTTTGTTTTATTTGAACCCCACCCCCCCCCCCCATGTGCTGAAGTAGAGCGGGAAAAAAACATATCACTGTCCTAATACTGACACACTTCACACACATACACCTCATTTAAGGAGAAGCGTTCTGTAGCTGATCTCTAAAACCGGAATGAGTAAATGTGTTGAAAATAAGACATTTTTCCACACATTGTGACTGGTCTTTATTCTTCTGGGCTTCATGGTTGCTTAGCGTGGCGGCAGGAATGAGAACGGCTGAGAACAATATGGGCAAGTCTTTCATCAGACATCTGTCATTTCATCTTCCATCTCATCCCCCTCTGTTTCACCTTCCGCTTCGCCTTCTTCTTCCTCTTCCTCCTCTGATGTCACATCCAGCTCATCCATCTGGGAGACACACTTTGGACACGAGCAGACGAACAGGTAGTTCTCCCTGGGAAGAAAATGTACTGCCAGTCACATTGTTGCACCCCTAACAAGAGCTAAACTAATAAAAGCATTTTATGCTCTGCTGTTAAGAAAATTTGGTGCTGTTAAGCAGCCGCTGCACACAAGAATAAATTAGTGTTTAATGCTGTAATTAATACTTTGTGGTGCAATTAATACATTTAATCAGCTGGTGTGACATGGGGGCTCCTGAAGGTTCACACCACCAACCTGGAGAGCAACTACACTTTCTCAAGGCTGAGATTTAACACAGGATGCAATAAAAAAAAACTTTAAGCATCTCCGAGACTTGCAAAAGAAACTTGACTCCCCTGAGTTTTGGGGTGTAATTCAAAGATAGATTGACATCATGTTGATCAATGAGGAGCGTAAGCACAGGAGTAGCCATCAGACCCCCTGGCATCTCTGCCTCAAGACTGTCCATTATTGCCTGGAAGGCTTTTTATTGATCTAGCTGGAATTTGTAACAGTATGACCCCGTTTCAAGTGATTCAGCCAAGGCATTACAGAAGTTTACCTCAGAATTTTGTGTCTGCTATGACGGCTTCGGTCCCGCTGACAGCAGTCCAGATAACTGATGCAGATCTCCTGAAAATTGAAGAAAACAAACAGTTGAACTGGCTGAAGAACCCCAACATCAATAACATGAAGTTTCTGAGCCTAGAAGTGTTAAACTCTACAGTTTAGTCCCAAAAACATGCCACTGGTATTTTTCACATGGCTGAAATAATTCAGGTTTTTCCAGTGTTTTTTCCCCCTCATGCAGGAAGTCGCTGTGTCCTTCCATCTTTCTACTGATGAAATGTTACACAAAGCGCTCCTGTCTTTGCCAGCATTCAAAGGAGAGCTTTGCTGTGAAAGTAGCGCGGCTGCTGTGACATTACTGTGCCACGCAGATGCAAGGCTTCTCAATCTTTCTGACAGCTTGACAAACCCACTCCAATCCTCAAAGTCTCAGCCTTCTAATACCATCTGACAAGGGAGCACACAAAGCTAGAGAGGGATGTTCTGTCCCGTCTATCCCAGGCCAGAATTTATCACTCCAAACCCAGACGTGTCAGCTGACCTCTCCAGGGTTGATGTCACTAAGTGCGCTGAGCTGAAGCAGGAAATTGTTGTCGGGGAAGGACGCCTCTGCGTTGGGTATGCAGCTGTGGTTACCTGCAGGGGTCAAAGGGGCAACAAGACCCAAAAAAGGAGGGGGGTCATCAGATGGCCTCTTAAGTAGAGTAAGTGTGTCTTAGAACTGAAGTGACAGTGCTCATAACATGGACGTCGTCTACACTTACATGAGCTTTGAAGCAGAAAAAGTCCAGAGCCCTCACAGTTTAGAAAGTCTCCCGTTTCTACAGAGAGAACAGACAAATAATGTAAATCTTCCGACCTTTGTTGAGATCCGAACACAGGTTACATAATAATCACAGCAATGTCACTGGGTCAACACTACAAAACAATAATAAACACTTATTTATACAGCATGACCGTTGCAAATCTGCTCAGTTGAGAGAAATTATTTACTCACAAAAAAATTATAAAAAATACTGCAAGACCGAGATAAAACTGTGACCTTTCTCGATGTCCTTGTATAGCTGGTCGATAAAAGAGTCCAGCTGCTCCCTCTGCTGGGCAGGAAGCTCAAGTGCATCACAGGCATGAACCCACTTACTCAGGGAACTGAAATTGAAGAGAAAAACAGAGCACAAAGATGGTAAGAACTATTTTAGCCAAACTAAGATCCAGAGTCAGGAGCCTGAAGGACAAGAGAGGCGGTGTTCACCTGGTGCCGATGCCTTGTCCGTTGGTTCCCACGAGAGCAAACAGAGAGCGGAAGCCCTCAGGGACGAACCACTGCAATACAATCACATCTTTATTGATACATGCCGGAGGATTATTCATTTCATTTAACCACTTTCATGCTAAGGTCAGAGGTCAGGGTCAGCTGCAGCAGCTCTTGAGCTGGTAGGAATTCACAGCTGACAGCTCGTCACTACGCTGTCAAGATTTAAGCTGTATAGAGCTTAAACTATTAGTTGATCAATGGATAATCGTTTAGTCATTAACTGTTGCCAAAAAATTCAATTTGTGCACTTTTCCAAAATGTCAACACTTGATGGTTTTCTTCTTCTTCTATGACAGTTTTTAGTTTTGACCATTGGTCAGTCAAAACAAGTCAAGTCAACTTGCAACTTTACTATTTTTTGACATTTTAAAAGACCAAACTATTCATTGATTAAAAAAGTAATAGCCTGACATTGTGGGACATACGCTTGTCTGAGAGAGGTGTCAATCTTCTCTTGTAACTCTCTGCAAGAAAGCAAATAAGCATATTTCCCAAAATGTCGAACCATTTAACTAATCAAAAAATTATTTTAGGATTAATTGATGATGGAAATAATTGTTAATTGCAGCACTACAGCTGTAAAGTATTTGGTAAAACTACATCTGGGAATACAAGAAGAAACATGTGGCGGTTACATTTTCTTTCTTACCCGACTGAGATGATCATCAGAAAGTGCTGCTTTGAAAAGGCTGTGTAACAAGGCCAACTGCCCCTATAGAAACAATGTTGGATAAATAAAAATTACATTTTACATAACAGACAACATACATAATGAGCGTGTGTGGCCACAGTGGGCATTAAAACTCTGTCAGGAGGGAATAACACTGTCCCGCTTTGCTTATTGAGCTGTAAAGAACTGATATTGTCTTTGAACTGCCAGACTTTATACATTTTTGCACCTCAGCAATTTCATATTTCAAGCAGAAATAACATGATGTTGACTTACTCTGAACTGCTCTCCCAGGAGCTTATGGGCGATCTCCTCTTCCTCATTAGCTGCTCGGCTGCAGAAGTGTGAAAACAGCTTCTGCCAGTGTGCTTTGTCTTTGGCCTGGACAACATAAACGATAACCGCAATCAGTAACAAACATTGTGTCACATAGTTATTATAGTGTATTTTATCGTTAGCATGCAGTTTATCTTTGCGTCATATGTCTAATGTTTCATTGCCTCAATTAGCAAAATGTTTGGCCACTTGGGGGCAGCAAAACAAGCTGCAAACACAACATTGGCATATCACCTTATTAAGTTGTTATGGGGAACTTGTTAGCAAACAGGTGCCTATTTACATATCCTGTAGACACAAAGCAACATTAGCATTCATTTGGAGTCATATTTGCGAGTCCAATATTCACTCTCCTCTAGCTCCGTTTTCCCCATTTAACTTCTATATCTGACCCTTTAGCTGCTAAATGCTGCTCCGCTATGTTCTATGTTCTACGATGTGCTTATCAGAGCTATTTTGCTGAAAACAGCTGTCTGCTGCTGCTGGAAACAAGATAGTTTGAGCTGTAAAAACCAAAACAATGAGCTGAAAGATGCTTAAACACTTAACACTCATCCATTGTTTATATAAAAATATTGATTAATGCAGCTTTTCAAATGAATATGTGCATCACGTTATGTCTACTGTCAGTCGCCTGAAATCCATGAGAGGAAAGTCTATTAAAAATGTCCTCTCACCAGCTTGTCACCTTTCAAAAACATCCACAACATCTGTATTAGTCAGAGTAACGTTAATTTCAAGCCAGGTGTGACACCAGAAAGTTTTACTTAACAAATGATGGAACAATGGAGAGTGGGAAATAAAAGTATAATTACCTGCGGCATTTTACGACGCTTTACAGCAAGGCGTTTGTATTCTGTTTCTAATATTTGTCATTATGTTTTAGGGCACACGCCAGAATGAATTGAAACCCAAATAATTTCTAAAAATCAGAGCCTCACCTGTTTGACCACAGCTACCATTCTGGCCATGAGCAGGATGCTGGAGGTCTCTGGGGGATAATGCATACTCCTGAAAGGAAGACAAATCTTCATTGAGGTGAATGGAAAAAGAATCTAGAGAGTTTATGATGAGAGTATCTATAAAATGCTCCGTCACCTCCATGCATCTTTAAGCTTGTTGATGGGGTGGTCCGGATCTTCCTGGGAGGGACCCAAACACAGAACTCGATGATACTGATCTGCCGCAGCTTGTCTACACTCGCTGCTACAGTACATCACCTGCAGAGGGAGACCACTTTACATCAATCACAAAACTCTGAAAACGTCCAAAAGATACATGAAAATTATTTCAAGTGACGGGAACAAAAATATTAAAAAGTATAGTAAATATAATTAACGTCGGGTCTCTCTGTGGCAACTTTCGTACAGTCCAGTCTCCTTAACCAGTAGGTCTTCATCGCCTAGCAACAGCTATAGTGTGAGGTCGCTATAATCAGGAAGTTAGTTACAAACTTCCTCGAGATTCCCACACGTTTTATTATTATGATTATTTGTTTCTGCACAGAGCAGGCTGATTGATTTTGATTTTTCAAATCAATGTTTTTCCAGGTTTTCAATGACTCCAATGACAAAAGTCAGTCACCACGGTACAATGCAGTGTCAACTTCAGTTAAATCACACTTTTTTCACCTGTTATTAGGGACACAAACAACAACTTTTTCTGTCACATTAGGAAAGACTAAAAATATCATTATCCTGAGAAACTGAAGCAATATTTTCAAAAGCTATCATAGAATATAGAAATATAATTGATAGAGATCCAAACATGGCAGGTTATACTTTGTATATCAATATTTATTGTAATCTTAGTTATTTTTTTAATTATGTTTAATAATGTAAGCACTTTGTAACTTTTTTTTTTTAAATGCTATAGAAATATTTATAATTAAGTTATTATTATTAGCTTCAGGGTTAACCACTAAATAACATGATATGCAAACCATCAAGGATAAACGGTTTTTCACGTAAGCTATAAAAGGAATGGACAGACATGTTGGCTTATCAATCCATACTACCAGAACTGGCCTCTGATAATTTACCAGCTAGTCACGTCGTCCACCACTGACGCAGTGGAAGTCCCTCCCTGACCGCAGCTCTTGTGGTCAGCCACAAGTTTCTTGTCTCATATTGATCGGATCACTTTTTCCCCTGAAAATTTTCCTTCGTGTTAGGAGTTTTGACTGGACTGACCTGGCACTGAGGGCAGGCTTGATGCAGCTCTGGTCGAACACGGCAGAGCTCAGGGTGAGGAAGACTGAGGCCGGGGATGCCGCTGAGCCTCCTCGCGTTCTCCTCTGCGGTCTCCAGAGCACGTAAGCAGTACTCGCAGGCTGTACAAAGACACAGTACAACATGAGCAGAGGCAAAACAGGTTTGAGATACTGAAGTTTCATTTTAGATCAAACTCTAAAACCCTGATTTATCCCTTATTTGTCTCCATGTTTTGATAAAACATATGACGATATATTGTTGTATATCATTAATGCAAGATGCAGTCAAAAAGTCAGTCAAAATGTCCAGTAAGTTCAGTAGGTGTGTCCCAATAGCTTGATGGTTAATTAAGGCACATGACAGATAACCACAGCGTCTACGTTTCGATTCCATTTCTCTCTCAAATAAAAAGGCAAAATGGAAAACAGGTACCTCATCTAAAATGTCCAGGAAGTAGCTTTCTGAATACCTCTGACCAGCACTTTGTTACTTCACTACAATGTGTTGCGGTTATTGTAAATACAGACAACATGCAGCGGTTTGGAGACATCTCACCTTTATATTTATACAAAGCGTTCCACAGGAACTGGGCCGACACCAGAGGCCGCTCAAAGAAAATGGTGTCTCCCTTCTTGATGCTCCTTTTGGCGAAGAGACCCTTGCCCTGAAACATGAATAACAAACCATTGCTGAGGTCCACTGTGAAACAAACATACCTCACAAACAGGAGTTGCTTAAAAATGCCTCGTCCTTTCATCTCTGCACTGTCAAAGTCCCAGAAGTGGAAATGTACTAAGAGATGCTTTTGATCTTCATCTTTCGGATCATTACCAGCTAACATAGAAAACATTTCCATATTAAGTATCGTGTTTATTTAATTAGCCCTCACCCTCACAGCTCTCTCTCATGAATTGTTGGCATTTGAGTGAAGGATTCTCGCAACCCTGCAAAGGATGAGCAGGCACTAATAATTTTGGCTCCTAAGTAAGGTACACCACATGCTTTATTTCAATGCCAATGACATATTATTGGCTGTCAATCTACCCCTCAACATAAACCATAAAAAAATGAAGCTAAATTTAATTCCCTGGTTTCTCCTTTGTTGAGAAGACAGGCTCCTTAAAGCAGTGTTAGTGTAAAGTGACGAGAATAAGCGACATTTATTTGAGTTTGGGATCAATTTTAGTTGCTTTGACACATTGAAGTTACTTGCTCTATGCAGATCACATCCTGATGGTGTTTAATTTAGTTTAATGGTGTTTTTTGGACGCTGTCCCTTATCTTTCTGCACTCACTCTGATTGAAATGAACTCATTAAACCTACAAACCAGTAACTTTCTGGTGGCTTTGGACACTAGCAGATGTATTATTGTCAGATCCTGTCAGAAAACGTTTAGTTCCCACATCCAGTCCAGCTCCTTCAGGACTTTCTGAGCCCAGCAGTCTCTGCTCTGCCTGGATCTGATCCACACTGACAGCCGCTTCTCTGCTGCAGCGCCAAGTTAAACCGCAGATGTGTCTGAATCTGACAAACTCTGAACCACCTTACCTTTGTATTATCTATAAATCTGACTTCCACGCAGGCGGCAACTTTGCCGGGGTCCACGCAGAAGGAAAACATGTCATCCAGGGGAGCAGCCATGTTGCACGCGACCTTTTCCCTTTCAACCCTGACACTGACGTTTTATCTCCGGAGAGAAGCGACAGCGACATCTGGCGGCGGACAGGTGAACTGCAGGTTGTCTCACAGCTCAGCATTGGAAACTAATTGTGTTATTGTGACTAAGATTAAAAATAATAATAAATAACCTCCAGAAATATTTTTAAGATATCCAATATATATTCAATAAACAAGTAACTGTCTAGAAAGGAGTAAATCCCATATAATCAGATTCATACATATTTACATGTGACCCCAAACAACTGGCATCTACAAAAATACTATAAAGGTACAACAATCATTTTTAATATATATAATTTGGAGAAAATTGTGAAAATGTCTGTTATAATTGTCTGAATCAAAATAGCTACAAACAGCTAACCGATTAATTGACTAGCTCTGAAAAACACATAGTTCCTGTCCAATAAGGAGTAATACAGTACAATATTATAGAAATAGATTGTATTACCTTTATTCATGTTCAAATAATCATTTTCGAACACCTTAAAATTAGCTGTGTGACAACTAAATTAGTGCCAATTTAAAAGGCAAATAAAAACTATTACATGTAAATGATGCAAACAGTAAACCCACGAGGGTCCTTGTTGAAATGCAAAAGGAAACCATCTTCTAGCAACACTAAACAGCTGAGACAAAGTGTGCAGCTTACATACACCGACATGTCTGGAAATGAAGTCTTCACAAAAGAAAGTAAACAGAGAAGGAGTGTTTATTATATATTATATAGATCAATGTTTCACATTGTTTGATTAGCAAACATTTAATAATCTTGTAGTAGAAGTATTATACAAAGACTTAAAAATCAGTATAATATATAGGTTATACAAAAGAAGTAATTCATTAGGAACACGATAGCGGTTTAAGAAACAGTCAGTAGTGGAGTTAGGAAAGAAAGTTAGTATTCAGTGCTGTTGACTGTAGAAAAGAAATGTCAAGACAGTGTTATTCTGTACGTTATTTCACATTATTGGGGTTAAAATACCTGGCATGTGATAAACTGACATTTACCAGTTTAAACAGTGTGTAAACTAACGTACATGTACAGTACAGCCACAGACAGAGTGGTGATTCACTCCTCTGTTATTCCTTCATCAGCATTTTTCTCATTATACAGAATATATCAGCACCGCAGTGGTTCGTGCAGAGTTTCAATGGATATTTCTAAGATTTACATTTTGATATCTACTGCAGTGTTTCCCTCAGGTCAAAAATTATTAACTTATTGCAGATATATCAGTATCAGTGTATTCCGACGGCTGAGAGGTAACAAGACATTGCAGCACAAACAGGCCAAACATAATTTAGGGGTCTGTAGTTTTGTCCAGCAGAGGGCGCTGACAGGTTAAAACTGTGAAATACATCACTCAGTACACATCTATAAGTGATGCTTGTCCTCTGCGTTTGTGTCTTATATGTGTTTATGTACGGAAGTTAATGTTGGTTTGTATATTTGTATATAACAGATTATATTGTATATTGCTGGGCAACAATGAAGAGGATGAACAGGATTACCAGGGTGGAAAATCAGAAAAAGCATTTCAGCTACACAACATTATGCTGTTGTTTCTGGGTTTTAAGTGCCCCTCTGTTATAGTTTACCTCTTCAGGTCTGTTTATTATTATTATTATTGTTTGAACTGGTCACAACTGGTACATACTGTATATATACAATACTGTGTGTATATACTGTATAGATATAGCTTTGGTTTTATGGATGTTTTTATGGTAAAAAGGTTGAGAACCACTGGTTTAGGAGATTTGGGCTCAGCTCCTGTTTAGTACCACAATCTTCAGTCACTATCAGCTGTTTATTTCAGTCGTCTCACGAAACACTTGTGTTGTTCTGTTTGAGTTGACATTAAAAGGATATTGTTTGACGTATACATGCGCTATACATGATACAAAGCCTTATGGATAGTATTAAAGTGACTATAATTAATATTCTTATATTAACAAAGGATCAAATGACTACTTGCATGTGAATAGAGTCGCTCGTAGAGACTCACCCAGAGTCACCTGACTCTGTGGCTCCCCTCAGCCTCTTCACTTCACTGTTTTTGTTATCCAGCAACTTTACTGTTGTGGTTCACTCTCACCGCTCTCATCAGCATTGTTTTTTGGCCTAACAGGAAGTAGTTTTCAGCGAAAAAAGCCCTAAAAGAAAACACTGTACACAACCAGCTCAGCACCAACACACAGACACAGTTAGCGACTAGCTGGTGAACATAGTTGAGCATTTAGCAGCTAAAGAGACGGATATTTTCCTCAGGGAGCCAAAAAAAGAGGAGTAAAAACACTGGATTCACATTTGCCACATTGCTCAGTATCTGCTGGATGTGTAAATAATCAATACTGTATGTCAATGTTGTGTTTGCAGCATGTTGCCATTACCCCAAGTGGACAAAAAGTCAGTTATTGCAGGTTTAAACTGTATTTATAAACCTCTGTCATTGTCAAAAAGCAGCCATGACTATACTTGAGTGGGCAACAAAGTACAGCCTACAGCATGTGTGGGGAATACTGTATTATAGATATTAAAATAATTGTATTAGTGCTACAAAACTGATTTCACAGTAAATATATTATCATTTCTATACACAGAGTTTCTTCCTTGCTTTTGAAAACAGAAAAAAAAAAAATACCCCATTTTCAAATCCAAAGAAGAAACGTTGACTCAATGATTGCTTGGATCTCACAATAAAAACAGGTTTAGAAACGCTGTGTTAGTACACAGAGATCTGCAGGCTCTGCTGTGATGGAGGAACCCTACTGCAGGTTCTCCCTGACAGTGATTCACAATGCAGCCTCACTTCTCCTCTCCTCTCACACACGACGTCATCCATCATAAACCCTTGTTGTAGGTCACCACCTTGCAATCTGTTGCCATGGCGATCTCCGGCTCTAGGCAAGACACCTCAATCTGCCAAAAAAAAAAAAAAAAGAAGGTAAAGACTGAAGGTAAAATTTTAGCTCTATATCTCTCTGAGTTTGCTTTGAAAATCACTTTGACTTTTAATTGGACATCTGGAATAAAGAGGTGAATACAGGCTTGTGGGCCCCGGCTGTGCATGTCAAGTGGTGTATATGTAATTTGAATTTCTTCCCAGCTGCTCCCTCAGCCATCTGGCCTTAAATCAGCAGTCGAAGCAGTTGAACCGACGCTTTACTGTACCTGAGACATCTGGGGGAACAGGCTGATGGCCACGGGCAGAGAGAGGCCGAAGGTAACCAGGCACACCACGCTGTGGATGGGCAGCAACAATCTGCGGTTGCTCTGCAGAAACCTCAGCCTACACGAGCCAAGATAGAGATAAAAAAAAAAAAAAAAGAGTGAGCCTGCTGTGTGGATCGATCCCAGATGACTAGTGTGAGTTATTTTTGGATCTGGAGAAAAAACATCATGTGCAGAATTTAGGGAGTTATTTTCCACAATTAGTGGGTGGAAGATTTTTCTGTCTGTGTGAAAGTTACAATTCCGGGTTTAATGAGTCAGACTGCATATTTCTTCTTTAATTTAATGTTATTATAGAAACAGAAAGTCTATTTTTGTTCAGTCTTTTTTTGTGTGTTTGAAAACACAATAGGCTTTATTATTACATTTCATTCATTTTTACGTGTTTTTACATTTTCTCTGGCTGTGACCTAATACTGCATCAGTATATGTTAAGCACTTTGGGGCACAACATATGTTTTCTCTGGCTCATTACACACACAAATGTTTATTACTTAGTATTTCTAGACCACAATACTGTCCCACAAAGACACAGAGCAATAACTAAAGAAAGGATGGAGTTAAGGCAAGAAGGGAGTTTGAGGCGGGTTAGCCAAACTGTGAAACAGATACATTGAAAATCGTAATGTTGTAAATTTAAAGGCTTTTATTAAAAAGCAGATTGTTTTACACTCTGCCTCTGGACAATCTGAAGGACGTAGAAACAGAAGAACCTGTAGTACGTCAGGGGCTGAGATGGCGGTTACAGCTACTCTGCTAAGCTAGGCTAGTCATCCTTTAGTTTAGCAGGACTAGTTTAGCTGCTGTTACTTTTTGTCATGGTTGGATTTAGCTAATGCCTAATTTATGTGGGATAACAAAACTGGACCACTAAGATTTTGGATCATCAAAATAGATTTTTCAGTTGCAGGAAACAGGTAGGAAAGAGGAGGTCGATTTAGCTTTAAGTAAACCTGCTAGCTTCAACGTAACGGGGTGGGGGTTTTGTAGTTTTCCAAACTTGCAGTTTTCTCTGAAATTATACATTTCTATGGCATCATATTTATATGGTAAAACAAATGACCAAAAAGTCAGATTTTGGTCTTAACTCACTATATCCTGTGCTGAACAGAATAGAATAAAATTGTGTACAACATTTTCATTCAAATTTACTTTGGGGTAGAATGACATTCATGACTTTTTATATTTGGGGTTTCTCTTTACCCCTTTTTTTTTCTTCATAAATGTTTAATCATGCAGGCCAGTAGTTCCCAAAGAGGGGATCAGGACCCCCACAAAGTTTCGCAAGATAGATCTGAGAGGTTGTAAGATTTGATAAGAACCAGGAAAAAAAGGTAGTGTAAAAACAAAAAGGTTCTGCTTTGCTCTAATATCTTCTGTTTCTGTTCTACTGAATTAATAAATCATTAATTACTGTAACTCTTCAGGCCTCTAAAGAAGAAGGTCAGTCATTGGTTGAACAGGTTACAAACAGACATGTGCAGCCAGTGATGAGGGGGAAACATTGCTTCCGTTAAAGGGCTCACAAGGTGGCCAGAAAGGTTGAGCACCACTGATGTGGGCAGTGTTTCCATTCTGATTAATGTATAATTAATGCAGCATAATAAGTAACCATTTGTGTCTGAATATACCTGCACACTAACAGTATATTAGTCTGTTAATTAATCATCAATTAAATGTTTCTGAGTAAGTTTTTAAGTTGTTTCAGTTAAGATTCACTGAAGAGATTCACTGGTTCCAGCTTCTTAAATGTGAATATTTTCTAGTTGTCTTCGTCGTTTGTAATAGTCGACAGTACATCTTTGGGGACATTAACAGACATGACCTCAGGCTCTGGGAACTTGTGAGGCGTACTTTTTATATTTTAATCGATTAATTGAGAAAATAATTGTTACATTAATCAATAATTATTATTAAGTAACTGTTACTTGCAACAATGTATTTCTGAACAAACCTCTCTAGGTAGGACATGATGATGGGGGGCAGGACAAAGATTGGCATCGGGAGGACCACACGTGTGAAGGCGGTCTCCATGATCGCCTGGGGAAAGACATGAGAACATTGTGCACACGCTTCATTTCAAATACTGCAATGAGTTGGATTTAATTTTCCCTTTCATGAGATCAGATGGGTGCTGAGCGACAGGAGCCGAGCAGGAAATGATGCATTTTCCACATTATCAGCCACCATCACATTTGCAATTCACTGAAAAACCAAAAACAGCAAGTGTATAAACATATTCAGTGCCGTCAAGTAGCAAGTACGCTGAGTATGCAACAAAACAAAAGCCACTCACATGCCTTGCAGCAATTTTGGAGGATCCCACCACGTTCCCGTTGTTGTCCAGCACATCAATACCTTCAGAAAGCTCATTGTGTCTCATCAGGCCCACGTTACAGATGTTTGCACTAGCTGAGGAAGGGGAGAGAAGGACAGACAATTTTATACATTTCCACAGGACAAGAACAGATGGTGAGGACAAGAAATGTAGTCACAGATCAAGATAACAGATCCTTTACTAAATACCCTCATTGAGAGCACAGCTAACCACTAAACTATAAAATTGTCCACTGAAGTCATAAAGTACTGTTGGTGTAAAACTGAAATTCATATTTTCATGCAATTGACAAGCTCTGAAATTTGAGATATAAATACATTATTGTCTCATTTGTAACATATGAAATCTGTGTGACATCAGTAAGATGTTGCGACTCCAACCACCAGGGGGCAACACAATTACCCCCCATTATGACTGGCACATTGGGCCCTTTGAAAACCCACCTACAGCTGGGAAGGGGACAAATCTCTGTATTATCATTCTGGTGGCAGGGCTCAGCTTGTTGGCCTTCTGAATCAGCACATTCAGTCCCACCTAATAAACATAAAAAACAAATAAAAGCAACATCAACAACATGCTTTAAATACTGCTATACAGTATAACAGTTCTTTGTATTTGCAGCAGTAGTGTTGTCGTTACTAGTAGTGCTAGTAGTACTCGAACTGTACTGCTAAAACTATTCCAAAAGCTAAACAGTATTACCAGCACTGTTAATGATATTGTATATAAAATACACCAAAAAACATCTGTACAACTGCTCCTGTACAGTGCAGGTGCAAAGCAGCTCATGACTAAATTTACAGCTCTCATGCGCAGGTGAAATTCAACAACAAAAAAAAATGTTATCAAATGTATTATCATGAAAGAGGAAGAAACAAGAAACACACTCACTGCAAGAGAAACAGCACTGGTCACAGCTCCTACATAGCCTTGAAGAAACTTGGATGTTGGCGTAGGCTGAGGAGGGACAAAGGAAGTATTGTGTCACCGCTTTATACATGGGTCACTGTAAGACTGCTATAAACTCTCTATAGTGACACTTACTATTTATTTTAGACACAACACAACGCATGATATTCTATTAAATAAATAAATAAAACAGTGCCAAATGAATAAATATTGTAATTTGTTGATGTTTTTGTGGAGACTAAGGATCAGAATATCCACAGGAAATAGTTCCTACTTTTGTGGCGTTGCGGTTGGCATAGTTGACACAGGCATTGTGACTCTGGTTCAGCCACTGTAGGAAAGAAGGAAGGAAATAAGGTAAGGGATGAGGGTTAAAGGGAGAAACAAAGGAAAGAAAGGAGCAGATAGATAGATAGATAGATAGATAGATAGATCCTTATGCCAGTGTGTCACAGGTTGGAAAGCACTGCATGTACACAATAAAAGTGCGCTTACCAGATGTTCAAAATGTACAATAAATGCAATGGTTTTACAGTATGTTGGTTAGTTACAGTACCTGCCATATAATGGTAGACACCACGGTCTGATTTGGGAGAAGAAGGCCAATGACCTAGATGAGACCAGGGAATAAGAGCTTATTTCTGGGCAAAATAAGTCCAAAGTCTCATTTCATCTGTCCCCAAACACGACCATGTAAATGGATGTCTGCACAGCCGAGTTAAGTTCTGTGAAATGCATGATTAAAATGTGTGATTTTCATATGGGACTTACAATTGGTGTTCCAAATGGTACATAACCTGCACAAGCGAAGAAATGATTAATGACAAAATGGAAAAAAAGAAACTTCAACAACTTCAGCAAAGATCTTCATCTGAGGTCGTACCTGACATTCGAAATGGCATGAAGATCTTCTCTCCTGTGTCAGGATGAATGATGGCCTGCGTGCAGAGAGCATGACGTCACCCTCATGCTGCCTGGAGCCCAGAGGCTTGAATGTATGGAGGTGCAGTTAACCTGGGCTGACGTATGACGTACGGTGAATCACTTACCTGCTTGATCTTCTGGGCCTCCCACAGCTGCACAGGTAAGAAGGGCCGTTAAAGACCAGAACCACAATTAATCATCAGGTTTATATTTTCCCTTCGGGCACACGTTATTGTATCATACTGCAACACATGTTATCGTAAAGAAGGACTCACCTGAAGATCAGACACTCCAGGTGGGAGTGTGCCGTGTTTATAGTCATCAAGTAGTTTGATGCATTCTTTCAACTGTTTCTACAAACAAAGGAAAAGACAAATATGAGGTTAAATTAAAAATGTATTAATGTTTTGACAGTTTGGCCGACACAATAACTACATTTACAGACACCAACTGAGAACTATTTTGGTACTTTAAGAAATATAAAGTAATTTATCTACAATCCCTTTCTGTCATTTAACAAAAGAAGACAAAGTTCTCAAATGTTTAGAGCTGCAACGACGGGTTATTTACATTATCTATTAATCTGACAAATACTTTGTCATCATTTAACTGTTTTTAAAAAGTCAGGAAATAGTGAAAAATGCTCATCACAAGTTCCCTGAGGCCAATATGGCATCTTCAAATGTCGTGTTTTGTCGGAATAACAGATCAAAACCAGAAAGTGTTCAATTCACTATCATATGCTGTCAGACAAACTAAAGCAGGAAACAGAAACATTAACAAGATTATCAAAACTGTTGACGATTGATTTTTGATCGCTTCAGCTCTACAAATGTTTAATGTTGTCTAAACACAGATCATTCATTACGTGACAGTTTATAACGCTAACCAGCGTATGAGTATGAATACTGGACGGAAGTATTTAGTTTTACCTCGGACACAAACAGGGTGCTGGGGTCAATGATGTCTATGAAGTGTCTCAGACGGCCGAGGAATGAACCCTAGAAAAGACAGTATGATAAAGTTAATTCTTAATGGAAGTAGACACATAATGACAGCAGACTGTCTGCCCCTCTGTGAATGAATCATTTGCTCAAGCCTGAACTGATTTATCACTGCTCACTGTGCTCGAGTTTACTAGTTCCTAAAAACAGTGCTTTGTCTGACAATTCCGCTCATTCAATTTATTGCCTCATATGTAAACTTTTGTAACATGTTAAACTTTTTCAGTTTTTGCCCAAAAACAGTCACATTTAAAGAGGAAAAAAACATGTAAACTCCTCTTCAGCTCATGAAAATACGCAAATTCTCCAGAAACTTCCCACATTATCAACTATCAATCAACAAGTAAAGGGATAGTTCGGTATTTTGGGAAATACAGTTTTTTGCTTTCTTGCCAAGACTTTGATGAGCAGATTGAAACCACTTTAATACCTGTACCGTAACTATGAAGCTAAAGCCAGGAGCTTCGCTTAGCATGCAAGCTAGCTAGCTAGCTCAGGCGAATGATCGTTTTTCACACATTTTTGTACAGATTAAACAAACAGGATATAACAAGTTGCCTTTGAATAGAGCCAGGCTAGCTGTTTCCCCGTTTCCGATCTTGGGCTAAGCTAACCGGCTGCTAGCTATAGCTTCATATTTAGTAGAGAGTGGTATCAATCTTTTCATCTACCTCCCGACCAGAAATTGAGTATATTTCCCAAAACTATTGTTGTTTATTTACATTTGCATGGCGGGATAATGAATCCTTGTTTGCTCTATTCGCTAAATAAAGACCGTGAGCTACAGTTGAAAGCTCTGACTCATCCGTAAAAAGGACCTTTGAGCTTAGATTCTCTTCATAGTATGTTGTTCCCAAAGGTCAAGGATGGGCATTTTTGCACAAACCCTTGCTATGTTAATGAAAAATTATTAAACCTATACTTTGAAATGCCAGTTCTCAAAAAACCCATGACAAAGTCTTTGCTATCCTAACTGAACAATGGAACAAAATATAACTGACATGTAAAAGTAAAATGTGCCATTTGAGACGAACCTTTAAGAAAATGTTCCAACAATCTTGAGTTTAACTTTACATTTACCAAACACATTCTTCCCAGCGAGGCTCGGAGCTGCTGGTCAGGCGATCTGTTTTCTGTTCCCTTCACTGTCTACTTCAGCATGCCAATTGCTAAGTATGTGTGCCAACTGTCTGAAAAGGCCCAACAGCAGTTTATGCCAAGAGTCTCTTTGGCAAACCAGATGGCGAAAACATGGCAGCTTTAATCAGATTCCCTCGGAGACATTTATCAGTTATGAAGGGCAGAAAACAAAGTGGAAAGACGGTGTAACAAACTCGTCTATATTTTAATTATCCGTTCAGCACCGGCTTCTAATTGAAATGACTGGAAACAACGTTCAGTCCTCCTAAAGACTGTAGATAAATAAAATCTTCGTGCTCTGTGTCTCTGGATTTGCTGCCACTCCTCCATCACACGTCTCCTCCTCTGACAGGCCATATGTGCTGCAGTGCTGTTTTGTAAGAGTGGGGTAGAGAGAGGATCCATGTGAGGAGCCTGCTTTAATTATGCATGAGCTTCAGCTCCCCGGAGAGTACACAACAAGGCTCGCAGAGACGGAGAGCACAGACAAACTGAGCAAGATTTATGCTGATTCAAGGACTGGCCTAATTTTAACTGCTTTGATCAAGGAACTGAAAGTAATACAGCACCTTTATCAACCCGACATGAACTTAAGGTTTCAGATGGAAAAACAAAAGGGTTTGTGAGGTTCAGAAAATATTAACAACATATATGTGTGCAGTGCATCAGCTGGAACCCAAGGACTAAACACTCTCTTCCTTAAAATGATGGTGATCTAAAAGAGGTGATCACTAAAAAAAAATTATTCACATGAGACAAAGAGTGTAAATAAACTGTTATTTAGGCTTTCTGTGAACCATGCAATATCCTCTGTTAATTGGTGTGGAGGGATTGTGAAACAATGTGTAGACATGTAAAAGGCAGAGAGCAAGACCCCCAGACTGAAAGAGACACAAAACAACATCGTTTTGAGTCTCTTTGAGGCCATTTTGTGTCTCTTTATAGGCATTTTACGGCTCTTAATGGTCGTTTCGCATCTGATATAGTCGTTTGCAGCTTGTTATGGTTGTTTCGTGTCTCTTTGTTGTCATTTTACATCTCTTTTTTTGTTGTTTTGTCTCCTTGTAGTTGTTTTGCATGTGTTTGTAGTAGTTTTGTGTCTCTTTGTGGTAGTTTTGCATCTGTTTGTAGTGGCTTTGTGGCTCTTTATGGTTGTTTTGTGTTTCTTTGTGGTTGTTTTGTGTCTCTTTATGGTTGTTTTGCATCTCTTTGTAGTCGTTTTGTATCTCTTTTTAGTCATTTTGCATCTCTTTTCAGTTGTTTTGCATCTCTTTGTGGTGGTTTTACATCTGTTTGTAATGGTTTCGTGTCTCTTTTCAGTTGTTTTGCATCTCTTTGTGGTGGTTTTGCTGCTCTTTATTGTTGTTTTGTGTTTCTTTGTAGTTGTTTTGTGTCTCTTTATGGTTATTTTGAATCTGTTTGTCGTGATTTTGCATCTCGTTTTAATCGTTTTGTATCTCTTCATAGTTTGTGTTTCTTTATGGTTGTTTTGTGTTTCTTTATGGTTGTTTTGCATCTCTTTGCAGTCATTTTGCACCTCTTTATAGTTGTTTGATTGACTTTCCAACAAGAAATGTTAACAGTCACTTCAAACTGAGGCTCTGGCCCAGGGGCCCCCTGACCCTTGGACTACTTGGACCCCTGGCCTTGTGCCCAGTAGGTGAGTGCAGTCATTCATCCATGTGTGTTCTGTCACAATATGTGTGAGAAGAGGAGTTGGCTCAAAATTTAAGATAAATTCCTTTCTTTTGGGCTGTTTGTGGTCTCCACAGTTTTCCCATGTTGTCAGTCCTGCAGAGAATTACACTGATAACTCGTATCAGTTGACTTATTTACAGTATCTGCATATGGACTTTGCTCACCGCACCATCAGGTAAATTATTTCCTTTAGACTCCTGTTAAATAAAATCCTTTGAAGAAAGAAGCCTTAGACATGTAAATGTAACTAGCATGCAGCTTCCTCAGTTAATCTGCCATCCGAGTTAACGTGAAGGTCACATTATCTTTCAGGGCTGACCAATGCAAAACCATTTCTGAGGATGGAAAATTGAGTAATGGGCTAAAGATAAGGACGGACAGCCCATTAATCTCGATTACAGTCTGCATATGCATCCTGCAAAAAACCCAAACTTGAGGGTGTAAAAGTGTGATTCTCACTAGATGTATGTACAGAATGATGCGCAAATTTGGTTGATATTGTATCAGAAATCTCCAACGATTTTAAAGCGTGAAATAAAAAGTAAAGAGGAAAAACAAACATTTATCGTGATAAACTGACAAAAAAAAAAACGTCTGCTGCCTTTAATTTGACGTGCAAGGTCTCATGTCTTGGCTGCGGACCTCCACTCTGATATAATCTCTCACGGAGCAGCAGCGAGGCGAAGGATGATACACAGCGATAAAACACGCCGACAGACATTATTCCCACTAGTGAATATATAATAAACTCAAAACTCATCCAATCACACCCAGAAGTTCGTTATCAGTTGAAAGTTGCTGCGGTTTTATGACAAAGAGTCTGATCGCGGATCAAAGGCAACTTTCGCTACAAAGTGCAGCATCCAGAGCCGCCGGAGCGGAGCGGAGCAGGGCGGAGGATGGGGCTGCCTTTCACCCGAAAGCCTTCAAAACAAAACGACCTTAATGCACGTTTAACGGAGGACAGAGAGGACTTACCTGGTCGTATCGGGGTCTTCCGAGCTGGAAAGCAGGACACGCTGCAGATTCCGCCATGACACCGAACTATTTATTTATTAATGAACTGAATCATGAACGGATTTTCAAGTCGAGCGAACTACATTCAGTGTGTAACTAGTGAAGCAACCAGCCGCTCGGTCTGTTGGGATGTGTAGTCTTCCCGTTTGCGTTAACACTGGCAAAGTTGAACCGCATGACTACACATCCCAAATAATCGATAAGGTGAAAGCTATTGCATAACTGTTAAGATTGATCTTGGGGGAGATAACAGTTGATGCACCCATAGATGATTGACCCAATTAATCATTATGTGAAGAGGCGTGGCCTGAAGAAAGAAACATGTCTGCGCGGAGTGATGATCAGCTTTGCTTTCAGGTTTACTTGATCATTAAAAAAAAAAAAAAAGTAAAGATAAAAATGAACAACCTGGAGCAAATAAATGAATATTTATCACCACACTGGACACTTTCATCATGCACTTGTCATATAGCGACCAAAGGCATTTGGCCAGCTTTCAGATGGACTGTTAAATGTGCATTAGTCCTTCACATTATTATAAACCTTAATCATATAGCACATTTTATCTATGGCATCTATCCCAAAGTGTCCTAAAATATTTACACATTCAGTGACAGTAAATGTCTTGAGTGACTCTTGCTGCTGATGAGACATTACTGCTTATTACATGACTACAAACAAAGTGTTGGAAGGATGATAATCGATAGATATCAATAATACAATAGATAAAGACAGATAAACAACCAGGGGTGGAAAGTAACTCCTACTGTACAATTTCTAGGGTACTTCTACTTCATTTGAGTGCTTTCATTTCATGCCACTTTATACTTCTACTTCACTACACCTTAAAGACAAATATTGTACTTTTTACTGCCTACATTTATTTTATTTGGCAGATGTAAGAGTTTACATACAAACTGACAATATAAAAAGATATGTTATATATTGTTATAGACTGAACTGAACAGCATGTAAAGTAGTTTTGCTTCACTTTAATCAGCTACAAATGCATCAGTCTATAATATCTATAATAATACAACACAGAGGCATTCTGCTACTTTTTCTTCTGCAAGTGCATTTTGCTGACAATACCTCTGTACTTTTAATAAGATTTTGAGGGCTTTTACTTGTAATTAAGTATTTCTACAGTGGTATTGCTATTTTTTACTTAGGAAAAGGATCTAAATACTTCTCAACAACTTTTCTATTAGTACATCTTTACCACTAATGAGGTAGAAAAATGTAATGCTGCTGCTCGACCTTTTTCTGAGAGTGTACTGACTCCTCTAAACAGGAAATGGACCAAGTCTCCTGAGTCAATTAACAAAAAAAACAAGCCTGTGTTGTTATTTTGCTTTAGAGCAGAAATTAATGTAAACCAGCATTTCACAATCTGAAATCAATGCTAAGAGAGAGACAAAAGAAGTAAAGAGGCGAGCAGTGCAGGGCCAACTTGTCAACATGTGTTATAAATGCTATAGACCCAATTTACAACCTTATTATCTCTAATAAATCAGATAGGTGTATCCATAGTCTGTGGGGTCATCCGTTAACCAGCAGGCACCCAAAATGTGCAGTACGGAGCGCTCTCTAGTGGAGAGAAGTGAGCATTGCTACAGCATACAGTACATACAGTGTGCAGGATGTCATGGATTAGTCTCTGCAGTCTCACTGAGGTCTCATCTCTGACAAACCAACAACACAAGGACCTCAGAAACTTTGGTTCATGTGCACTTTATTGTATTACAGTACAGTACTGCGGTCATGTAAAGCATTGCAAGTAGCTACAGTGGTGCTAGAGAATTAGAGAATATATTATCATGACAAAAGTATCTTATACAAATAACTTATAATACTATTATTGAGTGCACTGATGCTTTGTTATTTCTACAGAAAATTGTTGCTATTTCAACAAAGACAAATTGCAGGATGGACAACAAATATATTAAAACATTCTTGTCGTTTTAGCGTGCAACAAGAAATAAGAATTTAATGAACACAGTTTTTTGTAAAAATGAACAACAAAACAAAGAAACAAGATGCAAACAATAAGTCTTCGTCCTCTTTAGTCTCTTCTGGCACAAACATGAACATTGTTTTTTATCATACGGCAAAGTTAATGCAGAAACATCTTATAGTATTCACATTGCAGCGCAGCATTTTATGATGGGTTGCTGTTTTTTGTAGCATTTCTTAAATTCTATTAGAAAATATGTAATTAACTCAAGTTAACCTTTGTTCATAAAACTGCTTGAGATGAAAATCGTGTGTCAAAATGTTGTTTTTTGCATTTCAACAGCTGCAATTTTAAGGTTACTTGAGCTAACGTCATATTTTGCCAGAGGAAGATATTAAATACACCTCCAGAAAGTGATTTCTCTAGCCTGCATTTTACTTTATGCATGTGTGAAAGCAGTGAGTTTAAATCGACAGCAGCTGACTACCTTAAATTATTCTAGTAAGCATGAGTGAAATAATCATTTGCTTTCATAAAAGCTTTTTCTAATTGTTCTGTTTTCTGTCCGAGCCAAATTGGGATAGTAACCAGCATGCACATTGGGTAATATCGTGTCTACATCAACAGGGCAGTATTAGCAGTGAGAAGACCTGGATGACTGTGAGATCAGATTTTCTCTCTAGAACAGCGATTCCCAAACGGTATTCTAGAGGATTGCACATCATGTGTAATACACCACACACACACTAGCACTGTCGTCACTTGTGTCTATTGCGCACTTGAAGCAGCGTGGGTGTCTGCTCCATGATCCGCAGTAAAAGATTATCAATGTAGTCCTCCAGGTCTCGGACCTGTAGCTTGACCTTTTTCAGCTCAGCCTCACATTTGTGCAGCTGCGCCTCCTGCCGCTCGGAGGTCGCCTGCTGCTTCTGCATGTCCATCTCCTGCTGCAGCAGCAGGGAGATCAGCTCCATGTTGGTCAGGTGCTGGTACTGGGCCGAGTTGTCCACTGTCACCTCCTACGAGAGAGGGGACAGGAACAGTACAGATGTAGGAAGCCAGACACACGTGTGTTTGAACCTGGCTGGTAAATGTCACAATTTAATGGATAGTTCAACATTTAGGGAATTATACTTATTCACTGTCTTGCTGAGAGTTTGGTGACATAATTGATACCACGCTCATATCTGTCCATTCAATATGAAGCTACAGATAGGAGACGGTTAGCTTAGCTTAGCTAAGCATAAAGACTGGAAGCAGGGGGGAAATCTGGCTCAATCCAAAGGCACACGTCAGTTTTTGCACAGACTAAATAAACAAGACATAACATGTTAATAAGTGAGCTGTCGAGGTGCTGATAGGCTAATTGTTGTTGCTGTTTCCTTCTATTTCCAGTGTGTGTGCTAAGCCAAGCTAACTGTCTCCTGGCTGTAGCTTCATATTAAACATACCGACATGAGCGTCACATCAATCTTTTCATCTGACTCTCGGCCACAAAGGCGAATAAGCTTTAACGTCTCACTATGGAAATAAATGGCTCATTATGGCGTGTCGTGTTGCAGGTGGTAAAAAATGAAGTGATTCACAGGAAACAATGAAGCCATCACAACAGTGTAGTCATGAACACCAAGTGCACTGCTGGTGTTAAGAAATGCTCATGGAAGCATGGACCTAATGGCTTTCTGTAATTTAGTCTGTCATGTTAATAACTTGATTATTCTGCTGTTTGCACACAGTGAGACTCACACAGCCTTATGGGTACATTTTGAAAATTGACTTCAAAGGATTTTTGTTCTTGATAGGTGACATAATTAAAGGTAATTGTAGTCTGCATCAGCATCAGAATCCAGTCATATCACCTTATTCCTTGACATACTGTAACAGAAACAGCCCAGAGTGTCACAGAGGAAGAACAGACATAATTTTAGGACCTGAAAACTCTTATCTGGGCCAAAGAATTATGTCACACTTGAGAGGAGTCATGGGATCAGCATTTCTCTCCCAAGTGTTGAAAGTAACCTCGGTCTAACAGGGAGCTGGTAGGTAGCAGCTGCACACTTTCATGCAGTGGTGGAGGAAGTATTCAGATCCTTTACTTAAGTAAAAGTACTAATACCACAAAAGTAAAAGGGTGTAAGCATAATCAGGAAAATGTACTTACATGGCCCCTGTGACTGTTATACTATTATATATTATATCATTATGTTATTATTGCTCGTGCATTAATGTAAAAGCAGGATTTTAATGATGTAGTTGGTTGAGGTGGTGTATGGGAATGCAACTAATGATTATTTTCATTATGGATTAATCTGCCGATTATTTTCGCCATTAATCGATTGATTGTTTGGTTTGTAAAAAGTCTGACAATAGTGAGAAATGCCGTCACAGAGCCCAAAGTGACACCTTCACACAACTTTTGCCCAACCAACAGTCCAAACCTAGTGCGTACCTAAGTAAATACACTTCTTCCACCACTGCTTTCATGTGTGTTTTCTTTTATTCTGACTCAGTTACTTCCTGGCAGTAATAATAATGAACCACAAGCTGTGAAATGTGCATGTTAAACAACTTAAACTAAATACAGACTAACCAGAAAATGGACAACAACCGTGTTACATGTAACTGGTGTTAAAGTTAAGTTGGAAATATCACAACACTCACATGAATATGCTTATTTTGGCAGCTGTATCTCCTGTTGAGCCACGCACGTAAATATTCTTTACAGACTGTACATGGAAGGTTTTAAAGAGGTGTAGTGTTTTTGTTTCACTGTACCTGACTCCTCTCAGGTTCTGCTGCAACCTGGTGGGTGGTGCGTCCCGGGTGGATGGTTGACTTCAGCTTCTCCAGAACCGAACGGCCCTCCTTCTTCTCAGATTGGCTGGAGGTTAATGGCTTCACTAGATGAGGTCTGCAAAGTAAAGAGGTCAGTACTAGTATTTCAACACAGGAAAACTGTTTTTTACTGTAAGTGCATAACTGACCCCTCACTCTGTGAAGGAATGGTAAGCCATAAAGAGGAAAGCACCATCTACAGCCATATGAGTCAAGTTTAAACAAGACATTTGCAGTGACTCGCTTGTTACTGGAGGATGAAATCATCTTGGGGGGAACACAATGTTGACTATACAACAACAATAACAGCAAGGGGATGTTTAGAGACAGACAATTTGAATAAAAATTATAATTCAAATTAAAGCTACTTCATGATCACAGCAGACAAAGGTTTCGGAATAAACACTTAAATGTTTTTATTATTGATTATTAAAAGGCTGAGTGACTCTATGGTCCCACTCTATTCTAAATATGAAGTTTTCTCTCCTGTTTCTGCTGTAAACATGGTATAGTGTAAACATAGTATAAACAATGTTTCCTTTAATCATTGAATCCTCTCCATCCCCAGTGGCACTCCCGACTGTCCTCTACTTGTTGCTAAGTATACGTCATATGAACAGGTCTCACCATTTATTGCCCTTGTTTTTTGGAGAGCCAAAAGTCTGAAATTACAATTATACTGACTTGTTCGATCATGTTCTGAAAACACATATTGTAGTAACATAATATACCCCTACAGGAGAAATTTAGTGCTTTTAGATATCAAACTATCTGGACGTAACGTATCAGCTGGCTGAAGCAGCAGCGAAAGAAGCTAAATTTAGACAGAACAAAGTTTAAGAAAAACAGCTAACAAGAAACTGAATAATGAGATGAACAACATAAATATGAAGTAAAGCCAAGAACAAAGCAGCAGATATCATCCAACCACTTTGGATGAAAAGACAGAACTTATAAAGGCATAAATGCATTCAACCTCAACCAAGCCAGGCCAACAGTAAACAAAGCAACCAGAGCAACAAAATAAAAATAAAAAAACACCATTACGTGTTTTGTTGTGTGTGTGGAAATCTTGTTATTCCATTTAACTACAGCTTGTAAATACCTACATATATCAGATCCTAGTGTGAGGGTTCTCACCTGCTCTCCTGATGGGGCAGGTTGCTAGCTGGCTGTGTCTCCTCAGGCAAAAGTGAGTGCCGTGCATCGACCAGGGGCTGGTCTGTGGTGGAGGTGGTAGAGTAGGAGGAAGAGGAGGAGGTGTAGGTGGCCACAGCCAGAGTAGTGCTGGCTCCAGCACTGGGCCCCACGCTTGAGGGATGTATGGAGGGGCAACAGACAGGGGTAGGGTGGAGCATAGCCTGTGCATCAGCGGACAGGGAGAGTGCACCAGGGATGGAGGGTGAAGAGGGTTCAGGCTCTTGCAAAGATTGCCCAATCTTTGACTTTGAAGGGGTTCTCGGGTTGGGTGCTACTTTAGCGTGAAGGTCTTCAAAACTCATGTCAGAGGATTTTCCTGTTATACAATTCTCTGTAAGACAGGACCTTGTGTTGTCTTTTGAACATATCTGTGACGTTGCATTAGACTCACTGTGTTGTGTTTGGTCTTTGTTGGCACTATCTCCTTGCGAATCTGTCTGTTTATTTAATGCCAGTAAGGAAGAAAGAGCTGATTTAGTGGGCTGATACGACAACGGTCCTTCACTGACTCCTGAAATATTTTGAACAAGGGACAACAACTGCTCAAACTCTCTGTCTCCACTATGGCCAGTTGGGCTGCCGCTGCTGTTCTGTCGGGACACTCCTTTTGGTCTAAAACGTGCACTAACCACACCAGAAAAGGGCTCCTTCTGGTTAAGTGTATCCATTTTAGCTTGTGGGTTTCCATTATCATCAAAGTCCTTATGTGTCTTTTTAAAATCATCAGCACATCTTGGTATATCTTCTTTGGATTCAGTTTCAAGATGGGGAGGGTTAGGCGTTTGAATTTGTGACGACAAAGCAGTGATCTCTCTTCTGCTTACTCTGCAGTTACCATGTGGTGCCACGTTACTCAGTTCACATCGGCAATCTTGGCAATTGTCTTGGCAAACTGAAGAGACGTTGCACAGTTTATTAGATGATGCAGTTATTTCAAAGGAAGAGTTCATCTCAGGTATGTAGGTGTCCTTCAAAGTGAACATATCCTGAAGTGTGGTCACTGTCTCTGCATGGTAAGCGGCTATCTGTGAATTTTCCGACGGCTGTGGAAAAGTCCCGCCAAAACTGTTGATGGCTTTGAGAGTATCAACTACCTCTGACTGAGAAGAGCTATCTGAATCAATAAAACTAAAATCTGAATTATTCACATTCATGTTCAGATCTCCTAAGGTTAGTGAGAAAGACACGTTATTGTTGATGCATGGGGTTTCCGGTGGATTAGACTCCGTCTCCTCTACTGGAGTGATTGTAATATCAAGTACCTTTGCATCTGGCTTTGAGGGAGTAGTAGATGACGTGTTCAAAAGGTCTGCAACAGATTTCTCACTATCAAAAACCATTTTAGGGCCTGAGTTCATAGATGTGATCTTATCTCCAGCAGTTTCTTCGGCATTCAACGAGAGACGATGACTGTTTACTTTGGGCTGTCCATAGTTACCTCTACACACACGTCCATACAAGTCTTGCTCAAACAACATCCCTCGCCAGCGGTCAGTTTCGTCTTCCAAAGGTTCATATTTGAACTTTTTAAGCTTTTCTTCGGACATGAATCCTGGTGACGTAACATTTGTGTACGGTTGAGAATTAACGCTGAAGGAGTCGGAGGTCTCGCTGCTTGTGTGAGCGTCTGGAGATATGCTGTTTCGTTTGCATTCTCCCTCTCGTCCACGTTGCAGCGAGGCCACGCCGGTCTGTGAGAGGAGGTAGGCTTCTTTATGGACAGCTAGCTCTTGACCTCTGTGCAGCCAGCCATCAGAGTAAATCTCGTTCACTGAAGTTCTTAAAAGTCTCCTTGGAGGCAAAGGTGGAGGCTCCTCTTCACATGTTTTCAGCTCTCGTGCATGATTGTTGTTATTAACTAGAAGATAACTATGTCTACGAGATGAAGTCGGACTGGTTCTCAGTTGTTTCTGAGGAAGACTCCCTTTAGGCGAGTTGAGCCTGCTGGAGGCAAAGGCATCAAACGAGTCATCCCATTCTCCTGCACTCTCTGACATGGAACGAGGGGCGGAGTGGTTATGTTCGGCTGTTTTGGGTAGTAATGCAGGGAGAGATATCTGCCTAGCTACTGGCCTGGGGCGCTCGCGCTTTATGAAAGCCATATTTGTAGCATTAACTTCATGAGCAGGGCTGGGTGTGCAGTGCTGGGAGGGCAGAGTGGTGTAATGAAAGGGGGATGAGCCAGAAGAGGAGCAAGTCGCAAAAAGAGGGGACCTCTGCGATTCTTCCACTATGAGCTCCTCAAAAAAGGGGTTGCACTGCATACGTGAGGGGAAAGGCTTGGAAGGGGAGATGGGGGTTGAGGAGGGAGAGGAAGAGGGGGTGAAGGGATTGGTGTGATTGCAGTCATCAGGTGAGACATGACCGGACTGAGGGGGTACAGGGGAGCGAGGAGGGAGGGGAGGGGGTACATCTGAGCTGCTTTCTACCTTAGGAGAAACTTCCAGCCTGTAGAGGAAAATAGGGCACAATAGTCCTCTTGGTTAATGATGTGCCAGATTACCAAATGGGGAACATCGTTCTTACACAAACAGAAAAGACAACCAAAGTACTTGCTGATATTCCACAACAAAGTGGGACATTTCTGTTACCTAGAAGGCTCGACTGATGTCAGTAGATATAAAACTGGCCAAATGAAAGAATCATGAAAACGGTACCACAAATTAAATCAGAAAAGCAAAGCACATTTGCAAAATAATCAAGCAAAAAAAAAAAGCAAATGCATTGTAGCCATTCAAGACCATTGACACTGGCAGCTATTCTGTTGGGTGAGCTCAGATCAACATGGAATGACTTTCTGCACATCCTTTTGCAAGAGCATTTTTCTATTTTTGATAGAGAAACGTAGACACACACTGGTAAAGAAAATGGAAATGCTGGAGGGTATTTGTGGAAAATATAGCATGAGATAATGATACAGCATGGTCGTAAAATGGAGAAAACTATGAACTAAATTCCATTTTCGAATGAGCAGGGAGCAGAGCAAACACTGAACTCAGGACACCCAACTGAATACAGGCCCCCCATGTGCCTGCTGTTGTGCCTGGATGGAAAGTACATTCATCAAACACTTTGGAGCCCAGAGGCAAGCCTGTAAATGACCCCTGACTCACCTTGGCTTGTTCTGGGAGTCAGCGGAACCAAACCAGCCTCTGAGCCTCCCCTCAGATGTGGAACCTGCCTGGTTCAGGTCTGACTTAGCTGGGAGAGAATCACTCCTCCCTCCAGAGAATAACGTCTTTCTTAGCTTCCTCCCTTTGTCAGGTGAATCACCAGCAGAGGAGGCGACTGGCAACGATGCTTCCGCAGGACGACCTCCTATCTGAGCTTGCTGAATTGGGGGAGACGATGCCTGAGCTTCCTTTTCTTCCTCCTTTTCCTCTTTCTTCGTTTTGTCGAAGGACCAGCGTCGGCCTTCTGCAAAGGAACCTTTGTCCTCACTTCTCTTGGTGAGGTTCTGCAGGGAACGAGAGAGCGGGGAACACTTCTCCAGCAGGACCAGCTTGGACGAGTGGGCTCCCAAGCTCTTTGGAGTCGATGGCTCAGAGTCGTAGACGTGGCTTCCATTTATACATAAGGAAGACTTGGACTGAGTCATGGTCTGACCCTTGAGAGACTCCACTGCAAGATTTGTTCGAGGGAAGGCTGTTGTGATCTTACTAGCTTCATCGCTGAAGGCTCGCTTGTGTGTGAGAACCTTTGTGGTGTGCTGGCTGGTGAGCACTGTTGGAAGGAAGGAAGAACTGTGTTATGAAAACAAAAATGAAATGATTTAAGTCTACATCTTTTGTATTTGAACACAGGTAAATTGGGGGGCAAAACTCTTGTTATCACTTTTCTTTCAAACTTTGTGCCTTAAAGTAGTAACAACAGTAACAACGCCACTTGGGGGCAGTGCTTTAAACACAACACTACCATTTTATCCCATTTTGAGGTTGTTGTGGCCTACCTGTAAGCAAACATTTACACACCCAGCAGCAATATTAGTATACCCGACGAAAGTCCAATTTTCACTCTTCTTTTAGCTTTGTTTTGTTTTCCACCAACTCTTGAGGGAAATATCCGGCTCTTTAGCTGTTAAATGATCTACTATGTTCACCAGCTAGTAACTAACCTTGTCTTTGTCTGAACCAAAGACAGCTATGGGCAGTAAAACCAAAACAATGAGCTTAGAGATGCTAAAATTCTGTAGAGCTGTAACATGAATAACATGAAAATGAAGGAGCACAATGAAGGTAAACTTCCTGCCAACAGTTGGACATTCTTTCGCTAGTAGCAACCACTACCAACACAGGTCTAAAGCAGTTTAACTGACATCGTTACATCCACCATTTTGTCAGATCTGTGATCAGGCATCTTTCATCTACTCTCCAAATGCCGGAGCATTATCTGTACTTTATATTATAACTGCAATTTGCTAGTTTGACTTTTCTGCAATCACATTACTGCTAACCAAGCTAGTCCTTATGCTATCTGTCTAAAGCTAATGTGTTGCTAATACAACATTCTAGCTAACGATTTATTTACTGCTGGGCTGTATTTTACTATTTTACTTTTACTCTTGAGCACGTCATAACTACATTAATTTTACTTCCTAAAATCTTAAACACTGATATTAATATCGGCCTCAAAATCGTCAATCTCTGCGGTGGGTGAGAGATAACAATTTTTGGGGGTTTCCCTAGGAAACTGTTTACTAGAGGCTGGAAGTGGCCCAGGTCCTGGCCATCTTGTTTCGAGATCAATTTAGTTACTATATGAGGGACGTGGCATTTGCTATATGAGATGATCCTCATGCTAATTTTACCTGAAGATTAATGCTTTATTTCCCATTTTGTTATGTTTGTCATCCTAATTTCTGGCGAGTTGGCCAACCTCTGCTATAAAACACTAAGGGAAACCTTGATCTATTATCAGCCAAAACCAACAGTCACCAGCCTTCATGTCATGCACATATAAATCATTTCCAAGTCTACCTTTTTTAGCTAAATCTGTCTCTCCATAGTGGGTGTCCACTCTCACTTTGCTCGTGTAGATGGGAGAGCTGGGAGGGTCTGACAGCAGATCCAGACTGGGTGGAGGCCCAGGATTATCACTGGCCACAGAAGAGATACTATTCTCTGATGCCAGCGATGAGCATGACCTGGTGTCAGACGACTTGCGCAGCCTTCCTTTGAAGAAATCTTTCATCTTGCTCCTCTTCTCCTCTGCTATCTCCACATCTGGTGACTCCACCGCCACTCCGCCCTCCTCTCCAAACGGCTGCCCCAGGGATCCCGACAGGGCAGCGTAGCGGCCTGGCACAATGGCCGAGGAAGACTCCACGTCCCCCCTCCTCCTCCCTGTGACGCGATCCTTGAGCTTGCCAAAAGCAGAGCGAGGTTTGTCCTTCATGGTGAGGTCGAACATGCTGGCTGTCATGTTGTTGCGAGTGAACTGCACTGTTACCTGAAGCTCACCACGTTCCTTCTCCTTCCTTCCCGCCTTGGAGTTGAGCTTGAACCATCTGGAGCCACGAAAGAAAAGGGACAGTCAATCTCATATCACTGCTTTCAATAAATGCATTACTTTAGCAGGACATCTAAAGTGCAATGCTATGTGTTTAAAGCACAAATCAGAGGTTGCACTTGTTATCTGGCCATTCTCCGGGACAAAACGAACAACAACAAAACACATTGATTTCCTTTTGGCAACGCTTTCAACATATTATATAATCTGCAATACGGCTCAAAATCTTTGACAACAAACTGTTTCGTTGCCTCAGAGCAGGAAATCACAACCCAAATTCCTTGAGGTCCACCCACCAGTGTGTTTGTGTGTGCTGCATAAGCCAGAGAGTCAACCAATGAAATCCTCCCTCTGATCCTGCCTCCTAAAGTCCTTTGAGTGGACCAGAGAAAGTGTTGCAGAGCCAAAACTAACAGCAGGAATTCAGTGTGAGTTTCACTGAGCATAGAGAGGGAGGAGAGCCCACAATTAAAGCCAGATGTGCTTTACTCTGTTCTGCTCTTCAGTGTTGATAGTGGAAGTGTTTCACATATTACTGGTGAGTCCTGTTGTGTTACCTGCAGCACAACTAAGGTCTTCAAATGCTCATAATCCAAAGATTTAGAGCCACATTTTTAACACTACCAGTAAACAAAATAACTTACTCTTACAGTTTGTATAGTCTGACAGATTAGGTTGTGATGGTAATATAATTTATATTTAAACCCTACTGATTGTCATAAAGTTATAATTTATCTGAAAATCTGAATGAGAAATGACTGCTGTGATAACTAAATCAGTTATTCTGAATATCGTACACAGTTAAACACTCTTGTGCATCTGTGGAATACTGTTGCAATGAATAATAGAGGGAGGTGTTTCTGTCATTTAGCCTTCCCTCATTGACAAGAATGGTGTGGACAAAATAATAGAAACATCTGTCAGTATAATTTAATACAAGCACAACAAACTGTAGCCTCCACAAATGACCACACAGTTCTCCTCTCCAAAACAGTTTGAACTGAACCGTCATGAATATATGATTTATTACAGGACTGTAGCCCGGTGAACCTAATAAACTGGCAACTGAGTGTATATACAGCGTGTTTTTAGTAAAGTTTATTAATCAGTAAGTAGTTTTACTGTCCAATAAATAGTTATCGACACTAGCTGACCTCTATCTTAGCCTCGTTCACTTGGCTTCAGTCTATCAGGACTTTCTTTAGTTAGAAAGTCATGTTCTTACTCACTATGGAACTTAAACCACACAGTACAGACTAAACTACACATTTTCAGTCATAGTTAATTATCAAAACTTGTTTTTTATCAAATTGTCACTCCTCCTCACGTCTACTCAACATACTATTTATATCTGTGCATACCAATACCAATCATTTGGGTGCAGGAAGCACTGAAGGAGGATATATAGTGCCCTATTAGTCAAAGAAAATATTCAGATTATAAATGTATGTATATTTTCTCAGTGCCAGAGAAAAATAGCTACCACTCAAATATAACTCAAAAGTTACAGTAAGTATTTGAGGACACACTTAGTGCTGCATAAATGGAAATGGAGTATGTGCATAACGATGGAGGCTTTCTGGCTAAAATCATTTCTTGTTCCAGAGTGGAAACTGCATCTCATCTTGTTGATTTGCAGTGCATTGTGGGAGCTTCTGCTGGAGTAGTTTAGTAGGATATCAGTCGAGAGGGCCAGAATTTAATGAGCCTGAAAGCACTCAGGTTTCAAGCTTTAGCAGTTTTCTGTGTCGTCACGAAAAACTGATTTAACTGTTGAACTCCTCTGGAGTTAATGTAATCAGTGAAACCAGCTGCTGTGTTTTCAGTTGTGGAAGCACATGTTTGATTACCAGCTGCAAACTATCCCTTCAATGAATTACATCATTTAAACGGAGAACTACATGAAAAGTTGCATGTCATTCTCCTGTTAAGTTTACTAAATAACCTAACCTTGTCGTCAGTGGTGGAATATAAGTGGAATATGATTTACTCACGTTCTGTACTTAAGTACAATTTAGAGGCATATACTGTATATATGCCACTCTGCATGATGAGTACTTTACTTTTGGTACTTTAAGTAAGCCTGTATTTTCATGTTAATACTTGTGTAAGATTTTGAATGCAGGACTCTTATTTGTGTAATTTTACATTGTGGTATTACCACTTTTACTTCAGTAAAGATCTGAGTACTTCTTCCACCGCTGCTTATTCTAGTCTCCGATGGACTCGAACACTTGAATCCGTCTGAGCAGTAAACTGACAAACTGTCTACATTAAAATCCAAACACAACGTACTCATCTCGAGGACACACTCCGTCCTGAAATATCTTATCAAGAGGGATGATGGTTTGACCGAGAAACACGTCCAGTCCGATAAGCACCCGGTGCATGACGGTGAGGACCAGGTCCCCGCTCCCCGGGGGGTACGCGCTCCGGCCGCCGTCCTCCAGGATCCCGGGGAGCAGCTCGAAGCAGCACTCTTCGTTCCACTCGGGCACCTCCGCC
Source organism: Enoplosus armatus (assembly GCF_043641665.1). Classification (NCBI taxonomy): domain Eukaryota; kingdom Metazoa; phylum Chordata; class Actinopteri; order Centrarchiformes; family Enoplosidae; genus Enoplosus; species Enoplosus armatus. The sequence goes on from NC_092189.1 coordinate 17,557,985, forward strand.
TTCTCCACCAGCCCGGTGGTGTACTTCTCCTTGCCCACCTGGATGATGGTGTAGAGGTAGCGGCTGCCGTGCTTGCCCTTGGTCCGCAGTCCTCTCGCCCGGAGGACGGTGACATTCACATGAGTGGGCACCCACCTCTGGTCGTCATCCAGGTCTATCAGTGACATCATCTTGCACCGCTGCACAGTGGCTGCCTCTGAGTCCCTTAATAATCCTAGTTTCACTTAGTCGCTTGACCGGGAGATCATCCCCCGTGCGTTGAGTTTACGTGCTGCGCCAAAACGCCTCTGCAGAATGTCTCTAAAGTCCGCCGAGCCTCTGAGGGTTTGGGTCAGTTTCCAGACAGCAGACCGGGCCTTTGATCTACCTAAAGCTTTACATGCCAGTCCCAAATACAATCAGTTCAGAACAAGTCAAGGCGAGCTGCGTGCGGAAGTCCACGCTCCGTCGGCATTCATGTCGCATCAGTTAGTTTACTGTCCGAAATCTGCTGGTTGCGTTCACGGCCCGCCCTCCTCCAGAGCAGCAGGCCCGCATACAGAGAGAGAGAGATGCCGCAGAATTAAAGAGGAACACCCAACCAGCGCCTGATCAGATCCACCGACACATACACGCGCGCGCTGATATGTGCTGTCGGTGAGTGGACACCAGCGCACGTGAGCAGAGGAGGCTTGTCTTCATATGAAACAGCAGACAAAATCATGCGGTGGATGAAGTTTCTGGGCGTGAAAAGTGAATATTTCCCGGCTCATCCTGCTAATTCTCTGATGTCGAGCATTACTGTTTCCCACCAAACCTCTGAACAATGTCTCGTGCAGTATTGGCGCGAGCAAGATGTAGAGAGAACATATAAGATAATACGATATAAAAGGCTGTTGGACAAATGCATTGGATTATGAAATTAAATGAAAAAATTATGAATTGATTTAATTCGTTTTTATTTTTAACAATTAATAGACCCTTAAGGCTGATCAATAATTTCCACGTTAAATAATTTTTTGGACACATTTCGGTGTATTAGCCTCCTTTTCCTGGACACACCTGTGCATTCACTTAAAACTACAGTACAGTCCTTTATTGATAACTGGCTGGAGAGCAGCTTCGACTGGTGGACCACAGCAGGTCACCGTGTCATTCTTGCAGCTGCAACGCCACCTGGTGGAGATCAGTGGCGAGTCAGTGTGAGAGGAATCAGAACAAAAGAGAGCAACCACATGCCGTCACACAAAGATGTACTGAAGACTCCCAGGTGGAGGTGCTGCAGTCACATCCTGTTATTTTATAAACTCATATAACACATCAGCCACCAGCCGGTTGATTTTCCGACTGTGACAGGTCAAAATGTCTTTCGTGGAAAAGGCCGATCTAGTTAAAGTGTTGGTGATAATTTTACCAAAACCATTAGGCAGGAGGTCGGGGGTTCAGAGGGGCAGTTGGCTCTTTAGTGACTGAAGGTCATGTGTCTTTTTCTACAGCAGCTCCCACTTTCACTCTTCTTAGTTCAAAACGGAGGAATGGCTTCAGTATTCAGTCAACAAGACACATCATTTTTTATATTGTTTGCCATCGTTTTGGCAGAATCTGATTCCACTTGTATCGTGTGATTTGTTGCCTGTGTGAAAATAATATATCAGTAACATATTATGGTTTAAATTGGAGTTTACCATCTTAGATTCACTGTGCACCTTTAGTTATCAGTGGCAAAATGAATTGTACCAATCAATAGTGTTATATTACTTTTACATATATTTTAGATGCTGTCTTGCAAACAGTGGAGTGAAATAAAGTACACTTATTCAAGTACTGTTGTTCAGTACTTCATACTTCTACTCCACTACATTTTAGAGGGAAATGTTGTACTTTTTACTCCACTACATTTATCTGACAGCTGTACTTGTACTAGTTAGGTTGGAGATTAAGATTTTACATACATATACATCTGATCAATATATAAAATAGGATACAGTGCTGTAGATTCAACATCTTATAAAGTAGTTGAAATGAGCTCCACCTTGTGTTACGTGTTAATACATCAGTAATTCTGAAAGGGACCATTCTGTAGTACTTTTACTTGTAACAGAGTATTTCTACATAGTGGTACTGCTACTTTTACTTCAGTAAAATACTTCTTCCACCTCTGCTGGCATGTAACTGAATCTCCACATTACATGAGAAAAACTGATTATTCACGGATCAGATCACAAACCAGATACCTCCAATCCTCCAATCATAACAAGTTACTTTATATCAGATATGGATGAAAACAGGCGTTGTATTAACGGCATATTTACAATAATTAGCTACAGACCTCAACTTAAAGTGAGTAAAACTATCCAATGCATCTTATCTGGAATCATAGATTTGATGCTATTTAATGACAGGAAAATAAAACTGTACTGTAATTAAACGACTCTCCCTTTAAACTGATCCTTCTTACTTCTTTAAGAATTAAAACGTGTGTCGAATAATGTTCCTATAACACTTATAACAACAGACAGGTAGATAGATGCTGGATAGATGTTTTACATAATAGTGAACCATCAACGTTCAGTTTTTCAGCTTCAGTGCTCATTTTATTTATTATAAATAAAAAACAACAGAAGCTATTAGATTTGTAAAAATCCTATTGATGTTTCACAGTGTTGATAACAGCCACTTTGAGGGTAAAGGAGTAAATACAAATAAACGCTCACATTCAAAACAGCAACACAACGACAGAATCCGACGGTTTAAGGTTTCTGTGGCACTTTTCTACTTGGCTTCTTAAGAGAGAGACGCGGCATTTCAAGAACACCTCACACAATACTGTACTTTATATTACACATTTACACAGCACTGTCAACGTGGCAGACTGACCTAATAAATCTGGTACATTCAAACGTAGAAAAAACAGTGTCATGAAGTGAAGTTACTTAGTACCAAAACAAATAAATACATAGTCGAAGAGTAAAAATGGTTCAGTTCAGTTCAAGGACTTCTCACTGTAGGACGGCTTCAGTCACAATGAGACACTTAAAAGTGCAAATAAGAGCTGTAGAGAGAAAGAAGTGCTTGATTTATTTCCCGCTTGGGTCGAGAGATAATTATTTAGAAGTGGATAACTCTAACCCTAACACACAAAGCATCAACACTTTATACCGTGGAGGTCTTGAATCAATTTTAAGGCATTATTATATGGCGACTGCCTCAACCAAAAAGACAAAACGTTCATTCATCCTGAGTCAAAAAGTCTTAAAAAACTGAATTAACATGCAATAAATTTACCTTGCAGATGATTCATACAAGACTTTTTGCATCGCGATGAATAAAAGCAACAATGACAGAGAAAATACTTGAATAAAGTGCGGAAATTAGCATAAAAAAGAAACAGTCTTCAAGAGTTTTTTTCAACTGTATTGTTGTTTTCTGCGATTCTGCATTTTCACAATTAGAATACCATCATTTTATGGAAGAAACATCAGCATTATATCGCTGCCAAATACAGAATTTCAAACAAATTTAGGATGAAACCTTTGCAGATGTCCCTGAACTGTCCATTTCTAAGATTTTAAGAGGAACGAAACTTTGGTTTAAGTTGTTTGACAGCAAATGTACTTTTAAAAGTAGTGAATATAACACTGTGGGTGTCTGTGACTTATTCTATAGGTGTTCTGCAATACAACACTGGTAGTTTTTTTCAGTTGTATATCCTGAAATCTGCTGCAGGAACTTGAAAACAGACCCAGAACTTTGACCAAAACTTCTTTCAACCCAAGGAAAGCTGCATTTGAGCACATTGGAAAGACTTTTTGCTTTTTGAATTTTTTCAGAAATAAAACTTGATTTGAATTCAGAAGAAAAAAAAATGATGCAAAGTGCAAGACTACAGGTAACGAAACATGAATTTCTCAAGAGGCACTCCTGTAGAAGAAGTAAAGGTGCTTCGCCAATTTCTGCAGTAAAATACGCTACTTTCCACGATGGAGGTGAGGGAGGTTGCAGTGTCAGTGATGGATATCATTAAGTCTTTAACTTAATTAACATTAACATTAACACAAATAGCTTCCTGATGACTTTAAGGCATGCATGGAATAACTGGGACTCCATCCCAAAAAACACCAAAACAAAAACCAAACAGAAGTATTCCTTTGATAGAGACATAAGTGCTCAAAACATCAAACCATAGAAAAAGTAGCAAATGGAAGACTCAAACTTTAGTTTTAAACACCCCTTTAGAGTCAAATTTTGACTAAACAGAATTGTAGGTATAAAAATGGCAAAAAGGCTACAAAACTAAAAAGAGGAACTGCTTCAGAGAGACTCGTTTTATTCTGTCTGGAATGTTTTCTTCACTTTGTAAAGTGACAGGATAAGGTCAGTGTTTTGGGATATGTTGTTGTACAGCTACATTTCCTGCATTTGTCTTTCTCCTTGAACACTTCAGTCCGATTGGCCGTTCTGGCAGCCTTTCAAATACAGTTCGTCCTGTGACAGATGTCCATCAAAGCCGTCCATATAGAGGCTGCTGGTGCTGCTGCCGCTGCTGCCCAGGAACGTCCCGACCGCTCGGCCCTGACGAGCGTGACCGACGGCGTCGCTGAACACCTTGTTGATCTGCTCCTCTGAGGGCATCCACCAGTCTGGGTTTGAGGCACAGTGCATCCGGATGAACTCTGGCAAGAAGATTTTGAATCAACAAAGATTAGAAATACATTTTTAATTGTTGGAAATCAAAGCAAGCCTTGATTTGTATCAGGAGTCGACAGGGATTGATTTGATGAGTGATTTGAGTTATCACCTGAATCTGCAGCTCCTCTCAGCTTTAAGGAGCTTTATAGTGAGTTACAGTTCAATGTTTATCTGCCTGACTCACAGCTTTTGGCTGTTTTTACCAAAAAAGCTTTAAAAACCCACTGTACACGACCCGCTCAGCACCAAACAGCAGACAGACACAGTTAGAGACTAGCTGGTGAACATAGTGGAGCATTTAGCAGCTAAAGAGGCAGATGTTTCCCTCAGGAGTTGGTGGAGACGGAGATAATGGACGTAAACTCATCAGATGGACAGAAACATGATAATATGATCATTTAAAATGTGATGATATGTATTGTGTTCACAAATTGTTTCCGCTGCCCCCAAAGTGAAAAAATCCATTACTGCAGGTTTAAAATAACAAATATGTGAGAAAGTTTACAGTGAAGTGTGTGAAGTTCAAGAGTTTGGATGACAGTTGGTGAGGTGATGAGAAGACAAACAATGGCCTTTTTATGTCTTATGTAAAGTAAAACACTTTGAAATGCCTTGTTAATAAACGCCTTGCAGTAGTAATGATGATGTTGGAGAGAAATAAGAAAAAAAGACATGAATTTTGATCAGTTGAATCTTATCAGTTATAACTGAAATCACGTGACAATGAATCAGATCTTAGACTGAATAATGATAAGATAACCCTGATCCATTCTGAAATGTAAATGTCTGTCAGTGTTTCGCAATTACATTAAGCAGACTGAAGCATAACACAGACACTCCTCTAAATCAACAGACTTCTCCGGGCCGGGTACCTCTGAGGCAGCTGACTTTGACGGGGTTGAGCGGTCGTCTCTCCAGGCCTGGATCTCCTGAGTGGACTGAACGCTTCCTTTTGCCCAAACCACAGGAGAACTTGAGCTCATCTGTGGTGAAGACGTAGCGAATCAGGTAGCGCAGCAGCCGCCTGCCGTCTTTCTTAGAGGAGTTGACGGCCTCGTCCCACTGCTTATTCGAGATGAAGAGAGGGTAGTTCTCCAGGAGCTGTTTACTGCCCTGCAGGGACGAGGAGAACAAGTCAGGGAGTTCAGGTATGTCCAGAGCCTTACTGCACCGTGGTTTGACCCCTCGTTTGAAACTGCTCATGCTGCTCATTTGCCTGCATTATCTAAAGTTTGGTCAGTTTTGAAATTGACTTTAAGATGTAACATATTTTAACTAATGTGAAGGATGTTTTTTTCAACATCATCTGGTGTCAATGTCACTAATGTGCCACCACTTTCTGTTGGTTTCAGAAGCAAAAATGACACAAAGAATCCTTTATGTTCTTAAAACAAAACAACAGAAATGATTATAGACTTAAATAGAAACACAGACCTCAAAGACTGTTTGCCGTTCTTCTTCCTATAGAGACAGAGACTTCTTTAATTCATTATTTTCACACCACTTAATTGTATAATTAACACGATGACAAAGCCACTAATACAGGAGGGATCTGATATTTTTACACCTTAACAGATGCCACTCATAACACATGAAATTAACTTGTACAGGAGCGTGTTTCCTCACCTCGGTGAGCTGCTCCTCCGGCATCGGCTGCACCAGCTGGTTGTGAATCTCAAGAACAGTCTTGAAGTAGTCAAGAACGTTTTGACAGGGAACTGTAAAGAAACACGAGATAACGTGACCACTAATACAAACACATTGACAGAATCCCCTGCGAGCAAAGAGACGACCCGTCTGCTGTATAATTAAACAATTCTGTAATATTTTTTTCCTATATATATACTATATATTTACTTTCCTCCGCAAAAGATTGTTTTGATTCCAATGTGTAGTCATTTTAAACTGAGATGCCGCTCAGTTTGCTTAACGTGCAGATAAAATGAGCAGCTTCAGTGTAAATTAGGTTAAAGTGACACTGGGGAGCTCAGGATGCTTTGGGGAGAGCAGAAAAGTTAACAAAAATAGATGCTATTAAGACTGTTGCCCTGAACGCTGTGATGCATTTAGATTTAGTGACTCTGAAACTGATGAAACATCAAAACTTAACCTGAGTTATCGAGGTCCAACGATGGAGCTATAATTTACCAGTGGTGGACAGCAACCAAGTACATTTACTCAAGTATTACGCTTAATTACAGTTATGAGGTACATGTACTTTGCTTGGATATTTTCATTTAAGGCAAAAGTGCACCTCTACTCCACTTCTACTGGGAGAGATTCCTTCTACTTCAGAGGGAAACATTGAACTTATTCTCCTACATTTAGGCCAACATCTCACCAGATACTTGTTTTTTAATAGAAACAGGGAATAAGTGAATGAATCAAAGGGCCTGTAAGTGTCAGGTAGTTAAATTCAGCAGCTGTGTGAAAAACCCCACCATGAGTTTCTGTCTGTAGTGTTTCTGTACATCACTGCTCCTGGTTTTTAACTTAACACGTCTCTGTTTGGTCACATTAAAACCAGAATCAGTGCTGATCCAAATCATTATCACTTTTAGCTTTTCGGCAAAAGCTGTAATGATGAGGCAGCGTAGTGCATGAAGGATCAGACTGGAAACTGCTTTACTAGTTAATAAACGAGTGTTACTGGAAGTTTACTGTCAATTAAAACTTAACATTTGTTGACGTTTTTTTTGCAGTTCAGTTGACTCTGTTTTTAACATTATAACTAATGAACACATTTTAAAGATTTTAAGGCAGTGGTCACTCATATTTTGAAACAATTTTATATTATATTTTAACAGTGTAATGTGGAGCGCTGTCCGTGGTGATAGTCAACTGAACCAACGCCCACACATGGCTTTAGTAACTCCAGACTCTGCTGGCTGGTATCACAAAGTTTAGTTCAGATCTATTGATGGGAGAAACTTTAAGTACATTTTATTAGATATTTTGATCACAAATTCCTCACGCAGGCTGATTACAACAGAATGAACGGCATGAAAAATAGATTATTAAAAATTATTAAATAGACAAATGAAACGTATTAATAATAACCTTAAATATTTAACAAAAATAATTATTTGTGCGTCAGAATCAGTTTCCAGCTGCAGGGAGGAAAATAAGCGATATGCTGGTGAGGAGGAGAAATTATGAAGCTACAAATTCATGTGTAAAAAGACTAATTAATTTCCTAATGAATGCTTAATTTCTCTCATCTGAGTTTAAAGTTTTCTCCCTTTTATTCTGGTGCCAGCAGCTGAGAGTGTGCATTACATTATGGAGACGCTGTGTCCTGGTTTTTTATTATTCATGACAGTTTGGCAGTTTGAAACTACACACAATATTGCATTTTTCTATATTTATGGGTCATCAAGTCAAGTCTCATCAGCACACGAGTCCAAGTCTCAAGTCTGCAGCCCTGAATTAAAGTACCCAGCAGTATATAAAGCAGTAAAACTAGCTTCACCTTGAAAAGACTCTAAGTAAAAGTACATTTTGTTGATAATACTTCTGCACTTTTTGTAACATTTTGAACGCAGGACTTCTAACGGTTTGATTTTACTAAAATAAAAGATCTGAGTACTTCTTCTATCACTCCCAATACCAACGAGACCCCATGCCCTCTATAGGGCGCCCAAATCACAAAATCTGCCCTGACACTAAATGAGTGAATATCTTTTAGAAGACTGGTGTTCGTCCCTCCAGTAACTCTCCAGAGACTTAAACAATCTTTGAGCACTGAAGCTGTTCTGGTAGCCCAAGGTGGAACAACACCTTTCCTTTGATTCATCACTAATGTGTATGTAAGACCCTGTGAAGTCCTGGCTTTCATTACTGCACCTGGGATATTCTCCAGCTTGTTGCGGAGCTCCTCGTTCTCCTGCTGCAGAGACAGCACCTCCTGCTCTAACTCCAGGCAGCGTGGACAGCAGTTCTCCTCCTCCTCTTCCTCCTCTGGCAGCGTGGATGACGGGTGGCCGTACGACTCGGACGGAGTCGGCGAGCCCCAGCCCCCCAGGTTGTGTCTCGAAGGGGACACGCCTGAACCGGGCTCCGCCGACGGACACTGCTCGTCCTCCAGACCCGCAGCCAGATGTTGCTGCTGCTGCTGAGGCCCTGAGAGCAGATAATTCTGTAGGGAGTCCGTGAAGATGCGGAGAACGGCAGAGGTCTGTTGTTGGTTCAAATGGCTTTGTTGGGCCTCCTCCTCTGGGTCTGTGGAGGAAGAGCTCTCCTCAGGTTTGGACTTGGAGGAGCAGTGAAGCCCCTGTACCTCCCCTGGCCCGTCTTCCAGCTTGATGTTAGAGGTGAAGGAGGAGGAGGAGGAGGAGGAGGGCTCCAGGAGACGACCATTGTTGAGGAGGCTGAGGACTCGGCTGCACTGCTGGGCGAAGGCATCCAGGATGAGACGATTCTCTACGGCAGAGAGAGGAAACATCAAGAGGTCAGGTACAGTCGCCATGAACTTTAACAGAATCACTGCAGTCTATTGTGTTCATAGACTGACACCTCAAGATCTAGTTAGTAGCTCATATTGTTTTAATAATGTTTCACATTATAGGGGACTTCATAAGCAAATAAAGTCTAGTGAAGCCAAAAGGCAGCCAACAAAGAAAAGGTTGTCAAAATAATCTCACCACGAAGTCCGTTTAGTAGCTGTTTCACTGTCTTCATCAACGGATTGAGTTTGCTTCATTGCAACAGAACAGTAGATGTTCAAACAAAGTCCTTGAGGTGCTCAGGATCATGGAAAGTTTTAACATCTAACAGATGACAATCAATCTGCTGATGAAGACCATGCGATAGAGTCAAAAGCTCCAGAACAGCTACCCAACCCAGGGGCTGGGACCTGGTCAGAAAATAAATCTGAGGGGTCGAAAGATGATTAATTGAGTAGGAAAAATGAAAAAAAAATAGGTTTTACTACACAAATGTGTATTCATATTTTAGACTGTTTTTGCTTTTATTGTGAAATATTGGATAAGTTGACCTCTTTAAAGCCATGCGAGAAGTTTAGGGGAGACATTTTTCTTTAGTGGAACTGCTGGCAACTCATACACATCTGAAACGTGACAAGACATTACTTTAATGTCCGCCAAAAAGGCTGGGAACCACTGGTTTGATGTTTAACGATGCATCCTGTTCAGCTTAAATCATGTTTTTTAATCCAAAATATGAATCTGTTGTCAAATAAATGTAGTGGTGTAAATGTAGTGAAGTACAAGCAGAAAGTAGCAGAAATATGGGGATACTTAAGTGATGTACAAGTACATCAAAAGTACTGTGCTTTCATTTCACTGGCTTTGTTCTTTCTGCCTCCCTTTTTCTCTCTTCTTCACGCCTTATTGTGGCTTCCCATAGCAGTAACATACAGTCGGATCATGTTGATTTATTCAGATGTCAATAAACTCTAAAGTCTCTGCTGTGAACTGAACCCGGTCGAGCAAAGAAAATCAGCACGGAGATAATTGTCCAGAAACAAGCCTCAGTGTATAGTTTTCCCTGGTAGTCTGGGCACGTCTCAATGAGATGATCGCACACATACCTCCATGTAATGATTATGAGAGTCCACTGGCCTCACACACACACACACACACACACACACACAGACACACACACACACAAACACACACACACACACACACACACACACACACAGACAGACAAAATGAGTTCTAGGCGGCCACTGCTGCGTTGCCTCTCGCTCAGACGTGTCTATCAGCCTGGCGCAGATGTGTCGCATTTATTAATATGCGTGCTGTCTCTGTTTACCCGTCGAGATGTATCTGATATCATTCGCCTTCACCCCGCACCCCCCACCACCACCCTCCTCTCTTCTCTCACCAGTTCTGAGGCACTGTGAGCTGAGAGCCTCATAAAATTTCATTAAAAACAACACGCTCGGCAGAGGCAAATTTATGAGCCCCATTTATTTTAATCACAACTCTTTGAGAAAGGCTTTTCAATGCAATTTGTGTTATTGTGTGCTGAACTGATTGCTGAGTCCCGGGGTCTCCGGTGCCTCTCTTCATGAGAAGGGCATCAAGTTTTTTTGTTGTTTTTTTTTTCCCCAGCCATGAGAGGGACATTAAGTTGCTCCCTTCGTGCAGATAAAAGCACTTTGATGTGTCATTATCAGTAAGAATGCATGGCATGTTCAGCTGGGACTGGATGATACCTCTTGTGTAATATGGTCAGATTCACTGGAGCAGGGAAGACATCATTTTATCTGATTATTTCATAAGTGAAATCAGGACCACGTGCATGCCAGAATCGATGCAAACAATGGGTCATCATCGCTGAAACCTGGGCTTTATACTTGTAAGGATTAAGGCTGGCTTTCACACATTGAAGTGGGTTAAATAATGTGATACTAACACCTATTTCCTCATGTAGGTGAGTTAATATGGAGCTCCAGTGCAACCTGAGCTCCGGCTGAACACTTGATTGTCTGTGAAGCAACAATAACCAGAGGCAAACTGAGGCTCTGCTGCCAGCTGTGATAAAGAGATTAATATCTGATTAGAGGATGAGATGGCTAATGTTTAATTTCGTAACTACCAGGATTAGGTTCATTGCTTTCATCTTAATGCTGGTTCCCATGGACCCGCCCTCCACACGGGGAACATGTTTCTTCCTGAGCCTGAACAGCCCTCTAATGAACAGCAGCTGAGGAGAAAAAATGAGCACTGAACAATGTGTTTCGACCGGAGATTGTGAGGGCCCTTCTTGCACACACACACACACACACACATGAAAACACACACGTAAACACACTCACACACACAGGACTGACAATTACCCAATGTAATTTTTAGCACATGCACACTGGAGATTCAATCATGACTGCTCTCATTACAGCAGCAAATCAATCACTGCTGACAGGAAGAAAAAGAGGAAGGAATGGGAACAAAAACATGAAGCTCAGGTGATGCAGAGCGAACAAAAGAGATGCTTGTTTTTAATGAAGTATTGTTTTGTCTTCCAGTCAAGTTTATTGACTTATTGTTTATATGTCTGGGCTGCAAAACCTTGAATATACACCAGAATCAGGACAATCTGAGGACATGTAAGTCTCAATGTCCCAAATTCAAATGAATAAAACTAGCAGACCAGGAGTCCCTCTCATCACTCACTCTGAACAAGTTTGAAACCCACCTGAGCTGATCCCGTAGGTGCAGTCTGGGGAGAATCTGGGCTCCGCTCTGCCGCTGCTGGCGCGCCGCTGCTGGGTACCAGGAGACGCTGCTGCCGCCGCCACGCTGCCCGCCAGCGCTGAGGTGGATGTCGGGACCCTGCTGCTGGGCCTGTTCTCACATGGGAAGCGATGCTGCTGCTGCTGCTGCTGAGGCGTCGGGTGATGCTGCTGGCTGCTGCTGATAGCGACGCTGGTTTGGTGGAGCTGCTGCAGACGCTGCTGCTGGTGGTGATGGTGCGGCTGGAAATGATGAGGCTGCTCGGGATGGAAAGTGAAGTGATGCCCGTCGCCAAACAGAGGCACCTCGACCACAGCGGACCTGTCAAAGCGCGACTTGCCCGCCGAGCGCTTGCTCTGGAAGGTTTTCAGGGTGCTGTACGGACCCCGCTGTTGTCGGCACATCTTCGGGGCGCAGGGCCCTTCATCTGCGGGCTGCATCTCTCCCTCCATGCCTGCCAGGTGTCAACGCGCGTCGGATGGCTCCGGGTCGGTATTGTGGCGTGCTGGTGTGACAGGCAGCTGATGACTAGGAGGGGGATCAGATCCGTCACTGTCTGGCTCGGTTTCCCTCATGCACACTGGGTGAAGGGTGGGCTAATTTACTGACAAGCCGCCGCTCCAATCCCCGGTCGGGAGCGCCGACACCGAGACTCTTCCAGAGGGAAATGCAGGCGGGACTTGTGCGCCGCTGCCTGCCTCCTTTGTAGCCACACAGAGAACAACGGGGCGCTGTAGCAGTTGTACAATCTGGAAATGAAAAAAAAAAACGCAGAACGAAATCCGACAAATGAAAAGGCAGAGGCCATTTTGCTCCTGAGCTCAAAGCATCAATAGAGCAACATGAGCGCGAATGAAAGAAAAGGCGACCCACACATGTAGGAGCAGACAGAGCAGAAGAAAATACTTTGATAGCATTCATTTTTCTTTCTCCAAATGTTTGAACATATATTATTGAATTAATCAAATGGAATAAACTGCTAAAAAAAGAAATATATAATACTTAATATTATACACTTTGATCCTGAAGGTTTCTATTCTTCATATTTGTACTTTTCTAAAGTAGTCAAAAGGACAACTGTCTATATTTCAGTCAGAACTGACCTTCATGTCTGAAGTCCTCCAGTTTAAAGGATGTGTGGCAGCTGTCTGGTTGCCTGCAGGCCTAAAAGTTTGCAGCACCACATGGGGGCGCCACATCAATAGGTTACACAGAGGGAAGATTTAGTAGATGGAAAAATGAAAGACTTATTGACATAAATGTTGTTTTTTTCTCTCCTTTTCAACAGGACAGACTGGTCAGTAGTTCTTACTTCTGTGTAATATCAAAACATCAGCAAGTGCTTAGTCAATATTGTCTCTAGTCACCAAACTGAACGTGGCTGCAAGCCAAGAATGAAAGATAAGCAGGCATGGGTCTATAAAAGGCGGTGTGAATGGTCTGAATAAACATATTTATAGGCTAATACAATAACCTTTAAATGCTGATTATTATAAATCAAGGTTTTAGCTTCCTTGTGTAACTTTTGCTGAACAGCAGCTTTATTGGCCACGGAAAGTGAGAATTATAAGATAATGATTTAGTTTAGTTTGGTTTTATTTTACTAATTCAATGTTTATGTGTCAGGGACCATCATTTATTTTCAAAAGAAAAGAGAAAAACTAAAATGAGCCAGAGTTATTTTAGAGGGCTAACTAATCTGTATCTGTAATTTGAAGCCTCGTACCTGGACAGGTAATAGAAAGACACCCTAAATATATACTGCTGCAGCAGCAAAACACTCAGTGCTGGAAGGTAACTAAGTACATTTACTCAAGTACTGTACTTAAGTACAAATTTGACGTACTTGTACTTTACTTGAGTATTTTCATTTTATGCTACTTTATACTTCTACTGTACATTGAAGAGGGAAATATAGTTACTTTTCACTCCATTTGATGACTTTAGTCACTTTGCAGATTCAGATTATTAATACTAAAGATAAATCAGCTAATAAAATATGATATTATTATAGATTGAGCTACCCAGCAGTTTATAAAGTAATTAAATGAGTCCCACCTTTATCAGCTGCAACAAGTGATTTACACATTAATGCATTAATAAGTATAGTCCAGAATATATACATAGATACATATGATCCTGTAATGGGCCACTCTGCATAATGAGCACTTTACTATTTGTATTTTAAGTATATTTTGATGCTAATATTTGTGTACTTTTACTTCAAAAGTACAATTTTGAAGGACTTTACTTGTAACTTTTATTCATTTTTACATTTTTATTATTAACTTATTCCAGCACTGATTAATTTAGCAAGTGTGTGTTTAGAGTGTTTTATTACTTATTTATTCAAGTTGTTACAGAACGAGTGTGTTATTTCTTCTTTCAAAATGTCTCACTTTAGATGTCAGTAATCAGGTAGTTTTCTTTGAGTTTGACGGTTTGCGCTTCATGTTTTTACACATTGAACTGCAGGTTCTTGTCTGTAGCTGCTCTGAGCTCTTCCGTCGTGCAGAATAAGCTAAATGTGATCATTTCTGCGTGTTACTTGAGCTCATTCACGGCTCTGAATAACTGGCATCACTGCACGAGCTGCGACCACCGCGCCACGCGAGCGCGCACGTCCGGTTAATAGGGGTTACGTGCGCGCGCGCACAGAGTCCCCGAGTCACAAAAGCAGCAAGTCTCCAGTGAGGTGGGCGCACAACTCCGGCACCGACATCAACTGACGACCTGCGGAGCGACTCGGGACCAGAAGGAACCCGGAGCAGAGTGTCGCAGTCTCACGTGTCTGGACGAGGACAAAGTTCAGTGACGACATTTGAAGATTCAATTAAGGGTTTTCTCACTTTGGGCTCGAACCGCTTTGGGCGGTGGGAAGATGACGGTGACATAACTTCGCTGAGTTTCTCCGTCAGTGAATTCATCTCGATGAAGAGTCTCTAACCCGGACCGACACACTCCGGCGGCCGGGAGCTGAAGCCCACAGGACGCAGGGAACCGTGAACCCCAGCGGCTTGCCGGGATGGTGCGCCTGCTGAACTGCCTGCTGCTGGGATATCTGACCTGGAATCTGCGGATATCTGACGCTCAGGGGGAGTACTGCCACGGCTGGCTGGACGCTAATGGGAATTATCATGAGGGCTTCCAGTGTCCGGAGGACTTCGACACCATGGACGCCACCGTGTGCTGCGGCTCCTGCTCGCTGCGCTACTGCTGCGCGGCCGCGGACGCACGGCTGGACCAGGGCAGCTGCACCAACGACAGGGAGGTGGACAACACCGAGTTTGCAGCGCGTAAGTGTTCTGGTTTCTGAGGTCTTCCTCAAGAGCGGTATTTTAGTAAAAACTTAACACGAAAGGGCAAATTAGTTCAGAGTGGAATTAGGTTGGATGGAAACACCGCAAATACATAATTTAATTCTTAAATCAATTGGATGTAACCGAAATGTAATTGTAATAAATGCGGTAAGATGCATACACATGTTCAGTCTAATTTCTGGCGTATAAAGTCTGATTGAGCTTTAGGAAAGTTGGTCTCTAGGAAGAGGTCAGAGGTCAGCTGAACAACATCAATAAAGACAGGATAGAGCAGGTTTCAGTGCCTCGCTCAGGGACACTTTAGTTTCCAACCAAAAGACCAACCTGCTGTAAATGAGGACAAATGAAACACTGAAGATCTGGTGCAAGGACAAAATATGAATGTATGTTGAATTTTTAAAAAGTTGCAGGAAAAAAACTAAACTAGACAACGATGTGTTTAAAATGACACTTTTCTTGGAAGCATGTGGTCTGTTATAAAAGATTGAAAGTTTTGTCTTGTGAAACCCTTTTTTATGCCTTGATGTGTTTTAAGGTTTTCATATATTTAATCAGCCAAAGGGTCCAGTTTCCAGCTTTTTGTTTTTGATGTCAGTCACTCAACGAATGATCTTCAAACTAATTTGGGAATCTTTAAGCAGAAATGAATACAAAACTTACAGGATCACAATGTAGGAATGTTCTCCTGAGATCTCTTCAGTACAAGCAGGTTTATTGTGCTGCCAAATATGAAACACATTCACTTTGACTGACCGCTAATTTGCCCATCACAATATTATGAGAGAGCAACTCCTTTTCTGTGGCTTCTTTAAACATTGAACTGACTCAACGCGTTGCATTAACCCTCTGTTAGCTGTGAAGTCTTTAACAACAGGTCCCTTTAACCCTCAAGGTTTTATCAGTTTTCTTTAAATTTCCCGAGTTGATAAGCTGCAGGGCTTTAACTGAGTAGACTGTGCGCTTGCAATTTCCTTTTTTTTTTCTTCTTTCAAATCAAAATAAATAAACGTCGCTGATTTCCTCCCAAAGTGCAAATGGGCTTCATAGAGAGTATGTGTCTGTTACGTTTTGTATATAAAAGAAGTTACCTGATTGGATCATGTTTAGTATCACAGTTTGTGCCACCATGATTGTTGACTGTAGATTAATAAACACTTAAAATGTCCTTACATCTGCTTACAACTACATTATAATGTCTTATACACCATTTACTAAATGTTTATTTTGTTCTTGTAAATGCTAAATGTGGGGTTAAAGTAAAGAGTTACCCAGTCAGAGATAATGTATGTTATTTTTGATTTATTCAGTTTCTCTGAACATTTTCAGCTGTTAAATGTGTGAAATAAATATAGAAGGTCAGAGCAGTAATGAAGTTGTGTGTTTTTCTTACATGTAGAAGGCGCTTCCTCATTGTTGATCCTAACCTGCCTGTGTTTGCTCTGCCCTCAGAGCCCGTCTACGTGCCCTTCTTAATGGTGGGAAGCATCTTCGTCGCCTTCGTCGTGGTCGGCTCTCTGGTGGCCGTCTACTGCTGCACCTGCCTGCGGCCCAAACAGCCGACCCAGCAGCCCATTCGCTTCTCCTTACGTAGCTGCCAGGGGGAAACCATCCCCATGATCCTCACCACGGCCCCCCCGAGCCTCCGCGCTCCGTCGCGACAGTCCAGCACGGCCACCACCAGCTCTAGCTCGGCCGGAGGCGGCAGCTCCATGCGGAGGTTTTCTCTCGGAGGTCAGGGGCAGCAGCACGGCTGCCTGGTGTCAGCCACCATCTCCTCGTCGGCCTCCACCCCCACCCAGACCCCTCAGACTCTGCCTCCACCTCCACCTCCCCCCTACACGTCCCCACCAGCACCTATGTCAGGAGGCATCCAGCACCCGCTGCCCTCCACCCTCACCCACACCCAGCTGCAGCTCCACCAGCCCTCCATGCCCCCTCACCACTCTCAGAGCGCCGGGTTCCTCCTGCCGCAGCAGTACTTCTTCCCCCTGCAGCCGGACGCCTTCACAGCAGCCAAGAGCTTCGCCGACTTCGGACAGAGCTGACAGGGCTCCCGGCAGGAGAAACAGAGGGATTACAAGATTTTTCGATGATGGGATGTGAGCCGGCGAGGACAAACACACCTCAACTCTGCTGGTGGTGTTTGGGTGGAAGGCCCGGCTGAACGAACACAGGGAGCACGACAGGAGGACGAGGGATAAAGTACAACAAAGCTGCTGTGGCCTGAGGCGTCCCCCCCCCATCACAGGACACGTCTACAGACCTGTTAGAAGCAGCAACAGTTTTGAATCTTATGCACTTTTATCTGATATTGTAAATAGACCTCACTGACCTACATTTTATTTTTTATACATGCTGTTTTTCAAGGTGACAGCTTACGACACAGACTAAAATCTTGCCAATTTATCACACACCTTCCTTAAAAAGCAGAAATACTGTAGAGGCAGACGGCACCGACACTGTCACTCTGAGACTCTGAGCATTGTTACATTATTAGAAATAGATGTTGGAAACCAGGGAAATATCGTGTTTTTTGACAATCGCAATGGCCTCTGAAAGAGGGGAGGACCTGATGCAGGACATTTTATTTTGGAGGAAGTTGACTTTTATAAGTTGTTGTACAGGCATTATACCCACAGCAGGGTTGTCATATTGATTCCCTAATTTACAGCAAATAAAATGTTGTCTCTCAGTACCTTCTGTGCACTGATACATCTAAAGAAAAGTCTGTTAAATTATATTTTTGACATTTGAACAAAAAAAAAAAAAGAAAAAGCGTGTGGTCTGAAAGAAGCCTCATCATCACTCAAACAAAAGGGAAACCGGAGCGGTCGGGTCT
Organism: Enoplosus armatus; assembly: GCF_043641665.1. Lineage (NCBI taxonomy): Eukaryota > Metazoa > Chordata > Actinopteri > Centrarchiformes > Enoplosidae > Enoplosus > Enoplosus armatus. The sequence goes on from NC_092189.1 coordinate 17,576,014, forward strand.
GCACAGCAGCTCCCTACCTGTCGCTCATTCTTGCACCAGACTTCACAGCAGGAATGCAGCGCTGAGATCAGTCATTGTCAGTGTTCAATGAGCATGGCATGGTCACAGTGTTAAAAACAACTCGCCCCAGAAATAGAGGTTTAGGTTGCACCAACAGGTATGGCAAAATCTCAACAAAGACCCTTCTGTTCTCCAGTTATCTGACTGTGAAATAGACGATCAGTGTCTCATGAAACCTGCAAACTGTTTGGTCTGAGGACGTTTGCTGCTACGTTAAGTCCACGCTGTTATCACTGGACTGTTACAAAATATAACTTCCATGATTAGTTATTTAACAGACCACTTCAACTTTTTCAGGTTTTGTTTATACTTGCAGCTGTCAGTTCGGACATCAGTTCTCACATTCCCCGCTCTGCTTATAAAGGCAAACACAAGTTGTGAACATGTTTTCATGACATTTCCTAATTTCCTTTTGGACAGGTATAGTCTTTCATGTCATTGCCAGGCCTCGAAAAAGTTTCCAGTTTCTTTTCCAAGTTATCCATAAAGGCACGAATCCCGATTATTACTCCTCACACTGAAGGCTTTTACTTTATTCTGTCTCACAGGTTTCATTAAAATTCAAACTTTTAACAAAATCTATCACATATTTAAGTCACGGTGGTAATGAGATCAACAACACATTTAAGTGTTAAAATCTTTAAGATTTTCATGAAATCAAACCACGTGTTTGATGTCATTTATGGTCAACATATTTTTAAACAACAGGCAGTCGATGTATGTACGTTCAGTAATTCTGTAATTCAGTAAATCTCTCTATGTAGTAGTTTTTGTTATTAGTGGTGGAGTCCGCCATTCCTGCGCTGGATTCAAACTGCCTCCCCACGGACACAGGATTTATACGAAAAGATGCATGTATGTAAATCCAGCGTTAAGGTGAATGAAATTGCCCCGCACTCTGCCTCGAAACGGCTCTGACGTGGGTAATAAGTAAATATTCAAATTGATCACAGACTGTAAACAGCGACACTACAGTATTCTGGTAGTGTGATAATGTACTAAACATAGTGATGAAACACGCTGGAGTAATAACTTCTCCATTCCCGAACACAGTCGAGACAGGAAACACAGAGGTTAACACAACTGATTATCAAAAACGCGTCTTTAAAACAAGAAAAGAAAAATGTCCTTTTTGTCAGCAGATCAGTTTAAAATATGACCCCAATGGAAGCAGAAGGATCAACCACTGTAAAGATGCACCAGCTGCTCTTCTGTTGTATTTCTGAGCTGGTAGCTGCTCAACGATTACTCTAATTATTGATTTATTTGACGATTCTTTTCTCGATTCATTGTTTGGTCTATAAAATATTAGAAAATAGTGTCAATGTAGTCCATCACAGTTTCCTAAAACTCAAGGTGTCGTCCTGCAAAATCGTGTTTTGTCCGACCAACAGTCCAAAACCCAAAGATAGAAGAAATTCCTCACATTTGAGAAGCTGGAACCATTGACATTGTGGTATCTTTGCTTGATAAATGAATTACAGATTATTAAAGTAGTTAGAATCTAAACATTATCTCTAAGATTTGTCCCCCAAAAATGATCTAAAATGCTAAATAAGAATGAAAAACTGCTCCCTGACTTATTTAGTGAACGTAACCTGATGAACATGAAACTACTTGGGTCATTTTTAATTAATCTGGATGTTCCATCTATTACATGAACAGATTATCGTCTGTTTGGGATCCCTGACCGTCCACACAAGCAGAAGGTTGACTAAACTCCACCATGATAACAAATAAGGACTCCGTTGGTATCATTTGTTTGTCCTGCATGCAGACTGATGTTTCTCCCTGCCTTTTCCTGTTTAGGTTCTCACTGTGCTGTGTGTCCTGTTAGTCGCCACACACAGGCACAAAATGACCGTGATTACAAACCTGCGCATACACACGTTGTTCCTCCATGACTGTAACGTTTATTTCAGTAGTCCTTCATGGCAGTTAAAGACAACACTTATAAGTTTGCAGTCCCAACATGCAGAACAATCATTGAACAAAATGACATAAAAGAAACAAGTATTGAAAAGAAAAGATTAAAGGTGCGTTTTTGTCTCTTTTGTGAAGTGATCAACACTTGAGGGAGAATCAAAAGTAGTACAGTTAACATCTCAGAGAACAGTTTGTGTTATCCATTCATGCAGCCCACGACTTTCACAGACAACAACGTGTGTTTTTATGTTTTCTGGAAAAAGAAAGCAACAGTCCAAGCCTTCCACAGCGACGACATCCACATTCAGCAGTTTGGACACTTTTGACAAAGATGACGACCAATTAAGTTTCAACACTGAAGACCAGCAGAGAAAAAAAGAATCATAAACCCTCACAAAGCTAAGAAACACAAAAGAGCTGTCCCGTAAAGCAGAGGTACACTGCATGAAGAAAACAAGTTACAAACATGTACACTCAAGAGAAATCATATACCGAAACCAGATAATACCAGATATCCACAACTGGAAAGGTACATCGAGTGCTTTGTGCAACATCTCCTGTCGAAGCGAGCTGAGCATCAGAAACTCCCACAGTTGAGGCCGAGAGTTTGACCACACATGCGCGCGCACACACACACACACACACTCATACCATACACTCACACTTTCCCATACGGGCCATGCATCAGCACACAGTAGTACATCATAACTATACCTGGAGTCGTGCAGACGGACAACTGGAGCAAGCGTCACCACACACACACATTCTCATACACACACGATAAAAAGAAACACACCAGGAGGACTGAGACGCCAGAAACTCCCAGTCTCACATAGAGGACACAGACATGCAATGCATACATAGACGTTATCCACAGTGACACACACACACACACACACACACACACACACGCGCATACATACATACATACATACATACATACATACATACATACATACAGCACATGCACATGCAGGCAATAAACTGACAGACACACTCACATACCATCAGAAATCTGATCTCCCATAGGGAGAAGAAAGCAATCACACAGACATTAAGTAGTCAATTATAAATAAATCAAGCTGTAACAATATTAATATTAATAATAACAAGACATTTAAGAAAAGCTCAGTTTCCTCATTCAATCTATTCTATCCTGCCAGTTTATCAGAGGAAGAAACAACAAAAAGTTACAGACAGTTCATTACAAAGCCAGTCAATGCAAAATTCATACATCTCCAATATAAAAATACAAATCCACAAAATAACTATAGAGACAAAGTAGTTTTGATATTGTCGTGGAGTTTTCCTGGCTAATATTTATCTCTCCCTCAAGCTAATGGCACTTATGTTAGAAGGATAAATTCTCCATTTTAAGGGAAACGCTATCTCCACTGTGAGCTTCGACAAGACCATCAGAGAGCCTCCCGTTCACCTCTGCAGGAACAAATCTTAGTTTATACATGTGCCACAAGGCACTCTGTAGTATTCACATTGTACGAGTGCAACACTGTGGTGGGGAGACTGCGATTTAGTCTTCAGTAGGTGTGTGTGGAGCACTGGTCTAAGCTAGCTAGCTAAACTATTCTTGGCTACCTTTTTCTTCTAAGAGGGAAAAGTTCTACGTAGGCACCGTTGTGATTGTTGAGACAGGAGTGATGTGTGGAATGCAATTATTTGTCAAGAGCAATGCTTCTGCTGTAAAAACGGTGGAAACGGGACTACAGTGGGTTGCAGGAGGCAACTTCTCAACAAAAGAAATAAAAAGGGGGAAAAAAAGAAATAAAACCAGGCACGATATTTACATACTTTAAAAATGAAACTAAAGAGAAAGAAATGTATTTTAAAAGAAACAAGCATGAAGGCATGAGCAAATGTAAGGCTTTACACAATAGATGCTTCCTTAAGTGCAAAAAGAAAATTAAAACATTACAAATGTCTGCTCTGTGGTCCATTTAGTGCTGGAATACACTCAGGAGTGTGATTACATTTGGTTTAAAGTTTTCCGAATTCACTAGTGCTTGGAAGATTGTATCTACGACTGCTCTTTGGCAATCAGTTCAGATCCTCTAAAACTAATCATCGTCCAGTGTTTTAACTTCTATAATAACAGTGTTTAGGAGTTTGATTTCAGTTTAATTGAATGATTTTAGATGATTTTCAATAGCGAAGGAGACATTTGCTCCAACAAACTGAGCGAGAACAGTGAAGAACTTCAGACCACAGACCGCTAAGAAAGCACAGTGCTCATCATGTCTGCTGGACACACAACTACAGCTGATAGTGAACACCTTTTGTTTTGTTCCTTGTTTTTTGTTTTTTTCCCTTTTTCAAAGACAACACCATGTCCCTCTCCTCTGTCCATTTCATATTCACGTCCAAAACTCCTCCCGGTGCTGAAGGCACCCGCTCGCGCCTCGTCTTCTCCCCGTTAAGCTTCAAATATCGCCGTTAGAAACGGCTGTAGTGGCTCCAGATTGGCCGGCCTTCAGGAACCAGAAGGCCGGCGGCTCACCACTCGTTGGTCCTCTGTTTGGTGGTGTCGTATGCTCTGATGACCTCAGACTGAGACACCACTCCGTTCTCGTCTTGAGAGAAGGCGTAGCCATCTGAAAAAAGATCCAAGTATTTAAAACTAAGATCGCGTAGATCAGTGATTCATGTAATAGAAATTATGTATAAATAATAATAAATATAAAGTATAAAAAACACACTTAAAACAAATGAATAAACAATTAACAAAAACATGAAACTTAAAGCAGTAGTTTGACATTTAAAATGAAATATGTTAATTTGCTGAGTCTGATGAGAAGGTCGACAGTCGGCATGTCTGTATGGTAAATATAAGGCTACAGCCAGCACCCTGGTTAGCTTAGCATAAAGACTGGAAACCAGGAGAAATTCTGGAGACCAGAATTGTTGGTTTCTAACAACAAAAAAGATCTTTAACCCGTTTCACAAGTTGCGAGACTGTTTCCTATCCAAAGCAGCAAGTTTAAAGTTAAGACTTGTTTTTTTCAAGCTGCATGCAGATTCTTTTCAGAGAAATGGACACTTATGTGATGTAACATTAACACTTCGCTATATTTAATGAACAGGCGTGTGAGAGTGGTATCGATCTTCTTACTTTCGGCAAAAAAGCAAAAAAGCATATTTCCCAAAATGTCACACTATTCCTTTAAAATAAATCATGTGATGAAAATAAAAATAAATAAAATAATAAATAAAAATACACTAAAAGGAGTTTAAAAAGTAATCACAGCTCCCCCAGAAGTTATATCTGTAGTATAAAAGCAGCCCTGTGATCTACCACCTAAACTTTCCTACTGGATTCCTTTCTGACCTTTGACCCCTGACTCACCTTCAGGTGTCAAATGACTCGTTCAGTACCTGGAGGCCAGCGGGGAAGTTCAAAGGACCCCACTGAGACGAGTGCATTGTGGGGGAATAACAGCGCAACATTTCATCATTTCATCGTTATCTCGCTCTACTCAGGACACACGAGTGGAGGGACAGGAAGTCAACAACGGAAAAAGAAAGGGAGAGAGATGTCTATCAGGGAGCTAGAGGGGACGGGAGTTTTAAACGGGGTGAGGTTTGAATAATGAAATTTAAAAAGGTATCACACAACAACCGTCTCATCCCCACCTATGAGACAAACAAAAAACAAACTGATCAGACAAGAGACAGAACAGAGAAAAATAAACAGAAAACCAAACCAAATGCATGCTTAGAGTCTTTGATGCTGGTTCCACTGTGACACCTGAGTTTTGCTGCTGATACTGGTTTGATTCCTTATTATACCCTTGACAGGTAGAAAGTCTGAAGAAAAATTCAATACCACCTGCGCTGGACAGTTAATTTAATCCGGTCTGGGGTGCTTGTGTCTGACTTTTCACCCCACAGCCCAGGAATTATTACAGCGCCCATTACCTTCTGATTTTTTGGCAATTTCGCTACTCGTCACTAGTCCAGAGAGACATTTTAAAAGTGTATCTTTATACTGTAGAGCTGCTTTTACTGTCCCAATACAATGAAGGAAAACGTAAACTTAAACTGTATGACAGCAAGACGCCACTGTTGTAATGTCACGTTACAGGTAAAGAGCTTAATCAACATTTAGAAAGTGACATTTAAGTAGTTTGCAGCTAGTTTCTGCCCATTAAAAGGAAGGTTTTTTCTTGCCACTGTTGCCAAAGTGCTTGCTCTTGGTAGGAATTGTGATTTGGCGCTACATAAATAAATTGAATTAAATTGAATTAGTGTCTGAGGTTGTCTTATTCTAAACAACCATACACGAAAATCAAATAGAAATACATCTATAAAAAAGAACATATTGCAAACTCAGAAAATTGTGATTTAAATCAGGCAAAATTAATAAAATAATAAGAAACAAAGACTGACAAATCCTTCACTGCCAGCTTTCAGTCCTTATAAAAGTACTGATTTAAAAAAGTAGTGAGATTTGATATCCAGCACTATTCTGTATACTGTAACTGTATGTATTTATGTCTCTGACTCGCCATGACATAAGTCATCGAACAGCTCGTATAAGTAGTTTGCTGGGGAGATACAGTGTAGGTTAGGACACAGGGAACTGTGGGGCTGCTTGCAGACACAGTTACTGATGTGTGTTTCCTGCATCTGGTTCACGCAGAGTATTTATGAAGAGAAGTGGGATGAACAGAGTGTTCCTGCGTCCCCAAGACGAAGGGCGTGCTACTCTGGAGGTTTTTAGAGATACAACATGTGTCAGAGGAGGAATAATGACGCTCGATCGGTTCCCCTGATGAGGGAACAGATTTGGAAATGTGGATAATCTGAAGTCTTTTTTTGTGTCCTTGGGGTAAGAGTTAATGGCCTCATTCCTCCATCTTGAGGCACGTTTAGTAAGAAAGGAAGAGAGAAGTTAGGAAGTGAGAAAGACAGAAAGAGAGACAGAAAAGGAGAGAAAAATAAATAAATATTGTGTAACTTACGGAGCAGGTTCTGCTGCATGGATTCGGACCGGTACAAACTGACTGTGCTCTTCTTGAAGACGTTCTTTAGGAGCTGGGCCCTCTCCGTCAAGCTACACACACACACAGAAACAGGCAGTGTGTTAGCAGCATGCTGAGCACCACAGGCAGATTTAATGACCCATACATCAACCTTGTGTCCAAGCACCTCCAGAGTGGACAGACCTGCCAACTGCTCTACCTGCTGGTACAAACACCATGTAGAGAGACAAAACTCTGGAGACGCATGGGGAAGAACAAAGTGTGTGTGTGTGTGTGTGTGTGTGTGTGTGTGTATGAGTGAAATATTTGAAACAGCATGTTGACCAGAAGGCATTCCTGTAAAGCCAACAACTGTGTGCACATGAGTCCTCTTTGCATGTCTTTATGTGCATACATGGGTCCTCCTGCACATATGCAAAATCATCTGTGTGTTTGTATCTCTACATGTTCTTTCTGTAGGGGTGTGTGTGTGTGTGTGTGTGTGTGTGTGTGTGTGTGTGTGTGTGTGTGTGTGTGTGTTTGTGTGCGCCTGCAGCCTGCTGGGTCCGGGACAGTGGCCAGGCAGGGGGATCACTTTCAGCCAGCAGGAGATCTCACACTGATCTGCTCCATGTTGATGCCTGCTGCAGGCCTCAGACCCCAGAGAGCAGAGCAGACCTGCTTCAACTAATACGTTTTTATAATATATGGCTTTAATAAACGAGGACTGTTGCTCTAAAATGAGACATTCACTATTTGGGAGGGAAAAAAGGGGGACATCTACTCTTCTGACATGATTACTGACATTACAGTCGAACTCCTGCAATTTAGCAGCAATTTTAAGATTTCTCTTTTCCACACAGGAATATTGTTGGCAGTGGAGCCGTGAATATTTGTGAAATTTTGAGAGATTTGGGAGATTATAGATGATCTTGAGAATTTGGAAAAGATGGTTTATATTTTGTGTACCAAAAGAATAATGGCCAAGGCATCAACTATGAAGCCCTGACAGTGTTGGGCCATATGATGATATATACAGTGAGACACTATAAATGTGCCATTTTGTGATGTCTTTCATAACTCTTTATGGCAGTATTTGATTTTTATAGTATTTTTGTATCAGTGTAATGTTGAGTTGATTTATCATTAAATAATTTGGATTCAAAAGTCATAATTAGGACTTGAACGCTATTTACACATCAGAAACTCATAATTACAATAACTCTGATACGATATGAACGCAGTCTAAATGTCTGTGGAGGTGAAGATTATTTTGTAATTTCTTTGATACCTCGTTGCCTCCAAGATTATAAGCACAAACAAAAACAAAGTGCTGCTTGGAATAAAGTCACGTAACTTGTTAGAGAAACAGTGTTTGCTCTTGATGAAGCTGCTGGCTAGCTTGCGAGCATGGACGTGACGAGTGAAACATGGAGGTGATGTCGCGTAAGCCTCGATTAACACTGCACTTTGGATGTGTATCACTAATGGTACAGTATAGCAAACAGGAAACAAAAAGACCAAACTGATCATTTATAGAAAATCATGACTTGAATTCTAGGACATAACTGTTGTCATTACATTAGTCTCATTATTTCACTTTTTAGCTTCATTTTCAAAAGGAAAATTAATTTTCAACTTCTTTGTTTTTGGTCCACTTTAGAGACAAAACATTAGGTCAATATATGTAAAATCTGTGAGTGAAGTGGTGTGTAACTGTACCTCTTTCCATGCACCACTGCTCCAGGGTCTTTAGATAAAGCCTCGAGCTCCTGCACCTCATCCACCAGGGTCTTGAAAAACACCCTCTTCATCCTGTGAATTAAACAATATTTAAAACAAAATCATGTGACAGATGCTTAAATACGAGAGAACCTTCAAAGACTGACATTAAACCCCCATCGACCAATTCAAACTGCTTTGAGTACAACAGGAAATAAAACTTCTAGCGTTGCAAATTGCTCCTGACACCTTGAATCTGCTGTGGGCTGATGTCAACCAGACCCCGGAGCAGAAAGAAACATTTCCCATGGAGTATTCACAGAATTGAATTCCATGGAAGTCCGTACAAAAATGCGGGCAGGAATTTCTTCAGGAGATACGAGAGATTCTGGAGGAATTTCCTGTATCGGTGAGCGAAGAGAAGACTCACACTTTGTAGGCCACGTCAAAGACCAACGAGGTGATTGGGATGAAGACCAGGCCCGTCCAGAAGACCCCCGAACTGAACATCATTTCCGCCTGCAACACACACACACACACACACACACACACACACACACGTATACACTTACTCTCAGGCCACTGTAGACCATACAGAGTTCAACAACTGATCAGATAAAAAGAAGAGCTCTTCAAAAGAAGAAACACCTGATTAAGAACAACCATTATCCTCCTCTGTAGCGCCACATAATGAAAAACATACATGACAAAGGCAGCCCAAAACAAACAAACAGTTATATTGTGAAAATAGAGGAGAGGAGATGGGTCCAAATAACTTGCTCAAAGTGGTTTAATCCTCCGTGACTAAATGATACCATGTTTTTGTTTGGATCTCCTCCACCTCTCAGCCCTTCAGGGCGGAGGAAGTACCTGTGAAGTATTTAGACAGTGGTGTCTCTTTCACAGGAAAACAGCTCAACTGTTTGCCGTGTTGAGAGCTTCTGTCAATACAGCACAGGAGACACAGGGCCGTGATCTGAGGTGCTTTTAATGATATATCCAATACAACAGCCACTCAATGTAAGAGGGTGTCGATGAAGCAGAGCTGTAATTATCAGACTTTAATACTTTCAACAATTTATGTTTGTAGAGAATATCCACATAATATCCATGAGCCAGTTAGCCAAGTCTTTGTCAGCAGCTTTAGATCTGTAATAGAAAGTACAGACATTCATGTGCCCTTGAGGATGATTTGTAATAACTTTAGTGATCCCTAAACCTTTCATGTAGCTCCATCATCAGATCAAATTTTCAATTTGTCAAATACTTTGGTTTATTACCAAATACCTGCAAAACTAATGACATTCCCATCAGCCTCAGCTGTATTTTGTGTTTAGTGCTAATTAGCTAATGTTAGCATACCAACATGCTAAACTAAACACACATAACATTGTAATGTTAATGTAGGTACAGCATTTATCGACCAAACAATTAATTGAGAGAATAATTAGCAGATTAATCAATACTGAAAATAATTAGTTATTCCAGCCCCACTTTGTTAAAATTAAACTTCCAAATGAAAATTAATAGTAAGAAGAAATCTGAAACCAAAAACTTCACTACTTTATGATTATTATATTAGGTAGGAGTTTGACTGTCAAAGGGGCACCTCAGCCCAAAAATACAAAAATATTAAGATGTTCTTGATAAAAATTCTTCTTTTTGTCAGCAACATGTTATTATTGTCAGCCAAGTTGCCTGAAAGTTCACAGACAGAGATGATTTGTGACTTTGCTGTCACATAACTCCTCTGAGTTATGCCTGACATCCTCTGAATTATAAACAACGAGCTGATGTTTTATTTTTCACGCAGTATGTAACAAATGTTCACGTTGAGTTCATGAAGAAAATAAATCTACAAATGAGACAGCTGTGATCCTCACTGAGACTCATTTGTCTTGCTGGAGGACAAACACATTTGGATATGATCCAATTGAGATCAGGCATTTCAAGAAACAGCTTCTTCTCCGGACTCACTACATTTGAAGGAAATATATGATTCATTGATAGCCGACAGCCGGCTGCGATGATTTAAATCAAAAAGGAGGTTGTTTTGGGTCCAGAGCGGAGGGGCGACAGTGGATCTTGTTGGTGGGGGCGAAACCTTTCAGCTTTCTGTGTGAGGACGATGTTTGCTTTGGCTAGCTGCACTGAAACTATCTGTCATTACATGTCAAAGTGCAAAACTTGCGCTCCTCGCATTGTAATGTGCCACTTGTTTAAACTGCTGGGGCCCCTCGACAGTGTCCTTCCTGTAATGTGACACAGGCAGGGCCCTTAGGATGCACGCACACGCACACGCAAACGCACACGCAAACGCGCGCACACACACACACACACACACACACACACACACACACACACACACACACACACACACACACACACAGATCAGTGTCAAAACTATCAAAGTGCTCAGGTTTGCTCAAATTAGCTAATCTGTTTGCCATTACCTGCAAATTGACTTTGATGTCTGACAAAACACTGGGGGAAGAGGAAATCCCAAATGACAGAAAATCAAAAATGGCTTTTTCCTACAGTTTGAGATGGGACGTGTATGAATAAAGCTTTTCTGTGTCGCCCAGAGGCTGCAAATGTATGAGATGAGGGAAAATTGCATTGAAGCACGGGATATTTTCATGTCAATTTTTGACATGCAGCCTTGGTGGAAACATTTACTGTTTTTTTTTGTTGCAAGTCAGTTTAATTATTTTCGTTTTCATCAGGCGTATCATACATTTTAATGGGGGCGTTTTAGCTGTCTTGAGAGTCTTTTGAAAATAAACCAGCGATGTATACTCAGCATATTAAATCAAAGTCAAGAAAGTTTGAAAAATAAACCATCTTAGTTCAATCTATGAACAATATTTATGTATCTCCATACATCTGAGCTCTGTACTTCAAATCTCAAGTTTATCATAAAATTATTTTTTTTTTTAAAAAGTATCATAAAAAATACTGGAAACAACATTATGTACAAAACTAATAATAACATTAAGTCGAACAGTGAAAACTACAGAACTCGTAAGACAAAAACAAAGTAAAACTAGACCTAAACAAACTGCAAGTTCTTCAATTTGACGCCAAAGTTTCAAAATCCAAACAAATCTGACCAGTTACAATCAACAAATGTTTGTCTTCAGGCATCTGGACCGGCTCCATGACTACAAGCGGGGCCAGCAGTGTTGGTCGACGCTAGCGATGTCTCATACCAGGGGGCCCCTGGGAGCTGGACGGGGTGAGAGAGGTCCGGGGAGTGGGGCTGTATTTTTAGGACAAACTAATAAACTTGTCTGGCTGGACAGACAGTAGTGTCCGCTGGCATGGAGGGGTGTATTTTGACAGGCCAACTACCCCCCTCATGGCCACACACACACACACACACACACACACACACACACACACACACACACACACACACACACACACACACACACACACACACACACACACACACACACACACACACACACACACATACAAGACAAGACTAGACACTAGACATGTGCACACACACAAAATGCCAACTACCTTGTATACTGCTGTAAGATGTATGTCTACTCCTTTCCAAATGGTGAACAGTAAGAATTTGGGCATCAAGCGGTTAGAGAGGTGGGTTTCTGGGGTGTCCTGTTAGCCTGATGGTTAAGATGCATACCATAAAACTGCAGTATGTGGCAATGTCATACCCATCTATACTCCACCTTTCCTGTCTATTACTACACTGACAACTAACAAATAAAGCTAAATGCCAAAAAATAATCTTGAGGTGGATCCCTTTCAGTTCCTGGATGAATCTGGTTAAAGAAATGCTCTTGAACTTAGCTACGTAACCCCACTTGCTCAGGTAAAGCTGTTCAGTGGCCAAAAGACCGCAATATAGTCGTACTTTGCAGCTTCAAGGTAAAATATCTATGAGTTTGGAACAGGGCTTTTCTGGAGAAAAAAAATTATTCATGTTGAGCAAATCTGCTCTGTGCAAATACAGGTTTAAAACTACAGAACATCAAAGATACAACTTGATTAAAAGATATACATTTTGAGAAAAGTATGTGGAAAGATATCAAGAGAACCAGACCAGGTGTTTTATGGGTCCTTTTCCAGGAAGACTTGATCAGGGGAATCTGGCACCTGGCTGATCATGCCTAAGAAAGCATGTAGTCTCAACAGCTTGAATTATGTTAATGCCTGCCATTGTAATGGAAGATGTAAATTGAGGTGATCCACTACTTCACCATGAGCACCACAGGTCTACAGTGTGCTTTGGATTCATCAAACAAGACTAAGAAAAACCTACTTCATAACACTCTGCCAGCTGTACGACATCCCAAAGATGCTAATATTCAAACACTAGCTTCCTGAATGCACAGAGCTCCTTTGTACAACATGTTTTTTATTATGTAGACTGAGAGGAGAAGGGTTGGACTAAGTTGAATCCTGTCTGAGACTTTACTTGGGTATGCATTTATCCATGTTGGTTCTCCAATTGGCTGAATTCAGCTGGCTCAACCAGACAACACAGTATATGCCAGCTTCAAGGAGAAGAGGGAAATTGAAGATGAAACTATACGTTTGGCCAAACGGGGCTCCAATCCCCTACAGACTTTCTTGTGAATACACAGTCAAAGCTTCGTATGGATAAATAGGTAGCAAACACAGCACAGAATAGAAGAACCAGACGGCTGAGGATGACAGAAAAGAGCATGCTCAGTCAAAGAAAAGTAAATAAAAAGAGTAAAAAGGCAGCCATGCTTCCCCAAATATCACGGGCAGAGACAAATCAGCCAATAACCCCCAAAAGAGGTCAATGTGGAAGACAAAGACTTTCTCAGTTGGGTCCTTCATCCACTCCATGCTCTCTGTGTGTCGCCTAACAAAGACAGCAAGACATCGACTAGGAAAACAGAGAAAAAAACCTCTTTACATAAACACTTAACACTTAACTCTGCAGTCACACAGCCACGAATACACACATGTGAGTTACAGTGTGTGTCCAGCAGATTAAAACCGTTCCTCTCACTAATACTGTACACCATGGTCAGTTATTACTCTGTGCATGTGTTGTGGTGCTTATCAATCATTAGCAGGGGGAGGACTAACAGGTCTGGGTACAAGAGTTTAACAAAACCTCCCATATGACACGCTCATGAGTCTTAAAGAAGGAACAAAAAGATTCCAGAAGTACCACCGAGGGACTAAGTCAACAGCAGTGAACAGGGGTCAATCATTTTATCACTGGGTCTTTCAAAAGTTTAAAAGACATTTTTGCTCATTCCTATGATGTGACAGGCGTTGGGAGCTTGTTTCAGTCTAAACCAGGAAGAATTAGAGCTCCCTAAGTCTCTCTGTAAGATCATACAGGTGCTCAAGCTCAAAAACATACACAAATGTGAGTTTATAGCCAGACCTGACAAATCAAATTGAAATGTTTCCTTGTCTGCCTTCTAACATGAGTTTGTTTCACAAAGAATCGGTCTGCCTGCAAAAAGTTCATAATACATTATCACAGTTTTCTTTGAAAGACCACATTAAGAGGAAAGCATGTAGCACTGGCAGGGTTTTTGCTGTATTGGGGCATTTTGGCAGCCAACTCTAAAACCCTGCATGCTGGAGCACATGAACTCATCACCTGTTTTTAAACCAACCTGTCCTTTCAGGTATGTTGCAAACAACAATATTCAAACATGACTGAAAGCTAAAGATGTCTTAATGTTTACTCTGATGGATTACTTGTCTGAAGCAAGTTTCAAGTTTCTAATAAAAACACACACACACGTACAAAAAAAAAACTTTTGTGTATTTTGAAAAAGAGTCAACAACAATGGACTAAAATGTGCAAAACACTGCCATGATCCTTTATGGAGCGCAATACCAAAGCAGTAAAAAGATACGTGACATCGGCTTTTTAAATTTGTGGCTTCATGACAAGAGAGACCTTATCATTTTACAACCTAGCAAGATAAAGCTCCAAAATGGTATTACAGTTCTCATTAATAATTCAAATCAGTTGTATCATTCCTGACTCCAAAACAGCAAAATAAAATATTTGGATGTACATTCAGATGAGACTAACATTATGGTATGACCTCTGTTTTTAGGGTAAGAATTTTGGTAGGTCCCCAGGTTAAGCTAGTCATACGTGAGTAAGGAAATAAATCTAAATAAAACTTGCACTGAGCACATTCAGTCAGAAAAGAGAACTTCAATAAGGTGTCTGATGGATGAGTGAAGAAAGGGGACATATGTTTTGAAAGGAGGCTCATTATGATGATTCTTGTTTTTTTTAGGAAAACAGTGGCTTGTGATGAACTGCTATAACTTAAATAAAGCTACACTTAATAAATCTGCCCTTAAATATAAATCACTGTTTCAAAAGGCCTGTAAACAGAAACTTCAAATCATTTGATCTGTTTCTCTAGAAATTGTTTTCATTCCTGCTCTTAATCTCATCGATATCTCACAGACTGGCATAGATAGTCCTGAGTGTATTCCTGGCACGCTACGCATCACCAGACTTCATGGTAAAATGATTCCTTTCTGAGAAAATGCTTCTTATCACCACGCAGAAACTGTGGAAGAACCCGATTGTAAAATCCATGTGCTGATGACAAGTACTTCAGTCTGAGTGAGAGGGAGAGGTGCTCCACTGCAGCTTGCAGCAGAAATTGGACAATAGCAAAGGTGTGTGTGAAAAGTGAGCAGAGAGAAGGGATAAACTGTACCGGAGACAGCTGTGTTGATAGCAGAGGCAAGTCAGCAGACAGCAGGTCAGTGTGACTGTGAGTCTGCACGAGACATCTCCTGAGGTGAAGCTAAGCCGCTTAGTGTGGCAGATTACACTGCTCGAACAGAATAATCTGACATTTTCTTTTGATATCTGTGTCAGACTTTTATGAGGTGCAAAAGGGATGAGCCAGTCTGGGAGTGCCTGTGAAAAGCACACTAGCTGTTTTAGTGTGTTTTGCGGATGGATCCTGCACCTGTCTTGTCAATCGTCCAAAGAATATTTAGCCTGACATTGATGAATGCGTTCACATGAAGCCGAGCACTGCTTAACGTCTCTTGTTAAAGGCGGTGAGCTGGGCAGTGAGTGAGAGCAGAAACAGGAGGAGAAGGGAGTTCTGGTGTCTGTTATGTTGCTGGCCCTCAGGCAGTTTTTTTCGACTGGCAGTGGTGTGGAATGGGGGGGGGGATGAATAAAAAGAGAACAAAGAGGAAAAAAGCTGATGCAACAAGTAAAAAGAGCAAAAGAAAATAGATGGAAGGACAGAGAGCACAGAAATATTTGAAGATTCAAGTACACATCGAGGTGGCTGTAGTGAAAAATGCGTGACTGCATCAGCGTTGAGAATAATCCTGCTCTTCAGAGGCTACAAGGTCTTGGAAGCGGAGATTGTGTCTCTGATGGCTTCTCAGGTTTCCAAGAGATGTGTCCCTGTTTGATGATGTACCGGCATCCCCACGTTGGGGCAGGGGCGTAAGGTTACCAACTACCCACAGGACACCATTACTGTCTTCAGTCAAGTGCTGCAGGGCGTGGATGAAAGCACCAGGCTTCACAGACAGGGGATAGAGTGAAGCGAATATATACCCATCGCCTGCATGTGTGTGTGTGTGTGTGTGTGTGTGTGTGTGTACGAGTGAGAGCAAAACAGTCAGCATTTCTGTGCATATGTAGTTGGTTATGTTGAAAAAAACACAACTCAAGTGTTTTAAAATCATCCAACCAGCAGACCTGATCACAAATTAAAGACATTTTACTATAAATTGTAGCCCTTAGTAATAGTTGGACATTTTGGGAAATACACTTACTTGCTTTCTGGCAGAGTTAGATGAGAGGATTGATGCTCTCATGTCTGTACAGTAAATATGAAGGTACAGCCAGCAGCTGGTTAGATTAGCTTAGCTTAAAGACAGGAAACAGGGGGAAACAGCTAGCCTGGCTCTGTCCCACAGTAACAAAGTTTACTTACCAGCACCTCTAAAGCTACCTCTCCACCAAACTGTGAATAAGCGAATTTCAATTGAGCCGTGTTACAATTTACATGTTCACTGAATCCCCAAATACTAGAAGCATTATCTCAAACAGGACACACAAGTATGGGAATAAATAGTTATTTTCTTCTACTGCATGCTGTGTGGTGCCAGCCTTTTTCTTTGAATAGGTTCCTACTGTGTTCTTGTTCTCTAATGAAAAGATGCCTTATTCTCTTCCCCAGAATGCACTGGGAAATGTCACCTGTGGTCAATAGGCTCCCATTGACCACCTGTGGTGACCCAGAGAGACAGTAGTCACATTAACATGTAAATAACAACTCCAAAAACAAAAAAGTAAACAGTGTTAAATCAGGAGACTATTTTTAAAATCCTTTTTAACATTTAATGAACTTTAAAGGGCAATTTAAACTCAACTTCTGATCCTGGAGATTTTTAGGACATCAGTGTGTAAACCAAATACATCCTCACCTCTCTTGCTTAGCTGCTAGACTGCTTCACTGTTTCAATGTCACCTGTGGATACTCAGAGCCGAGGGAGGGCAATGTAACACAAACATAGAGCTAATTGGCCCAATTAAGTCATTATGCAACACAAGCCAGAGGTCTGACAGTTTACACCCCTCTGGCTCTCCTTACAAAGACCCGTGTCAAGTTTAACTCTGAAATTTCCCACCAGCATTTGTCTGAAGCAGAAAATGAATTATGCGGCACTGCAGGTCTGTCAGTGATAGACGATTATATCAGCAGTTTCTTTAGTACCAGAGGAAGTTGTTGCTGTGAGACAGTGTGAGAGAGTGCCTGCATGTGTAGATGTGTAAGCATGTGTATGAGTACATGCTAGCATGCATGTTTACCTCTCCTGACATGTCGGGAGCCAGAGGGATGAGGGGCCACAGGGAGGAGTAGATAATGAAAAACACCACCCACAGGCCGATGCTTCCCCAGATGGCGATGTGACTGAACTGTAAGTGGAGAATCAGAGGACAGTAAGGTAACAGAAAGTGTTTAGGCCCAACATTTCCCTGTCTTGCTTGTTGCCGTTTTTTTATGATTCGGGCATAAAAGTTCACATTGAGTGGCTTCGAGTAACTTGACGGATTTACCATACGGTGCATGTCATTTCACTGGGTTTACAGTTACAAGCTCATGGGGAACAACCCATAAAGAGATTTAGAGATAAGACGAGGATGTAAAACATGTCACAAGTATCGATGGAAATATAAAATGGAGGAACTGGAAAGAGATAACAGAACCTTTGCGAGACAGGAGAGAGCCATCAACTTACCATGGTCCAGGATGAGGTCTCAAGGCCGGCTTTAAGACAAACTGTGATGACCACAAACTGTGGAAACAGAAATCACAGTGACATAAAACCAAGACTGTCTCCCTTCAATACTAAAATCAGTCATGGGAAGTGCATCACACATATCTGAAGTTTACATAAAATTGGAAAAAAATTGGAAAAGATCAGCAGACAAAATAAGAGGCACAAGAAAAGGAAGCGACTGTTTGTTCACAGATATTGAATAACACTTGGCTCAGACACCTGAACCGTTTAACACAGAACAAACACTGCCTGTCAAGAAGATTGGAGCACTTACTGTGTAAACCATGTTGCCTAAGAGGAGATAGTCTGGAGTTCTTCCGTTGCCAAAAACTGTATCTGTGAAGGGAATCAACAACAGAAGCTTTTAGGGCCAGAGCTGTCTCTTTTCTGCTCTTGGGTTTCAGACAGAGTTCCATTAGGTGATCCAAAGAGTAAACAACCAGACAGACCCATTGGATATTATTTTAAGTACATCTCAGTGTGAACTTTGGTGTAAAACGCTCTGTTAAGAGATTTGGATGTAAAAACGGACATGGGAACATGAGGTGAAAACCACAGTCAAATGCTGCTTCCATTACTACCCTTTGAGAGAGGCTGGAATGTTAATTCTGTCTTTCGCAACTATTAGGAAAGAGTCTTTCTATGAAAAGCCATCTGTAAGACTGAATAGCAGAATTGGTGTGCATTAATCATGGTCAGAAATTAAATGTCCTGGCTCATTCACTGCTGAAATAGAAAGAACATGACTGTTTATTCTGCCATTAAAACGCAATCCAACCTACTGAGAACACTTTTCCTAAAACAGAGGTTAGAAGAACTTCCTAAATTAATAAAATAGTAATTAACTGCAAATCACACAGACATTTGCTCCAAACTGCCCACGTGGATTTGGGCTGCGGCTGAGGCTAAAATATCAGCAGCGTGCGACTGCCAGTAAAGTAAGAAAGAGAAGCTCCCTTTCCCTTTACTTCCGGCTGGTCACATGTCTTGTGTGCGCTGAGGCTTTGCTGACAGCCTGTCAGTCAGAGTGAAGGGGCTTGGCGCCTTTGTTTGGAGAGCAGGCCCAAGCTTGTGTGGTCCTCTGCTCTGGCCAGCCAAGACTTACCGGCTCAAAGATCCCTATTCTCTCTGCGTGCATACATGGAAACCTTGCATCTTAATGTGCACAAACATGCACAATTGACATACAATTAAATAAAGTTATTGTGAATTAAATTTAAACACACAAAAAGACTGATAGTTGTCTATTTGGATAAAAAGCCTCATAATATGCAAAGAACAATGCAAAGTTTGTATCTGAGTGGCGTGTTTATAAAAAATGAAGTAAGTGCAAATAACTGTGTGTAAACGCATTTCAGCAGGTCATTGTGTGCACATGTGAACTGGAGCAAACATGAACATACGCTTGTTAGTGTGTGTCACTCTTGCCGGAGCACACACATGTTTGCAATTCATGAGCGGACGGTTGAAGAGAGAACTAATTAAGACGAAGTATGTGTGTTTGACTGTCCTCCCTCTTCATCCACGGAGTCCGCCGAGAGCTGTGGTGGAGTCTCTTGGTGCTACTTACCATGCTGGAAGGCTTTAAGGGGGAACCAGAAGAGGATGACGGAGTGGAAGAGGCCGTTCAGACAATGGGCCCAGAAGACCTGCAAAACAGAGGGGAGAGGATGGAGGGGAAGGAGCCAGAGAGGGGTGGGGGGTTGGAGGCGGCAGGAGATTTCAAGAAGAGAGAGTGAGAGGGAGAGACAGAGAGAGTGAAAAAAGCATGAGAAAAGGGTGTGGGGAGCTCCAGCCTTCCAAGTGACCCCTGACCTGGGCCCTTTGTGCCAGCCCAGCGCTAGGCTAAGTGGCGGTTTTGTCGGGGCCTCCTCACTGAATGGCCACCCCGCTGACAGACACGTTGTATATCCTCTGTGTGTGTTATGGGGGAGAGAGAGGCTGCTGAGTGTGTGTACGAGCAGTGAAAGGCAAGTGGACAATGTCAGTTTGCAGGTTTTAACTTCTAGTTTTTTTTAAAGATTACACTGTATATAAGCAGTGAGCATAAGAGACTGTAAATTACATGTTGTCGCCTCAGTTGATAAGAACATTAAACAACATTAATACATGTGGTGCCAGTGTGAGGTTTTCCTCTCATTACATTTCATTAGGCTCTTTCATTGGCCCTTTCATGTGAGAATTTTAACTGGTGTAGAAATAAATGACAGGAGAGTTTAAACAAGCAGAAATCAGTCTAGAAACACACACAAGGAGACTGACAGGCCTGACAGAGATTAAACTGCTTTCATGGTAATTATCAAGGGCCTGGAAAATCGTGGTGTGGACCGCAGTCTGCGTGTGTGTCTGTGTATGCAAGCATGCAGACTTTGGATGAGTCGTTTAAATCAATACTCCCACTCCAAAACCACCTTGTTTCAAATTTACATTATGCAACACCGGAGCCAAACAAAACACTAATGGGCGATGTAGCATGAAACAGCCGTGAAATCTATTCTGCCAAAAAACGCTCCACATTTGTGCCCCCTTTTTCCTTCCCGGTGCTGACCCAGACGTTGGGTGTTAATTCTGAGAGCTGACAATTCGTCAAACCCAGAGAGTAAACGGCTGACAGAGAAAAAATAAAAACAGAAAAAAAGCGGCACATTTTAATCTTTGGCCTCTTTTTAATCATCAGCTCTTGGCAGACTGGCTTTCTTAAAAACACCCTTTTCAACAACTTCAGCAAACCTGTCACTAAAACATAAAACAGTTATTTGAGACAAACTGGACACCCTAAAAAGTGAAAATGTCTTGTGATTTCCGCAGGTTTGAGTCGTTTTAGAATAACTATTAGAACTGCTTTACTCCATAGGGATATTCTCAATATTCTGCTAGGAGAGGAAGTGAAAAAGAGGAGAGTAATGGAGGATAGAGTACAGTGAAGGGAAACAGCTTGTTCTAGATTATGAGCCTTTATGATATACCTTGGCCTCAGAGGCACAACCTCCTCATTTTTTCTATCAACTAAACAAAGTCCCATAGCAGCCACCCCCCACCCAGGATTATTACTGTGTACACAAAACCCAATACACTGAGCGAAGGGTGGCCGAAACCAACCCCCACTCCTCTATCTCTGTGGTCAAATATGGATTAAATTAGCACTAATGTTACAATCACATGTTTATGTCAATTAGCCTCCCACTGATAGGCTCAGCTCTCTATCAGCCTCCTCCTCAACTATCCTATTCCCAAACACTGTGGGGGTGCAAACAAGACCTCATTTCCCCTCCACAATAATGAATGCTAATGAAATCAATAAATGTTCATAATCATTTGTCACAGTGGGATCCTCCCTTTCACCCCTCCAGCCACCCTGCGCTCTTTCTTTCCCTTGTATCCCAGCAAGTTGCTAGGGATCCCCTCCGAATGAATGCCCGGTCTGTTCTATAAAGATTCTGCCCTTTGTGGAACTCCTAATTGCCAAAAAAAAAAAAGCATGAATGCCAGTAATTAATATTGAGCCAAATATTTCCAGAGCTGCCCACCCCTTTCCGTTTCTTTTTGAACGGCAAGGCAAAAAGGGAAAGGGGGAAAGAAACAGAAGAGTATAAGAGAGGGAAAGGTGCTCTATAAGATGTGATAGTTGTTGGTAAACTGATGGGATTACTACGACCACATACACAGGGTTCATTAGAGTGACTCAAGTGTCAGGAATATGTAATTAAATGCGAACGGGCGACACAGTTGAAGCCACGCCTTGAGTTTCTAACACCCCCGGTCAGTCCCGTCTCTCACCTCAACACAAACAGCTTTAATTCACAAAGACAGTATCTGTTGTGTACAAAAGAGCCAGGCGCGCAAAAAGACAGGCTTCGAGGGGCCAAATTCCTGCTGGATTTTCTCGCCTCGCCTCGGGCCAGCTGCAAGGAAAATATCTCGGGAAAAGAGTGGACAAGCCAGCAAAAACAACCTGCTGACCTGGCCGACTCATCATTTATGGGTCTTGGAAAATGTGGCCCAAACAAAAACGAGGTTCATTTGCTTCTAACTATCAGACACATACTTTTGTGACCCTTTTTTGGCACAAAAAGATTAATGAAGTCTTCAAAACAGTTAATGAAGGGAAAATCCACCCTAAAACAGAATTCAGCCAAAATTTTGGACGATTAAATGAGTTGTGACGCAAAATATCTCTCTAATTTACTGTATGATTAATGTAATAAAGACAATGTCTGATGCTGTCAACACTTGTAAAAAACTACATTTATCTACAGACAACAACTAGCACTTGTTTTGTGTATAACATGTCTGTTTTGCAACCAAATGGCCTCTATTTCTCCAGCTTTCTTCAATTATGAAAAACAATACAGGCCATTCAAGTAATGGATTTACTTACATTAACTCACCTAATGACCGAGAGTGTGTTCATTAATCATGGGTGAGTTTATAGTCTCAAATATTTTTCAGTATTTTTTGCAATAACAGCTCTGGGAGAGACACACATATATTCTTTTCAGTTAATAAAACAGGTGTGGCATTAGTAAGGCTGCAACTAACGATATTTTCATTATCAATTAATCTGCCAATTTCAGTCAAAAACCCAAAGATATTCAGTTAACTATCATATATGACAAAGGAAAGCATCAAATCCTCACATTTGAGAAGCTGGAATCAGTGAATGTTTGTTTTAGCAAAAGCGCCACACGGATGGACGGAAAATTGTGAATCCAATGAATTTTGTTTTGGTGGAAATTCGATGATTTGACTTGAATAGGCTAGGTTTAAATGGGCTAGCTGTCTCCTCCTGACTAATAAACCTTATAGTTTACTTGATCAATCTGAAAAGTGTCACTTTTAACAGATGGAAGTAGTCCTTGTCTAGTAAAACTGGAGATAGAAACTCTCTTATTTCATACATTCAGTGTGGTCCTGGATGGGTTAAACTCAATCTGACAACCTTGCTCTGAGAACAAACAACTCCCTCACTTAAACAAATTGCATAATTTTCCGCAACAAACACTGTCACACAATGACAGCACGCTCTCTCTATTCCCTCCTTCCCCCAATTCTTTCTGCTGCATCCCCCAACCCATCTGACCTTCCCTGCCCCTGACCGCCATGGCCAATCCGTCTTTAATCCACCTCTTTGCCGTGCTAACCAGGTCACCACGCCTGTGAGGAGGGTCCAGGGCTCAGCATGGAGAAAGAAGGAGACATCTTTATTACCAGCGGGGAAAAGCTAACGGACAGCCCCCGCAACCAGACAGAATAGGTCAAGCCAGGCCAAACCAGGCTACGACTGGAGACCCACTGACTACAGCTGCCAGGTCACTGTGACGGGAGATGCATCAGTCCCAAACAGGAACATCTCGTGTCATTAATGTGATGTTAATTGGATGTAAGAGCTGGAACATGACCTTTTCATTTGTGTGGTAGAGCACAAAATGAATTAATTCTCAATTTAAGATGATACAATGGAAAATTACCAAATTTATGAGAGTTTAGTGACACTTAATACTAGCTGAGCTGTTTAAAATGACCAAAATGGCAGGTAACGATGCTCCTCTTTTAGAAGTTGAACATAAAATTATCTTCCGGAGGTGATAAAGTGAAACACAGTATGTAAATAGTAATTTAGGCCATGGATACAGGCCAGCTGCTCCACAAACTACCAAATAGTTCCATCAAATTTGCACTAGATTTGTAGAAAGGTTTGAGCTTCCTATAGAGAAATTACATTACTGCAGCTGCAAAGAACAGGACGGAGACCAGAAAAGAAAAAGTAAACTACACAGTAAATAACACAACAAATAACTGAAACAAAAAGACAGAAGGGAGAATAATAAAAAAGTTATCTAAAAGTATTTGAATCTGGTCATGTGCAAATAAAGCAGTAAATATGCACATAAAGAATGTGATAGTGACTTGTGTTACCTTGGTATTAAAGCCCATGGCATTCTGGGAGGTTTTGTAGAGTTCTGGATATTTCAGCATGTTCTCTTTCCTGCAGGAGCGCTCAAATATTCCCAGAGTGAGAGGAGGCAGAGCAGTGAAGATCTGCATAAGAAACACATACACAGAAACATTCATGGTAAATCTGGGATAAATATAATATAATAGAAATAAAACATTCAAATACCTATTGTCTAAAACACTGTTGCATGAAAATTCATTCTTGACCTTACAAACAGTATCTGTGACAAAGTAATCTCAACTCAAAAGGTACCCGTGCTTTTTTTTTTTTTTCTTTCAACCACATCTCATGTGTTGAAGCCCGTAAGATCCACTTTGATGCACCTTTGAGATGCACTCTCAACAAGCTTTATCAAATGGATTTATTTACACTTTGTATTTACCTCTTGATCCGACTGACCAAACACGTACTCCCTAGGTATTAAAGGAAGAATATTCCTGCAACTGAGAGCCAAAATCACTTTGCAAACGTCACCAAAGTTATAAAATAACTGTACATGCACAGTGGTAGTTGCGCCTAAGTCTAATCTAGTCCTTGTTTCAGACGTGCGGCCTGTCTTAATCATTGCCGCTATCTCCGTATGTTACATTTATACACAAATTTTCTTCATTTTGTTCTCCACCTGCCCCATTCTTTATTTTACACCATTGAAGACCATTGACCTTAAACCCCTTCAGGGTTTCTTATTTTGATTTGTCATGCTTCAAGTCTGTTCATATGCAAAACCCGCCTCCAATGAACATCTACGATGCTCTTGACTAAGAAGCAGGTATTTAAGCTTAGCTAAAGTGTAATTTCTTCGTGGTGTTGTAATGTTGTTCTGTATAGCAGCTGCTGAGAGAGGAGCGATGGTATTGTGTGGTTTGGGGGGCTCAGTGGGTCAGTTGGTGTGAGTTCCCTGCAGGCCCATCTGGAGTGGGAGTCTGCAGGCCTCAGTCTGCAGGACCAGCGGGTCACAGGACATGCTCCACTGGGCTCCTTTCTTATTCAGAGGCAGGCCCAGGAAGATCTCCATTGAGGGGCGGATTCAGCCCACTGCCTCCGACAGACTCCCACTGAGCCGGAGGAATGCACCCAGTTTTTGGATAAAGTGAAAGACCCTCTTCCCACCCCCCAGTACAGTACTGGTTCTAAGGTGGTGGTTTATTATGAAATGAATGCAAAGGCAGGGCTGTGGAAATGTCCTTCTCACTTGACAGTTTGTCCCTCCCATAAATCACTTCCATTTGAGGCCGATCAAGAATGTGGGGAAATTTCACTTCACACTTCTCTCATTCATCTTTGTTTATTGAATTGAGTTGATTTTAATAAACAGTTTAAAGTTACATATCAACTCCTTTTGGCTTTGGTATCAAAGATCAAACTTGCAGATGCACATTTTTTCCTTCTACTTAATTCATGACAGATATGAAATATGAGTTCATTAGGAGTGGTCCCATTATGGAGCCCTGTGGGACTCCCTACATCAGCAGCCAGCTCAGTTGCTGCTCCATTCTTCCTATTCTTTTTATCATTCAAACGTAGCTGCCCTTGCTAACTACACTCTTTGGGGCAAGCAAAGCTGTTGTTCTTTCGTATTCAGTACATAGTTTAGGGCTCAGAGGGAATATGGTCTTGACAACAGGTCATAAATAAAGGAGAAAGTTTTCAAGATGTTGATGACATAGTCAAGCAAAAAAAGGATCAGTTTTGGGGCACCACAGCAAATCAGTTCTGTGTCAGAGACGGGGTAAAGGAGTAAAATACGGTCTTTAGAGAGTACATTTTATTAACACTCACCACGTTGTACAAGCCGATGCACCAGCGTTCAAACAGGATCTGGCCTGAGAAGCCATTGACAAACGCGAACCAGATCTAAGGGGGACAAAATCACACAAAGAAAGAGTAAGAACAGCAAAAATAAGAACAGAAAGCAGTTAAATATAATCACAGTTTATGTTTATACAGTTCATGTTTTAGAGTTTATCATTTTCATTGACAAACCAAGATGACAAGGATGGTTTCATGTCCAAAATACTCACATTTACCTTTGCCATTACTGTCATTTTAATCAGTCAGGCACAAAGTCATGAATTTGATACTCTAGGCTTTACTCAAACTACATGAGGAAAACACAAAACCTCTGCAGTCTTTCTAATTGCCCTTTTGGTATATTCTTTCCATTAGTGATGAGTGTGTAGGTGGTTAACATTATCAGATTTGAGATGGGCTCACTGTGTCCACAGACCAACAATCCATTTTTCCATCACACTACATTCTTCACTGTCTTATGACAACGGAGACTTCAGAGAGAGACTGCAGGGTCTCTTACAAGATGAAAAATATCAAAGAGTGAACAGCTCTTGCTAATATATCTTCAAAATGATAGCAAGGGTGATGCACCTTCCAATAATGTTGTCGTTTTGGGAATAAAACAGGACAAATAAATGTTTCCTGTCAATTACAAAAAATAACTACATGATCCTAACATGGTTTTGTTTGAAGTGCTGACCTGTGATCAACATGTCATTAGTCTAACTTAGCCAGGTTTCAAACTCAGGAAAGGCAGAGAGGCCACAATAGAGTGGGAAAGCCTAGACCTCCAGATGCCACCCCTGCGATGCAAATTGTCAACTGGATTCATCACGGGATAATATACAAACATATATCAAGCGCACTATTTCCCTCCTTGATCTATCTGAAGACAAGTGGGTGACAGACAAGGTTAGTTATAGGGGCAGAGTCCGGACTGTGGGACTCTGAATGATGGAGACTTAGATATATTGTGTCAGGAGAGGGAGAGAGAGGTAATGTAAACCATATGTTGGCTGGAGATGAGGCTTATCAATGTATCTTGATTAGTAATACGTATTTGAACAAAACAATGCATCTAAGATCAGGACAGATATTCTTAAAATGTTAAAAGTTAAATTGCAGTATGTAGTAGGAAAAAAGGCACACATGAATTATTTTGTTGTAAAGCAGATTTGTCTGACACATTCTGGAGAAAAAAGGAATGTACAACACTGCTTGTACACCGACAGTGAATCCGAAATCGTTCCAGTTAGAAAGAGTTACAGTTTGACACTTCATGGTCCAGAACCGGCTCTTGCTCACGCCAAATCTGTCAAGGGAACATCAGGGGTGCTGTGTTTTGGCCATGGCCAACCAAGCATTTCCTCGCTTCATTTAACTTCATTATGAAGGCATGAACTGCTACAAATTCTCAGATTGGGACAAAGCCTATTTGAGGGCCCCACCCACCGCTGCCACTCTCTACATGACCAATACCAATCTGCCACTGGCCCTTCCCATTTAGTCGTGTAAGAGTATGCGTGAAAACAAATGTCTGTCATCCCCCCCCCTTCATTCCCTTGGTGGGGTGGGTGCCTATAGATGAAGCCTGTGTTTATGTGTGTGCCCCCGGACCCTGCCCCTCACCTCCCCTCTCTGCCACACCCACCCATCACAGATCCCACCCTCCACTCCATCAGGTGCACTCTACCATGATGTTGTTTCTTTTATATGAGGGGGGCCTGTTTTTCAAATTCACATGGGATGTTCGCCCAAATCTGAGACCATGTGGCTCCGTAACCATGAGAATCAGAAGGTGTGCAGTACATCTCTTGGCAGTGCAAGAATAGTTTTAGGTGTTTGGGGTCTTGGCTCTCTAAAAATACATTCAGATGCCGTTGCTATGGGTTATGTGTAGATGAAGCCCAAGCCATGAGGCAGTTTCAACCATTAGCGTGGCTCAAGCAATGGTAACGAGAGGCTAGCGGTTAGGTCAAACTGCTGAATTAATTACAGCTCTGCCCAATGAGAGGCTCTGGGCTGATATATTGTTGTGCTAAGTTAAAAAAGGCTCCTATTCATAGCATGTGGTAACTGCTTCTGTGTGAGTGTTTTGGCCTGGTCCTTGGGGTCCCAATAGCTTCTCTCTCTTTCTCCCTCTCCCATCTCTTGAGGGACAGATGCATTGATTTGCTCATTAGGGGAAGTACCAGGCAGGATTTTTCTTCCCCTTTTCTTCTCCTCATTGAGTGCCACTCAGCGGAGGGGTGTGGCTGGCCTCTCTCCCCGACTGCACATCATGAAAAACAGTAATGGAGGGAAGCAGGAATTGAGAAAAGGGGGATTGGGCAGCGGCTAGCCGATAAGAAGACTTCTTGCATATTCATCAGCAAATGAAAAATCATTGATTCCAAGGCTGTTCGGCAGGCCTCGTCTAGCTGGAGGGGTGGGGGGAGCATGACATTTGTCCCCAACAATGCAAGTCCTGATACTCTTAAGCTTAGTATTGCAGAATTGCTAATGGAATTCATACACAAAGCAAGCAAAGAATAAAGAGGGACATAAAGAAGGATCTGATAAATATGCTGGAAATATGTGGAGCTACAAACATAAGCTGTTTTACAATGCCAGGCACGGCCTCTGTGGTTTCATTCAGCGTGCAATGGTCGGCAAGCTTTGCTCTGCAACTCTGAGCCGCCTCTAACTACACAGAGCCGCAGTGAATGAGCTTTCATGTAATTGCCTCCTAAATGCCACTTGTCCATCAGCCCCCTCTGTAGCACCCTGGCAATGTGTCAATCAAACATGAGTGGCCAGCTGGATCGGCCATTTGAATTAAGTTGCTATGGCTTCCTTTGCAAAGGCCTCTTAGCTTGAATGTGGCTGAATTCAGTCCTTTTCACTTCTGTTTTAGTTAATAGTGTAATTTGTAACAAAGTAGGAGTTATGAATTCTGCTTAAAGTTTGTAAAGCACTGGGCCACATTGTTTAAAGAATATCTGAGTAATTATAACTGCCGTTTTCAATTAGATATACATGTGGTCATGTTTCAAGCGTGATAAAGCTTGAACTGTTCTCTAACTGATTAGGAAAAGGAATGCCAACCATAATCAACAGCATGGGGAAAGCCAAAAGAAACACTGTGAAGCAGTTCCAGCTGTCACTCAATCATCCACTGGAGTGACAGCCTTACTTTCTGACTCACAATTAACCCTCAGTGAGTAACACAAAATCCTGAATGATCACACAACTCTTCCAAGAGCCTCAGACTAAGTTGCGCTCACATTCACGTCTTCCACAATAGCCACAGAATCCCTCACCCTCTCTATGTCTCTTAAAAAGGAACCAAAGACCCAATGGAAACAGAGGGAGACGAAAAGAGGCTTAAACACAGTCTCCCGGTCCTGGTATTCAAATTGTAACACACACTGTACCAGACAATGGTGCTGTGAACAAGAAAGTTAAAATTCCAGTCAATTCTCTCCTTGCAAGGTAGTCTGGGAGTCGACGAGAAAAACATGCACGCACAAAAGTAAACCTATTAGTGGAACAAACGCAGCTTTTACCCATGCCCCGGGGTTGCTGGTGTGTTAGATGTCAGGGTCTTACAAAACAGGGACATTTGAAATATTGAAGCAGCCGGAGAAGAAATGTCCTATTATCTGCTTGAATCCCCTGAAGGAGCGCCACACGGGGGGGAGGGAGAGTTATGTTTTCAGAGAGCAACAAAAGGTGTGCTAGAAAGAAGCTCACCCTGCAGACAGAACTATAGATGTTATGTTCCAGTTGTAGGAAAATGCCTGCTTTGAAAAGGGACCTGGTATGTTTCAAAGAGCAGCTGTAGTTGGACACACAAAAAAATGGATAAACACCGCTAAGAGGGATTTTGACCCGGTTTTGATGAGATCGAGGCATAAAGGTCCATTTAGGATTCAAATGAAGGGCAGAGAGAAAAAAACGAGAATAAAAGACAGGGGTTTGTATAGTTCTGGATTTATGTAATATATACATAAGAAGTTGTGCCACCTCTTTTGGACTTAAACAGTAAATTCTGAGTGAGACATTCAAAAGTTCATGCATGGTTAAAATAATTACGTTTTTGTCGACAGAAAATTAAATATAGCAAATTTTATTTTATTTTATTTTGGATCTGCATTTGTTATTTTACCTTATCTGGAAAAGGCTAGCATGATCAAAGAGTAGCAGTACCTACAACTGCAGTTACTGGCTGGAAAGAGAGTGACTGCCCTCTTTCACTTCAGGTCATGATAAGCCAGAAGCAGACATGCTGGAATGTAAAAGGTAGACTACTGATTCTCCATGGTGTACTATAAACCAGAATGCTGATGGGAAAGGGGATCAGAGGTCAAGTGTCACAGAAAGAGGATGAACAAAAGAGAATTTTAAAGTGCTCATATTTCCATGACAGGTGAAATAGTGATGGCATTTAAAAAACATGTGGCTGATCCTTTTTTGTCACTGCATATCACGGACAGGGAGCACTCTCCATATTGTCCCCTCTTCACCACGCAAAGGCAGAGGAAGTGTGTAAATCACTTGCTCTCTATGGCTATCGGGCCCCCTCAGACAACACAAGTGTAGAGAGTGGGGGGAACACTCTTTATCATTTAACGTTCTGTTCTTCATGTATGTCCTTACTTGTCTGGTTTTTATTTGTATTTATGCTGTTTGTAAGCTGCACTGGCACTTAACCAGCAATAAGAGCATATTTTATTCTTATAAGCAAATGGCTCAAACTTTGCAAGGTAAGTATATTACATACAGTACACCAGTATATCTCCATTAAAACTTCCTGATATGTAGTTTGGGAAAAGATGTAATCAAACACTCAGTAGTGACTTCTGATGTAGACTTTTTGAGAAGATGAAAAGCCAAAGTTGCTACTTCCATCAGACAAGTGCATGGCCGGTAGATCAAAACATCTGAGCACTCCCGATGATAAAGCTGCTGCTGATAGGAAGCACTTAACCTGTCTGGTCATTCTCGGTTATAGCTCTGAACCTGCAATCAGTACCGGGTCTGGTATCTGTCAAATGCCATCAAACCTACCGCACACCAACAGACCGATGTGAGAACATGTGAAAACCTTCCTGACCACCATCCATTGATATACAAGGAGAGTAGAGCTGAGTGGCTATGAACAGTATTCATTACCTGCTCATAATTTTCCATCCAAAGCAAATGTTCCTGGCTCATTGATGCAGTAGAACTCTATTGATCACAGGGCTGAGCAGAAATTCATGTTGTAATTTATCGTCTTAACTTTATCTTGACAAAATTCTCCCATGGAGATATCGTGGTTTTCAAGTCGAAA
Organism: Enoplosus armatus; assembly: GCF_043641665.1. Taxonomy (NCBI): domain Eukaryota; kingdom Metazoa; phylum Chordata; class Actinopteri; order Centrarchiformes; family Enoplosidae; genus Enoplosus; species Enoplosus armatus. The sequence goes on from NC_092189.1 coordinate 17,607,089, forward strand.
TGAACAATAAGTTAAATGCTGCCAGATCATCTGTCAAATCATGAGGCCTTCAACGCTTGAGAGCATTTTGTTTTTTAAACTTAGAAAGATTTCGTTCTCTCTAAACACTAGAAAACCATTCAGTGAAATGGAACAACAAGGATGTAACTTTTTTTGTGATTCTGAATATTTTAGTAAACATTATCACATATTGATAATGAGTAAATGCTGTGATAATAACTGCAATATTATTTTGTTGTTACCTACTTGTAAATTATATATATATATATATTTTTTTTTTTAGCATGATCAATGTTATGTTCATATCTGTCTGTGTCTGCTGTCCACACAGTCTAAAATGGTGAAAATCAATATCTTGTAATCCTAGAGCAGAAAAAGAAATGGGTAGCATTGCTAGTGAGATGGCTGCACTTCATGATTATTCAGAGGAGCTGTGTGGATTAATATATTCCATATAAGGATCCAGTAACTGGCGAGGATTTCCAAAGGCAGACTTCCAGTTAATTAGTTCTCCCTTCATTACTGAGAGTGTGTGTCTGTGAGTGTCTGTTTGTTTGTGTATATCCTGTCCAGGTATGTCAAAACTCAAACCATTCACCCAGGAGCCGCACAAACTGGCAGGTAATGTGAAGGCCCAGTCAACAGAAACACAAACATGGAAACTCTAACAAGAAATCTTTACCTAATCATGTCATGTGGACAAATTTCAATGCTTTGCATTCAGATCTGGTTCATTGCATGAGTCTCAGTCTTGAGAGCTACTGTGTGAGACTTACCTCAATGATGTAGAGGACAATATTCTTGTAGAAGCAGTACAGGATACACTTGGCTACACGGTTGTAATTCCAGGCTCCATGGACGAGCAGCAGATTCTTCAAGTATTTGAACTGTGTGGGAGGGAAATAAATGGAGGAAAACGACAAGATGAATGAATGGCAAAAGTCTGTGTACAGTACACTGTCTAATGGTTCCTCATAATCAGAGATCAGCGCTGGAACACTAAAGCAGTTACAGGAACTTCAAGATTAAAGAAAGCAGGAGCATTTTGTCATTCCCCAGCAGAGAGGACTGATGAGGCATTGAGGCCAAAGCTCTCACTAACACATTCCAGAAATTTCAAGTCAGAGATTGTAAGACCAAGCTTTGAGTAGTTGAAAACAGAGGAGTTCATTAGGGGGTATTGGTCTCCAAGGGCTCAGCATAATAGTTAGATGGCCTTATAATTATATCACCATTTAGGGCCTGTGGTGAACTTGCAACTTCAGTGCGATTTCAAGCTGATAATAATAGTAATAAGCTAACTGTGATTACATTGGAGGAGAACTTTGAAGTGTTTCATCTTAGTTGCCAGTAAATTACTAAAACAAAGCACACAATCTACATCTGCATCTTCTTGCCATCTGACAAAAGGATAATTTCTTAAAATGTCTCAGAAACCAAGTAAGAGGTAGGAGGAGTAGAATGAAACTTATTTTAGGCAAACACACTTGTGTTTATTTGAAGGCCTTCATGTCTTTCAGCATTACCACAGTCTTCTTTGGTGAAATGACAGCACAGTGGCAGCCCCCAGTTTGTCTGACCCCTTGAATGGTCAGATCAAACATCAGTTAACACAGAGCTCAGCTGATGACAGATGGAGAGCAGAGGTGCCTCTGCCCAAAGCCTCTTCACTCTCCACTTGCTTCTACAGATAACACTGAGCTTTCAAGTATTAAATCTTCTTCTAATAATCTACAGCAGCAAGAAACTCATCTGATACTCCACAACATTAATATACATCATATATAGGAATAGAAAAACAAGTTACACAACTCCAAAGGATTGATTTCAGTTTGCAGTCTGCAAATTACAGTTAATGTACCATTACGCCAATATATGGAAAACACCACTGGAAGTCTGAAAGTGTAATTTAATTTGATGCTGGCACACAACCTAAATAGATTACAAGAGGCCACCGGTCTTTGAAAGACATACACTTTTACATGTCATGTCAATTGAAGGGGGCACTTAAGACAAACTCAAGTCTCTTGGATGGTTATTGCGTACTGAAGCACAGAGAGTGCACTGTGTTTTAATCAACTATTGGTTTCCCATACTCTCAAGCCCCGTGGCTGTAATAGAAACATGATGTACTGAGCGGCGTGCTGTGTAGAAGCAGAGCCATGACACATGAACTCCATGGCTTTTGTTGCTTATGGGTATCACATATCGATGTAGAGTTTCAGACAAACTGGTTGCTGGGACATAAGTATGTGTTTAAGTAGCATTTTGCTGGGATCTGTTTCTCTATAGTTATGGTGGGAGTTGGGTGTCACCAGATGCCTGTTTTACAGGTGTTACTACTTCACTGTATAAGCTAATGCCCTAGCAGACATATGACCTATTGTTCCTGAGAACAATGTGCCAAGCTATCACTAACACATATTACACTTGAGAAGACAATGACAGGACTGACAATTGGTGGAATCTGACATTTTGAAGATAGAAATGGGCATGGATATCAGTGTATTGCTGCCAAATTGAGGACATGCACCTGCAGCTGAAACGCAAATATATTTTGAGCAAGTTAAAATCATATTTCAACACTGCAAAAGTGTAAAATCTGGTCTTCTAGTCTCATGGTTACAAATAGTTTAGCTTAGGTGTCTTTTTTATTCCAACAGAGATAACTTACGATATCATTTTCACCGTCTTGAAGATACTATTCTGTTAATCTAGTCTGAATATTATTAGCAGTTAAGCAGCTTATCAATCAAATTGTGAGACTTCAGTGCATTGGCATCATTTTCTCTGACTACAAATGGTATAGCATCAGGTGGTAAAAGTTACACATGTTAATTTATGCATTTTAACTTAAATAATAACTGGTAATTCCTACTTTAGATACTATCACCATCATGCTCACCTGGGCAATAGAGTAGTCAGAGGAGTTGGCTGCCTGCAGGCCCTCGTTGCCTGAGATTCCCACACCAACATGAGCTGTTTGAATCATTCCCACGTCGTTAGCACCATCACCAATGGCCAACGTGATCACCTTCACCTGTTTCTTTACCATCTCCACCACCTCTGACTTCTGAAGAGGAGATACTCTAAAAGGGAGCAGTAGCACAGGGAATGTTACACAATGGGTATTCAATGAAAGTAGACATTGATTTGTGTTAATCAGCAAGTGCAATTAATGTGGCAAAATCAGTCTTGGTAAAATTGGTGCTACAACAGTGAGTAATACAGAACAAGGCAAGACATACATTATAATGGAAAGTAGATGTGAGATTATACACTCAAGAATGTCTTGTCCAGGAAATTCTATTTCCTACTTTCCTGGTATTGGGCAGTACAATTGGGGTGTGCATAAAATAATATTCATTCTGAGAAAGTCTTGAGATCAGCACTTGGCAAAACTCGAAGCTCTTCCTTAACTTTGGAGAATAGTTGGTTGAGGCGAGCAGAGAATCGTGCCAAACTGTGTGAACACCCTAAAAATAAACAGTGGCATTTTGTGCATAATTTATTTGTTTAAGAATTACAAAAAAGAAAAGAGAGAAAGCACTTGTAGGGACTGCATTTAATCCCCAGTAGCAGTGCTCCTGACTTGACTTGGTCTCACATAATAGGCATTGTTTGACGGTGGGAAGCCAGTGAGGGATCATGTCTCTGTTGCAGCACTAGTAACTCCTGCTGGTTGGACGAGGTGAATGTGTGAAGGAAGGTAAGATCTGAGGGATAGAGTGGACCTCTAACCCTTCATGGTCAAGCTCCTCATGTCAGGTGAGGTAGCTGGTGACACACTGGTATTTACCCCCCTTTGGAAGTTTTCATGTTTTTGTCTTTTTATTTTCTTGTGTCCATCCGTGACTTTTAAATCACCATTTAGCGGAGTCACGATGACACTGACTCACTAAAAGATGGACCTGACAGATAAAACTGTATTTATACTACAATCAATTGAAACCCCTTGGCTACTTCAAATTGTGACTTTAAGCCTTCACTGACAGCAAAGTCTGTAGCCTCCCACACAGGAGCTTCCTCTTAGTGCGCCATAGGTTAGGGGGTAGTGTACAGTACAGACAGTCTCCAGAGACGATGTCATAAACTGCATGTCTGTCTTAAGCTGTGAAACTGTTAATGTTTATGTTCTCCGTGGTTTAAGAGGCCTCATTCATCTCCTGGTGTCTCTCAGTGCCCACAGAGTGTGTGTATAAGGCAAAGGCAGGTAGAGTTGGGGGGAAAAATAAATACAAATTTGACGTAATGCACTGAGTCATAAGGTTTGCTGTTGTTCTGAAAACATGGTGCTGCCCCAGACCCCGTCATGGTTGCTTGAGTACTTAAGTACTTCCTATTATTTATGTGGCCTGGGCAGGTCAACAGTGTACCTGCATAATGTTGAAAGTTGTCAGTTAAATTTATAACTATCACACTTTTTAAACTGTTGCCATAAAATACTCAATGACCTTTGTGGCAAAGACATAATACTTTGTAGTTCAACCATGGAGCTTTTAATTTAATTTGAGGCATTTCTAAGCAAAAACTGAGGTGCATTGCATTGAGGTGGACACATGAAAATGACATCACCTTTTGAGTAGAGTACAGTTTTTCATGCAAGTAGCTAAATACTCCCAACAATTCCAACTACTTATTTTGTGTTGTGGTTTTCAAAAGCAGAAACAGGTAGTGTTTGTAAAAGTCTTTCCAATAAGAACATCGTCTTCATTCCTTGATTTTGGTCGGCGGAATTTATTGTCTCAGGTTTATTTTATTATTTCAGGAGTAAATCTTACCTGCAGCATATGACAGCTTTACAGGACAGGGCGAGGTCCAGGAAGTACTGTCGCACTCCGAATGTGAGGGCGTATTTGAGAGTCTTCCCGTCAATAATGAGAGCAAAGTCGTTCTCCTTGTAGAGGGCATCTCCCAGCATTCCACAGTGGTGGCTGAGTGTTTCCCTTGTTCTCTGCATGATGGAAAACAAGTAATGAATGTTTAATTTGTGTAATTAGTCATTATAATTTCAAGCCTATAGTGTTATAGTTACTAGAGGAGATATGCACTAACTAATGTTAGCTATTTTTGCTTGGATGGATTGATTTTCAAGAATCTACTGTGCACGCTGATTATAATTAATTATAATCAGTAAAGTTATTTAAGATGGTTTGTTCTTTTAATCATTTAATTTTGAAAGCATTTGTCAATTGGTTAACATTTCAAAAATACTATACATGGTTCATTACAAAAATAAATGTATATCTTGTGCCCCTTTTTTTAATACCATCTTTTTTTTTCTAATGCCATTTCACAACTTCTTTGGGTTTTTTTGTCTCAGACCCAAATAAGTTTCTGGGTTTAAACATTTCTAAGCTACGTTTTCAGGAAAATAGAAACTGAATGTTTTTGTTATTTGTACCTTTCTCTTTTTCATTTGCACATGAGGACTGTTACTATAACAGCTGAGATGCATGGACAATTGGAATGATTGATACTGAACCACAGTAAGATCCCCTACTGTTCTTCCATAAGATTTATATTTCATCTACTGTAGTAGGATATACAACAAATGTCTTCCTCTCTGTTTGTATAATGCATTTTAAAAGTCGAACACTGACACACCATTTGTGCATCACATTTGCTTTATTGCTTGTGTCACTGGCTGTCACTACACCAAAGGCACCAGAGGCATTCATATTGGAGGAGATATTTTATGAAATATCACATAAACATCTAAAATCTCATATCAATGAACCTTATTATTGTGAGGATAAAAGATACTATAGTATTAAATAGATGAAACTGATCTGTCCACTCTTCTGGCAAATCCCAAACTGCTGCAGAGCAGCTGCTCTTTATATTTTAGATATTTATTATGTTTCCCATTCTTATTACACTCAGACCTTGGCTATGAGGTGATAACGGCGAGTTCTGAGAATGGATCGTGTTTGCTTACAGTATATACAGCTATGAGGATGAGTGATGATGAAAATCCATAAATATGACACTGACAAGAGGATTAACTGTCCTTGTTTAGCGGCATGTGGACTGGATGGATGGAGTGGTGAGATCATCTTTGTATTCATCATTCAACCATCTTCCACACAGATGGTGAAGCCATTGGGAAATAAAAACAATTTCTGTATGTTAACAGTTTCTGAGGGACAGGTAGACTACATGTATATTTTCATTAGAAAAGGAAAAGTACAAAATATTTTGAAGAATGACCTGGCTTCAAAAGTACAAAAATATAATAGATGCACTTCTTTCATTAGAATAATATTCTTAATGGTGGTGTGGTGGTATTCATCAAGTGTACAGGTGCAAACGGTCAATGACTTTAAAAAAAGAGAGAAAGACAGAGTTAAATGGGCAGTCACAATGCAAGGTATCAAACCTAATGTGCCAAGCAGATGCTCAAACAGCTGTAATCATTAAAAAATGGTGGCCATTAGCAGAACGGAGGGAGGGAGGGGTCCGGCCTGGAGTCAAGGTCAGATATGTCAAAGCAGTCAGATTGTACCAGGGGGACCAGGCAACGTCCACTTGGCATAACAAAACTCTGAAACCCCAGCTTAAAGGAAATATTTGGAGAAAGGGGCTTTACGTTTCACAAAGCGAGAGAAGGAGAGTGAGACACACGCACAGAAAGAGATGATGGATTAACAGAGGAGAGAACTGAGCAAGAGGATACAAGCAGAGAGCAGCTGCGAGGACTTAACCATCCCTGATGGGGTCTGTAAAACAGCACGAGATGGTGGGCAGTGGGCAGGCTTGCGTGTGTGTGTGTGTGTGTGTGTGTGTGTGTGTGTGTGTGTGTGTGAGTGAGTGAGTGAGTGAGTGAGTGAGAGAGAGAGAGAGAAGAAGCACAAGTCAGAGTAGGCATATAGGTTGTGATATCTATATTCTTCATCTCACAGTGATTTTAGATGACATCTCAGTGGGAGTGCATGTGTGTGTTTGTACTATTTGTATGAGAAAGAATTCACTCTATTTGGGGCACAATCTATTCATCACATAGTGTGATAAGCAAAGTTTACCATTTCCTCAAGTAGGGCGCCCATTTCCCCCCTAATTTCCCCTGAGGAATTTTAGCACTAATGCTAAATGTCTCCTCCTAAAGCCTCTTTGTTATGGCTGTAATGACCAGTTTAGCCTATGTGACTAGCTAGTGTTTGGTTTTGGAATGTGCATGTAGCATCCATTCAGACATCCACAAGAGCTTCACATAAAGACTGAGCTCCATTGTTGATATAGCTCTTGAGTGATATGGCCAACAGGACGTGACACTCATGATGTGGAATCTGGACATTTGTATGGATGTAATGTCATCATCCGTCTTACACTTGGAGCCACCCAAAGAGGACCCTCCACCTTAGTTAGAAGTGTACTTTTCTGACCTGCATCTCACTGAAAGAACACTTAAGCATGAACTGTTGAACCAGTGTTTGTGCTACAAATTACATATTTCCAATGCATTTTTCTATTTATGTTGAATTGTTTAATCTGTAAACAGTTTTTTTAATAATCAAAATACAGATCATGACCTTTTATATAGAAAAATGAAAATAATATGCCCCATTTATTTGTGACTGCATTTGTGACAAAGATTAATATACTAATGCTCAATAAACGCTGTTAGCTCTCCAAATGATTAAACATGCTGAGTGGAAGACAAAGCTGTTCAAAATGACCTAATCCTACCTTAGAGACCAAGTTTCACTTTGGGAATTTCAGTTCATCTAAGATTTAGTACAGGGGATGTCTAAAACTTTGTCCTCCCTTTGATAACCATTTCTAAACACAGCAAAGAGGGAAGACATGCTCCAATTACTCTCTTTTGCAGCACAAGAGCACTCCGAATTACCAGCCCTGGTGCCTGGTCTTCTGTTCACTGTGCCTCCACAGTCTTGGTGGAGACGTTTCTCCCTTCGCGTTTTAACAAACTGCCTTATGTAAGCATCTGCTCAACCACAGGAGAATCGGAGTTGACATTTCAAAGCACCGGTCTGCGTGCTTTATGAATGCACCGACCCCAAATTTCTACCTCAACTCCATTTATCACGCTTAACGACTGGCTGACAGAATGAAGGCCGTCCGTCATCACCCCAAAACACCACCCTGCTGCTTTCCCCTCCTAACATCCACTTCTTCTCACCATTCCCCCCTTCTTGTCCGACAAACTAAACCCAGTCGAGTTTCTCCTCCATCTGTGGCTGCTCTGCTTAGCTTTCTCCCGATGGAAGTGCTGGGACTTGCCCTTTTCAATCTCAGAAACAACAGACAAGGATCTCCTGCAGGGGGTCAACAGACTTCTCTGCTGGGTGTCTTAAAGATGTTAAAGGCAGATTTGGGATGTGTGGTGGCTGTGTGTGTGGAAGGCTCCCCGTGGCCTCATCCTTTCAGCTTCGAGACAGATTCCTTCACAGGGATTGGGTGATGAGATCAGGGGATTATTGCACTCAAAGATGTCCTCATGTTGTCATATTCTTGCCCTCAAGATCAGTGACAAGCATTTGAAAATAGATCCTAGTAACTGTTTTAACTTGTTTACACACAAAGTGGAAAGGATTTCCCATGAGGGCATATAAAACTACTGTATATATAACGGGTGCCAAATTGAAAACATTGGAAGATGCATGCATGAGACAAATGACAATTAGGGTAACTTTGTTTTGTGTTATGTATAGATTAGAAGAAGTCTCAGTAAAACATTTTGTGAAACAATGGTGAGCTTTATGTGCTTTGGTGAGGTTTTTGGTTCTGTAGGCAGGGAAGTCTGATAATTTGTGTGAAAGAAAAAAAAATATACTCACATCAAGAGTGTCTTCATTGATCACGAGCATGCCCATGTTCTTGGTCAGTAGTTTGCAGGAATGTCCTACAGAAAAAAGTTAATTTAAATTAAAGTAAGCGCATAGGTAGGAAGGACGTGTTTTAAATGAATTAAATTACAACTCAATTACTCTTGCAGTTTACTTTAGTTTCAATAACCCCCTTTAGCTTGACAACTTATCTGCTTGGGGCCCAAACACACATTAAATAGATGAAACAAAAAATAAAGAAGAAGAAAACAAAATCAAACAATAACGGATACAACAGTGTGCAGCAATACATTTTAAGGGACACCAATTAAAATGTTACAGCTCAGAGCCAGTGTCTCGGGACATGACTAATGAGTTTGGTTTACAAGAGTTTGTCAGTTTCCTGTTTTAATAGGCAGTTACAACTCTGAGTTACCCAACATAGCTCTCCGGGGAGCGTTCCCCTCAGCTCTTGGCCGGGACAGATGCTCAGGGTCACCAGCAAGGTGGTAGAGGGAGCCTCCCATTGGGGAAAACAGAAATGTTTCACAAACCAAGACTGAAGCCTTCAGTTTAAAACCGTGGCTGGATGAAAAGGCTGCCATCTGTGGCATAACCACATGAATATTTGTGGGCTTCAACACTTTGCTTCTGTCTGGAGAGAGATTTTCGTTTCTTTAAGGCGGTTACCACAAAGCCAATGTTTTGTGAATACATGGGTGGTATTTTCTGTGAGTGAAACTGAGATAAGATTATGCATAAAACACACAAAAACACACAGTCACAGTCGAACACAATAGTGAACACACAGTCTACACAGAGGAGGGCTTGCATGAGGAAATGAGAGGGTTTCACCTCCAGAGCCGAAACCAAACAGGGTTGGGGTCTGGGTCTGGCAGATTGTTTTCTTAAGTGCAAAGGTGCAAACGTCCAAAAATTTGCCAATGTGAGGAAAATGTCTCCCCATCTCAACACAACGTCTCTACTCCCTTCCCCCTTGTCGATTCCTGCCACAGCCCTTCCGCTTAATGTGTTTACCTTCAGCTCATTTGACTGCAGCCAAACTGCCCTTTTTTATTTCACCAGAGAAAGTTGAATTCCTGGCCTTTCTCCATCTCAGGCGGAACTAAACACTGCTCCCACAGGACTTAAGGAATGTCTAACAGGGACACCCAAGTCACGGTTATCTCAAATGTTGTTCAGGGAGCAACAATTACTATTAAGTTTAATAACTACGGAGGGATAACTCAAAATGAATACCACATACTGGGACTAGAATTGTGGGAGGTTCAAAGTAGGGGGACCTGAAATGAATTGCTGGGCATGGTGAAGTAGGTGTGAAGTATTATGGGGGCTCATATTTGTGTAGTCAGTTAAGGGGTTGTGTTTATTCTTTCATGTGGCATGCTTAAGGGGATGATGCACCCTCCAGCCAAAATGAACACAGCAGTGTTTATTTGCTTCACATCTGTGATACCTTAAGTAGAGTGAGTGTTCCCCAACAAGCTGAACAGCGGGCACTTTCCTTTCCTTTCATTGAATTCTGGCTCTGACCTGTCCTAAGCATTACGTACATTTGACTCCCCTCAACAAACAGCTCACAGCACTGGGAGCGTGTCCCAGAACAAACACTGCTCTTTCCTCACACAGTGTCAGAGTAGTTACGGTACATTATGTCATGATAGTTCAGGATTAGTGACAAACTGAAACAATGACAGTGTTCACAGCTTCAGATCAAACAGATCTACAATGCTTCAATATCAAAAAAAAAATTGAAAATAAGTAAACTCAACTGCATTTATGCCCAGTATTCTGCCAAGAGTGGCAATTGGGTGGTTCAGGCCACCTGCAAACGTAGAAAAATATAAATGTGATGGCCTAAATCCACCAGTCCAATGTGGCAAAAAGTGCACCATTAACCCTGGCAATGAGGATCGTCTTTCAGTGAGGAAAATAGTAAAAAACAAAGTCAATATTGAGCGGAGATTTTACAGGGCAACTTAGTCAAACGGCAGACCTGTAAAAATACTCCCAGTGAGCGTGTGCTTCTGCGGAGCTCCCTCACATCTGGGCACGGTGGGCACAAAGGGCTGATTCAGTCAGGCCACAGTGGTAGGTATAGCCACAAATGGAGGTACTTTTCATATCTATTTTTCTGGACTTTTGGCTGTATTCAAGGTTGATGCATTTGTAGTAGTTAGCCACATCTAAAAGCAGTAATACCAGGCCAATTAACTAAACTGAACTGGAGCTGGTGCAGAGTTAGTCATTCACCTTTCTGATAACATCAGCAAGGCTAAAACCTCTTGGGGAGCTAGATATGTGAGAGCTGCCTCCTTGTGTACATATGCATGTTATTTCTTTCATGTCAGTGCAGTGTGCTCATACATCATCTAGTATTCTGCGACAGATGCTTTTGCTAGATGTGTGTGACAGAGAAGCATTCAGCTTGTTTGCCTTGCTGGGTGAAGAATGACCACAGGACTGACTGGAGTACCTGTAACAGGCTGGTGTACAATTTATCACAATACATTTTCTATTTGGTTTGAGACCAAGTACACAAGCAGGGCTATGTCATGATGCACAAATATTAATGGGAGTATTTGGGTGCAAGCAGCCTTTAATGAACATGATTTTACATTAAAGGGGCAATCCACCAATCTTACACATGAAGATCAGTTTACTGGTCATGAGGAGGACTATTCAGTCTATGAAAATAGTTTGTATATGACTTGCATGTTGTCATCAGGGTTATGTCAGTTTAGCTATGAGACTTAATCTTTTAACAGAAAGCCTGCATTAAAAGCTGGAAGTGTGGGGTTTGAAAGAAGTGGGCTTTTAGGAGGCTGGAATATGCAAGTAAGTTGTATAATGGGAAATGCAGGATTCAAGTCCACTGCATGATCTTACTGGTCCGTTGGTCCGCAGCACCACAAGTCCAGCTGCACTGCTAGCATCGGTCTTTGACAACTAGTAACAGCACTGATCTTGTATCAATCTTCAATATATGTTTTCTTCAAACATTATGGGCAACAGTGAGGTAAAGTGTGTAAAGAGACTGCACTTTTAAGTGGAGGACGCATATTCAAGCCTCCAGGTCAGCAACACACTGACTACTAACTACCTCCAGGGCGCGGTGACTTTTGACCTCTATGTGGAAGGAAGGATATGAAGATCTAATTTCCTTCAACTGGTTGTTTAAGAATTTGTACCATCGTTGGTATTACTACTAATAATTTTAGTGGTAAAACACCAAGACAATTTACATGTTACACATCAGAGCAGCATCCAAGCAAAAGTTTTATAGACCATTGTGCCTGAGTCTTACCAATATTAATGGCTGTTTCCTGTTTGTCCCCTGTCAGGATCCAGATCTTGATGTCCGCCTTCATGAGAGTCTCAATGGTCTCGGGCACCTTATCCTGGAGCTTGTCCTCTATCGCTGTGGCCCCCAGCAGCTGCAGGTTCTACACCAGCAAAAAAAAGTCAATAAAAACAGTGAGTAAATAGCAAATACAACAGAGACAGGCCTTTAAAACGTCATGTGTCAGAGAGACATGTGAGACGGGATTGTGTCACTCACTCAGTCGTGTTTTCCCCCTCGTCAACTGCTCTTGTTTATCACCCACAAAAAACACCAAAGGCTTAAAGGGTTTTGGATTAGTTACTATGCCTCTGTGTGTGCATCTGCAGACAAGATCTCTCCCACACAAGCTCACCCACAAAATACTGTTGGTGTTTTTCCCAGGAAACTTGGTGGTTCTTTGGGGCTGGTTGCAGGCTCATATGGGGCCATCACAGGGCCAAAGATTTGACAAGACCCAGGGGTAGAGGGGAGACAGGAGCCAGCAGCAGGGGAAAGGCAGGGGAAACTCTTTAAGTTGTGACCTGAGCCCTGCTGCCTGTACATCTGTAGCTCTGTCCTCTCTAATCATTTGGAACCACACAGCACGGAAAATTGTGCCTGGGGAAGAACATGACTATATCTGATGAGTCCTCATTTGCCTCTTTGATGTGGATTGTTCTATTGTTCCTGTGGTTGTTGTTAAAGGCACTCTTTGTGGATTATGATACAAGAACCATTTGGATCAGGATTTTAACCCCCGAGCTGGGGTGGGACCATAACACCAGCCACAAGCCAAAAGCTGGTAGATTCTGTCTGGTGTCAGTGGATTAACCATAATTTAGGGGACTGTATTTGGTACCACTCTACACCAATTAACTATTTTTGAAAGCACAGAACTGTAAAAGTAATGGGCATCACCAATAATCATTGAGAATAATAATCAAATGAATGATTAAATATCAAAGAAGTTATTTGTTTTTAAATGATTATTAACCATCAAGGCTTTGTCAAACATTTTCTTACACAACAAGTAATCACACTTGAGCCTTTTGTTTGATGATGTGAAGGAGCAAAGTCACACAGTGTTGGAATGTCTCCATCTTTTAAATTTCACTGCAACTCCATTGTGCCCCCATGTGGCGCTACTGTGCGCATTTCTAAGTATGGGTGGCCCCGAGGAGCAATGAACCCCAAACCCTGGCAGAATCAGTTCCACACTCTGCCCATTAAGCAATGCACATTACATTTTCCTCTCTGAAAGCTTTTATGTTTATTTCATGATTGATTGCCTTCATTTGTTTTGGGCAGCCAGCAGCAGCCATGAAGAACATGCCAAGTGGTTGATTTACGACTGTGGCTTCCTGTGTTTGACTAGCGCTTCCACATAGACCCACCTCACAGGAAACCGATTCTACCTGCTGGTGAAACCTTGAATCTCTCTCACACAAACACACAATTTAGATTTTTTTTTTTTACACTTCCAGGTGTGATTGTACTGCCCCCATTAGTTACACAGGAGGCCCTTGAGTTTATGCCCAGTCTGGTTTATCTGCAAACGCACAGACGCCTATAAAACATGATTGTATGAAACCTTGTTCATTAAGTAAATGCAGCATGTAACCAGGTAAAGAAAAATGAACTCTCACTTGCAAAGCTCACTGCATTCCACAATGAAATGTCTGATGGCAGGACTAGCAGGCAAAATGACTACTTCAGGGAACATAATGGGTAGTCGTGCCATCAGGGACCGATACCACACAAACACATGTCAGTTTTTCACTTAGCAAACCTTCTCTATCAGTTCATAGGTCTCCTCCAGTTTTAGGGCTCTATTCTGCAGGGAGGTGCAGGCTCTGTGGTGGATCTCCAGCCAGTGCTGATAGGACGACTCACTGACGTCTGCCACTGCAAAGCACAGAGTGCGCAGCCCTGGAAGAGGAAAACAGCATTACAACACCTGGGTCAAATGTCATGACCTCTTACCGTTTTCCATTTTGAAAACCTTGATTTGTTGACCATATTGAGCTCTCTGTTGGCGACCTCCTCACTGTACAGTTGAATGAATACTACTTCATGAGAAGCAATTACTTAAATCCTTAAATTATTTCTTCAGCTTTTCTCTACATTTCTGACCAGTGTCTACGTCCTGACCTTTTGAAAGAACTTGGTGGGTGGTTGTAAAAATCAACACAGCATGGATGGCAGCTAACTACCATGTGTTATACTGACGTATTATTTATAGTTCAGTGTGTACTGTACTATCTTGTGCATATTTATTATGTTGTATATATTCATTTTGATGTGATATGGCATTTTATATTATTTTAAGGATGCCTTATTAACGTCTGACCAGGGATAACAGATGGCAATTAGCCATCTACACATACTATGGCTAATGTGTAATTCTTTTGGGGGTTTTCTGCAGTTCAGTGAGCTTTTTCCCTGTCAAATAAACTACCAACTATCAGAGAAAAAGAAAACCATGGAGCGATGTAAATTCTTTCTCAAACAGCTCAACAGCTAACATAAGAACTTATCTGATACTATGCTAATGCAGAAAATCGCACCCATCTAGGCACTTACTGTATATATGCCTAGTAAAACCTCTGACACTGTTTGACGTAGATATAAATAATATGCACATAAGGTGTCTACACTGTATCAGTCATTGTGTTTGTAGTTCATGTGAACATAAATCAGTTGGAAGTCCAAATATTTGAATTTAATTAAGATGGATAGATTCTCTGTTCAATGCAAATAACTTTTTATTAATAGCTAATTCTTCTTATCAGAAAGAGAAAGAAGTTATATTTTATTCAGGCCTCTCCAAATTACAGTGACTGAAGATCTTCACAATCTGTCCTGAATGCTATATTTAGCCTACATCAAATATTCCCAATGACATAATTTTGCTGCTGTCTCACAAGGGGGCAGTATGAACACAGAACAAAAAGGAGAGTCTCTGATGCAGTTTCTTTCAGCTCCACTGCCTTAGGTTAATACGACTTCAACATACTCATATTAAGATTTACTGTTCGTCAAACAATGATATATGAAGATAATGTCTAAGCAAAAGAAAACTACTTCTTCTGCTGCAACTGATGATCAAGAGGTGATAATGGCCAGAAAGAAATGAGTGGAGCACATACATTTGAAGCATCCTGAATATGTTTTACTTTTGGCAGACAGGGGGCGATGTTTGTCCACTCACCCTCAGTCGCAAACTGTTCCAGGTGCTTCAATGTGATCTCTTTGTACCTAGAGCTGTCTGCCAGACGGTCATAGATCACGGTGTCCTGAAGGGAAACAAACACTCACTGGTTATTGACACCCAGAGAGGAAAGACAGAAACCTCCTGGACTTGGGCTACTGTGCAAATAGGAGTTCTCAGCTTAGATCCAGCCCTTTCTGTTGCACTCTGTTTCTACACCGATTTGCCCCAATTGTTTTTTGTGCTGAAATAATAATGTAATAATAATGACATTATTATTTGCTTAAAAGGCAATTACAGGGGAATTAATTAATACAAGTCTAATGTATCTGGATCCTGCAATGGATCAATTATTCTGTGAGTGATGTGTTTTAAAAACACAATCAAATAATTTAAGAGTTTAGCATCAAACTAAAATAAAACATAAGCACTAAACCTGATAATTACGTTGCGTGTATTTAACAAATGTCCTTGATGATCTTATCACAAAATAAATGTTGTGTCAAATAAAACAAAACATAAGAACTAAACCTGCTAAGTGAAAATTAGGAAAATTATACATTTATTTGGTTATTACATACACAATAAGACCAAGTAAATAAAAAAACCAA
Source organism: Enoplosus armatus (assembly GCF_043641665.1). NCBI lineage: Eukaryota > Metazoa > Chordata > Actinopteri > Centrarchiformes > Enoplosidae > Enoplosus > Enoplosus armatus. The sequence goes on from NC_092189.1 coordinate 17,623,046, forward strand.
TCTGATTGATAACCCTCATTGTGTAAAATTGTTAATAACCTTATACTTTGAACTATGCATGTGGCCATCCCTTCAAACTACTCAATTTTATTAGATGCTCACAGCCGAATATAGAGTGATATGTTTCCCAATCATTAAAATTCTTGATACTTATGCAGCTGTGGACTGGGGCTAGTCTGGTAGCTGCTAGTAGCCGAGTGCCTTCCTGTGAAACATAATGTTTGTATAACCTTTATTTTGCAGAGATACCCATGTGTGAAATGTGGTGATCTTGCTTTATGCTGTTGCTCACTGAAAAGATTTCCTGACAAGAGCGAGAGGCAATAAGGGGAGGAGAGCGTTCCACACTTGTGTGTGTGGCAATGATGGTGATGGGCTGTCATGCGTTGCCATGGAGAGAGACAGACACTCACAGCTCCTTTGCAGTACAGGCGGATCTTCCCAGATGGGGTGCGCATGATGACTGACATCCTTTTCCTCGTGCTGTGAGAGAAAATGGCAACAGGGAGAAGAAGAAGGAGGAATTAGGAGAGAAAGCAAGTGAGAGACATCACATTATAAGGTGTTACAGGCACACAAATTATCAAGTGCTGTTCGAGCAAGCATATGTCTGCTCAAATTAGAAATCAAGAGGTGGGTAAGAAGATATCACACCTAGGTCACACAATTAATTAGCACATATCATAAGGGCAAAAGAAAGATGATTAACTCTGATATCATATCAATATCACACAGCAAATACAATAATTAATGAACACCTGTAGCCTGTACAGACAACAAATGATAGTATACAGCAGTTATACACATAATAACTCATGAAAACAACAAAGCACTTATTAAAATAGTTCACCTTGTAAACTCCAGCACATGCAGAAGTTCATACTTCTCCTCTGTTTCCAGCTAAATCCAAAGAGACAGACAGGTTAACATACTCCAAAAGGACATAACTCGACCTGTCTTCTTCTGAGACAACTTATCTTAAGAAGCACAAGCCAACCCTGCCACCCTACTCAAATCAGACATAATTGCGCTTTAAATGTGTTTATCAGTTGCCTGCACTGAGATAATGGAGGGAGAATAACAAGGTAAAATTCAATTAACTTCCTTAATTGTAGAGACCGCTAGGTACAAGACATAGTGATTAAATCGATGCTGAGAGCTTTAGAAGGCCTAATAAAGGTTAAGAAATTGGACAAACATCTTGGAGACAAGATGTTCTCAGCAGAAGAAAAAAAATGGTTCTGGCCTTTTTGCCTCAGCCTCTTTGAGTGCAATCATCAGGTTAGCCAATTAAGGGAACAACAGGATGGGTGACCTGAGCTTTGGAGAGGACACACAGTGCATCAGCTCAGGATATAATCACAGCCAATGTGATGTTCATCATTTTCCATTACTGCGGCCCATGTGAATACAAAAGGCTGATTATGCATATTAGTTTTAGCTCAAGGTCTGTTTTGGAACATTTGAGCAAAATTGAATAAATTGTGAATTAATTACTCAAGTTACTGCCCAAGGATATTCTACTGATTGTAGAGACTCTACAACTTCATGAAAAAAATAATTGGGATGTTCAATGTGGTTAAAACAATAGTTCGACAATTGTGGGAAACACACTTATTTGTTTTCTTACGAAGAGTTAGATGAGAAGATTGATACCACTCTCATGTCTGTACAGTAAACATGTAGATGGAGCCAGCATTTGGTTACCTTGGCTTAGTATAAAGACTGGAAACAGGGGGAAACAGCTAGTTACTGTACAGACATGAGAGTGGCTTTGATTTTATCATTGAACTCTCGCAAATAAGTGTATTTTCCAAAATGTCTAACATTCCTTTAATGAATAACCATAAAAAACGGAGACATTCCACAGCTTATGAACTAGTAAAGAAATTACAATTTGTTTAATTAATTAATGACAGTCGTCAGTATCACACATCTATCAGAGTCTTATAGTTTTATATAGTCTTATAGTCTTTTATTCTTGTTTGAGGTCATACTAGACCATCATGATGCTCATATTTAAGATTTAGTGGATCCATCCATCAGTATGATAGCTTGTATGTCTTTCATTAAACTTTTCCAACTTACCATTTCCACAATGACGCTGTCTGGGGTTCTACCAGAAAACACAAAGCCAAGGTTTCGTGCTGCTCTCACCAGAGCTCCTTCATCTTGAAAGCAAATGGAAAACCAAAATGTTACAGATAAAACACACAAAAACCAAGTACAAGCACACAGACTGTCTCAAGATAACCTGCGACTTGAACCTGACATTTATGACAAGAACCATGTTCACATTTGGTACATAAAACTAGTTCATCTCGACACATTTTCACAATGAGAGCAGTGACTGAGAGCTGTGGACCAGGTAGCTGATGCTACAGCTTGCATGAGGATGCTGCAGGGCGAGAAAAAGCTCTCTGCTTGTTTTTTACAGTTCACTTAACCACCCTTCTCTTTGCAGCCAATCCCCGCTCCGCTTCAAACCCCAAAGCGCCATAAGACCATGATTGTTCTAAGCAATCAGGCAAAAAAAGTCATCTCTCTTATCAAGAGCAAAATGTAAGATGAAAAGCAGCCACATGGCTTTGTGCAGTTATTATATAACAATAATGTGTCAATATGTGTTAAATCAGCATTTCTTCACCACTGAGAGATGGAAAAGCATTGTTTGTATATTTAACTGAACATAGGCCTGTTTTACTTCTGTGCTTGCTAACATTACTGATGTAGTCAAAAGCATCAGGAAACATTAACTAGTGTCCGTCCACATACTGAAAGACCTGTCAATCAATTTGGCAATAATAGAAGCTAGCAAATTCTGTGTTTTTAATTCTTCCCATGAGAGATACATCTTTGTTTACATTTGGATCACAGATTTGTGCCTTTAAGCATAATGACATTTTCAGAGTTCGTTAGAATGGCCCTTTACTTTCAGTTTCTCACATTTTCAGAAATTTACATAGTGCTGCTAGGGGCAACCACTGTGTCTAAGTGGTGAAGCCAATGTGCAAATGTTTTAAGCTGCAGCCATTCTTGTAAAATACAAAAGAAGACATTTTTGAGTCTCAGTGGTTAACTTCACCTCCTCTATTGGCAATGATTTTGTAGAATTAAAAAGAATCACGTCTAAGGGCATGTTTTCTTGATTGGCAGGTGTCTCATCACTGCTGTGAATGTGATAGACTGCGGGATCAAAGTGAGGCTCAAAGAATCAGAGGTGACATACACCATGCATTCTGTAAACAGGATATTTTATTTTCTAATACAATTCCTGGCTCTCTCCAGCACTGATGATTATATAAATGTCTTTATGAAGTACTGCTGGAGGCTGGAGTGATGTGTTCCATTTGCTTAGACACAGAGGTCATTGGATGGAAAATTTAATATCTCAACAAAAACATTTTGATGGAAAGGACCTGGAACAAGGTCCAGCCAGTGTTACCCTGAGTTGCAGCACCAGCAATCTAAGACTTGCAATTTCTGGATCTGCAATCTCGGTTCAACTTGCGCCACCTACCAGCAAGAAAAGTAACAGCTGCAGCAGTTTGAATTGCAGATAAATGTGCTGCTAGTTCTGATAATAAACACCCCGCTGAATCAAGAAGGACGATTTGTTTGCTTAGGTTTTTTGTTTGGGCTCTAAACAAAGTCAACATTTCCAAATTATAATGTGTGCACATACATAACATACTGGGATAATACCAGGGCAGTATACTGTTTATCCAGAAGCTGTATTCCCCTAGCTGTGTTGTTGAAGGTGTGATCTACCTGGAGATGCAGCCTGGTAGATGATTTTTCCATCCGTGCGCTCAGGGACTGCAGTGTGACAGATGGCCATCATGGTCATGAACTCCAGGATGACAGCAGCTGTGGGCTACAGGAAGTGGAAAGGGCACTTTGACTTTTAATGTTCTTTAATAAAACATGTCACAACAAAACTGAAACAAAACAACTAGCAAGACCTTGACGATACTGAAGAGAGAGCATTGACAGAGTGCACTGTTTGACAGACTCTGATCAACCTGCACGACTCAACAACAACTCGACAACTTCTTTTCTTAAATGTACATGCTGTAGATTTGGGTGAAAGGTAGTTATAGCATTTGTTTAAACCTTTTCATAGCACCAGATGCATGAGGTTTGCTACATTAGGATGATTTAGTTGAACCCATCTAGTACAGCAGGTAGGTTACAAATCAAACGTTAAGAATTGGTTGGAAATATTGTTAAGCTAAATACTGTTGGTTGCTTTACAAACTACCATCTCCACTTAGTGTTGCAGAGAACCGAACCACAAATGCTATCTGGTCTATGACCATTACACAAGCCATGTCATCATTAGTGTTCCCTACTGATAACCTTTTAGAAAATATGAACTATTAATTGTGCACCACAAATCAATATTTTATATTAGCAGAAAAGAGAGGGAACAGCAAAACAGATTGAGAAAACTGAATATTTCACTGTTAAGTTTTCCTAGGCACAACTGTTTTGGAAATAACATTTAAATAAAACCGTTTAGGCCTAGAATCACTTATCAATTTGTTGATAAGTAACTCCAACTGGAAATCTGGACACATTTTCTCCTAAACTAGAAATCTGTCTAAATAGCCATTAACTCAGCATACTGTTGTTCAAGGCCACCTTCAGGTTTGTCACTTTATCAAACACACGTGCCTCCAGTATTCACCAGTCAGGTTCGGCCAGACTAATGACTGCTGGTATCAAGCCAGTATGATCCCACTGAACTCGCCAGCAGCTGACAGACGTTTACTCATGCATATGTGTGTAATATAAACTTGCTTCAGTTAATAAAAAAAGGCCTAACCTATATACTGAGGGTATTTTACATTAATGAGGGGAAACGTATGACTAACTAGCCAGGGGGGCAGACTTGGACAGGCATCTGCTGAGGCTCCTGTCTGAGGCTGCAGGACCACCAGCTTCTAGTCAGTGAGGCAGAGATATCGGCTACCTCCAGGGCTTCACCGGGCCTGAATCATACAGCAACTAGTAATCTGGCTGCTGATCGTTGTTATGAAGGAGATCAATAGCAGAACAAGCTCAAACATTACTAGTTCACCACCATTACGAGCCACCAATGCTGTCAAAGATGAAAACCTATTGTAACACAGAATCTACAGCACATGTAACAAATATGTGTGCCATGCTATGCACTGTTGACTGCTTATTACTCAAAAACATCTGCTCTTCTCAAAGGAAAAGCTGTGTACACACACACACACACACACACACACACACACACACACACACACACACACACACACACACACACACACACACACAGTATTATCAAATTTGCTTTTTCTGTTGGCCATGGCGACTCTGATGAGAGATCTCTAACAGGGAACAAAGGAGTAAATGAATGGGGGGGGGGGCAATCAAAGGGCCTGTTGTAAATGAAAGTACACAGAGTCTATTACAGTCCAGGTGGCTGTGAGAGGGCCCTCTGCCTCCTAGCAGCATGCTAATCTGGTCTGGGTTGACAGGTATCCTCTGAAGGACATGCCACTGTGTGTGTGTGTGTGTGGGTGTGTGTGTTTGTGTGCACTCTTATATTTCTTATATCTTTGTGAGTCGAGTTGACTTCGGCCGGTCCTCAGCTCTTCAAGGGGCTGTTTGAGGGTTTAAACTTGGTTTTAGGGTTAAGGTTAGAATTCAGTTTTGGTTAAATCTACAGTAAGGGATGGCGTTAGGCATATAGTTAAACATTTTGGGAGTCGGAGTTAACGGTGACGACAAGACTCCAGGAAGCCTCCTGTGCTGAGCCAGGAAATAGTCCAGCCCATAACACCCCAAAACCACAACTGTTTACACTTTAAATTAAACAAACAAGATATTACTGATTAATTAGTGTGCTTTAGGCAGATTTTTTTTTTTACCCCTTGACAAAACCAGGCTATTTATGCTAAGCTAAGCTAACCATCTCCTGGCTCCAGCTTCATATTAAACAGACAGATATGAGAGTGGTATTGATCGTCTCATACAACTCTCAGCAAGAAAACAAGTAAACTTATTTACAAAAACGTTGAACAATTAAGGAATACATTATGTCAATGGTCCTCACAAGCATAGAAGGGTGGTAGTAACCTAGGCAGAGAGTGCATGCCACAATTAGATGTGACAGCTAATACTGTGCTGACAGCTATCAACCCCACTGACTCCTGGGTAATCTGTGTCATGGAAACAGTGACGGACACTCATCACTTCAGACGTGGCCAGTGTGGAAAAAGTTGAAGGGTCAAGAGAAAATGAAGCAGAGCGCCTGGACGAGCAAGCGAGCAAACAAACACCCACGAAGGCTTCTGAAACTCTGCGGGCGGAGAACATGTCCAGTGACTCAAGAGAACATGAAAAGCGCCAGAGGGGATGTTTATTTTTGTCAGCACTGTTAATTCCCCTCTCCTCTAGTCTGCCACCCCCCTCAATACTGTATCAACACTACTCCTACAAATAGCCTGCAGCAATGCAAAAGTGTTATTAATGATAAGGATTAGTAATGTTTAAATAAGAAGCATCCTGATGGCCATAAGGACAAAGTGTTTGAACTGTGAGAACATAAGGTGTTAAATGAGATGTATCGTGTCATTTATCATCTATGTGTCACACAAGTGAGACGGAAGCATTGATGGTTTATCGATAGTGCTGATGTCTTGAAGGTTGGAGATAACCATAACAAGCTTAATGTTTGTAACGCTTGTAGATTTATTATATTTGGAACATATTTACTTTTGTGCTCAAAGTTAGATGACAAGATCCATACCACTCTCATGTCAGGGGGAAACAGCTAGCCTGGCACACCTACCAGCACATCTGCTTAATCATGCTGAAACTATTTCTTGGCCGGGTGCAGTTACTTACAGTTACAACCAGCGGAGACTGAAAGAAGTCATTCTGCCAGACCAAGAAATGGTCTGGAAATGATCCTTCATAAAACCACAACATATCGTTTCTACATTTCAGTTTTGTACAGATGAATCAAACGAGACATAACGAGTCAATAAGTGAGCTTTAGAGGTGCTGTAAGGTGGATTGTGTTACCTTTGGACAGAGTCAGGCTAGCTGTTTCCCACTGTTTCCAATCTTTATGTGACGCTAAGCAGCCGCTGGCGCTAGCTTCATATTTACTGTACAAAGATGAGTAGTATCGATCTTATCATCTAACTTTTAGCAAGAAAGCGAATAAGTGTATTTCCCAAAATGTCTAAATATTCCTTTAATGGCAATGCCATGAGAGCTAAACTGGATTAAAAGTCCAAACTTTCAAAATAGATGACAGGATCGAGACCGGAGTCTTCCCATGTAATGGCAAAAAAAACATTAGGAGAAAAACAATGACTCACAAAAGTGCTAAAATATTAAGACATCCAACATCAACAAAGCATTATTACAACTACAAGACAATAGATTAATCATAAGAAGAATCATTACCAGAGACTTGGAGAGACTGTGGTTTCTAAACAGCGGTTGGTTATGCACTATAATTAGCAGTGGGCGCAGGGCTATCAATATGAAAGTAAAGCAGATCCTCGACAAACTCAATGTGTGGAGAGATTCTGCTGTCATAACAAAGCAAACACCACAGTGGGATTACTACTTTCCCTGGGCGGTGCTACTGTACATAATTAGATGTGACATTCTGCCTCCCCCACGCTGTTCTGCAGCTCAGTGACTCAAACAGCCGATCAATCACAGTTTTCCCCCATTTCATTACCACAGGTGGCCCTTACTGCTCTCTCTAGAGCTAGAGCCAGTGACAGAACCCAAATGCATGTCTGAGTCCATATTTTGAGACAAAGGCACAATTGCTAAATATTTGATTTTCCTATGTAATTTCTAGGCAGTCTTCATATTCATACATTCACACTAATGTTATCACTGTACAGCAGTACAGTTCCTCACAGTGGATAAGCAAATAAGCATGTCTTCATCCTGTCAGAATAAGCTAATTAGGTTGTTTGCCTGCCTGTGTTTACAATATCCGATGAAGAAACAGTAATCCACCATTCAGCAGATTTTAATAAAACTGATATTAAAGAGAATTAAGTCAATTTTGTCTGTCAAAACATGATCCAGACAAAATGACCATAAAACATCCCTTTTCACCATTTTTAACACACATCATAAAAGCCCAACATCAAGACAAGTCCACCACATCACTAAAGTCCACTTCAAATGGCAAGAAGACATTATATAACCACACACCAATTAGATTCAAAATCCTCCTTAATTTTGTCCTAAACAGCAGCCGTCACGGCAGGTGGGTGGCAGGGAACCCTGACATTACTTACGTGATTACTTTGGAGGTTTTCCAGTAAGCTTGGGTCATTAAATCCCGCCTCGTCTGATGAGTGTGTGCTGTGGCTGGAAAGAAGAGACGGAGAAGTCAAAACAACGGAACACACTGGAATACTGGATAACACTAACGTTTAGCACTGACAGCCAACTAGAACATGTTGTCATAACGGTAGACCAATAAAAAACAAATAATTAATTTGCATCATGATCAGAGCATATTCTCACAACAACAATGCTTCTGACAACAACAAGAAGTTTACATAAAAGTACAACTTTCTACTAGCTTTCTACTACTACAGTTTACCAAATACAATAATAAGCATGACAAACGTGTTTCTGAAACTGGCACCACAGAACAGATCTCAAACTGGTATTGACACATCCAGCGCTGTGTGCCAACAGTATTGACATTTGTTGAGAAAAGTATAACCGCAATGCGGACAGAATGTAAATGCAAGTCCCCTGAGCTTAAGCAATGTGATGTACATTGTGACTGTTTGGGATTCTGTCCATGCTGGCAGAAGCTGATCATCCTTTGAGAAAGCAAAGTCCTGAAATTAGACATTATCATTTCACAATGCACAAAGAATCCACGTTCATTCTTTTATTCATTTTCCCCTTCAAAGATCATATTCACTTCAGTCATTTCAGTAATAATAAATGGTGTTCCCCTTCGCTTTAAAAATTAAACAATCCAAGAGGAACTGCTTACAGAGACACAGCAGGCAGTCTGAATTTCTGGCAACTAAAACAGACCATATTACTCATTCACTAATCAAAGCCAAGCCTAATAAATTACTAGTAATACAATTAGTGTCTCATACTTGTACCAGAAATGCTTTTTGTTATTGGCAAGATGCAAAATAATTCATTATCTTGCAGTCCATTAGGAATATAGCAAAAGAAAACAATTGTACAATCTTTCATCAACAACAGAAAGCCATGCTGAAGTGGAAAAACAATATTTGGATAGCATAGAAGATCTTTTCATTGATATAAAGAAAGGATATTTTTATCTCTCTAACAGTGGCACTGGGCAGTGATTTTGTATGTAGCTACCAGCTGCTCGCTGGCTGTCCCGCGGGGATCGTTTCATGATTCTGTGATAAATAGAGTCCTATAGATCAGGTAGACAGCAGCTTTGTACGTGGCACTGGGCCTTGATAGAAATGTTACAGAGGCTGCCATTAGCAACCATAAGTCTTTCTAACCCCACAGGATACACCGTTAAGATCCCTAAGAGCCAAACAGCCAGCCGGCCAGTAATACTCCCATCTACTGCACGGCTGGAATCGATATTGTGTTTCACCTACGTGGATGCACTGGAGGTTAGGGGAATTTATCACTTGCAAGCTTTATTAAAATATATCAGTGAGAAACAGGGAAACAAAGTCTGCATTTAGAAGCGCTCCAAGCACATACTGTAAACACATGTAAGAGCAATTACAAATTCTGCCACAAAAACTGAAAATGCTGCAGTATTTTTGACAGAAAATCCATGGAGTCATTGTTACTGTTTCTAACCCTTGTACAGGGAAGGAAGCCCTAAGCTTTTCTCTACTGCAGCAGTAGCGTAGTTCGCCACGTCGATTGTCTTGATGAAATTTGGTGATGAGGCACGGGGCTGGGCGTGGAGGACGGTCAGTTATTGATTATCTGCCAGCACACAGAGGTCCTGTCACTATGGGAACAAGGGTGCTGGCTGTTCACAGTCAATAGCTGGGGACTTGTTCCAGATCAAACCTGTGACACACCATGCTTCCCTGTGTCTGACAGTTAGGAGGGGGAAATAATACATTTATAACAGACTGTGTCAAGATTTTACAGTGTTTGACCCTGGACTGAGATAAGCTTTGATTTAAATTAACCTCCATTTAAAAGAGAACCATCGGAGACTGGAGGTACTAGTTTTGGTTCTTTGTTTTATGATCACCGAGGGACAAAACACACATTACTTTTCCCTTGTTCTTGCATCTCTTACCTATCTTATGTATAAATAAAGCCTCTAACTCAGTTGTTTCAGTGGAAAAAAAAGAGCCAAAAAGAGACATGCTTTCGTGGAAGCTGGCAACTTCCTTTAAAGCAGCAAGGTTCAACATTTTGGCATAATAGGCATTAACAAACAAGCCCCAATCCCCCATGCAAAACGGATGAGACACACCCATGCTGTTACTGCAGATCTCAACACTGTAGCAGATGGATCTCAGAAGTAGGACTGTGTGAGTGTGTGTGTTGTGTGAGAGAGAGACAGAGACAGAGAGAGAACAAGTGGGAGTGAGGCTACCATCTCCAAAGTTGGTTTGATATTAACTGGGGAAAAGGAGAATGTGCTGCACAGCTTCAGCCTTGACACAACACACAGTGAATGCTAGAGGGCTTGGTCTATCAAACCTGCTGAATATACAAGTGCCTGTTAGGAAGCCACAACGCGTAGCTACTTAGAATTCAATAATAATTCTAATACAACACTGGCAGCATTATACTACTCCACAGATATACACAGTGAATCAAGAGCCACAGTCACAACACGTCCCAAGTGTACTGAATGCACAAAGATAAAACAACAACAAACATACAGTACATTGAGGTATTGTGTTCAAAGTCACGATTTCCACAAGGCAAGGCAGCACTAATACATCACAGAAGCGCAGCGCGAAATAAAAACGACCACCATTTCACACCAGTCATCTTACCAGTCGTCCTCCGCAAAACTACCCTCCTCAGCCTCAGGGACGTGACTGTTGGAAAAAAAATTATCTTGTTGACAAAGTCTGTTGTTAACATGTTCTGTGAATGTACAGATGCCAGGATTGGGTTAAAGATGGGTTTGTTTATGAGTTGGCAGGTGTTAAAGTATGATAGGTCAGGAGCCAGGAAGGACTGCAGCTGAGGTGTTGGGGTTAGGTTGACAGCAGTGATTATAGCAGGCGCTCAAATCATTTATACTTGATACCACTCTCATGCCTGTATGCTGAACATGAAGATACCACCAGCAGTCAGTTAGCATAGCTTAGCACAAAGAGTGGAAAGAGGGGGAAACAACCTGGCTGGCTGTGTCCAAATGTGACTAAATATATCTTCCAGCACCTCTACAGCTAACTAATTAAGATGCAAAAACCTGTGTAAAAGTATAAAAACCTTGGCAAAAGTTGCCAAAAAACAGTCCAGCACACAACCACAACTTTTTGTTTTTATATGTTTTTGTACGTATTAAGCAAACAAGATAAAACGTCTCTAATAGCACACTTTAGTGGTGCTGGAAGGCTATAGTTGCTCAAACTGAGCCACTCCGTCATGTTTTCTTCACTAGTAACAAGGTACAAGTTGATAATCATTATTAGTATTTGTTCATCGCTTTTCTGCTATTGTTCCTTACAATTGTATAATGCACTGGCATTCATTCTTGAGTTCACGTTCCTTTTCTTACAAATGGTAGATGGTATATTAGCTGTAATTCTTTACTAGCATAAAGAAATATACTGTGCGCACTCAATTTAGTTGTGTTGTGTATGTTTTATCGTCCTTTCACGCATCAATATCAACTAATTCTTAATGGTGAGATTAGATTCATTAGAAAGTTACTGGTTAGAATGACATTTATGACTAAAATAATAGCAAGTATATTTATATTAGTACCTGCTGTAGTAAAACCTTAAATGTAACTTGTAAAACTCAAATCAATGAGCAGTATTTGTTTTAATGTGACTGGATGTCTCAGCAGATGGATTGTAAGGCGGACAAGAAAATAATGCACACAAAATGTTTGGACCATTTTGTACTTATAAAACATGCTAAACGTAAAAGTAATCAAATATAACTGGGGTTACAATACATTAAAGATATTACTGAGGTCGATTTACCAAAATGTTTTAGGAGAAATTTCAAGGAATTAGATGAGAGGGGGGAAAAAAATTCAAACCAAGAAAGCCAGAAGCAAACTCTGGGGAATATATGAATGTTTGGGAATAATTTTATCATAGTGAGATGTCTTCTTCTCTCGTTCCTCATCAGGCAGGAACTTTGCTACTACAGCTGTGATGTGTATGTGAGTATTCGGTGTATATTTTCATGGCCACCAATGAATGTAGCAATGAAAACAACTATGTTTGAAACTAAATGTGGTCAGAGAGCACACTGCTCTAAAACGAGGCACCAAATTATTTTGACATCTCTGCTCTGGCAGACTAACTGCAGTGCAGGGTTTTGTTAACTGCAAGGAGTGGAGCCGACCAGACGATGTGCTCCACTGAACATTACGGCTCTCCATTTGATCCGAACTCAGTTTGATTCATACTGTGAGCCTGTTCACTCTTGTACCTCCAGTAAAGCAACATAGCAGTTATCTGCATTAACAACAAACCAATCCGTCTGCACATGTGCTAATGTACAGCATTAGACAATGTACCAACTGTATCCAATGTACATATCTACTGGGTTACACTTTACAATGACACATCGCCTACACAAATTTGGTTTATTAAAAAAAGGAACTCAAAACATAATTTTCTGAGTTTTGTCACTTGAGTTCATCTAAAGGAATATGCTTTCACTCTTCTCCAAATTAATAACACTCATGAGGATTCTGGGAGCTTCTCTAACCTAAACAGTATCTCTCCTTGAGATTTGGACTCCAATCCAGTGGAATTAATTAATGTCTACACCCTTGGGGTTGGCTTTATTAATTACAGCAGCACTTAATTTGTGGTGAGGAACACACGCAGGCGGCAGTGTCAGGGGGGCTTTGTGTGTGTGCTGGCACCAAATTACAAGTCACGCTACAGACTAAGCGCTATGCACATGCATCTTCATTCATCTGTATTAAAATATGAAATGTTTTATCTTTGTTTTTAGTCAAATTATCTCTATTTTCGCACAAAAGTATACTACTTCTTCCTGATGTAGGGACACATACTAAATCTGTCCTTAATAAATAAGTGTTGAAAAAACATTCAAGTATGTTAATTCCTAAGTAGAGACTAAAGTTTAATTAAACAATATCTGCCTCACAACTACTTTTATTCATATTTCACGATTCACGTTAGGCACTGTTTATAACAAAGTGCAAACAGATGCTTCACTGGGTAGATACAACAATAATGAATTCATCATGAGTTTAAATCATTAAATATATGTCATTCATACTGCTTATATACTGCAAAAACCTAAACCTAGTTTAGAAATTGTAAAGAAGCAGCATTGTTGTTGGCTAGCATGATAAATGAGAGTACAGATTATTTATTTGGAACAGTACAGTTTCAATAATTTTGGCCTCTACAATACTGATTGGTATTAATGTGTTATGTGTAAAGAACTCAGTAAAAACTGATAACACTCAACACTCTGGATCTGGAAAGACTACAGTTTAAAAAACACAATCAACACATACCTGCAAACACGTTAATGCTACATTACTGTTACAGTTAACATTGTTATTGTCTGGTGGATCATAAATACAAAACAATGACCAGTACTACAAACAGTTCTTCAATCTAAAACTCCAAACTCTTATTTTGGGAACCCAAAAGAAGAAGAAGAGTAGGCCGAATGATAGCATCATCAAAAAAGCCTCACCTCATTAGAACCTGTCTTTTTTTTCTCTCCTGCTATGAAACACTCATCCATATTTATCAGTTGCATAAGAGGGAGTCCTCGTTTCAGAGAATCAAAGGAAAACATCTCTACTTGGAATGAAGAAGAGAGAGACTGCTGCCTAATTTTCAGTCTTTGCAGGGAGGAGTATGTGTCCCCGATGACCAGCAGGCTTGACCCAATTAAATAACCGTTGCCCAAAACATCTAAATACCAAGAATGACAGCGCTGCCTTTAATCAGCAGCAAGTATCACATCATCAACATGTATATTGTCACAACTTCAAGTCCCTTCATATTCTTGACCCGGGATCGACAATGAGGAGTTGTCCGTGTCCTCACTGTGTTAGAAATCGTAGCATAATGAGAGCTTTGGCAAAGAGAACTCCAGATAAAATACTTTCTTTTGTCCTTCAGCCTGCACTTCATCAATCACGCTTTTAATTGAATCCTAATGGGATTAATCATGTACTGTCACGCCTGCACTTGCTTTGGTTCTGTAAAGATACTGTGCTCTCCCACTTGTTTTGCATCCACTGAGGCTAATTATCTATGCGCTAAAATGAAGTGAGAGTATATTCAAGGGAAAAAAGCATTAAGTGCTGATTTAATGAAATGTGAAAATGTAATAGAATGTGCTTTTATGTCAGAGGAGTTGAGGGAAAAAGTAATTCGTGTGGACTGTGAATTTAGACTGAATCCCTATGTTTACAAGCCGATATTGTGCATTACAAATATTCTTGTTTCTAACTTCAAGACATTGTCAAGCTCTGGACAGAGAGCCAGGTTTCACACCAACACCTCCAACATGACAAACGATAGACGAAATCCTGCAAAGGACAGAGTAAAGTGCCTTTGCTTGCAAATGTCTGTCCGCCTTTTATTTATAGTTTATGTTGAGAGGAGCACTGATGCAGCTGCTAATGAGAAGGCGAGGGAGGAGAGAGAAACGCCAGATGTACTATGATGCACACTCGGCATTTAATGATGGTGATGGGGGAGGCAACGGTAAAGGATGCGAAAGGGGTAAGCAGGGAAAATAAAAAAGGTGGAGGAACACAGAGCGTACCCATAGGCCACACCGGCGATGGTGCACTTCTTGAACTGCATCACGTTGCAGGTCAGTGTCCCCGTCTTGTCAGAGAAAATGTATTTCACCTGTATGGGTAGAGAAAGACAGACTCACACATGGGTATACATTTTATTCTAAAGGAGAGACAGATATTTCAAGTAAGAGTTAGAATGATATAACGTGTTATTTGAACTGTTTACCTGGCCTAATTCTTCATTCAGATTGGAGGTGCGAGCCATGGCAGGTGTGTTTGTGGGCTCATAGAGCATATCAGTGTCCTAAAACAAATTACAATCTATTAACTGTGCAACTTCACAAAAGAAACAAAAGTTTTGTTAACAATACAAGTTTTCATCAAATTAAGCTTCACATAAATATAAATAAAACTTCACTCAGGCTCTTCTCAGTCCCCTCAGTCTCTTTTTCCTCAAGAAAATACTAAACCAACTGGGGCAGCAGGAAGAGAAGCCAACTGAGAACTGCCCTAAATGTTGCTAAAAATTCCTTGCTAGGATTTTCATTTAAAATTTAATGAATAAAGGGGCTCAGAATAACTTCAGGCAAAAGAAACGGTACGATTCCTCAGCTGAGATATTTGGTAGAGTTGACCTAGTTGCTAAGGATATAAGAACACAATATTCTAGGTGCTCACTGAAATCTTTCATGTCAGTCGGGTTTCAGATGTGTTTCGGCTTTGCAGTGTTCTTTACAGATTTCAATACATGCTGTGTTTTCTTAAAAATGTTCTGTGCATGATGCTAACCATGTAATTTGTACACCATTTAACATTTCATTTCAATAGTCCAATGTTGATGTCTCATTGTAAAAACCTGCAATAATCGATTTTTTGGCCACTTGGGGGCAGTGAAACATGCTGTAAACACAACATATAAAAAGGTCAAATACAAACAGTGGCTTCTTTACACACCAAGCAGACACAGAGCAACATTAGCATTAATTTAGAGTCTTGTTTGAATGGACCTGACAAATTTAACTTCAATATTATATTCACTCTCTTTTTAGCTCTGTTTTTGTTCCTACGAGCTCCTGCGGGAACTATCTGGCTCTTGCTGCTAAATGCTCCACTATAAATTCAAGTTAGCTGCTAACTTTATCTGACTTCCATTCGGTGTTGGGTAAAGAGGGGTTTTAGAGCTTTTTTTGCTGAAAAAAAAAAAAACAGCTGCCTAATGCCTCTGGAAACGATGTTGATGAGAGCTATGGGAGTAAATCAAAACAGTAAAGGGATGTAAAACAATAAGAAAAGATGCTAAAACGCTCTGTAGAGCTGACAGGAACTGCAGAGTCGGGTGATAGTAGTAGTAGTAGTAGTATAGTGCACCATGTTGAAACAGTCAACGCACACTCGCTTTGTTTATGTAGAGATTAACTGTATTGCAAACATTTTCTGTTGCTGAGCAAATTATGTGCTCACCCCCTGCAATAACATAACACGACACATGTCCTCTGCGGCAGGTACATCTTCTTTTGTAATGCGTGTAAACATAGAGGTAAAATACACATACATTTAAAAGTTATTTTCGTCTTTAAAGTCACACCTGTCGAGGAAATAATGAACCTATCTCAAATTTAAAGTTTAGTTCAGATGCATCACAGACTGTAGCTTCAACTCACCCAGTTGATGAAAAAGGCTTGGATGAACTTGATAACCTCCAGTGTGACCAGGAGACTGATGGGGATCAGGTTGTTGAACAGGATGATGAAGGTGAGGAAGTTGAGGCCAAAGTTAGCTGCCCCGCCATCTAACAGGGGATGAATTTTGGACAAAGGGAAGTGATACACAGAAGACTCATCAGTGCAGGTTCATAAATATCAGTTAGTTAAATGAAAATGCCCAAAGCTACTTCCAGCCAATGATCATCAACATTATCCCAATGCAGAGAATGTTTTGGGTTAACGTCGTGCATTAGCTGGAATTAACCATTTCTTCCACCCAACCTCATCCTCTTACGACTCAACCGATTAACAGTCCAATTTAACGTCCCAAAGATTCAAAGTAGCGAACAGGGACTGAAGTATCTCAAATGTCATTAGTGTCACAGCAGCAGCCTTGGCATCCAGCATGATCCAGGCAATGAATTCCACAAAGCACTATGCAGAATGATGCTGGTCCCCCCCAAAGCCCCAAACAATTGGCAATGATCAACATGTAACCCCACTGACACCAAACATGAAAACAGGAGGGATGTGATTTACCTTTCCACAGCTTGCAGGAGGTGCAAATGTTACCTTCCTCAACCCAAGCCTTGATCTTAGCATTGCGGTTGAGAGGGACAGCCCTTCCCCATGACAGAACAATTGCAAAACAAAAAACTGGATGGCACAAAGAAAGTGGCAGAATGGAAGCTACTGCTACTGGTACAACAACACATATAGGAGGGAATACTTTTTCAGAAGTGGGGAGGAAGACAAACGTATCGGATGCTCTCAAGACAAAGGAGGGAGAATTCAGTCCATAGCACATTCTCAACCAACAAGGAGTGGAAAAGAGGGGGTGGATTATGCCAGCGAAAAAAGTTTGGGTGTTAATGATGATCACTACATCACCTCATTTCTAGTAGCCAGCTTGTTATGTGATGTTATGATGTTACGGAAGATTTCTGCTATCAGATGAGAGAGTGATACTGTGTTGGATCAGTAGAGTCATTAAAAAAAAATCAAAATCAAAACATAGCAAACCAGGACATGCACAAGTCGCACAAGTGCAAAAGTACACCTGATGTCTTCTCTTAAAAATATGTCACTGTAATGTCATATAGCAATATGAATATAAGATGTTCTAACCATGTTTAATCAAGCAAGTGACATATTTCTAATAATTAATTCACAGCAAGTTGTTGCAGGAGTTGGCCTGTAATACCAAGTGACATTTTCTTTCATTTGGTGTCTGACAAGACAACACCTCCTCGACATTGTGCTAAAAGCAGAAGTGGGACAAAAAAAAACTTCACCATGCCGTCAAGACATCAGCAGAGATAGTCAGCAAAAATTCAATGATATGGTGATAAACGCACAACTACCTACAAAAACTGAGTGAGCTGTAGCAGGTGGCATGAATGCATAACTCACAACCGTTCGTTTTTGCTCTCAGTCTGCATAAAGTGAAGTTGTCACAGTGTATAGGCTTAATGCCTGCGATGATCTGTGTCAGCACTCTGCAACGGGTCAAAGTCAAATTAATTACTCACCGGTCATGCATAATCACAGGCTTCTGTGACATACAATATGAGCGTGTGTGACCCGTGGTGGGCAAACGTTGACTCTTCTGTTCCTGTCTGCATTTAACTTCCAAATGTTGGTAAGTGAGTGAAATTACAATAATTTAGGAAAATATAGTGATGTAAGTAAATGGGATGTTTAAGATTTGACAATCTCCACACCTCTCTCTTTTGTCACAGGTTGGATAATATGCACTGGACAGAGTCTCAACAACTCCTTATGGAAGTACAATCAGTCTCAAGATGGACACCTGCTATATGACTTACACTCCCCTCATCAGTGTGATATAGGGTCTTTTAGATGTGGGTTTTAATGCCACTGAGGACAAAATTGAAACCCTTACAAAACCAATAGAAGCCAATGCATCATCTTATAAAAAGGGACAGTGTAAGTCGTAGTGCAAGCTTAAATTGACCAGGGCACAACCTCTCCTACACAGGCCTACCGGGGTACAGAGTAATGGCCAGAGTGTCACGATAATCACTTTGCACACCAGGTTCAGAGCTTCATCACAACAGACCAACTGTCACAGAAACTGAGCAGCCCATATTGTTTGTGTTGTGTTAATGTCTGTATTGGTAGCTTAAAATAGAGCCATTTTCTATAATGGCTTGAGAATACATGTAAAAACTAAACAGGTTTTCACCTCTCCCCCTCCCTCCCTCCCCTCTCTGTCTGTCTCTGAAAAATCCACACAAGAAAAGAAGGCGGCGGAGGCATTTAGAAAATGTCAGCTCTTGCCCCTCGGGTTGCACCACATGTTGTGTTCGAGCAATAAACACGTATAAGCCTCCTGCTAAGAAAAGCTTCCTGAGTACAACATCATCTCCCTGGCAGTCAAATAAATGCTGCTATTCATTTCTCATAAAGAATTGGGGGGAAAAAATAAGATGAGGGTCTGAAGCTTGGAAACTGCAAAGCGTTTAACGTGGCACGAAAAAAATGGAGGAAAAGTGAGACACTGTTTGCATCAGGCACTGAAAATAACTAGACGAAGGTATAAGAGAGCTGGAGGGGAAAAACCTATTGTTGGATCCCTGGTATGTGCTTGTCCATGGCATGGGCCCATACAAAGTAGGGCAACCATATAGGGGACGAGGGTAGGGGGCTTCATTTGCTTAGCAAAGGCAGAGCTTCAGTAAGGGGTTAGTAAGGGAAGGTCATTCACGGATGGCCAAGGCTTTTAAATGGTTGTTACCTGGAGCTGTTAAAAAAACGACAACAAAGAAAACAACAAAATCAAACAGAACATTAGAAAGGAACAAAAAAGTACAGCAGCGCAGTGATATTCAACCATTTCTTTTTCACTCAAACTCAGTCACAACACATTTATGCATGTCACAGCTGTCTTTTCTCAGTTAACAGGGAATTCACTTATTCCCACATTGCCACATATTTCACTTGTAATGCGAAACATAGTTTAACTGAGGCAACATAAAAACGACACAACACATACCAGCATTTAGGAACTTAAAATGACAAAGAAATAAGCTGATATGGACAAGTGAGACAAAATATGTGGAATAAGAGGAGCAGCGTGGGCTGTTGGGACTCTTACAGTTGAGATCCATGTACCAGGCATCATTGCCGTACTGGTACTTCCAGATGGTTTGGCCAATAGAGCAGACCAGAGAGATGGCCAGCAGGCAGCCAAACAGCACAAGGATCTGAAAGTTGGTGATCCGCTCCACATTGGACAGCTTCAGAGGAGGCCGAGTGGAATTCTGGGTAACACAGGACAAGACAGTTGTCAAAAAGGTCAATGGTGATGTTCCCTTTCTGTGCTTCAAAAACAACAGCAACATAAAACATGTTCAGGGTAACTTAACCAAGTTGCTTAGGAGCATGAAATGTCTGAAGATATAAATCTAATATTAAAACATAATAATGTTTTGTGACATACATAAGGTCACATGAAGTCTGACATGATTTAAGTACTGTATGCTATTTGTTGCTTAAACAGATTTAGTTGTAAAATACCAAAATGAAAACACAAAAATAATAAACAAATAATACCCTCCAAATACTTTGCAAATATACTTTACCTGCATGAGCTTCGTGTCATGTCCAGTGTAGACCACCACACCATGCACCCACTGAGTGTTCCTCAGCTGGGCTCCTCTCAGTAAGATCTGGTCTGGACCCAGTGGTACTGTACTGTAGTAAGACACATCACTTGAGTACATTCTTCATACTTTCCCTACAGAATAATAATAAGGCTAACAAGGTCTTTTACAAGATGATCAATTTTTTGTTAAAAGTCTTCCAATATCACCCTAAATCAATGAGTGTTGACCTTACATACAATCACTGATTTAACATAAACCTTTCTGATTCCTTCCTCCATTGATAACTGTGCCAGTACTACCAATAACCAATAACACAACACTAAGTAATCTATCGTGACAAGTCACACATTCTTTAAACAACAACACACACTAGGTAATTAGTATTTTGTGATGCTGTAAATGATATTTATAAACAGAGCCAGTAGTAAAATTGGCAACTTTTTCTAATCAGTTGCAAAGTTGAACTATAATATATACATGCACTTCGTACAGTAGAAATTACAGTTTGGGTCTTACACAAGTTGTAACTATGGTGATTAAACTAACAAGCATCCAAGCATTTACGATCTGATGTCTTAAGTTGAATGCTGGTAAAAGTGAATAATGGAGAAAAGTCTTTACTTGTGAAAAGATTTCTATCAATATGAAAATACTGCCCATCAAACTATAAACCCACCAAAAGCCAAGTATAGCCCCTGGTAACAATGCTTAGTCAGGAGAGCTTTATTGTCCCAAACTCCTGGAATCAAGCCATGATATCATAAAAGCAGGCACACAGAAGATAATGCATTTTCCTTACAATGGCAAAGCCTCCAAACAAATGTGTAATTTAATATCACTGAAGCAGGTGCTTTTATTTAATCAGAATAATGATTAAATAATCCCTAAAACCTCATAATGCACTGACACTGGCTCTGCTCCTGGCTAGTGGGCTATTGAGTTGGTAAGGAGGGGCAGAGAGCCAGGCATGGAGTGCTGAAACTGAGCCCACCTGTGGCCATCCAGGCGGATGTTCCCAACAAACTCATACAGATGGCGGTTAGGGCTCTCACACTCCATCCGCCCAGAGAGACGCATCAGGCTGTCGATGTCCTTTATGTCTGCAGTCACTTGGAGACCCTGTTGATGTAGTTACAGCAGCATTACAGCCATGTTTTTATTTTTCAGCAATTTGTGTTGCAAACTTACAGGAGATTCCTCTTGTCACTGTATGAACTTGTATAAAGAAAGAATAAAAAAGACAATCACCTGTCTGATTTTAAGGTTTGTCTCTCCATCCAAGTTAGATGTTTCAATGTAGCACATTCCCTGTGGTTCACTGTTGTGGAATGAGAGGATACAGACACTTGGAGAGGTATTATAATATAACAACAGTAAACAACTATTTAATCATATATTTCTAAATATCCAACCTTAGCTGTTCATTATTTTATATGATTATAATTTCAAATAATATTGTATACCAATAAGCAAAATGGTTCTTTTTATTTCCCAATAATAATTGATCACTTTCAATGTAAATCTCTAATCCGTCTCAATTATTTATAAACTACATCTAATTTTTAAAAAAGGGTCTACAACAGAACAATTATATGAGACTAAATCACTGCAAACAAAGATGCTGGGTGCCAGCCTAAAGGCCACTCAGGAATATAAAACCGAGTCAAAGTTTTACTGAGTGGCAGTTACCCATTTAATGTACGGTAAATATCCTTAAGAACATCTTTGTTTGCTGCTACACCCGAGTTTAACTGTCTAAGAAAAGCTAAAATACACTTAAAAGGGACAGAGAGTGGAGAGAGAGAAAACACCAGAAAAGGGTGATTTGAGCAAGGAGGCATGCCGAGCACAACAAACAGAGCAGACAAATGAGCGTCTGACAGACTCTGGGCACAGGGACAGAGAGTTAGAGCATGCCGGTGCTTAAGGTGAGCTGGGTCACTGGTTAGCTACTCTTTTAATAGAGTGATTTATTCATACCGAAGACTAGTTCAAACACACACAGGGTGGAAGGGAAAATCAAAAGCCCAACCACAATCAATGAGAGGTTTGGAATCGGCTGCTATTAGCCATCAAATGAAAGCTCTGTTTCATGGAAATGAGCAGAAGTCTGCTGCGATGGCCAGGAAGTGAATTCTAAAACTAGGTTCTGTTCATAAAACAGCAAAATACTGCTTTAATACTGAACTACACTTGGGTCCTGCTCAAACGGCAGGAACATGTTGTGGAAAGTTAGCAAAACTGTAATTCCAAGATGCTTTTCAACTTAGCATCTTGGGATGTGACTGCATGCAAATTGTCACACCAAATGAAATTGCTGCAGTCAGGATGCCATACAAGCCATGCAAGGGCAAGAACATGGAAAATGTATTCACACCCAAAAAGAGAAGGAGCATGTGCTCCTGTGCTGCAATACTATGTCTCCATTCACTCTGAGCGATGCTACAAGTTTCAGCCAAACACTGAAAAGGGTTTACTGTATATGTTGTACACAGTGTAAAACAAAATACAACATAATAAAATGACTGTATGCATTGACAATAATATGGTTGCCAAACCACAATGTAGAGGGAGAGTAGAAAAAGGGAAAGGAACATGGTGTTTATTGACTGTGGCACTCCAATAAGTGGTTGTTGCCAGAATAATCACAGGCCTCTTCCTTCCTCACGTGTATAAATTAAAACACTTTTCATTTGTGTCCGAAGTGAGAGAAGAGCTAAAATGTCTCGTCTCAGTTTACACACACAGCCCTTATCTCTCCCACCGCTGGTTTCCTGACCTGGACGACAGTATGACGAGGTCGGCCGGAAGGTGGTCCCCATTTGCAGCTCTGACTACTTCCCCAACAGCCACCTGAAATTGCCAACCACACACCAGCAGGGGGCGAGAGAGAGGAGGTGTGGCAGTTGTTCGCACAGGGAGCAGGAGAGGAGAGGATGAGAAAAATGAAACACAAGACGAACAGAAAACACAGAAGGGGAGAGAGACAACTGTTTCAGTTTTTGGGAGATGAGAAGGGCACTATGATCAGAGGGTATGGTCGGTCATCTGTTCACCTTTTCACAAAACCATTTAGAAAAACATGATGTGGCGAAGTTGATGATAAAGTTGCTCAGAGGTTTTAAGTTTTGTGTGATGTGGGAAGTAGAAAAGGTTTTTGAAAACACAATGTTCAGTCTGTATTTTAGAGAAATCTAAATACAATTTTCCCCATCCATAGCAGGTCCAAATGTTTTTTTGGAAAGGTGAATGAGGAAGGTAGCTTTATGCTGACATGATCCAAATCTAATCCAAACTCCCATTGCCACTGTCCCACCTAGAGAAATGATGGTTGTCACAACAAGATACATAGCATCACATTGCTTTACTGGACTCTTAAACTTATGTATCACTAAAAAAAAATTAAAATTATGATTTTCAAATACAGGATTTTAAGCCATATTGACAATATTGGCTTGATGTATTATATAACCATCACTTCTTTAGGGAGAGTGGAGGGAGAGCAACAGGAAGAAAGAAGGGAGAAGTTCCCCACAGTCTGACAGCAGGGTGGACTCCTATACCTGGACGATAAAATGGCAGCATCCGCAGGAACGAAATCACTGCCATTTACTCTAATAATATCGCCAACCTCAACCTGTGAAAATAAACTGGTTACTGCTGTGCACTGCCTATAAAACAGCATAACAAGTTAAGTACATTAATAAAGCAGTAAACAAAGCACAATACTGATGAGACACACTGAAGAAACAGCTGGAGTCCTCTTTCTATTACTGCTGAACTTTGCATAACAGGTGCAACCACTCTGCATATTCATATTCATTCAACAGCTTCAGAAGACAAAAATTTATTTATATTATATTTATTTTCAAGCATAAAAACAAAAATAAGAGCCACGACTTTCATGCATTTCATACAACAACAAGCTCCTCATGGCTGCACAAAAGCTCTGTTGTAATCCTGTCACTTATGCCATAAATTAAAAAAATTAATTATTAAAAAGTATTTAATTAAAAATTAATTATTATCAATGACAGCAATAACGCAAATGCTGAATACACGATTCAAAATTTAAATAGAAGGCCATTATAATTAATTTTGTCACAAAGAAAAATAACCTGTTTCAAAATCATGTAACATATCACAATTACTATGTGAGTACATAAAGACTAGGCAACACATTTTACAAAGTTATCACTTTGACCTTATTCAAGCATCCCTGAAAGAGTTACTAGTTGAACGAACTTTGGAGACCAAACCGAAAATTGAGATAGAAGCCGCTTTTACAATATGCATGATGAAGATGTAAAAAGCATCAATTATTTAAAGCTAGCGTTTTTAGACAGGGTTTCTATGTGCATGAAAAGGGAGGGACATTCACATACCAGCAAGAAACACAGTGATTTTGTCACTGCAGGAACCAAGTCAAAGCATGAATCAAATATTTTGTTAGTGAATATCTTAGTTATGATGCAGAGAGGGTATATTAATAGTCAATGAAGTTCAATTTAATCTGATCATGCGTCCTCCTAAACCCCATCCTTCAGCATCTGGTATGCACTACCTAATACATTTCGTTTTATTTTTGCATGCTGTTATGGCATGTGTTGTGTCTTAAATATGTGACGTAATTTTCCTCTACATCTATCTGTTGGTCTATTTGTCTATTTTGTATTCATCTTCATATATTACATTTCTGTTGCTGTAATAATACGAATGCCCAATTATCATCCGAGGAGTTGAGACAGCAACATGTTTACACAGAAACTACATCCCCTGCTGTTAATTGAGCTCTCAAGAAGAAATTAACAAATACTTCATGTAATAAAACACTTCTTATTTCTTGTCTGTCTCACATCCCCAAGTGCAGGAAGAAAGATCCAGCTTATATTATATTATAGCCCTACTACGCTGAATGTTCCCTCTAATGGATGAGGCAGTATTACCAATTATCAAACAGTCCAGTGTGTGTGTGTGTGTGTGTGTGTGCGTGTGTGCATACAGTATGTGTGACCCTGACAACAACACAATAGATGGTAGAATGAATCATTTCAGCACAAGATAAAACTGGTGAAAATGACCATTAGTGACACATTGTGGGTACATACCTTCTCCCAGTGCACAATCTCCCAGGCACCATTCCTCAATACTGTGGTGAGTAATCAGAGAGGTGGGGGAAGTTACAGTAGGAGAGAAAGAGGAAGTAAACAAGACAAAGAAAACAAGAATAAGAGACGGAGAGAGAGTTGTTACAAAACACGACAAACCTGCATTAATGTTGCAATGCAGATAATTAGGTTTATATTGAGGCCCACTTGCTTGTTGGCAAAGTAAATACTTCTACATCACACACAGTAGTATTTTCTCTAGAAAACCAACGACACATTGGCTTTCCTATTCAAAAACCTGAGGAAGAAATGGTTTTCAATACCTTGACATTCCTTTTTGTTGACGACACTGTCAGCATTGTGACGTTTCTGTAAGGACAGAAAGAACAATATTCACATATATTCTCATTAAAAAGTAACGATCCAAACCAAACTAGAGAAAATTCTCCAGGTAAAGCCCAGGAAGAGAACTATCCCTGAGTTAGAAATCACTGTGATAGGTATTACAAACAAACAAGGCAGAAAACTAAACTAACTAAACTAACTAATCATAAAGAGACTAACTACTCTGGGTTACAAGAGCCTCAACTCCACTGATTTTATGGCCTGAAGAGGCTGACACTGAGCCTTAATACAGCCTTACTATATTCACATAAACAGAATATTCTCACTAGGACTACACAACCTTCGCAATGCACAGATTCATATTATATATATTGTGCAGCATGGTATTCGAGTAATGCCTTTGTCCAATGCTGGTCATCGATCACATGTGTCAACAACTGGAATGAAAAAAACAATATGATAAATAGTCAGCTCTTTCAGTTTGGTCACCTGTTGTAGATTATATAATTAATGAATTATGGAAATTTACGTTGGCATGAAATATGAATAAATGTTTGACTACATGTCTCCTTTTGTTGAGTGTATCTACCAAATACTGCATAGAAAATGGTCTTGTGATCCTTAACTCTCAATCAAGCAGCAAAGACTGTATTTTATATTAAAGCTGCGTCTACACACAAACTAAACTAACTATCCTATATGAGACCACGTCGAAATACTAATCAACAGTATTACTTCCTCTCATGTCCCTCTTGTCTACTGAACAGTCATGCAATCAACTGTGACTTCAACAGCTGATTCCAAGGGACAGCTTGTCAACTAGCATCACGCTGAGTAATAATGTGTTGCTGAGTCCGTCTCATATAAATAATCACTGTGTTTTAAAATGTAGCTGCTAAAAACAAAGTGCGCTGTACTAGATTAGTGAGGAGAGGACACAACCACTCACATCCCTGCTATTAATCTGTTTACTTTGAAGATACATTCTAATTTAGTCTAATTCTAATTCAATTTTAAGATAATTTGTGTAATTTGGCACACTGTACATTTCAGTCTTTTAGCTGCTCACTGAGAAACCAGAGCAGCTGAAGGTGAAGTGGGCTGTATCGTACACAGCTGCTAAAGGAGGTGAGGTACTCACTCTCCGTGGTCAGATTTCTCCAATGACCTGCAAACTCCTTACAGTCTCAAAAACATCTGTCTCGTGCTACAGCTGCTATTACCCAGTCATATTAAAGCCTATAGTATATAGTTCCTCTGAACAGCAACCATTTTAAAGCATCAAATAAACTGAATCTGTTCTAAAGGCTTTGTTTTCTCTTGCCCTTTTGTTCCATCCACTCTTTGAAATCCATCTCTCTCTGATTTTATATTCTGTTTCTTACACTTCCACTCTTTTCCTCTCTCGCTGTCCACTCCACCACTTCTTTTTCAGGCTCCAGTTGAATCTGATTTGTTTTAATATCCCTGCAACATGCTGAAGAGGCTGGCTGTACAGACCCTCCTCTGTTCATAGACATGTAGTAGGAATTAAACTGTATTAATATCCGTTACTCCACAACTTTTCCTGCCTTTCACGCTTCTCATATTCTCTCTCTGTCTCTTGATGTACTGTATGTATGTGATGTGTGTAATCACAGTGCAGCAGAGGGCGAGTAGCATTCAGGTTATGCGTAAGTACTGCAGTATCAGGCCTCTGTAGACTTCAGCCATGGGGGTGGGGGGGGGGCATCTGCAATGTTACCTTGATTACCCTGCTAATATGGCTTCAACATAAACCTAGTGAGACAGCAAGCAGCAGTGAAGGAGGTTTAACCACATAACTTTCTTTCATTCAACTGCTGTTTTCTTACTCAACAGAGTAATAATGAAACTGTAAAAGGGCACCACACACTATTGTGAAATACTCTACAACTCGTGATTCAGTATAATGTTTCTGTTTGTAAAATTTTAGGTCTGAAAGATGGTTGAACTACTCAGAACTAATATCCTGATTTTGCTGCAGCAGAGACAGTCAGCAACAAGGTAAGATCCGTGCTGTACAGTGTGTGTCCATAGTGCATGATTCATGAAGTTAGGGGTCGATGTTGCCCTGTCAGGTCAACTTGTGAGGGACAGCGCAGCACAGGAAACAGACGTGTGTGCAGGTGACCTTCAGCAATAAAGACAGAGTCATCACCACTCCCTTCCCATGTTTTTCACAACAGGCCGAGAGGAAAAGTGCTACGCTGGTCCCTTCAGCACGAGATAGAAGCTAATAGTATCTGTCCACTGGGACCTGCATAGAGGATCGCATTGCAGGGTCACTGCAATACAGTAGAATGGAACATTCCCTCACTTAGTTCAGATGGACTTGAGTGAATTACAGAGTAAACATATTTTGAAGCCTTTAACTTCCCAGCAAACAAGACTGCATTCAATAAAAAGCTTTGACCAAAACAAAATAATACTGAAATCAACCTTTCATACAAAATAAATTGCATAAGCATCTGTTCAACAGTTCAGACTTGCTCGAGGGCAGACAGTTGTTTTGTTTTGTTAGAACTAACTGCCTTTGTGCATGAGCATTCAGTATCTAGGTTAATTGACTGAATTAGTACTGTGGGTGCAGTAGGCACAGCTGTGGCCTCTGAAGTGAGTGTGTGTGTGTGTGTGTGTGTGTGTGTGTGTGTGTGTGTGTGTGTGTGTGTGTGTGTGTGAGAGAGAGAGAGAGCGTGTGTGTGTGTGTGTGTGTGTGTATACATGTCTTTGTATGATGGTGCGTCTATATGTTGGGGAGTATCCTGCTGTGGTCGTATAAACATCAACTCCTCTCTGCTCCACAGTTCAGCCCTCAGAGGACATACTGTACAGTACAAGACTAAACAAAAGCCCACACTCTCAGTTAAGGTGCATCAGTTCAACTATTGATCTACCTTACCAATAAAGTTGTTTTTTCTCTACGCCAAAACTAATGTGTCTTTTATCAGGAATTGCTTTGATGCGCTTATACCAAGCGCGCACATTACATGTGGCACTCGAGTGTGGAGGCAATAATGAAAGCTTTTTTTTTTTTGAGCGCCAGTACTTGATAGATCATTTTAGAAAGCAGAAATTCCCATTTAATCTGTTCAACCAATCCAAAGCACGCGGCACTCTGAAGGTGCCTGTGCAAACTGTGCATAGCATGCACGTTCTCCAGCCTTTGCCACCTTGGTCTAAAAAATATCCAGGTAAAACCCTGGTTAGGTATTGTTAACTGCATTTAGTGATACAGTATATTAATGGCATACAGGGACAAAATTGAGCATTAAACTTGTGCAAACATTGAAGGCACAAAGTGTGGCCATCACACTTTTTACCACCCTCTACTCCATATGGTGAATGTGTCCATGCTGTCTGCATTCATTGAGGACCATGATGTGATCACTGATGCAAATGTTGCTTTATACCAAATGCAAATTGGGCCTTCAAAAGTTTGTTGATCGTCTTTTTATACTTGCTGACTGTGCGATTTCTTTAATCAGGGTCTAGCTGATGTGTGCATGTCTTCATTCCTGCAGTAATGATGTTTTTCTAGGCCAGATGATGGCTCTCAGGTAATATCTCTTTTAAAACAGCAACATCCTACGCTATACTGTATATATTCAACCAGTTCAAAACTAATCTGAAAATACTTTGAGTAATACAAGGTCTTCCTCCTTCCTTCTCTTTCTCACTGAAAAAGAGAGCTTGTGACAGGGTGAAACTAGTCTTGGACTAGTTTCAAATAATATTCCAGGTTTGTCTTACCAGATCTTCAATGATCTCCTTGACAGCAGCCACCACCAGGATGAAGAGCAGCGGCACCAGTGTGGTCCAGCGACCAGTGGGAGACACATCTGGGATTTGCTAAAAGAGACACAATAAGGGAAAATGAAAGAGGATGACAGTGGCCAACAGAAACATTTTGCCCTTTACCGCACACTGTTTTTGACCTGAATTAAATGCATGGTCTTGTCAGCTCATTTGCACGTTTGACATGGTTTTAAATTAAGAATCAGGCATATTTTACACATGCAGTTGATGGTGTCATCAATTGTGTCAAAAGGCTATTCTTCGGTTACCTGGTTCCAGACCTATGAATCACCACCACCATCTAAAAATTTGTAACCTGCATTTGATCGACTCAACTCAAAAATAAACTTAAAGGAGGTATATTCAGCACAAACAACCTTCTTAGTACTATTATAATGTTCTCCTTATCACTGAATGTTTAATTGTTTGGCTATTTCAAGTCTCTCAAAATTAACAGTCAAATGCCAGCGTAATTAAAGCCAAGCGAGGGCTGCAAGAGACAGTTACTGTTACACTGCTCGAAGGAAAGTTGAACGAAATGGATCTCTCTCCCCCTCATCTGCATAGATGTTTTATTCAAGGTCGCAGCATCGACAGGGCAGGTAATGAAGATTCACACTGGCTGCTTTTCAAAGCAGCTACTTCAAGGTCACTGGATAGAGCCCTTTCCCATCCTCAAAGCTCTCATTAACGAAGGGTAGTCTATCAGCATGAATATAGGCAAAGACAGAATCTGAGTTCTCATTATGTAATCTTTTCTGCGAAGCTTTGAACACCTGAGACATGGATTTTGGGCTACTTTGAATCAGGTAGTAATGGTTGGTCGTTGAGGCTTTAAGTGTTCTTAAAAGGGACTAATGTTGACCTACAGTATACAGGCAAACCACTGCAAAATCTTTGTTCTGCTGGTATTTATCAATCAAAACAGTGCCAGTGTTGCTGCTAAGATCAGAGGTTGCTGCTGGGCTGTAATCAAATCAGCTGGACACTGAAACTCTCTGCCCTGGAGAAACTTATTTCTTTAACAAATGTAATGCTAAAGATTTTCTCATCACCACTGCTTTTCTACTTGTGGCTTCACATCAGACAGTGTAGTTTCTTTACTGCAGTATGGTGGTAGGGGTACACTGAAGGACGAAAACAGTCATCCACGGCACCCCATGCATTTCCAAGGCATGTAATATGCAGTATAGTGTGTTGAGCCTGCAGGCAAATCTAGTTTGCTTTTAAAGGAGACACATAGTATTACATGTATTATTCATTATCAGGCTATATAAAGTACTGTGTGTGTGTGTGTGTGTGTGTGTGTGTGTGTGTGTGTGTGTGTGTGTGTGTGTGTGTGTGTGTGTGTGTTTGTTTGTGTGAGTTAGCTTGTCTATGTGTATATGAAATTACAGACATGACCTTTGGAAATAGTGTCTAGGTCATGACAAACAGTAAAAAAAAGACCTCTCGCACACTGATGGGAACGCAGCAAAGATTGGAGCTGAGAAGAGCAGTGATTTAACATTAATAAGGTAGTTTGCCAGTTATGATTTTATTTAAATCTATAACACAGAAGCACAGAAACTGCAGCATCTTACCTGCAAGAGTGCAATGAAGAGAAAGAAGGCATTGGCTGCCCTCCTGAACTGTGAGTAGAGGAACCGGGGAAGGAAGGTGAGGACATTATATTTGGCTGTGCTGAAGACCGCATCAAGCAGCAAACAAGGCCATGGGAGGAGGAGGGAGCAAGAGAGAGGGAGACAAAACAGAGAGAGACAAATGGTTAGTTCTCAAAATCTGAGCAGTGTTTTTTATGCTATCGATGCATACAATCTGAAAATCACCTGGTTCACATATTGTCTAACCTAGTTATTCAAATATATTTTAAATAACCAATTCATTCAAGAGAGTCCTTTCTGTTGCTGTGACAGGTGCGTCTGTGTTTATGTGTGAGACTGATGAATGGCAGAGACCAGTGGACTTGATGATCTTAAAGAATAATAGGGAGGAAGAAGGGAGCTGGCAGTGTGTGGGTGTAAAGAGCTCCTGGCAGACGTGAGCTATGTTGCCTGTGCTGCAGTGGGGTTGGAGGGGGGGGTGGGGGGTTGATGGTGATGGTGATGGTGGTATATCGAGGCTGGTGGAGCCCTCAACAGTGCTAGAGTCAGTCTGATTTACAGCTGCGTTAAAGGGGCAGTCAGAACAGCCACTTTGGGAGAACATACTGTATATGCTATGATGTATGCCAAGCCACTGGCAATGCCTTGCTTACTCACGCGCACAGAAAACCGTCACACATATACAAGCACAATATCAGAGAATATAGCCTCCAACTCATCTAAAGGGAGCTGAGCATATGGGGGTTAACATTAGTGATATCACCGTTTCATTCCTGTTAGCCTGAGTCATATCTGACAAGAACATTTCCAGCATTTTTCACTTTCAGCACGTCCACAAGCACAATGTAAAGTTATGGGAAAATGGCCCAGAATTGAATTGAGTTTATAAAGAAAAAGAGTTTTACATTCACTGTCATCCTGGCTGCCTGGTACAGTGAAGTTGTCCATGGTGAGTGAGAGGGACAGAGTGAGAACAAAAGTGAGTAAGAGCAAGGCATTGTTCTGACAGCAGTACAATGTAATACCAGCCTCACGGAGGAGCCTGACGAAGAGCCTTGTCAGAAAAGGGTCAAGAAAGGACCAGCTTTGTTTCATTCAGCAAAGTCTTTAGTCTAGTCTGGTTAGTTCATTTTCTGTGAAAAGACAAAAAGTCATGGTCTCTGAGTCACCTGTAAAAACTACAGAGTTTGACAGAGATTTACTGAGCCATGTTTAAAAAAAGTGTACAAGGTTTCCATCTGAACCTCTCTTTCTTGGATTATATGACTGAAAGAACAACTTCTGACCTACCCCAGGTCTGATCGATTCCATTCAGGCTTGATTGCTTATCCTAGGTTGTTAGATATCATGAAATGTGTGTTTATCATTGTAGTGCAGGAGGAACAAGGAACAAGGAAGTTCGAAGTTTGCCATTAGAAACTGAAAGGCCAATGGAAAAGTTGAGTGAAACGTACAAATGCCAAGAAATACCAGTGGATGTGTTTGGCTGATTAATATTAAAGCCAAAAAAAGATACAGTGTGTGTGTCTTTTTGTGTGTAGTGACATAATGCATACTCCTCCAAGGCTATTTAATCTAATTTCCAATAGAAAACCTCAGAAAAACTAGCGGAAACAAAGTAGATGATCTGGTTTTCTTTTCCCTATTAATTCTGATGTAGATCTGAATGGATCATTTTACGGTCACCATTTAAGTACAGTAGTCTACTGCCTGTTGTGAAATACTTTGCCATACATCATCCAAAGCCAATAACAATACCATGAGCCCATTCATATTAAGTACGAGTGACCCCACTGGGTATTAGACAGATAGTGCCGGGTTGTGCTAATGCATGGTTACTGCCTCAGTCTATCCCGCAGGTTTAGCCTAAAGGCCCTGGCTTTGTCACTTCTCTCTTTCAATACATTTGTCATCTTGTCCTTGAGATCATCCTTCTCTTTCTGTTCATCACTTTGGTTTCTTCACTCCGTCCTTATTTCTGATCTCATGGGGCGGTACTGTAAAGCATGCCATGTCCTACTCTCTAGTTACTCCTGTACACTGTATTACTTTCTCCACTGAGACAGGGCAAGATAAAGAGCTCATTTAACACTCTGCTTAATGGATCATTATGGATCTTACATTTTATTTCCTGGCAGTGCCCAGAGGATATGATATGAGGGAAGAGCTTCCTCCACTCACTCACAGATACTCACAGATTATAGCCATGCAGCACAGATAATCACTTTTAACCCCATCTATCAACATTTCCACCACAGTAGAAAGGTTTGACATTACAGGAAGTCACTATGAATGTCTATTTTGGTTTGTCTTATAAGTGATTTGTGTAAATCAAACAACTGTCAACTGAACATTTGACATGGCATTGAACGTTTTGGTGGATAGTCTTCATTTTTTAAATCACCTTTTATTGACAGCTCACATCTAAACAGTCAAACATCCAAAAACCACATGAAACACCAATCTTTCGCCATGAGATTTAAACAGTTATAGGTGGCTTTAAATGCAGTTTTTTTCCTCCATAATTCCACAAGTGAAGTTAACACACAAAGAGAGAGCAGCAAACCTGCAGGAGAGCAAACAGGTGATGAGGATGTTCTGCACCATGACTTGCAAAACCTCCTTGATTGGTAATGACAGCAGATCATGTTGTTTAAATGACTGGGTCATGACCAATCCATGGGCCATGGTGGACTCCAGGGGCCACAAATGTTTACCAGCTGTTGCCAGATGAAGACTATCACAGTAAATAAGCGTGAAACCTCCCTGCCTGTCCACAAATCTATGTGTTACTTTTAAACAAAGATCATTTATTCATTCTTCCAGCTCAACTGTAGGATAAAAAAACAAGTTGTTTCAATGCCGCAACATAGTTTTAGTTTGGGAATCATTTTAGATTAAAAGTATATGCATTTCACAATAATCTAGTATTAGCACTTACTTAGCACTAACATATGGCGTTTCCATTTATTTTAGAGGCTAATCAATATTTTTGTTATATTGACATTTCATTCAAAGTAAGCATATTTTCTTATATGCGGTATGCTGTCATATCTCTGCCAGCTGGAGGCCAGGAGGTGTTAGCACCATATATTCAACCACAAAAGAGATAATCAAATCAACCAGGCCGTCAGCTACCCACTGAAGCTTATACAATCACAGTCAATTCGGGAAGTTCATTTGTTGAAGCCTTATAGGAATCAGAATGTCGTTTATATCTTCTTTGTGGGTTAATGCAACAAAATATACACAGAATTTCTATGTGGTGATTGTATGGTGTGACAGGCGGTTAGATAGTGTCTGCACACAGAACTTGCATAAAGTCGCATAACTGGTTGGACCAGTAACCTTTACAGATAAGTAACCTTCTGTTATTATATTTGCAACATTGCATAGAAGTAGTACTGCAACTCACCAGTTCACTGTGATGGTAAACTTTATCGTCTGGTGTGTGTCATGTGCACAATTTAGTATATAATTACAGTTTGCCGTTGAAATGAGAAGCTCTAATTTGTTCACAATGATTTGAAAAGCCACCCAATAAGTTGAGAAAGTATATATGTATAAGTATAAATACCACTTAGTGAACTGTGTAGTT
Source organism: Enoplosus armatus (assembly GCF_043641665.1). Lineage (NCBI taxonomy): Eukaryota > Metazoa > Chordata > Actinopteri > Centrarchiformes > Enoplosidae > Enoplosus > Enoplosus armatus. Next base: position 17,657,808 of record NC_092189.1, read on the forward strand.
CATGTGGTTAGGTGAGTAAGGCAAATTAAGGGAGTAAGACATACAACATCAGCATTTCATGAATACACAACAATAAAATTGTTTGTACAGCCACTCCTGTTTGCCATAGGAGAAGTTTTCAGTATCTCAGCAATTAAGCACCTTTACATTACAACCAGACCAGCAAGAAACCGGTTCAGCTGAACAAACAATACACAGCAATCCTCATGCGTAATAGTGACAGCAGGGTGTTGTGATGCAGGAGTCACATGTGAGCACAGAGCAGTGACATATTCTGTAGTGATGCTGCAGGGGGAGAATGGGAGCGAGTGAAAGCAAGAAACCTGTGAGGGCTTTCTGTCTGCTTGTAAGATTAGATTCACCATTTATCACAGACCCTGCTCCTGTAAGTGTCTCCACAGGTCACTTTGAGACAGCTACCAATCCTCTTGAACAAATTAGATCTTTAGAGCAGCCTAAAGCCTGATGTGCCTTCAAGGCTTGAGGCGAATGTTGGAATGAATTTGGAATTCAAAAACTGCAAGGACAAAGAAGAACTCAACAAAAGCCAAGTGATCTGTGTACTTCACTGTTCAAATAATGCAGTAGCACTTAAACCTCAGAAATCATTTGACAAGACACACAACTTGGATGCATTAAATGCAGCTTGAAAATGCATTAACATGCAAGCTGGCACCCAGTTCACTGTGTGCTCAGAAAATAGTCTGTTGTAATTTTTATAGCCTGTTAATTCATATATCAATAAAACTGGTATGTTATGTACCATATCAGTATTTAATTGAATGTCGTCTTATCTAAGCCAAGTGATACTAAATCTGATTAAACTGGGAGGTGGACAGCTATAGTCATACTCTCGCTATGATATTCAGATCAGTTGAATATTATTCTTGATAATTTTATCAGCCTTCTTTTGACCATAGTGTTTGTGTTTTAACAGCATCAGCATCTTTTTTTCAGAGAGGGCGCCCTCTGAATTAATGACCGCCTCCGGTAAGGTCACAAAAATTTTATTTAAAAAATATGCAGAGGTGCTCTTTCACAGCAAAGGCCATATCAGCTAAACTTCACTAATGCAAAAATAATTACACCATCACCCATCTGGTACTCCAAACAGGTTAATAATGCTACGTCTTGATTGCAAATGCTCATTGACCTGGGTCTGTTAATAATTAATAACCAAACTAAAAGTAAAACTAAAAAAACATCACATCAGTGTCACCTAACTAAGTATAAAAGGAGCTTAAGAAAACAACTAAAAAACAGTAGAATCAGCATCCACTTTCTTACAGTTGAGTAATTTAAGGAAACACAAGACGGAACATATTCTGCAATTTTCTTAGCTGCTTGCGTCTGTTATTTGTCATGTCAATACATGAAGCTGACTTAACAAATGGCATAACCATAAGCACACTTGCATTTTTCATTTATTATTCCTGTTCAGTTTATAGCCCTGTCTATGTAAGCACATACATATCTCAAGCTGCTCATGCAGCAGGAATGCTAACAGTAATATTCCTTGACAGAGGACGGCCTGACCCAACAAGCCTGACCTTTAATGCTAAAAGCACTGCACTCCTCCAAGAGGAACAACAGGATAAAAAGGGATATATCTGGACTAAGGCACCACTGATACAAATCTTGTAGGTAGTTATCAAATATCATATGGCTGAGGGTGCTGTCATGGTACCTGTAGAGCAGCCCTGTCTCTATTGCACATCAGCAATGGCTCTACACATCAAAACCACAGCACTGTACACTGTTTTAACTATGGGGCATGTATTCAAAAAGCACTTTAAGAAGGTTGAATACAAGACTTTTTAAGGTGAAATTAAACACAGATCAGTACGCTATTTACTTTCTCCTTTGCAGTCACACCAGAGAGGGGCAGAGTTTACAAAGTATCTTAAATGTTTTCTCTTCAAGACAGCATTTTCTCAACATATGCTCAAAAGGCCCTTAAAATTGATTCTGACTGACTTTTCAAGATTGTTTGCTATCAGGACATTTCCCCCTGGCTGACATTTAAGTAGCAGCTACACAGTCTAGGCATGTTTTAATTCAACTGTTTTGCTTGAGACTCTGAAGGTTAATGTAGGGTTAAAGGCAAAGTGGAAAGTCATGCTGCAGGTCACCATGAAAAGCACTGATGGCCTCGGGGTTGCCATTACCAAGTCAAAAATAGCAGCAATTCACACAAAAAGCAAAATTCTTGTGAGAATATGACTTCAAGTGTGAGTTTTTAAAGCAGCTAGGATTCAATTTAATTTTAAGTGACATGGGAAAAACATCTTCACCTTACATAATTACACTGGACATACTGGATGGTAAGTGATAGAGGTTAGCCTTGTGTGACTGTTGTGGCTAGCAAAGACAGGCTCCAGCTGTACATTAAACCTCTGCAGTATAAGTTGTCTTCATCTTCTGTTGTAAATCTCACATAGGATATATTTGATTATTCTTCTGATGGCAGGACTGTTTTGAGTTTGATGCTTCCTCAGCTTAGTGAGGAAAACTCACTACTGCTTTGTCCATGCAGACTCAAAATCTGGAGGCATGTGGACATAGTGAAGCAGACCATTGTGTAATTCCATTCCTAGGTGTCATTGTGGCTGTATTGAGAGCAGACACAATTTGGTTTCCCAGCACACAAAAAAGGCAAGAATGGTTTAATGTGTAAGGAAGAGGCGTTCAAGATGACAAGCATCTATGAATTTCACTTTGAAGGGGGTAACAAACAGACCACCACAGACCTACAACCATCTAGCATTACAGCTGCTTGGGTGGTACTCCAAGGTGGATCTAGTGAAACTATAAATGTGGACCACGCTAACTTTACTACATGGGCTGCAAATCAAATGCAGACCATGTGGACATGTGACAGCTAATTGCCACCCACACACTGCAAACACAAAAGCAAAAACAAACAAGACTTGAAAAGAAAATGATATAATAGTACCACATATTTAAAGGTTTTCAAAAGCAATTCACTTGGGAAACAGAAAAGTTTTAAAAAGTTTTTAACCGCCCTAACCAGACTGGCAAAATGTGTTTGGGAATCCCTGCCCATCTCAAAACATCAGTCATTAACTTAACTCACATTTAAAATCAAAATATATATCATTATAAAATTAACTCACATTTCTCTGGGGTGCTGCGCTATTTTTTATTAACCACCAAGAATTCACATGTTCAACATTTGATTTGTTACCCAAGTATTAAGTTCACATGGATTACCACCCAAGCAGTGGTAATACTACATGCAGACCCAAAAAAGGGGTTACAGTTGCCAGCACGAGAGCTTGCACCAACATTTCCCTGTTAGTTACAATGCAAGACTCATTTAATATTAGCTTAATGCAACTAGCTTTCAATAAATAATAACACTTTGATTATAATCACACACTGTAGTTCTTAATCAAACCATTTTAACTTATAAATTCTCCATACGGTACATAAATACCTTCCATCGTGTTCAACACATCATCTCCTTACCTGACTCTATTGCTGCAAAACTTGGTGAACTGCGGCTGGTTGAGGTGTATCAGTCGGGCGTCTTCTTGGTCAGCTAAGGATGTCTTTTCTGATGTGTCCTCTGTCTTTTCATATCCTGCAGCGTGGGAGGAAAGACATTCTATAAGAAACTAAATCTGCCTTGAGCACAAACAAAAGTAAGATGAAAAGGTGTTTTGAAGTGTTTGAGTTGGTGCGTGTCGAAAAATCCCCAAAGGACTCTTTGGAGTCTGTAAAAGGCAAGTCAGTAATTTCAACACTCAGAGTGAAAGCTATAGAGACCGCAGGTGACCTTGATGCTTTGGATATATATTATACAAGTTTTTTCTACATATCAATGTTTTGGTAATCTTCGCAGATAGATTAATAACAACAAACATTTTTGGTGCTGTGATGGATGAAGTTGGCATTGTAAAATTTTTCATTGTAATACTTTTCAAGAAGAATATGTCATGCACTGAAAAGTGTACAACGCCGTGTTTATTGCATACGTGATGGAATACACAATGTATTAGTCATTGTAGTAGGCTACAATCACTGTAGCCAACACAATGCACCGAGGAGACATTTGTAATTATCTGTATGATACACAGATCAGGAGCAATGATCTGATAGCAGTGTAATGATCAAATTATTATCTTAATCGAGTGAGAAGGTGCTTTGGAAAATATAACAGTGGGCTTGCCAAACGACATGACATCACTGACAATACATCTCTTATTACCGCCTCCACAGTAAAATGCCAACATTGAGACAAACCCTGTTATATAATAATTATACAGGAAATCACCTACTTTATGTTAATAGCCTGACTCAGAGTAACATACATCTATGGAGGAATGCAACAATTCTGATATTCCTCAAGTTGTTTGTGGCTAGATATACACCACATTTTGACTAGCATCTTCCTCAACTTTAATATGTATATAATATATAATACAAATGTGTTGCCATTACAGCAAAACCCTGGCAAGTTAATTAAGTTAAATGCCTTTGTTAAAACTGGTTTTGATACGCCCAAAGCATTCAGTAAATGTCCATAGCCTGATTACTTAAGAGACATTTCCCACTTCAGGAATTGCCTCTGAGAACCTTCCAATTCTTGCTAAAAATGTGTTATGATTAGAGCAGGGAATTTCCTGTCGAGAGTGACATCCTGCTGGCAAGAGTAGATAGCAGTGTGGTGACAGATAACTACAATACAGTGGTACTGTCCATGCAAGGCCTTGATCCGACTGTATTTTTGAATATATATATTTATTTTCAATGCTGTATCATATTGATGCAATGTGCAAGTAAAGTATATGAGCTTAGCCAAAAAACTGAAACCCAGTCCCACTATGTTCAAGTCCAAACCAAATGCATAAAAGACCAGCTTACAAAACTCATTAACTCACTCAAATATTACAAATATAGTCCATGTTATGTTTAATTGACAGAAGCCGACATTCACTGCTGAAAATTTCAAAAACCTTCTTCTTGGATGGATAACACTCTTTTTCTATCCGTCTCTGGAAGAGGCAGCACTGCTCTGCTCCCACCAAGTTCAACAAAGTGGGATGGAGCTGTATGTTGGTTAAATCAACACATCAATGAGGGCTGTATGTGGGTTGCAGAGATGCTTACGCATGTAACACATTTTGTCCTATTTTGTTTTTAAACCACACACAAATATTTTTATTTTCTGATTGGCAAGAGGCAGTACTTTGCCTCAGTAGGTGTAAAACATCACAGATTGACACCATGTACTGTTACTCCAGTGAACATGCATGCTTTCCAAGCTGGAGACGAGTGCTGCGTCATGAAAAAGGGTTGTCTAGGGATGGTGCGGGAATATCTCAAGCCTCTAGCTTGAAACTGCTTACTGCAGCACAGGATGGCAAATAGGAAACACACCAGTGAATCTCTCTATTGAAAGGAGAGTGACCCGCAAAGATGTACAAAGATGTACAAGGACTGGAGTGTATGTACAGGGTGTAAGTTTACAAAATCATGGTTTCCTCTTTATGCCCCAGAAAGGCTGTCTTCTTTTGATGATCCCTAAAACATCTGACCAAATATTTGGCACAATCTACCCTGACAGTATAGTAGTGGACAGTTGTTAATTAAAGAAAAAAAGTAATTAATTTAGCCAGATTTGCAATTGCCAATATTGAAAGTAGAGCAACAATTACTTAATTGATTATCTAGTCAAACAACAGAAATCAGCAACTATTTTGCTAATCAATTAATTGTTTCAGTCATTTGTCATTAAAAAAATATGAGAAAATGCTCCACATTCTCAGCTTCCAGCTGCTCAAATGGCCACACTTGGTGCTTCCCTTTCTCATGTATAATATCTTTGGTTTTGGACTATTGGTTAGACAAAACAAGACAAGACAAGACATCATTTAACTTTGCAAACTTGTGATTGATCTATGAAAGGGCCAAACAATTAAGTAATTTAAAAAAACATCATTATTTGCAGTCCTAACTTAAAGCCACGTAACTACAAAATGACTGCAGGCATTTTGTAGTTATAGTAGTTCATGTTTGAGACCTTAATTTCTATGGAGGTAAATATGCTGGAAAACAAACTGACATAGCTGGCAAACATACAGGAGCAGATTTTACAGGGATCATCTTGCTTATAAGATGAGAAATTATAAGAATCAAGGTTCCAGAGGCTCACATTTCCCTATCCATGTTTTAATTGATATGTCTAGATTAGTGCCCTCGGCACTGCCAAGACAGCACTACTGTAAAACTCTTAAGTCAACAGTTTTCCCAGACTCTCAAGTTGCATGCACGTGATCCAGTGGGTGCTGGATGGCCTTCACTGCAGTAGTAGTAGTGTTAGGGGTTATGAGGTAAAGGCAGGCATAGCATAGCTTCCACAACTACAGATAAACCCTGGAGTTTAAAAATGGAAAGAAGGGCCATTCTGAGGCACGGAGGGAGGGGAGGGAAGCTGGCTGCTTGAAACATCAACAACAACAAAACGCAGTGTCATGAGGTACTGTAACCAGAGCCCCTACCGGATATGCCCCAGTTGCAACCTGCCCCGGTCCCCCGTCTGCCTACAGTATTTCATGCCATGTCAAGTGAAGAGGAAACAAAGAAGAAGGCTGACACAGTCTTCAAAGTTACAGCAACTTTCTCTGCTCTGTTTTCCCTCTCTTATTCTCACCTTACTCTTAGCACTTTCTCACTCATGTTACACAAACCCTAAATCTTAAATTACAGCTCTTGTTATTTTAATGATCCACTTGGCGTTGCATAGAGGATTACTGAGGAGTGACTGCCAAACCTTCCTTCTTCCCACCATCATCTCCTGATAGTTTCTCTCCTTAGCATGTGCTCTTGGGCTAAAAATAGCTGGCCCCCTGTAGTTATTTGGTCACCGAGGGAAACATGGGTTGGCTATCCCAGCCCTGTTATGCAAGAGGTCAGATCAGCAAAGGTGGTTTATGGGATTAGTGTGGTGGCAAAAGGGTGTGTTGATCCAGGCAGCAACAGGAGATTAAAGAGTTGTGCCTACTGCCTAAGTAGGGAAACTTCCTGCCATGATGCCTATGATTATCACATGAGCTGTTTAGGTAAAGGACCAATATAGGCTAGATGCATGGTGTAGTCAACTAGTGATTCCTTGAAGTTTTTTGTGTACAGTAGGGAATAGGGTTGTCTAGAAAGCAAGAGAGAGGTTGTTGATTTTTTTGAATTTGGAGTATATGTAAGATATAATAAGTGAGATGCAAGAAAAGCAATTATTTGCCCGGAATTCACTATAATCAATTTGAAAAATGTTTTTCAGGCAAGTGTCACCACAGCACTACATAATATTCCTGAAGAGCTGATCCACTGATCCTACATCACCTTGTTGGTAGGAGGTAACTTCCGTTCCTCTTTGCATGTCAGTAGGCCTAGCCTCTTCCATCCAAAATTAAAACAGAATTTGCAGCCAAGGGCTCACCTGGTAACACTGGGAAGACAGGTGGTTAGGAATGAGTAACAGCACTGAGTAAAGGTGAGGGAAAGGACATTGACTCAAAGGCATGCTACCTCACTGAGTCTGGACTGGATGAGGCAATTAAAGTACAGCAGACATTCTGCAAGCCATTCTGTGCCATAGTTGCAGCATCAGAGAGTAACGCCATGAGTTTATACGATCACCTGTAATACAGTATCAATGCCACAATATTTCCAGCAAAATTTTTATTCCAAGTGATTTTCCCTAGAGCATCCTGATGGCCTTGGGATCAAGGCACCTGCCATAAATTGCAGCCTTGCGGGTTCGTGTCGGACCGGGACCTTTCTTGCATGCCAATCTCAATCTCTCTACTGTCTAATGAAGGCATACAATGCCCCAAAAATTATTTCTCCAAAAATCATGAAAGAAAATCAGGTTTTCAGTTTTGAGTGAGATTCTTTTTTGCAACACTAATATGTGGACGGTGTTTAAGTGATACTCAAACCTCCAGTTCATTGACATGTCGATAGTAATCGATTATATGCCAAAGAGAGATCTCAGCTCAGGACAAAGCCAGCAAACAAAGTAAGTCAAGAAACTAAATCTTTAAGAGGCTTGGGTGATCAAGGAATTAGTGTCTACAATGAAAAATGAAAACAGGGGGGTGGCATAGCTGGTGACTGCAGCATAAGGCCTGTGTGAAATAGCAGGCCAGAGGAGCTGGCTGAGCAGCTGTGATTGATGTTGTGTCTCTGTGTTCTGAATGAGCCCTCGCAGCAGGAGCCTGTGCGCTGGGGTAGGCCAGGTGCTGCAATGCACCAGTTGCAGCTGGTACTGCTACTGCTTAACTTAGTCCTTTGGCTCTCTCCTTTTAGTCGCTTTGACACAAAGGGTTGTATACAAAGTTTAAGTAAATCTGTTGGATAATGTCAAACATGCAAATATTCTGTATTTTAACATATGTATAGTGTGCTGCTATGGTTCCAAACTAATGTGTTAATACTATAGCACTATTAACCTTTATTTACTCTTTATCTTTTTCTACCTTTTATAAGGCAGCAGTTTGAATTTAAAAACACCTGGCAGTGATGGTGTAAAATGTTGAAGGTAGGACAGGGTGTCACTTTTTGCCTGTTAGCTTAACCATGCTAGTCAGGTTAGCCCAGCTCGTATGGCTGGCATCAACGGTATGGCAAACACTAGACTTGCATAGCCAGACCTATCTCCACATTTCAGAGAAAGGTCTGGCTCAACCCATTATCATTCTGGGACAGGGGAAAAAACGCTCTGGCTTGTTTGTATTTCTTTAAACCAATCACAATCGCCTTGGGCAGCGGGAAGCCCAGGATGCAACAACGGTAACTTGCAGATAGCGGGCAGACTTATCCCAACAGCCTACATCCGGTGAGTCAGACTAGGCAAACACTAATGAGAAAGCTTGAAAAGCCACCCATATCATCCTCTGTTTGGGACAATTTTGGTTTCCCAGCAAATCATAGCAACACAATAAGTAGCTGTTGAGACAGAAACTGTGTGTCGACATTTCCCAACTCAAGCTAAATCAAACAGGCTAACTTATTTTAGAAACAGCTTCTTGCTGCAGTAACCGACCGCAAGCAAAAAGAAATACCAGAGAATTGTTTATTGCTGCAGATATGTGAGCATCAGCATACTCAATAATAAAAAAAAAATGTAGTGTGGTCTCTTCTGTTTTCAATCTTATTGTGTACTGTTATGCTATTCTGACTACAAGTCTCATGACCAGCTAGCTGCCTCTCAAGTCTTCAAGATCTACCTGATCTCCAGGTTTTTGCTAAAGGTACTATTCTTGCACACCTGATCCAATTAAAGGCTTCATATTGAACACTTTAATTGGATTAAAGAGCAAAAGTAGAGCTAAAGCCAGAAAGCGGTCAGCTGGGCTCGAGGCATTGCCAGACAAACACTGATCTAGTGCTCTGGTCAGTCAATCCAATAATTTCAGTTGAATGAAAGCAGACCTCTATTATCTTACAGTGACAACTCAACAAATCTGCAGTTTGATGTCAAAATGCAGAGCTGTTCCAGTTGAGTTAAGGTTTAAAGCTAAAGTAACTATGGAAACCAGCTTGACATTCATGTGCTCCTTAACTGTGACTGTGGCCTTCACCAAATTTAAAAGTAGCACACAAGGCCAACACTGACAGGCCAACACAACAGTCCAAGAGGCTGGGGGTGAGACGTGGAGGAGGTTCCATCATCAAAATAGCCTTTCCCCTCTATGAGCATTAATGGGATCTACCTCCCCCCATATCCCACTCATTTCCTTAGTTTCTAACACACTGTGTGGATAATGCACTCAGCCACTACCACAGATGTCTCAGTGGGAACTGCTCTTAATATTCCCTGGTGGACACTGAGCATTTTCTCAGCACTAATTTCATTAACTGCAGGCGTGTCACGGCTCAACTACCCTGACATCAATAAAGAGAGCAAGAATGGAAAACTGGGCGGAAACTCACTGTGAATATAATTCTTAATCTGTGTTATATTAAGCTTCATAACAACACACCTTTCATCTATTAATGAAGCCACCATATTACCCATACTAACGAGCTGTATAAAAACAATGTAAGAGGCATGGAAAAAGATGAGAGAAAAGAGTAACAAGGAGCCAAATAAAGCTCAGTAGGAGTAGAGAGCAGAAGTACACAACTCTGGAGGGGAAGCCTCTAGAGGAAGGATCAATGCCATCAAGTGCCGTAATGAGTTTGGACGCAGGCCAGATGTCAGGATTATTGCTTGTGTCAGCCAACAGACAGACGGGTGGAACAATAGTCACAAGGGGGCACGTATTTTGGAGAGGGTGCCCAGTGGGAAAAAACTGGGCCCAGCATGGCTTGGCATTGGCCAAGGCATGCCGGTCTTCCCCGGTCTGTCTTTTTATCCCTCACTGAGTATTGTAGGTTACAGAGACACCCTGAAACCATCAGGCATGGGAAATCCCTTCTGTGACACCTGAGAGATTTTTTAAGATACTTAAAGTATGTCAATCACACTAGAACACTTGTTATTTTTCCATCATCAATGCTTATTTTTGTATGTCTACACATGGCCAGCTGAGTTTCTTACATGTTGGAAATCAGGGTTACAATATAGTTCACTATACATGTTCATGGATAAAAACAGGTTAAAGACAAAACCATCCTCTGCAGATGTATGATAGCAGATGTATGATATCCTGCTTGCGAACATCTTAGCTCAGGTCAGGCAGAAGTGGTCGGGGTGAAAAATTATTGCTGCCATGACTGTCAACACTAGCAAGATTAAACAGGAACAATAACGACCTGATACTCAAGCATATTACCTGCACGTCATGACAGAGTTAAATATTAAAGAACACAATAAACAACTGGCCATACAGAGCTGACCAATACATCCCCAAAATATGGTTAGTATATTGGCTCCCTTTTGCCACAGTAAAAGCACTAATCCTTTGTTTTTAAAATAAGAGGATCAACTGAAAATCGCTGTTATAGTCGAGATATTTTTAGCAACCATATCTTATTCTGGGTATTCATGTTTGTCCTCAAATAAAGCTTTTACAACAAATCATAAAAGATATCATGTCACACGCTGGCTGCATTTCACAACTTCATTTGGTCAGCACCTACTATGTCTATGATTACACAGTGATAATTCAGTTGGCTCCATGACTAAGCCTTGGGATTCTTCAGAATGACCCATCAGTTCATGTAAAAAGGCTTTTTATTCTTCCAGAAACAGGTCCAGGCAGATTCCAATCTAACTGTTGAGATACAGAACAAGCACTAATGAGCCTGAGAGAGTTGTAGGCTGGTCAATAAAGTGTAGATGAGGAGGCAAGTGACCTGGCTGCAACTAGGCTCCCACATGATTCATTCAATAATACCAGGGTGGGTGGGGGCAGGCTGCTTGGGGCTACTGACATTGATCTAACACAAACAATAGAATGGCAGCCAAGCCACAGTCAAGAGGCTTTGTGGAGAAAAACTGCATGAAATACTTAGCTGAAAACAGAAAATGCGGAGGAATGACAAGTGACTTGCTCCTGTAGAAATGTTTAACACACATAGACCACCATATAACAAGTACCTAAAAAGAAGTAAGACAGTTCAGCATTGTCAGTCTGCACGTTGTTCACCTTAACCTGAGGCTATCTACCATAGTTATTAGGGTCAAATTAGTTCCAAATCCCTGGGCTTTGGGATTTCTCAATCTCACTACCCACTGAGCCTAATGTGCCAAAGAAAGATCTGTACATGATTCATTTATGCCAGATAAATATTTCAGTAGACAGAGCAGCCACAGTCTATTCACAAGAATCAAAGTCCCTGAGATGAAAGCCCCCCCACCCCTATCTCCAACCGTTTGTGAATGGGGGGGTGGGGGGGGCTAGAAGGGGATACAGATACTGCCTCAATCTAAGCAACAGTAACATCTATAAGTCGCTTATCAGATCACAATGCTGTAACCAGCACTCACAACAACTACAGGGCAGCTGCAGAATTAATCCCCCTCCCTGGTCGGCTCCGTCTGGATCCCCATAGGCTCAGGCAGGTTACAGTAGGACGGACAGTCCAGGGACAACACAGGCAGCTGGAGCTTGCTGTGACATCACAGGGCTGGCCTGGCTTAGCTTAGCGAGGGATCTGCAGGGACAGAGACCTTTCCACTGTGTGCAACTTTATGAATGGTAAAAGGGAAGGGCATATGGTGTGCAATCAAAGGTCTGGAAACAGGAAATAGACCTCGTGAATACCAGTCATTCTGCAATTGTGTTGTGTCATTGCTGTGTCTTCATCAAAACCACATCTATCAAACAATACGCCATGCTCTACTGCCATAACCAAAACAACACAAGGTGTAACCAACTTTTTGAATTCCTCCAAAGCTGTTAGAGAAACAACCTCAGTACACAACTAATCTATTGTCGACCGACAGAAAAGTCATTAGCAACAAATGTGTTCAATTAATCATTAAGGTTATTCATCAAGCAACAAGACTAAGGGTCTACAGCCATGCTGCACTTCAGCTAAATATATAAACATCAGCATGCTGATGTTAAGCAGGTATAATGTTTAACATGTTCCCCATCTTATCTTAGCTTGTTAGCATGCTGACATTTGCTAACTAGCACTAGACACAAAGCACAGCAGAGGTTGATGGGAATATATTTGGTTTTGTAGGTAAATACTGGACAAATTTTGACCTGATGATGGCGTTAAAAGTTAAAGGATCACCAAAGTTACTAGAAATCATCCTGAGGAAAACATGGCCGAACATACAGTATGTGCCAAATTTAATAGCAATCCATCCAATTGTTGACGAGATATTTCACTAAAAGCCAAAAATGGTTGATCCTTTGAGGACCATGAATGTCTAATGTCTTTGATAGCTGCCATTTCCAGCCTCTCAAACCTGAGGATTTGACACTTTTCTCTGTTTTACATGATTGCAAATTTAATACCTCTGGGTTTTGGACTTTTTTTACCGAGACTAAATTAATTACATAATTGGATTATAATGACATGTTTATGTTAACTGTAAGAGCAGAAAAGCAGGCGACACTCTTAAGGTGAAGGGAAAAGTAAGGACGTAGAGACTGAGGGGGAGGGATGTGCATATCCAGCATTTAACTTCCTCACTGGAGATCAGGAGTTCGTCTCCTGTTTCCTACCAACAGTCAGCGCTTCAACCACGACAGCTATCTAACCTTAACCAAGCAGTTTTAGTTGCTTAAGCTTGAACATACTTGGACTGAAGGGGTGGTTCAGTATTTCTTTTTGTATTTCGTAAATATCCAACAAAACACAGTATTGGGATATTGACCAATAACGACAAATATGCAATAGTTCAAGATCTGAAATGGAGGCAAAAAGCTATGGACAACCACACTCATTTTTATTATATGTTCTCTAAAAATAGCTGTAATATCCAAATGGCTGAGCAATAACAATGAATCCATCCCAGTGTTTCAGTGATGCTCATTGACCTGATGTGACATGTTAGTAACGTGTTAGCTCAATAGGCAAAACTGGCACTTCTATCATCCAGAGCTACAGAGCAAGTAACACAGCACACACGCATACGCCCTTTTAGCTCTGTAGGCGAAATAACAATAGGGATGCCACCCATGTCTGTTATTGATTCATGACTCAGTCTTCAACAGCATTAATGTATTTAGACTATCTATTCATAGCAGGATCAATTACACTACTGCTTTTATTGCAGGAGCACAGGCATTCGTGAAATTGATGAAAGCGTTATTGTTTTATTAGCACTGCCATCTAAAGAATATGACCCATATATGTCAAACATTATAGGATTACTGAATAGGTGATCAGTAGGATGTTAAGAAGCAGCAACTTTATATTGCACCCAGGCCATCGACAACTCCTTTAGGATGACAGTTATCTGATTAGATGTTTACATTAGTCCCAGATTACTAATGTCCACCTATTCAGAACCAGAACTCTGAAGTATTTGCTACAGACATAAGGGTGCACTGTGGAGACATTATAACAGTAAATACTGCTGTGAAGGAGCAGCACAGTGGCCTAGTTGGACATAAAGATGAGACGTAAGCAGGGTCATAAAATGCTCGAGATTATGGGGGTCAAGGGCAGCAAGAGTTTCATCTTCCCAACCATTGATGGTGTTGCTTCCCTGTGGAGTGCCTGCCTACACCTCTACATCTGACCTTGTCATCCCGCTGCGACACCATCACATTGACTATCTCCTGGCACGTGCAAGCCTGCTACATTTTCCTGCTGTCCATGCGTCTATGTGCATCACATAGACAAACACAACCAGGCCAGAAACAAGACTTCTGCTCACCAGAAAAAAATTATGATTGCGGATACAGTTTAGGTCTTCTTTCTCAGTGTCCAATGCTGCTTTCATGAATTATTTCATATTTGGGAACAGGAGGTGAGAACGGAGTAACTGTACATCTTATGAGCTGATGGCTAGGTTGACAAGTATGGAAGATTTATCTCCCTACAAACATATATTTGCAACGCAGCTTTTCAGTGGCTCATAAATACGGTTCAATCTGAGCAACACTACTCAGGATCTCCAGCTGACCTGCAGATCAGAGGATCTAATCAGTCCCAGAATACTGATAGCTCAAGGACTCTTGAGTATTTGAGATTTGAGACTAGATAGTGCAAGATTTTGGTTATGGCAATATTGTATTGATTTTTCCTGGTGGTAAAAGCAGCAATGTAGATACTCATATAATTTCACGAGCTTATTTAACTTTTCTAGCTGAATAAAGGCCATCGTTATTTTTAGGGACGGTATTTCATGCGTTTATTGGATAGTTGACAACAGAGAAATGAAATGAAGATAGAATAGAGATGGGGAATGGCATGCAACAAAGGTCCATGGCCAGACGCAAACCAGGGACGATGCGTTTATGGTCAGTACCTTAACCCCAAGGCCACCATGGCACCCCACGATTATTCATGTTATCAACAGATTAATTGAGAATTAAAATGATGTTAGTTGCAATGTCTCATCAACGGGCAATCCTCGTGGCACTGTCTGAAAAGTTCTCACTCATCAGCTTGTGGGTCTTCCTCGTCTCAGGTCAATACGATGACGTGCATGAGCGAACACTAGAATAGGTTCTTTGTCTCTGAATCCGTCTCTGTATGGACGCGTGCACAAGAGCATTTTCACATCTCCCCCTCCTCACAATGACCTGCCACATCCACTTTTCTTTGCCGCCAGAGGAAAATCATTGAGGTGAGGGAAATAGAGAATCTGAAGAAACACATATTAGACTGGCCGCGGGTTAGTGATGGAGGCAGCACATTACGTGGAAAATAGAGGAGAGGAGATGTCCCATGCCGGCACATAGGCAGAGTGGAGAGGCCTGGGGGACTTGATATGACACACCAGCGGTCCCAGACAGGGGATTTAGTGGCGTGTTGGGCTTTTGTGCCACATTATTATCAGCCAGTGATCCGCCAGGCACATGGGCAGCTCTCGATCCCTTCAGAAGGGAGCAGTCTATCCCCCTCCAGTCTCCCTCCCCATGCTGTTACCACTATTCAGACAGACTGAGGCTTAGCTGGTGTTATTGAAATGCTACGGGGGAACATCCTGCTTCACTTACACATGAAAAAATATCTTGAGATTGACATAAAGGTAGAGATATAATGCTCAAAGAAGAGGCAGACTACTTTGTGTCTTTCAAAACTTGTATGTGAGCACCTTCTATCATGTGAATCAGCTGATACGAAAAGACAAGCATTTGGTCTTCTGTTGGATTCATCCTCACAGGACAAGCTTACCTGCCTATCTCCACCTTTAGTGTCAATTGTGAGAGGGGATTTGGTCTGTCTGCAGATAAGCATGCAAGCTAAGACGGCCGGATGTTTCTTGCCATCGGTCTAGCCTTAACTTGCGCGGCCTCTGTCGATCAGCTTTCCCATCTTGACAGTGGAAGCAGGTATTAAGCGCTTTCCCGCCTATCATGGAAATTTGTATTGGAAAGATCAACGTCGAAAAGGTGCCTCGTAGGATCACACATTAAACAGGCTGATAGCTACTGACGTCACCTGTACCCCAAACGTCCTAGATAAGGTTATTTTGGCAACACATGCAGGCGCAGGCTGGCAGTGATGTCGGATGTTTCCACAGCTCAGCGGAGAAGAGTGACGGAGTGGAGCGGCACGTGGTGGGCAAGACTGGGGAGTGTGCAGCATGGAGAGCTGACGGACAGGCCGCTGATGGATTAGGTGGTAAGCCTGGCAGAGGGCTGCCCTTTCTAGATGGAAGCCTGCCTGATGCACTGTGGTGATTAAAACATAAAACTGAAGGGTGGGGAGTGTGCTTAGCCTCTCATAAAAGCAGCCAAAAGAAATGTTGCAGAACAGATGCATGATTGAGCAAAATAGTTAAATAGATATGGGGCCATGAGGCTGGAAATGTTGATGTTGGAGCAGCAGCATAGGTCATCAACCTGGCGTGGTGCAGGAGGTGATAAAATCCAACATTCAGAAAGATGCTTGCAAAGAAAACATAATTCTGTTTTCACTGAAGCAGGGAGATGATAGTGTACGCTTAGTGCTATGGAGCCAAGGGAAAAACAGCAAAATCGTTTGCTCTTTGTAGCCCAAAAAGGTAGTGGCATGGTCGTTGGGGGTTGGGGGGTGACAGCAATAGCTGCTGCATAATTCATGTGTTCGCTGTTGTGACTACAGCAGCCGCATTGGTCAACTGTTTTCTATTTAATCTATATTATTTAATTATTTAGATTTCTTCCAGGAGGATGCTTGGGGCCTTCAGTGACATACACTATAATTTCTGTTGTCGTGCACAGGATGAGAAATTGCTTTATAATTACCAGCTCTTAGGTGGCCACAAAACTACCACCAAACACAACCACTTACAACAAGATGATGTGAAATCTCCAGTGAAATGCACCCTGCTCACACTATGCTTGTAAAAAGATTGAATTTCAGGGGAAACTGTCACATAAATAAAATGCACTGCTGTATTTTGAAGGATTGGAAGAAAAAGAAATGGTGACATCAAGGCCACCTGTTGGGAATACAGATATATGCAGGCATGACCAACACTCACAATGTGGGCACAGTTTTCAGAGTATGAGTTAGAAACATTCTCTGACTCAACAAAAGCAGATTCCAATTGATTATCTGTGGAGTAGATCAATGTCTGGATGGTAAAGATGCTCAATATTTAAATCTTCAAAAATCAGATAAGCAATAATGGTAATTCGGGCCAATATTACCACCAATGTTACATGATTCTGCTGCAATATCATGACCTGTCTACTTTCCACACGTATTGCTTAAGTATTACAGCTTAATCTGACTAAACATATTTTTTCTTAATTTTTTTCTATAGTCTATAATAAATCCCTTAAAGCTTTTCTGTCAAAGGTTGACAGCTACAGGGATACCACAGGTTGGCCTTCGATCTGAGCTCCTCTGTAGCAGCTTTCACACAGACCTTCATGTTCACAAATACTGAATTTTTTTGAGTCGCATGTCTCTTTAAAAATGCACATTTCCCACAGTCCTAGCTACTTGGATGAAGGACCCAGTTCAGGAATACTTCCTGTGTGAATACATACTCAACAATTAAACTGTCTCATGCAGTGAAGTTACTGCATGAAGCTAAATCCGATGGCACACTGTGCATTACTGTAGACTTTCTATTCAAGTATCCTTAATGAGAAGCACATATTAGGTATGCACATCAGTGTCCCCTTGCGTACTTTGAGCTATGGACCTACTTATCTAGAAGTATATAAAATACAAATGAGAGGAAGTTCATTCTAATTCACTTTAAGAGGCCAGACTGCCTGCTTTAGCAGCCAAAAAAAAATACTCAACAGCAATAACTCAGATTGAGATATTAGCCTGAGTCTACAGTTATTAATCAAATCTATGCCTTCCCAAATCTAACCATGACAAGCGAAACACAAACTACAGTAAGAACCATAAATAATAACAATACAATATGTTATTGATCTCTGCAGATTAATTCTCCCCCAGTCCAGAGAGGTCAGAGGTCAGGGTCGGCCACAAATAAGTGATGGGAGGAATTCATAAAGAAACCTCTCGTGGATAAACAAACAAACCTTACTTAAAACCTAGAAAGCAGCCTTTAGAGCTCTAAAGTAAACAGATCCCCGTATGAGCATTCAAATCACTTAAGTAATGTATCCACATCCTCTTTCCCTGGCAAACGCAACTGAGATGCAGTGGAAAGTTACTGGTGCAGTGAAGGAGTGAGGGGTCCCAGCCGAACTACAATGGCTGTATTATCAGGCCCACGCTACTGTAGATGCCATTTGCTGGACACTTGTTATTGCGCTTGTGGCTACTGTCACCAATCATCAACTTGCTATACTGCTGGTCACTTCTCCTGCTTTCTGACATGATGGTACCTTTATCGTGGGCGGGACATAGCTGGGGGTGTCCCAGTCTGGATGGGTGCTGGGTTGGCTGGGTCAGGTGCAGCCTACACTAGTTATACTCTAAGAAGCTTCACGCAGACTACAGACACCCATTTGATAAAGCATTTTTCTGGGGAGACCCCTGTGTTTTACCTGCAGATATAGAGGTGACAGCAGACTTTCTCTTTGGGCCAACTTTTTTAAAATAAGTGACATTAAAACTGAGTGAGTTCTTTTCCAGGAGACTCCTTGTGTCTGTCAAGGTCCCCGGGGTTTCCTTGACCCATGTTGGGGCACCGTTAATGACAGCTTTAGCTAGCAAGTTACTGTACTGTACTTCCAGAGAGCTACCGGCCGGCCTTCTAGCAGTAACAAGAAAACAGCCGTGGACGTGATATTTAAACATTTCTCTAACACATACAACGAAGTAAAATTGTCTTTACATACCCTCCGCCCGGGTACGAAGATCAGACATCGTTCTCTGGACGGGCGGCATCTCTCCACGCAGAGCCGGGGGACGGCACCTGTCAAGCGGCCACGGCTTGTTAGTTCTGCTCCCTGTGGCTGCCGCTGCTTCCTCTTCCCAACCGTCAAAGAATTTCAAAAAAACGGCTAAAATTCAGCAGAGGAGTCTCTCTCATGCGGACAGAACTGCTGCGTGTCTACTGCTAATGGGAGATACAGACGATGTATAAACAACATTCAGTTCCTGGTGGTGACAGAACCATGCCCAGGAGCACACGGCTTCACGGATCCCCCTGCATCCCGGTTCACACGGCAGATTATAAAGCGGATAGACGCCTTCGGTATACCAGGAGTGGACACGGGTTTACCATAAACTGACGTGAGGGGGACGGTGCCGCTTCACATTATGGACCGTACCACATTCAGCCGCAGCGGAAGGGGGGTGAGTGAACATAATAACTCTCATTTCACCGCGGCTAGGAAATATAAGTCATGATTTTTTTGTATTTTCCGAGGACATAAAAAAGAGGAAGTGCTGGATTTTACTCGGCAGGACCAATAACGTTTAAGACAAAGATACCTTTTTAAAACTGGCCAACAAATCGTTCGTTGGTGTGGACACGTCCCCCCTCTGCTGTAGACGTTGTTCACAGGTTGGAGACAACAATAGTACCCTGGGTGGGAGTTGGCTTATCACAATTGAATCTTGTTTTTGTATAAAATTCAGTTATTAATGAATTAATAGTTATTGTAATGTCAGCAAATGATATCCTCTACCATTACGAACTAAGATACATTAATTTATGCTCAATAATGGAATATTTATTAGAAATATTTTGCAATCATGGAAGGTCTCCACATATATTGTATTTTGCAATACATGCCACGATATTTATGTCTTTCTGCACAAGTATAATATATAACTATAGCTATATGTATGTATATAAGGGATTTAGTCTTTGAAAAGAATAAGAGGACATTTTTTAAATTTTGTCTGATACCTTTATGTTAACCCATAAAACTACTGACTACTTTAGTTAATGAGTTCTTGTTTTTGTTTTATTGCTGTATGTTTGAATTTGACGAATATAACTCACTGAGACACTACCGACTATAGACACAGCCAAACTTGTGATTAAAAAAGTCACTAAAAAACGTGAATGATCCCAGGAGGTCATTTACATTTGTTTGATATTATGTCACAATACACAGAGTTTGGAGGTGGCTGTAACCACCATATAGATGCAATGTCAGAAGCAAGTATTGTCAGTATGGTTATTAATGCTTTACAAAATTGTAATATGTTACAGACTGATGCATAGGCCTAAATAAATTTTACTTTGTGTTGCCAAGTTGTGTGCTTAGTTCCTTATTAACCAGGAAGTCACCCTGCTGTTTAACCACTCGGCTCTGAGTCCATAATCATATTTCATCTGTATGTGAGAAGTATAGAGACTGGACATGTTTCACCAACTGTATAGCACAGACGCTGGACACAGACACTGACTTTTGTTCATGGTGGAGCTACGAAAATGAACAACTCCAGCAACCTCACTTTGAGCTCTGGACCTTTTAAGATGCTGCATTGGGACTGTTGTTAAAGAAATAGCTCAGTCACATTTGAGGCCTTGTCCTTAACAGATATGATGTGCAAGCACCAAAAAAGTGCAGTCTAATCTACATGGACACTTTTTACAGGCCATGTGGCTGCAGATTCCGACATCATCTGATGCAGAGAAGAAAACTGAACTCTCTCTTTACCTGGTAACTCTACATTGTCTGATAACATTCAGGGATGTTTTTGATACGGCAGGAGTAGTGTCACCTATTAAAGACCCCTTTTTTGTTCACTAACGTATAGACTCATTAATCAAATGATCAATCAAGTTTTGCAGTGACAGGCCATCTACTGACCACAACAATGGAATCGAGCAGTTGTAAGTAGACACTAGTATCAGTCACTGTGTTATTATGTGATTATAGGCAAGCTCAGCAGACAGCATAAACCAGGGTGACTTACTCTATTTATTCCTTTATATCCCTCAACAGCGTGTCTCTCTCCTGTCATGAATCTGCTCTAACATGGACCCTCAGTTGCCAATAACAGGACACATAAAAAAAAGAAATATACATGCAAAGGCAAAGAAAGCAAACAATGCCGTCTCTGCTGCGACTGCCTGGCTTCTGCACATACAGTAAATCAAAGTGTGTTCTCATTCTCACTGCAGTTGAAATGCAAATCACACAGAAGACAGCATTTGTACAGCAGCAGCACCACTGCAGTTGCCTGAGAGAACTGCAGTGTTACAGACACACCACAGTTGTCTGGTGCGTATATTACACTGGCAGTATTTTCATAATGCTGAGTGTCCTGCTTATGTGCATGTGTATTTACAGAGAGGTTCTTCAGTTGTTGCTGCCAGACTCCTTGCATATTTTAATGTAATATGACACTCTTGGTTAGGAGTGATTTAAGATGCTACGATTTTGATCCATCGTCCCTTTAAAATTAAAATGTATTTACTGATGTGGGGATTAGGGGAAAATGAGATTATGCGTCTGCTTCTGAAAACATGAAACAGTCTTTGTGTATGAGTGGTGCACTAGATGCTGGCAAATTTAACAACAGAAGGCTGTGTTCAAATCTATTTGAACAAAAAGATTCAGTAACTTAAGATTTTGATATATTCATAATAATAATAATAAAAACGTGTTTTTTTCATCTTAAATGCAACTGTGAGTCTTATTCTCAAAACAAAAATACAGAAAGATTGTGTTACATAGGACCTCAAGATTCACCACATCCAAAAATAAGAAATGAACACCTGAACATCTATGCCTCCTCCTGTGCCTGCTGGAGACACATTTCTCCCAAAGATTTCCTTTCTTTCCCCCACCCCAGCCTAATTCAACATCAGCTTGCCACCACCGGGATTTGGCTCTGTAGCTCCCACGGTTGCTAAGCAACAGTGACAAGAAGCCTGCCTCTTCGATAATATGTGTGCGCACTGGTTTCTGTGTTTTATAGCATACCCAGTCCAAACAATGACTCATTCAACCAGCCGTCAAAAATTCTGCCACTGTTGAAATCTGTGTCAATTACAAACAGCACAACTGTTTTCATCAGCTTATTTTTATCTTTATTAGAGTGACCTACAACCATTGTTCTTTCATACGCTTCCCATTCTTACACATGGCAGGCGGTGATTTAAATGCAAATAAAAGATCCACCAAGACTTTAGCACAAAACATAATGTAACACTACTTTACAATCAGGTCCTTTAAATTTTATTTTTGTCCACAGCATTAATTAGCTATTGATAATAACAACACTTTATTATTCCAAATTTCATATGGGGCGCCCTTCTACTATAGTTGTTCAACAAAATGGCAATACAGTACTCCAAACCATTTGGAGAACCACAAATGAATTAGGTAGCAGAAACAGGATTTCATGATCAAGAGCGCTCAATAAAGTAAAGTCTGGCATATGACTTCAATCAATCGAAGTGCCTGAAAGTGCCTCATCTAAGCTACAAACAGCCTCATCAACCCACCTTTGAAATCCTCCCGGTCACCTTCTCTACGTCAAACTATGATGAGTTTGCAGTGTCCTTCAGAGATAGCAAACAAACAGCAGGTTGAATAACCAGCCTATAAATGATGCTGTTTGTAAGCTCCTGTCTGGGAGCCCTTTGCCTCTGCAGGAAAATACTTTGAGCCACTTTGCTGCTGTTGAGAGAGGAAATACTAAGCAAAGAAGTAATGCAGCTTAAACCCTCCAACAGCTTTACTGGATCCTATCCCAGATGCTTTTAAAAGGGTATCCAGTTGACTATAGGATGACGTACCACCTATTTCCCTTACTGGTATCTTTCCCATGGTACTGCGAACAGCTATTGTGAAACCTCTCCTAAATGTGTAACCTAGGCGTTAAAGGGCTTAACAATTTTATAGTAATTTAGCATCATTCTTTTTAAAAGTAAAATCATTACAAAAACAGCTTGAATCATACATTCATTGTATTTTAGAGACAGGCATTCAGAAAGCACTTAAAAATGAAAGATGGGATAAAACCAGTTCTCATTTTTAGTGCTTTTAGACTCAGGAGTGGCTTTGGTATTCTCAAAAAAACATGAATGTGTTCAACACACCTGTGGCTGCAATCTCTTTGAAGTTCAGTTTGTAAATCTTGAGCCTGAACATTTTACCTCAATCTCTTCAGGATAAATTAATTGCGTCATTGATTTTATCATTAATCATTGCTCCTTCTCTACAGACTGATCAAACCAAAATGGTGCAAGCAGCCATCAGGCCTGCAGCTGCATCCTTCATTCGTTGCCCTCAGCTCTTGAAGGAGATGATTGGGCGGTGACATTTAGCTGTAATTGAATTGCATCCTGCCCCCTTGTGGACATTGATCTGTAGTCAGGGAGGTTGAGGTGGTTTGATGACCAACTAATCACAAATGATGAGTCACTGCGGAGTCATTTTCTTTAACTCTGTTCACGACAGTTGATTAATGTGTGCAGATCTTGTCAAACGTGCACAAAGACACATTTCACATTCTATAAGAGGTAAGAGTTGGATAAAATACTATTTTGAATACCATTTTCTCTCATGCCCTAGATGTAGAGATCAGTCTGATTCTGTCTTATTACAACAACTCAGGGATGGACTGCAACTCAGTCATATAATGAAGTTAACATAAAAATGTGTTCATTCAAAATGTGCTACAAAATTAAAACCATTTATCACCCTGCACTGTTTGACTTTCTCCACTCAGTCACAGCCGAGCCAACAAACAGCAGTGAAATTAAAGAGCGTTAAAGTATTAATCTTTTCAAATTACTTTTTTAATAGCAGTTGAGGTGGCTGGCGAGGCTACATTAGCACTGCTGATGAGGAGGGCTGAGAGATAAGCTCTTCAGGTTGAAAAGACTATCACCATCTCAGTGGTCTCTTGTCTAAATGTGCTAAAGTGAGATAAAATGGCTGCTTGACTCAACATGGCGTGGGTGTGTTTCACTGAACTCTAGATAAGCATGTGCCGTCCTGTCTTTACAGGAAAACATGGAGTTTTTTTCATGCATGTTTCATCATCTGCTGTGGAGTCACTGTAGTTGTATCCACCTGAAGTATTTTTCTGGATTAAAAAAGGTTTTAACTGTAACTGAAAGTTATAGTGTATGAGGGGAGGATGATTGAGAAACTGCTCCTCCATGATATAAAAAAAAACTAATTAAAATGAAAATGATATGTAAAGACCATGACTGATTTATTATAATTATAAGAACAGTATGTTCAACTGGCAGGCAGAGTACCATAAGCAGCTTTATCCAGACACTGACTGCCAAATTCAAAATGTAGGATCTCTAATCCACCCAGCACCAAGACTATATAAAATATAATATAACATAATACAATATAATGTGCGGTTATGAGTTTTTGAAAACCCTGTGTAGTATCAGTATTCAGTATCTTTAATTTTGAGAATTTTCATGCACAAAAGATATCATTTCCCTCAGAATTCGACTCTTATCGGGTGGCAAAGCAGCAACTGCACCAATCATGTAACACTAAAAGACAGCCTTGAAACCAGTATTACCCACTGCACCTGACAATGGCCTATATGACGTAATGACGACCTATATTCATGAACACTAATGTAAACGAGTCTTGAAACTTGGTTTCAAAGGCTGAGTATTTCTCTATAACATTATGAATGCGTGATTAAATAAGCAACAATCATGGTAAAAGTTTAAATTCTTCACACTATTCCACTTGTGTACAGGTGGCAGCAATGAGCCAACAAAAACAGAAATGCACCAGTGAAGGCAGTGAAGAAGATGGCTGCTATCATGTGCACATGGATTTAAACAAATTCAAAACAAATTGACTTTGCAAATGTTTTCTGAGGAAGTAAATGTGCTCAATGCGTTTATGAGACCTCGAGGATACACACAATGCGCTATGATGAGTAACACTGAGTGTAAACAGAAACTTTGTTTGTTTACTAGAAAACTCCACAGGGAGCCTTTAACTTAACATAAGCAAACAACCAAACAACTGTCATAAATATTGAGTCAAATGTTGCTAAATCCTGATTGGTGCACAGAAATAAATGGCATAACCTTTATTCAGCAGAACCCCCCACACACACTTCAGACCAAACACACACTTCAGACCAAATGGCACAGACAGAAATCTTGGTGAAGTAACCAAGACTGCTCTGACTTGGGCACTTTACTGTCAGAAGCTGATTGAGAAAATATATTTCACTGAGCCTTTGACGACGGTAGTTTAGGAGAAGAACAGCTCAATAAAATTAAGTTCTAAGACGATATTAAAAAAATAAAACTGATTAAGCCCCCCTCAGCTCCTCGGGCAGTAATTTCAAAATATAGATACCCTAATGGCATCTAACGCTGGCTATTAGCAGCAATGATACACTCTGAGCCATTACAGGCCATATTGTACTAGCTGTTGTGATGTCCTTATAATAAAAGACAGTTTAAAGGAGAGTTTGGGTCATTTTGGATCAATAAGACTTGGAACCAGAGCCAGACTCAATACTACAACAACCTCAGGATGTCACTAAATCTTAATTTGACACATGAGACTTTCCCTGATGGATATTCTCTAATGATCAGCACGAGGTGACACAAACAGGTGATGACATGTTGTGTGTGTGTGTGTGTGTGTGTGTGTGTGTGTGTGTGTGTGTGTGTAGCTCTTACCTCAGGGGCCAAACTGCAGCACTCAAACAGAGTGGTGTTGTCACTGCTATAAGCTGACGTGTCACATCTCCAGGGAGCTGCTTCATCACCTGTGACACAAAAAAACAGGCCGAGGCGTCTCTGTGGACAGGCTGCTGTGTTGTGTCACTGTGATACATTATATGGTCACTTCTGCTCCGTGAGGATGCCCAGTGAACACCTGCACTCCCACTTCACGTGTAGCGCACTAAGCAGTCAAGGAATATCCACTTACGTCATGCATTCATTGTTTGGAAGATGTCACAATGCATTTTATATATGTATATGCATATATATAGACTTTTGCTACTCTTTGTAGTTTGTAGTTTATTTGTCACTTGTCACAGCTGTAACAAATGCAGTTAAAATTTATAAAAACTTCTGAAAAAAGATAGAAGCATCAAGACAAAAACAAAACTTTTAAAGTGTTGGAGTAAGTGCAATAAAATATCTGAGGATGTTCAACTAAAGTGCATATAGAAGAGTAAAAAGATCAAATATATACTTTAATAACCTACTTAAACACATATAACAAACAAGACAGGTCGAACAGAATCGATCAGCTTTGTGAGAATGCAGCCACAGCGGTTCTTTGAGCTAAATGCTAATGTCAGCATGCTAACATGCTCACACATGGCAATGCTAATATGATTAAATTTAGCAAGTATAATGTTTGCTAATCTAAACTACATGTCAACTAAGTAACGTGGTTAGCTAAAACGCTAACGTGTAAGCATGCTAACTTTTGCTAATTAGCACCGAACACAAAGCACTGCTGAGGCTTTGATTTGTGTTATAAATATTGGACACATTTAAACTTGTTGATGGTGCTGTAGGAAAAGTCAGGGGGTCAACAAATTAGGATTTATCATCTGACAACCATGAATGTGTAAAATATCATGGCAATCCATCTAATAGTTGTTGAGATATTTCAGTCTGGACCAGAAGTGAACCAACAGCTAGTGTGGCTAAAATTACGGCTAGCGTGGCTAAAAATTATGTAATGTTATGATGTAACTAGGTTAATGTCTGTGTGTTTGTGTCATCTAAGGTGTGTGTTTAGTGCTGGGAAGGTGTAGGGCGTTCAGCAGTCCAACACTTTAATCATTATTTATGTTTTAAATTAATTACTAGTTTGTAGGGGGAAAAATATATAATATATACCTTTCATAATCTTGAAATGTAGCTGATGCAGAAGTTGTTTTTCGCCTCACAGTGTCGGCTGTCGTCCTGTCCCATGAGGGAGAAATGTTTGTTTGTTTGATTAAAGCACATGAAGTCAGGCCATTAAAAGTCTTCTGTCAAAGCTTTGGTGAAAACTGTGTAAACTGTGATGAATAATTCAGAGACAACTATCATTTTACTTGAGATTAGCTTGCTCGGTTGCCATGGTAGAGATGCATGTATTATTTACTGGCAGTGTGAGTCTGACTGTAAGACAGCTTACAGACTTTCAGTCGTTTTTAGATCTGTTCAAACGGCGAGGATTAAACGTGGTAGTAATCCATGGGGGACAAATAGTGTGTCTGAGCTGTCTACCTCCGAATGAGACGCAAGGAGCTACGCTGCAGTGTTGTGGACCATGTAATGTGGCAGAGGGTTTGCAATGGAGGGGACGATGCTGACGGCAGGGCCGGAGAAGCCACAGAAGAGGGTGAGGTTCCGTGTGGCTTCGGGGAACAGCGGCCGGGTGCTAAAAGAAATGTTCAAGGATGAGGGGCCTTCAGACTCCCTGGATTCAGACTGCACCAGCAGCTCTGACGCTGAACGGGCCAGCACCCCCTCCACAAGTGGAGACCTACACGGACACCTGTATGGATACCTGGGCTCCGAGCTGGATGACAGTGAGTGTGAGCCGGATGACCTGCTCATGTACGCAGGGGCCACCAAGGACTGGATGTTCACCACCAAGAGGGTCAACATACTCAGTAAAAATGGGACTGTGCGAGGGGTCAAGCACAAAGTAAGCGCAGGTCAGACGCTGTTTGAAAACCTTCCCACCTCCAACAGTGTGAGTACACCTGACAAGAGTTTTGTCTTATTGTTTAATACAACATGTTTGATGCATTGCCATTATTTATATAAATATATCAGTTATAACACCAGTTCCCATCACTGTTGTCCCTGTCCTCAAATCTAGTTACAGGTAGGGGCTACATGAAGGCTGAGATAAAAGCTCACAATAGAGGACAAGGTCACAGAGCAATTAAAGATTAATGATGCATTTCGTTAAGTGTTTCAAGAGAAACTAATCAGGTTAATGAATTCTCTGCACTTCGCTTTCTAGTATCCCTTCACAGACAAGTGTTTGTTATTCTGAGGTAACTCTTGGCCTGTGTGCTGATGCAAAGGTGATGCAGAAGGTCATATCGAAGAAACAATTTTTCTGCAGAGTGGTATTAGGTGAACAAACAGCGTCACTGTAGACAAGATAACGCTTCCCATCACGATTAAGTGAGATTATCTTTCTTCTTTAAATGCTTATCACGGTCCGGTCTTATCCTAAAGGAGCATTCTGGTGTTTTTATGTTTATCATCAATGTAAAAATCACGATTTTCAAGTCTGTGCAGTAAATTGATTTCAACTCTGTTGAAATAAATGGTAACCAATGGCTGCCTGGATGAGAGGATGAGCACATTAAAAAAGAATATATATATATATATATATATATATATATTTGATATACTTTAGGAAATTCTTTAAAGCTATGCAAATAATACATAACTTGTTAGATGGTTAAAACATGCAGTATCACTTTCTAATAAGGCACCTTTTATAAATGGAAATCATAATCTCCT
Source organism: Enoplosus armatus (assembly GCF_043641665.1). Taxonomy (NCBI): domain Eukaryota; kingdom Metazoa; phylum Chordata; class Actinopteri; order Centrarchiformes; family Enoplosidae; genus Enoplosus; species Enoplosus armatus. The sequence continues at coordinate 17,686,249 of NC_092189.1, forward strand.
AACACACAGCTGCCCAAACACAGGTCTTGGAGGAGGGGTTTAGTTGCCATATTTATATTTATATATTGGGATGGCAATCCTCACTTCACCTTGACAAACTGTACATCATTGGAAAGCTCAAAGCCTCACAAGCCTCATAGTTGCGTAATTTGTAACGGGACTGCATTCAGAAAAGACCAGTAAAATCTCAGTCTCGAACATTTGTCTTATGTTCGTGCCTAAGATTTTAGTTCAGCATTAGTCATTTTTCTTTGAGTTTGTCATTTTCAGCTTGAGAACAAAAAGTGGGTGTTTACTAATGCTTTATTGATCAGTTATAAGCCATTAATAAACACAACCTTTGGGTTGCCAGGTGAACAATCCCTTTGGCATTTCTATATGGTATTAATGCAGTTAGAAATGTTGTTGATGTTGGTTTATGAAAGCTATTAGCTATAACTTATTAGAAAAGTGTTACCAAACAAATGTTCCTATAAATGAAAGAAAATATAGTACATATACTGAAATATACTGACATTTTACATCATAATCTACAATATATTGCTGCCAGGATGTAAAGTTTAATTTCTGCATTGTTAATTCTAATATATACTTAAAAACAAATACAAAAAAATCTAATGATGTAACAACATTGAGGATTCTTCCCTCTTAGATGGAGTTGTCTCTTGAATTTGGGCGTATAGTGATCTACACTACGAGCTTCCGTGTGGTGAGGACAACCTTCGAGCGCTGCGAGCTGGTCCGGAAGATCTTCCAGAACCACAGGGTGAAGTTTGTGGAGAAGAACATCGCCCTGGACTGTGAGTACGGGAAGGAGCTGGAGGAGCGATGCAAACGTGTGGGAGAACCTCCTTCGCTACCAGTCGTGTTCATTGACGGACACTACCTTGGGGTCAGCCCTCATTACTCCTTTCTAATGATATCAATATCGTGTCCGTTCACACTGATTTCATTAAATATTGAATCATGGCATTGAACTTGTTTTGCAGGGTGCTGAGAAAATACTAGGCATGAATGAATCAGGAGAGCTTCAAGATCTTCTGACAAAAATTGAGGTTAGTTTTCATTGTTTGGCTTCACATTATGAATAATTGATGGTGGTAAAATGGGTGATTTTCCTGTGAATCAGGTTGAGTCAACCACTTGATTTAACACACATATTGATTGTTTAATTATTCATGTGTCTCCTATTAGATTAACAATATTATATATGCTTTATTGCACATATAATATCAAAGATAATTATGAAGTCATAGTGAATTAATGCTTTGTGTTTGTCCAAAGTCATTGAGATGAACACGGGAGCAGTAATCCCCCCCCCCCCCAGTCCTGTCATCAATAAAACATGAGCCAACTGCAGTGTAAAAGATGCATGCACATCAATAAGTGACCATCAATAATGGAGGGCTTGTTATTGATTCTGCCTCCAACACATTTGTTCACACACACCAACGCACAGCACGTCGCTCTGTGGTGCAAACCGAGATTGTGTAAACTATTTCTACTTCGCTCTGAGCTGCAGCAGCATCTGTCACACAAGCACTGGCCTTTTCTCAGGCCTCAGGTTGTAATTTGGAGTTCAGACCCAAGAAAAATCTTCATAAGTGAATACAAAGCCGTGTTGTGACATTTAAGTCACGCATTCCCGTCCCTGCAGGCTATTAAAAAAGTGTGCAGCTCTGAAAAGGTCATGCATACGCTAATCAGTCCAGAACTGGCCGGCAACGTGGCTTTATTGTTTATATCTGCAGAGTGATGCCCGAAATAAACCTCCAATTTGAAAAGGAAGTTGTGATTAAAAGAACAGTTAAACATTTTGGGAAATAAATGTATTTGTTTCCTTGCAGAGTTAGATAAGAGGATTGATACCACTCATGTCTGTGGGCTAAATATATATTAACACTGGGAGAAACAGTTAGCCTTCACTAATCAACACGATATATCTCATTTGTTTAATCTTTGCAAAAACTGAAGTGTAAAACCGACAAATTGTGTTTTTTATCGCTGCGGTCAGGAATTGTTAGTAGAATGGGAAGAACAGGAAAACCTCCTACTACAGCATTGTAGTCACATGATTTAATTAGCCTAAATTACCTACTTTTGTGATGTTAGATATTTGGAGTAGTTTGTTAACAAGTGAAAACAGATACCAACAAAAATAGCTGAACGGTTTGTTGACACAACTGTCAGAAATAAATGCCAATATTCACTTGGAATTATAACTTGGAGGAAACTGTTTTTCCAACTAGGTTGCTCCAATTTATGGTCTAAATGACATGAAGCAAACACGGCACATGTGCCAGACTATTTCTAGGTTGGGGGCAGTGACTTTTTAGAGTCTCCACAGGTTGCTTGGCAACCTCACAGTGACGACAAGACTCCAGGAAGTCTCTGCAGCCGGCCAGGAATTAGTCTGGCACATTACTCCCCGTAAAACAAATGAGATGTAACATGTGAATGAATGAGCTTTGCTTGTAGGTGGATTTTTCTACCTTTGGACAGAGCCAGGCTAGCTGTTTCCCCCTGTTTCCAGTCATTATGCTAAGCTAAGCTAACATGGTAGCGAGTGGTATTGATCTTCTCATCTAACTTTCAACAAATAAGCAAATAAGAGTGTCCCAAAATATCAGACTATTCCTTGAAAGTCTTCATTCTCTGAAAATGTGGGCTTTAGGAAGAAAAGTAAATCCAGCGCTGATTTGTGTAAGGAATGTAGCTATTTTACATGCCAGTGTTTAATGTTGGATATCTTATCTGGAATGTAAAAAAAATGTTATCCATCCATTTTCTAGAGGGTACAGCAGCCCCAGACGTGCCAGACCTGTGGGGGCTTTGCCTTCGTCCCGTGCCCAATGTGCCATGGCAGCAAGATGTCTGTGTTTCGCAACTGCTTCACGGATTCCTTCAAAGCCCTCAAGTGCACTTCCTGCAACGAGAACGGCCTGCAGGCCTGTGTGAGCTGCAGCCAGTGAGGATGTTAAGTGCCTGACCCAACATCCTAACTTCCCTCTCACACAGGACCTTAAAACTGGACTGCAACACAGGCAGTGACATGAAACACAGCAGGACTCGTCTTCCATGGCCATTGTTAGTAAAAGAAAAAAAGGAATTTGTAATAAAATCTGTGAATTTGGAGATCTGGTGTTGTTGGTATGGTAAGAATGATGAGAGAGAGAGAGAGAGAGATCTAAACCAAACAACAGCAGGCTTCTCCCTTTGGATTATTACACAATTCTCATCAAACAGTTTCTGTCTGTTAATACTTCATGAACTAGTTTTACCTCTCTGGTAAACTTAAGCTTGTTAGTTAATTAGTGAGGAGGCTCCTCCTTTAACAATGCTCTCGTTACTAATCCCATATCAGACAGAGTTAAGGATAAAGGAGACACAGGACAGAGAGGGAAAGTCAAGGGCTCAATTTGCAGCCATGAAACTGGACCTTCGCTCACAGCGGAGCACCAAACATCATTCAAACCTTTTACAAAACGTTTATTACTTAGAAAAGATACACACAGCACACCTAGCTAAAACTAATTCAGTCTCCAACATTATAACCTTCCTGAGGATTTACTGCAGGACTATTAGACTGAATTAGTTTTAGCTAGGTGTACCTAATAAACTGGCAACTGAGTGTATGTAGCAAACACACTTAACTTCAAATAAATCAAGGGAATCAAACAAATGTCAACCTTTTTAATAGTATATAATATATTTCTGGTCTACATTACAGTTGAAATGATTAGTCGATTCATTGACAGAAAAATAATTGGCAACTATTTTGATAATTGATTAACCGTTTGTCATTTTTCAAGAAAAAAGCCCCCACAATTCCCCAGTTTCAGCCTCTCAATTGTGAGGATTTCCTGATTTTCTTTGTCTCTTATTTGTGAGTGTAAACTGAATATCTGAAAACAAGACATCTGAAGATGTCACATTTGGCTTCAAGAAATCGTAATTGGGATTATTTGTTTTTTAGAGTTTAAATGATTAATCATAGGGAAAAATCGTCAGATTAACCAACAATGACAATAATCGTTAGTTGCAGCCCTAGTCAAACATATATAACTTGCAAATATATTCCCCAAACAATGACCTATCCAGAAGTATCCCGTTTGTGCCTCCATGTTATTGCAACTTCACAAACAGGTTAAAAACATTTATTTTTAATCGCGCAGCAAACAAAATATTGAAAATATTTTCAGAACAGCAGTGTTGTTAAATGAGATTTTCAAAGATGGCTGGGTAGTTATTCATTTTTTGGAAAATAGGATGCTATGTCTCTGTGACTGGAATGTATAATGGTGATACAGGAGATGCAGCACGATGCAACGTTACTAATTGGTTCAATAATGCATTGGTTCAATAATGCATTGGCTGCACAGGGATTTAGGTTTGCATTGAATAATTCAACCCGAGGAGAACTTCGTGTGTTCCAGTATTCTTCAACCTTGAAAAAAAAAAGGCAATGCATTTTGGTTTTAGGAAATGAAAAGACAAGTCACTCTACCATCAACAATGCACGCGGGATCTCATGCAACTCTCGCCGTTTGGTGTTTTTAACGGATGATGTCATTTGTTGGCTGCCATCCAGGGGGTCAGAGAAACGCAGCGCAGCTCTCTATGCTGTCATAGCCCTGTACAATGCTGCTTGAACATGATTAGACAAGGCAGCACTGTAAAGAGGCTAAAAGCGTAGAGCAGGGTGATGATGATGATGATGATGATGATCATCCGCCATGAAGACTTCTCCTGCCATCATCACACGCTACCTGGATTGTTCGAGATGCTCCTGCACCTGTGATTGAAAAAAGCAACCAAATCGATTATTTAAAAAAAAAAGGAAACACACACACAAAAAAAAGGTTGATGATGCTGTTTGCATGTTCAGTGGGAGGTGATTGCATTGCTGCACAAAATCTCGTTTCTTTAATTCAATTCCGCACCGGAGAGTAATGGGGTTTGGGATTCTGTAACCACAGGCTTGTGGTGATGGAGGGGAGGCTGCATGAAAATCTGAGACCCCGACTGTGCAGGTTTACTGCGCCCCCATCTGTGGGCTGCTGGAGACGAAAACATTGGAAGGGGAAAAAAAACAGGATGCATCGAAAATTATTACAAAAAACAGCTACATGTTTATAAAAAGCCTCTCATAAATACACCAATGAATGCTACTGAGAGTAACGATGTGATGTGCGGCTGCGGGAGGACTGAAGATGTGTTTGGTGATCTCCAGACGTGACAGGCGCGTCTCGACGCATGTTTCCGTTCTAACAATGAGCCCAACATCAGCCCGAGGATCTGCTCATTATCTTAATCAACGCGCACAAGCGACGCTTTCTTCCTCTGAGGAGGGCAGACATGAAAGGAGACACGATGGGCAGTGGCACGGGCACAACTGACTTGGGAATGGTATGACGAGACATGACACTGATATGCGCGCAACACCCAAAATGTTAAGACAACATTCAATGGTCAAAAACCTGCAGTGGAGTTTGTCCGCATTGTCTCCGCTCTCCGGGCTCGGCGAAAAATTATTTCAGTCGAGTAGTCTAGCGTGGTCCAGCCGCGATGTCTGTGCGTAATGTTTTGAACGGTCGGTCAATGCGCAGACTGGTTGGAAATGACTGTTTTTATTGACGTCAGCGTGCAGGCTAATGCCCCCCCCCTCTCTCTCATCCCTACAACTGCACCATCTAATGGACTTGGATTTACATTCCAGTCAACCATCTGAGCTTTAAACAGGAAACAGGCCTCCGAGACTTGGACGTTTTACCTCTTTGCTGCTCCAGATGAGTTTAAATAGGTAAAGATCTTCAATGCATCCAATGCAGAAGTAATTGATTAGGGTTACAATCCAGGCAGGCAGCTTGGAGCTCCTAAAAGACCCCCCCAACATCTTCAGAAGTTGATGAAGGCACATACTATATATGTGAAGCAGTGAGGTCTCATGGCAACACTGGAAAAAATAATGACATCCAACAACATGACAGAAAAAGAAAGCTAAATGATTTAATAAATTATCTCAAATTTATTCCAACTCCTTCAGCAGTGGCAACATAGTTATAACCAAATATTACACTATTAACACCTTCAAAAAAATATATATCCACCCTCCCGACAAAGTTGAAATGACTCCGGCCCGCCTCCGGAAGCAGAAGATGTTTAAGCAGGCAGGCGTGTCCCATGCTGCAGCTCTGACAGCAAATGCATAATGAAAAGTAAAAGCATCGTCACTCAGTACGTTTTACACAGATGATTCAGCAGAAACACTGAGCAGGAGATTATTCACTTGATAATTTGGTACACAGACTGTACAGGGTGACGTCCTGAACGATTACAACAATGACATTGTTATGTTGACGGCTGTTTGTGGAGCTCAATGCTTAATGGAACCTGTTTGTTTCGGGGCTGGTCCATTTGTTTGGTACACTTATTTACAGTGGGTGGAAGAGGGGCTAAGACATCTGCATCCCTCCAGTATTTCATCTTTGGAAGAGTACAATCAGTCACCTGCTGATCAGCCACCAACCTCATAACACAAAGTTACTAAACCTCAGATTTTGAGAACATCAGTCTGGAGTTTGAAGGGAAAAGGATAGATGCTTCCGCCTATAATGTCGTTCCTTTGCTTGGAAGGATGTTCACTCTTTCCATTTGACCTTGTGTAAAGATTAACATGTAAATGGTTAATTAATATATTTGTTTGTTAGACTTTTGTCTTCCTAGTATGGTAACATGATGACCCTGTTTTCTTTTTGCATAAGCTGATGCTCATGAAGTGCTGCTGTATTTAACATCAGTTCACTCGTCAACTCCATCACACAAATCACACCTTTTAATTTGCATATTTCTCCTGTAATAGCAATAAAATCTATTCATCACTAACTCCGTCTTCATCACAGAACCTGCAGCAGCATCGTGCCATCTTCAGCTCCTCCGTTTCTTTTTTACATTAAAAGAAAAGAAAAAAATCTAATATTGTCTAGTGTTAAATACGTCTCCTCTGAATATGTAGCTCTCAGGTTTCCTTTGCACTAATGAAGGAAACACTATGACTGTGGTTAAAGCATAACGTTAAAGTAAATGAAACTGGTCCTGTTTCTGATTTTGCTTTTGAAGCGGTCATGATTCAACCCAAACATTCATGTGAGGAATGTGAGTTCAAGTTACAACTGTAAGACTAAACTTTTAATTTCTCTTAAAATTCAAGGAGACTAATGACAGTCTTTAGTCTTTAGTCAGAAACACACACAGCCTCGAATGTTTAAGTGGATCTCTGGAAGGTTGAATTCTAAACTAAAGTTCAAGCAACACAAAGAAAGCACGACCAAACATTGTCCTTGCGTGTGGTGGAGGATTATTCTACAGTAAGACTCGATGACTTGTGCGGAGACGGAGGTTTGTTTCGTGGTGGTCAGGGTGGGAGGCAGGCTTGGCCCTCCTTTCACCTTTTCCTCTTGTATCTTGTTACAGCAGGATGTTCCCTCAGCAGAGACCCGTTGGGTATTATAGTATCTCCAAGTCTACATGACGGACCTCTGGGTTACGTTGCTACAGAGAAACAAAACAGGGTTACAAACAAATCTGTCTTGCAATGCTTCTAAAATGACTTTGCTATGCAGATAAATGAATAAATATAAGATCCTGAAATGGTCAAAATAGGAGGTTCTAGGTTTATTCTACATCAGCCAGGCAACAATTTGGTTCAATATTTCAGTACCTTCAGTTCTTTCTCCAAGCGGTCCACCTCGGCCCCCAGAGTGTCAATGATGTTCTCCCCGTGTTTCAGCATGAAGTTCTCCAGCTCCTCGGGGGTCTTCACCTGCTGAATTTCCTGCAGAGAGAAAGAACATCAGTAATGATAGAGGTCAGCAATACTGATGCGTGCTGGAAGACAGGACAGACCAGAAGACAAAAATATCCCACATTTTAAGACTGACTTTTGCTGCCAACATTGATTGTTTGAGCTTGTTAAACTCAAACAATAGAAATCTCGTTCAGATTTGTTCAGATTCCTGTTGCAAAAAATCTACAAGTTGTGGGTCTGGTTAGGACCACACGGACTGGACTGAAGCTCAATCAGGAGGCAACGGATTAAAATCCTAAAGCTCTGCTCACTACGAGACAATGTGGAGACGACCGACTGTGACCTGCTGTATGTTGTAGAGAACAGAGCAGAATCCTTACAACTCATTTATGATTGATTTCGAATGATGATTATACTGTATATTATAAATAAAACCATAAATGTTAGAATTTATTTTGATTGATATATTGATCAAATGAGTACAATACATTCCAATGCTTTTTCCAATGTGACATGAATGCAGCAATTAGCAAAAGAAACAAAGACATGTTTGATCTAAAATGTTCCGATAACAAGTCAGTTTCTGTGATTAAAAGCCACTCTGTTAACTGCACTTTCAGTAATCAAGAGGTACATCAAAATGTATACATTTGTTCACTCTTTTGCAACTTGTGAGCGTGATGAGGGCATAAAAAAGACAAATAAAAACCTGGAATTATCCCTTAACGACTGAAAAATCTTGTTTTAAAACAGATCTGTGATTTGGAGATTTGTTCCATGCATCTGTCGTTGACAATGAGCACTGAGTCAGCAACGAGCACAGTCAGAAAGATTCATAATGCCGCTCAAACGCTTACAGAAGAAATGTTTATTGCCCACCATACATCACAGTAATAATGGTCAAAATTTTAAAGTAGCAAAACAAAAAAAACTTACACTGAGGATTTGGTCAATGTCTTGTTTTTCCAGATAAGACCGTGTCACCACTCGGCCATCAAAGTCAACTTCAGCCTTAAAGCGCACTTTACTCAGTCCCATGTCGGTGGCCTTCACGTCGTGGATGGCCCTGCTCATAATAAAGTAAAGCATGGCAGGTTATATTCAGGTCAGGCAGGTGAGAATCATACTTAACATCGATACTACAGTGGGGTTCCACTACAACACCGTTTATAATGTAACGTGAAAACCTTCTTAAGAATGTGTTAAAATGAAATGCACAATGAAACTGGTTACACTATTTCTAATTTCATGAAAAGGGTTTGTTACTTCTGTGTTCCTGTTGTGACTGAGGCATTAAACTGGATCACTTTGCTCTGCTCTGTGTGCAGCTGACCCTACAGACAGTTGCATGTAAAGACCAGTAAATACCACATGGTCTATTTTAAGCCTGAATGCTGTTCATCAACATTAGCAGACCTACAAAGTCAGGGTCAGACCATGTGGACTGGCTCACATGGTGGCGTTGTGTGGAGTCCTGAATTGGGATTATTTGATTCACATGAATGATTCCAGACCTGATATCAACACCTGTTTTATAGCTGTGCAGGAGGTGTGTGCACACCAGAGTGTGTCTCTGCTAATTTGCTGACCTTACAGCGGGGTCGTTCTCCAGGAACTCTGTGAGCTTCTGTACACGTTCAGCCTGTATGGAGCGTCCCAGCAGGGCCTCCGTGTTGGTGTAGATGAGGAAGGCCGAGACGGCGCCCAGCAACGTGCCCACGCCAAGAGACCCCAAACTGTCGAAGTGTGGGTTACCTGGGACGACGCCAAAGTGAAAGGAAGACAATCAGTAAAACTTAAGCAAGTGATGGAATTTAACTAAATATAATAGATTATGTATTTTCATGGATTAAGCTACACAGCAGCACATAATGTAGTTCAAATTAGCTCCACCTTTACCAGCTACAACATTAAAGTGCACATTAAGGCATCAATAACTATAATCAATATAAAAACAAAATAAAACCAATATTATAATATAAAATTCTTATTAAATGAGCCACTCAGCACAATGAGTCATTCTACTTTTGGTACTTTAAGAATACTCTAATGCAAATACTTTTGTTCTTAAGTGAAATTTGGAATGCAGGACCTTTACTTGCCTCATAGTATTTCTACATTATTGTACTGCTACTTTTACTTAAGTAAAATATCTGAGTACTTCTGGTCATTTCCAACATTGAAATCAGAGACCAAAGTACAAAAACATGAGAGAAATATTATCCTGAGGGTAATTTAGCATATCAATAGAAGAAGAATAAAGTCATAGTACAGTTAGAGATGATAATAAAAAAGCAATAAAATGTGAACTCATTAATTGCATGACTTACGACAACAAGATAGACTGAAACTGACTGATAGTTTTTCCCTGCAGGTGTTGTATAGGAGCTTGTGAACAATGTGTCTTCGTTTACCTGTGAGCGAGGTGAGCCCCATGCAGCCGGAAGCCATGATGACTCCTAATACAGCAGCAGCATCCTCCAGCAGCACCACATTAGTACTGGGGTCTCGACTCTGCATTACTGCACACAGAAAACAAGGCAAGACCACATTTACACCTGAACTTTCAAGCATTTCAACATTTACATTTGTGGTCAGAAATGCGTCTTTGGCAGCCTGATGGATATCTGAAAGCTGATATCTGACATCTGATGGTATATTGTTTTAAGTGCAAGAGTAGGGAGATCATACAGTACACGTGGCTTGGAGAAACTTGCATCACAAAACACAGTTGTATGTGATGTCAGCAAAGTCATTCAATCAGAATTCAATTACCCATTTACCTGCAGTTTTTTATAGATGAGGGCTAAGTAAGCTGCTATCTAATCACTTTGGGTCCATTGTAAATCCAGGTTTACATAGCACCCAAGGTACTTATTGCACAAAAAAAAATGTACAATCAATTAATGACAAGATTTTCATACATACCATATTCATAAAAAGACAGTCCGTGGTGGCGGGCACTCTTCTTTATCTCATTGACGGCTACTAGTAATGTGGCTGAGAAAGGAAAGTGGAAAAAGATGTTTCAGTACAAAGTGCACAGTCTGTCAGAACGTCATCAAAGACCTAGAACTTCATTTTTATAAAACGTACCTCCTTCAGACACCAGAGAGCCCGCCAAAATACAGTAAGCCTGAAACACAGAAATGTGACATGTTGGATCACTATTATCCTTTTTATACCTTCTATGACGGACAGGAGTCAACACTGACACTCACCCATAACAAAGACTCAATAGGTTCTGGGTGCAGCAATCCCATAATGCCGTGGTACCAGGAGAGGCCTGCTCCCATCATAAAAATGCCCACCCCACTGATGAGGGAGGCAATGTAGCGCATGTTGGAGAAGCCATACCTGAAAAAGACACAGGGTCTCTATTACAGCTGACTGGTTCATGCCCTACAACAACATTTAGGCCACTATTTTGTAAAGGATGCACACGGTTTGCAAAGGATTAGTAGTTACTTCTATACTTCTACTGACTTCTAAATCTGTAAACTGTAGACTTCTACTAAAAGCAATCATGGAAAGCAGTTCTACGTTTTACAGTATCGAATAGCATACAGTTAATGTCTTTTAACTGATTTTTATTAGCAGTTTCACTGTTACTGATAATTTCATAGTTTTATGATATGACTGCTAAAGGGTGCTTTGGTTATTGAACTATAGTGATCAATACTAGAACGAAATGTGCTGCTCTGCAAGATGAAAACCCATTTCAACATCAGACTGCAGGATCTGTGTTAATATGTATTTATATTAAACTTCTACTCTTTGGCGTTATAAGGACCCATTTTTTCTTTGGGGACCGCTCACGTTCCTCTTATCATCTTCTTTCTTTAACAGTATAGTCAGGTGTGGTTGCTTACGGGTGCCCAGCATCAGGGTTGCGGACAGACTGGCTGATTCCCAGAGCGAGCAGAGCCTGGTTGCAGGTGTCGGCCAGAGAGTGGATGGCCTCTGAGAACATGCTAGCAGATCCAGTGTAGACCCAAGCCAGAAGCTTGAAGAAGAAATTCAGCCCATTGCTGAGGACAAATGAAACACGTAGATGAAGCCACTCGTAGGGCAATGAAAAATGTATCATCTAAAACATAATTTAATGGTTAACAGTAGTTCTGACTGTGAAGGTCTACAGATTTATAAGTTATCTTGTACTGGACGTAAAAAATAGTTAGCTCAATGACAATGTGGCTGTTCAGTGTAGACAAACTTGGCAGTAAAAGACGAATTTGGCTGGACACAGGTTAAAAAGTTAAGTTAAACTGAAGTTACTCCCATTTTCCATCACTCAACTATTGCAAAGTATTTCAGCTTTTCCATTTCAATGCTCCTGAATCAGAGAATTTACACCCAGACTGAACCTATCTGTACCGACCACTTAACTAATTGAGTCCTTGTGCATACTCAGTGAGGGAAACGTTTTGCTGTTCATGTGACTGCACATGTCCTCTAACACAATCATCCTAATCCAATAGGCCAAAGGACCTCATGTGAGACAAGGTCCCATGCAGTTCCTGATACAAATGTTCACATCTTTTATATCTTTACTGGTGAGTGTCAGAACTCTACAGAGCAGGGAATGTCTTTTTCCTTTAGTCAGGATCTGTTTTGGACTTTTCTAACAAGTTTCATCCACACCAGATTTTTGTTCAGTTTACCAAATGTTACACTCTGATACTTATCCGACATGCTGTATGTAGTAACCCTGCTGAGAACACACTCTCTAATCCAATGCCTCCCACTGTGTGTGCCACAGCTCAGTAAAGTCACGGAGTACAGAAAGACTTCACAGCAAAACCAAACAGTGTTCAGAAACAACGGGGGAGAATGGCGAGAGTATGAAAACTTACATGCAAATAGCAACCATGACCACCTTCCCTGGCCCTTGTAGAAATGTTGTCCTCTGGCCTGACCGAGGCTTTGTGGAACAAAGAAAAAGTAAAGTGAAAATTTGAAGCACATAGAGTATGAATAATCGGCCATGTGCCCTAGTCAGCATTTAAAAAAGGAAGACAGTTGTCATTCCTGTCAGTCAGAGCAGTGGACGTTATCTTCATGGCAAAATAAATCAAATAAGGAACCGGCCTTTGACATAATATACACATAAATTCCTGCCCTGTTGTCAATGACAGACTTATACAGTTAGCGTTATCCCATGAAGTATACTGTGGGGATACAAAACAAGCCTGCAGAGTATAGAATATACCATAACATACCAGAGAAGCGCACAACAGTACAGAAGTCATTGAAATAACATCCGCAGCCTACAGTAAAGAGACGTTGTCATATAGATGCAGTGACCTCAACATGGACAAAGGTCACGAAAATACACCACTGGGTGTTATTAGGGCAACTTGGGCATGGTGACAGGAATGTCCACATTCCTTCCTCTTTCATATGTAAAACATGATTTGGAGAATCGATCATATTATCAAACAAAATGGTGCTCACCTTAGTGTTTCCCCAAAAGTCTTTGTATTCCTTCAACAACTGTTGATTCCGAAAAATATCTGGAGGTAAGTAAACAAGAGATACAAACAAAATGCTATGTCAACAATTCACAGACCAAAACATTAATATCACATATCAGGTAAGGTAAATAAGTTACACAAACATTTCTACTACAGTCAAAATGTGACTTGAGCTGGCTTCTAACATTAAAAGGAATAGTTCAACATCTTGGGAAACATGCTTATCCGCTTTCTAGCGGAGAGTTAGATGAGAACATCGAGACCTCTCTCATTTTGGTTGGTTAAATATGAAGCTACAGTGAGCAGCCAGTTAGCTTAGCTTAGCATAAAGACTGGAAACAGGGATAAACAGCTAGCCTGGCTCTGCCGGAAGGTAATACATTTTGTAAAAAAGACAATGCTCTGTTTTACGGAACTTCCTGGAGGCTCCACTGGCTTGGCAACTGCTCAGAGTAAAAAAATAGTCCAGCACATAACCCCCCGAAAAACAGTGTTTTGAATGGGAATGAGATATAACGTGTTAATTTGTGAACTTTAAAGGAGCTGGTAGGTTTATTTTACCAGTAAGGCTAGCTGGTTCCCTGTTTCCAGTCTCTCCGCAAGAAATTAAAAAAGCGTATTACCCAAAATGTTGAACTTAGACACTGAGAATGTTTTGACTTTAAAACAAAATCTTAAGGATTATTACATGTTCACAAAGATGCACATGCAGCTGGGGGAAAATAAAAACCTACTCTCTTGGTACTCTCTCTCCACCTCTTTCCTGAGGTTTCTCTCTCGAGCTAGAGCTTCATGGCTTCCCCACACGTCTATTGCTCTAATAGTCACAGAGAGAAATAAATTAATGAACAAAAGTTAGAAAACTTATCAATGAAAATTTGTGGTTTTGGCATTACTTTGTTGGAAGACAAAAGGAAAGTAAAAGGGTGTAGAACTAACTTGGCCTCCACGTCTGACCGCAAGAAGACAGTGAAAGCCTCCGTGTCATCGTGGGGGCTGCGTCTTCTGATCTTTCGAAGTTGTTCCAGATCACTGTGAACACATGAGAGAAGGAAACAGATTCAGAAAGACCCCTGTACAATGATGTTAAGCAGTCTCATATCAGCTAATCACAACAGCATGTTTACTTATTAACTTAAAGGAATTTGTGTTGTGGTCTGCTAGCACTTCTGAACAAGGTTATACAGAACAGACAGTTAAGCATTCAAAAGTAGTAATTCAGCTTTGCAATGATGATATACAGTTCAGTGTGGGGAACAGGAGTTACCTTGGTTTGAGGCAGAACTCATTCATGGCTCTGACTGCAGTGATAAAGTTGTTTTGAGTGTACTTGGGTCCATATTCCCTTTTCTTCAGGACTGCCCGGACTGCATATGACAACAGAGGGAAATTATGATATAAGCCACCAAATTACACCCACATTCTGAAAATACTAAAAAATATGAGGTAAATCAAGAGTCTTATTTAAAATGTGTTTCATGTGAAGCATGCACAAACATTGTTCATTACCTTTCACTTGAATTGTCTCAGCTTTAGTCAGCCCCTGAGGTGTTGAACCTATGAGAGCAAATATTATAATTTTATCAGAGAAGTAAACTAAAGCAAAATTCTTTTACATTTTCCTAAACATCTCAACGGTATTAGCAGTTTGAAAAAGGAAACATGGTGATCAATAATGGACAAAATACAATGCCACACAAAATGTCCAGAACATACAGACATCAAACATCTCAACAACTTCTGCAGTACACAGAAACATTAAGGTTCGTCACCTAACAAACCTGGGGTAGCTTTCGCAGCTGCAGACAAGATCTTTTCTGCAGATGGATCATTTCCTGACGCTGACTTTGGAGGACCATCTTTACTGTTGCCAGAGGTAGAGTAGTACTGCACCTTGCCCAGCCCAAGAGAGGCAACACGGCAGTCTGGAAGGCTGAACCAAAAGCTATGTATGCCTCCACTCTGCCAACCTGTGCAACGGAATGTATAATGATAGTTTGTTTCGGTTGTTCTGCGTAATAAAACAACACTATGTCTATATCCAGAGAGAGCAGAGTAGGAAGAGCCGTGGTGTGTAACAGCTGGTGATGTAGCTAACGACTGGTAGCACTTCCTCACCGTAGCACAGCTGGGGTAACCTCGGGGACCGTTGGGACAGGGGCGCTCTGTGCTGCAAGGAGACCCTGCAGAAGACATGCCATGGTCTGTGGGCCAAGCTGGGGAACATCCTCGCTGTAGCGGGGCTCGGTACTGAAGAGCAGGAAGTTGCTATACGGAGTCACAAATAGCCTGGTCACTGTGTGTTTTAGGTTGTCAATTCAACCCCATTCAGACAGATTAACCTAACGCCTGAAGACCGCCTCTCAAGATCTGACCGTTTCATCAAGCTGTAACGTTAGCATGGCTACAAGCAAACTCAAATGTTTAACACAGCTGACATTCGTGTCTCACTGAAATGGCTGTCATTGGTAATCACTTGGCTAGTCAACTAAAGCCTTTGCCGGCCGGCTAACACTGACGCTATAGCACTACCGAGCCCGGCGGCTATTGAGCCACAAACTTGGCTAACCTAGCTAGCTAACGTAAGCTAACAACGTTATCCGCCATAAGTAACAAGTGCTGTGTAACATTTATTTACTCAAAAACAACTGCAACTGAGTAGTGAATACAGACAATGTTATTAAAGCCATTACCTTTATGGTGATGTTTGTTCTACATAATCTGTATCCATTTTGAGAATCTATGGACAAACTGATGGTAACGCCGCTATGGACGTACGATAAGTGCTACAAACACACACACAAACACGTGACCTATGACACCCAAGTGACGTCATGGTCGTCTCGTGAGAGCGTAATCAGTTTCAGGGTTATGTCGACCTGTATCGCGATATTTTCTAAACCGCTGCGCGAACAAGGTCATTTTAGGGGCCACATGTAGAGAATATATAATTTAATTAAAATAAAGAAAATGCTTTTTGTCAAACTACCCAGTAGAGTCTTGCTTTATGAATCTTACTGTAGTAAATACAGAAGTGTTGTCAGCAAAATCCACTTTAAGTATCAAAAGTACAACTACTTATTATGCTCCCGGATCATTTTATGTATATTATATAACCTGATTATTATCATTAATTTATTAACATCTCAATATCATTTTATTGTTTTTTATTTTGATTACTTTACATGCTTTTGGGAAATTTAATCTATAATAATGCATGTAAACGGGTCATATGTTTTGTATGTTGAATCATTAACTGTAAAGTATCTCGTAAATTGGGCCGTCAAATAAATGTAGTTGAGTAAAAAGTCCAAGGCTACCTTCAGAACTGTACCGGAGTGGATGTATAAAAGTGTCAGAAAATGGATAGTAAAGTACAAGTGCCTCAAAATTGTAATCACAGTCTTTAAATAGATGTATGTAGTTACTACTACTCCACGCTAGTGCACCTAGACAGTATGCATATACAGTGTGTATCACTGCACTGGATAGTAAATAACAGTGTAATTATACTGCATTATTTCAGTGATGAAATATTTGCCTCTGAAAAAACACTTTTCAGTTTCATCACTGCTTACCAACAATATAATCTGAGTTGTGTTAAATGCAACGTTGTTATCCCACATCTTGACCTGACAGAAGAGTATCTCTAAAGTATGAGCAGGAATACAACTCCCTCTGTATGCATGTACTCCCTAAGTCACTTAATTCGTTGCCCAACCCAATTGTAAAGAAAGACAGGGAAGGGCACTGGAGAGGAAAAAAGAAAAGGCTTAGTCACAGAATGAAATGAAAGGAATTACAACGCATACGAAAAAAACCTGCAGGTTTATTGAATCTTTAGAACAGTACAGTAAATATGCTATGACCTTGCATTGGTAGTAAATAGGTGCCTTAAGGAGCAGCAGTGTTTGTAATATTAATCTGACAAATGACTGACAAATCAAACACATACACTAGGAGAGAGGTCGTTTGACTTCCCATGCATTCACTTGACAACAATACCAGCAGATCCATCACTTCCATTTCACAATCATTAAAATGGAATCTGGAGTATTCAATCAATAATCAAGACCCACAGTACAGTTTAAGAAGGCCATAACTCGGTCTTGGTCCATTTAGGTAAAAATGAGAAAAAAATCAAACACTGCGCACAAATAAGGTCACTTAAATGAGAGAAAATGGAAGTATGTAGTTTTAGAAATCAAGTCGTCAAGCTGATGTGAGAGTAGTACAGAGGAGTGACTCTGTCCTGGTATGCTGGTTGTATAGGGAAGCACAGGGGGGAGTTATCGGTGGCATTAACGCATCGTGACAAACTCCTCAGATGAGGTGGGGTGAATGGCAACAGTCTTGTCAAAGTCTGCTTTGGTAGCACCCATTTTGATGGCCACAGTGAAGCCCTGCAGCATCTCATCACAGCCCAGGCCCTGCATGTGCAGGCCCACCACCTGGGGAAAAGAGACAGTCTTTGAAAATCCCAATTACAAGGACACTGTCTTCTACTACACTAAGCTGACTTCCTTCATTTCCCAGGATGACTTTCAAGAACCTGCAGAGATCGAGCGTGAACATGTGACGTCAGCTGTGGTTTATATAACATGTACAGGCGGAGAAAACAATTCTAATTTCAATTTAATAAGAGTGTGCCGATACGAGTAGGTGTATTTTCATAATGCATCATCATTATTAAAGGCCTTTTATTATTGCCATCCACTCAAGTGCCTGGAATCAAATTTTAACCGCATCCAACCTGTAGATAGTCTTTAAATGGTTTAAAGAGGATTCATCCTTTAAAGATCAATTTTAGTTTTTAAGCAGGTTTTTCATAATCTTACAGACCGTTTAGAGGTGTGTACCGTAAGAATCAATGACAGTGACAATTAATGTCGTTTTGATTAATAATAATTATTACTACTACTTGCTACTGTAGTTGAAATGGCTTAATACACATTTTAAAAGAAAGGTCAAAATAATAATCTTCAACGTTTTGATAAAAGAACTATAAATTGCTATAAATAACCCGGAGAACAGACGACTCCTACCTTCTCCTCTTTGCCCACACACACCAGCTTCATGATGCACTGACTCTTCCTGCTTGTGATGGCGTGATACATCGGAGTGAAAGAAGTCTTGTAGATCTTCACGTTCTCCTTTCCTCTAGATTTAACGGCCTCCTCTGTGACAAACACAAAGCTTAAGCATTTGTCCTGCTGGGATTAATATAGTATTCACATTAGCTGACACTTTCAACCAGAGTAAGTTACAGGATGTAGAAATAAGTATAAATCACAGGGTACAACAAACGATGTTGGAAAATGTCATAATTTAGATCCTTCAAAAACAGCATGGCAACACTGGATATACAAGGACATACAGGCAACTTCAACTACGGGAAAGTTCAACTTTGATTATGAAACTACTCACCTTCTGTGAGACCCACCGTTCCAATGGGTGGGTGGCTGAACACCACTGTGGGGATAGTGGAGTAGTCCAACTTGGAGTCCTTCTTGCCCTCAAACAGTCTGTGTGCCAGCTTCCTGCCTGCAGCAATGGCAACTGCCCCGACAGACAACACATCATCAGAATACAACTCTGAATAAATATCCTAAGAAAACAATTCAGGTGCCTATAAAGGCAACGGTTATTCTAAAACCAGAAAAACAAGTACAAAGAAACACTACTGTTGCAGTGTTTCGTAATGAAGAAGCAGAGCGGGGATTTCTGGCACAACGTCACCTACTTTCCAATGGGAAAAAGTCTGAAGAGGCCCTAATGTGAAAGATTATCTCCTAGCTATAAAACAGAAAATATCTAACTTGGCTGTTCAGAGATTATGTATAATAGATGGTTGTCATTATACTAAATGTTTATCAATGAATTAGCAATTCCAACTGCTCTAGATGTCCCTGAAGAGGCAGGTCACTTAATGCCTTGTGTAACACTGTAAAGATTTCATTTTCGGTGTTGTTTCAAATGGTGAGATTTGCAGTCAAATCATGGTCTGAATTTGACTGACATGGTTTTTTTTTTTTTTTTTTTACAAGAATTACATCCTGGGCTTCTGAACAGGGCGGACTTGGACGCAGCTCATTTAATGGACAGAGTTCAGCTGTCAGGATGTGTTATATTGTTTCTTATTAAAATATCATCTTGTTACACATTTAAGACTGAACACAACAGCAACCTATGTTTGTAAAACATGTGTTTTCTGTAATCTCACTAAAAATCATACCAGAATTTGATTGGTCGAGGACACAGACCTGCATTTTCTGGCAATTTCAGTGGAGTTATTTGGAACTGCTGGTGTTCAAATGTGACTTTTTATATATATATATATAAAAAATTATTATATATATTATATATTTATATATATTTCACTGATGTCTTTCCTCTAGTTGACAAAACATAATGTAAGAGTCCCCACCAAGTTCAACTCAAGAACTCTCTTTATAAATGCCTCTTGTGAATGCACCCATAAACACTTTTTGACCCTACCAATTTTAAAATACTTTTTTGGCATTAAAAAACACAAATATTGAGATATTAAACATGGATTCAAAATGCTATTGAAGCCTTTAATCTAGAAAAATCTTTAGCCTTCAATCACCAGTACTGGCCAAACTCGAATGTAAACATGACTATATCGTTGTTACGCAACATCCATAAAACGATTTAGTTATTAGTGCAACTTCCTACCAGGTGTGAGAAGAGCTTTGCCACAAACGTCCCCTACAGCGTAGATCCCTGGTCGGCTGGTGTTCTGAAACTCATCCACAGTGACATGACCTCTTTCATCTGTATCCACACCCTGCAAACAGAGAGTAAATCTGTCATATTGTTATTATCAATGAGCTAAAAACATCACATTTTAGCACTTGAGTGTTTCTCTTATTTGCTTAGAAACATTTGATTTACTTTGATGAGCTTCAAAGCTCTGCTGGGATGCACAACGATCATGAGGAAAGATACTGTATGTTTCGGCCATTTCTGATCTCTCTTTTACTAATTACAAGCTGCTGAGCTGCTGATAGTGGACACCTGGAACAGAAACTTTAAATAAGGAGTGGAGCAACTGAGCAGAAAAGTTTTGTTTCTGTGTACAACAAGAAACAACAGTGACTCATCCCACTGCGGAGGCTTGGAGCCTTAAATGTAAACCAGAATACACAGAGCAGAGCATCAATACCACCAAGATGTTTTTACAACAAAGATGGGAAATGTCAAACAGAGCACATCAGTTTTCCTTCAGTGTGACGTTTTCTAAATACAAGTTAGTGTGAAACTGCTGCTTCGATGTCTCACTCACATTCTCTAAGTCGTATTAATTCAGAACAAAAGTCTATTAAACTTAATTTCCTTTTGATGGACAATCTGATGGCCCACTTCCTTGAACTACGTGGAAGTAGTTTAAATAGAAGAAAGAGTACTTTGACTTAACTGCCCTTTAATCTGTTATTAATTTAATTAATTAGCATTTCACTACTACTAACAAACTAACAAAGACTGTTATGTAACAGTTGTCTAGTCCTGTTCCCAGATTATCCCTGATTATTGATTTAAGATGACCCCACATGTTCTTCTCATCCAATAGCGTGTTGTTAGATGTAGTTCTTACACAAAGCTACAGGTTTTTATGCTGCCGTGTGTAAAGAAAACAGATCCAGACGACATTTAAGCAGCCAGGATGAGTGTGAGGAATACTGTACAGAGCCAAACACTGATTCATTCCCTTTGCAGACAGACAGTGATAAGCAGTAGTCATCTGTTTTAAATGCACTATTACTATTTTATTGAGACATGTTGCACGTGTTTTGCGCGCTTTCCTGCTGCAAAATGAATTTCCTCAATAAGGACAATAAACATTTTTCCATTATTCTGTCTGTCTAGGAACATCTGCCTATTTCTTCCCACTGAGCTTTGATGTTATATGTTGTTATATTTTGTCACCACCAACATCATAATGAGACCTTTCATGAGCACGGCAGACTGTTACCATCTCGCCGATGTTCAGTCCAGACGTGTTGGGCTGCCTGCCGATGGCCCAGAGAAGGCAGTCCACTTCCTGGATGGTTCTGATCTTCTCCTCGTCGTTCTTCTTCTCCGGGTCTTTGGTGACGAGCGTCACCTCCAGTCCCTTGTCCGTTTTACACACAGACTTCACCTGAGAATTCTTCCACACATCTACACCAGAGTTTTGCAGTTCTTTGGTGCAGTTTGTGCTTATGAAGCTGTCAAAGTTCCTCAAAACCTGCAGAGAGAGAACACGAGAGTACATGGAGATACATTTCCATTACTGCAGTCGTTTAGCATCTAGCTGATGTTGTGATTCTGTGTGTTTCTTACTCCTGTCTGTCGAATAATGAGGGATGTTTTGGATCCCAGGGTGGAAAGGATGCCTGCCATCTCCACTGCAATATAACCTGCACCCACAATCACACTGCGCCTGTTAGGAGAACAAAACTTTTAATAATAGGCACAAACTTTAAACGTGATATAAACATTAAAGAGATTATATGATATGCTTACTTTGGCAGAGTTTCAAGTTCAAAAAAGCCATCACTGGTAATGCCCAAACCTGCCCCTGCAATGATCAATAATCGCAATATTTTGAACAATTTTGTAATTTTAAAGTAGTCTTGTTTTATTGATAGATTAAATAAACAGTGCTCAACACAAGTTTTCCAAGTAAAACCTAAGTATAGTATGTCTTACCTGGAACTTCAGCATCACTCAAAACAGATGGCTGCCCTCCAGTGGCGATGAGGATGTGGGGCGCTGTATACTTCCGTCCATTGACCTCCACAGTCGGATCAGGATCACCTGTAAACCTGGCATGACCTTGAATAGTTTGGATTTTAGCCTGAAATGGAGCAGATGTCATTATTTTGCCTGTATTTACTTTCTTTTTTTATTTCAAAAGTAATATAATCAAACAAAAAAAGTCAAAGAATTCTTAATCCAGTGCTTAGAAACATTTTACAGGCATTATGTTAACCTTAAATACAGACAAACTGAAATAATAAAGATGATAGAAATATGAACTTACTTTGTCAAGATTGTTGCGATAAATGCGATTTAGGTGACTAACATAAGCATCCCTTTTGGCCTTGAGAGTTCTGCAAACACAAGATTTGATCAAAGATAAGAGGTTGTTTGTTTTTTTTAACCACATTTACTGAAGGAAGGACTGCCACTCAACTATATTCAAATGGCGCATGCAGCTCATTCACTTCTTTTTATTTCCTTTTATTTCCAAGTACAATCGTACACTATAGTCACATGTTCAGAGACACAACACAAAATAAAATAGGGCAAAACAAACATGAGGTCAGATGAAAGTTTGACATTAAAAGTGTTTAACTGTCTCCATATTGTAGTCTAAAACAAACGGAAAGCTGCTGCTTATCCAGGGACTCAAACTAGCAACCATCTGCTCACAAGTCAGTAGGAGCTCAGTGACCAAAAGCATTTCCTGCATTTGTAAACAACACCTGCATCACCATAAACACAAGTATACATTACAGTACTACAGAGTACTACTTATACTCTTATCTTTAATATTTAACTAATAACACATTTCACATATTAGAGCTGGGAGAGACGACAAGAGACAAGAATACCGTGTCACAACACATTCATTTTGTTTTGAGTGTTAAGAAAATTTCTGATGATAATCGGCCGTCCAGTGGAATTCACATTTTATGGACACTACATCCTGCAGTCTGTTCAAACGGTTTACCAATCCTCCTGCTGCAACGTACATGAATGGACAAAATAACAGGAACACAGTACAATATGATGCAACCTGACACAACTACAGAGGTGAATCAACAACACAGAGTTTCAAAAAATGTTGAAACACTAGAAGCTCCACACGGATAACATATGATGCCAAGATATGTTGTTACATTACATTTGATTTAACATGTTTTCAATTATATTGTTTCCACCTCCCATATTTTCCTATATTATTTATTGTATTGAATAAAAATAAATTAAATACCCCGATGACCGCATTGTACACACAAGCCTAGCAGACAGGATACACACTGCTGCCACACAATAACCACCACTAACCATTAATTTCCTAACCCTAACCCTAACCTTAACCACTGACCCAAAAATCAGCTTTTTCCCCCCAATTGGGGACCATGCTTTGGTCCCCAATTAACTGCTCTGTAGTCTGAAATGTGTCCCCGAAGTTGGCCTAAGTCAGAAACACACACACACACACACACACACAGAGCCCACCTTAGAAACCAACTACACATTGCACTTTAACAAACCTTCCTGCTTTAATTACAATTACTGCTGCTGTTGACACTGTAATCACTTTAATTGCAAATGGACCCTTTAATCTAGATATAATGTCTTGTCATGTTTAGTCCAGTCATTTCTATTGACTTCACACTTGTATATATTGTCCTGCACTGCACAACATTTCATTCTAAGGTATACCTGTATATTGAGGAAGGACAATAAAACCCTCTTGAACTTGAATCATGCAGACAGTTGGACACACTTTTACATAAACCCACACAGGTTGACCTTAAATGGCGGCCTTGCCCCGTCGTATGTTAGTGTTTGTTATCCCTGACTAATGTTTGCTGATGTTGCAGGCAGCCACTCCTTCCAAGTGCTTATCTTTAACAACCACCATGATTGAACTATGCTGTTCACGAAGACAGAGAAGTGGCCAAAAGTGAAGCAACAAAAGACACGACAGATTGAGATGTTGTGCTATGAAATAGATACGGCTTTGTTCCAGGAACAACCGTTAACAGGTTTCAACAGAGCTCATTATAGTTGCACCAAAAAAGTGAAATGAAAAGACACCAATAGATTCTGTAACTTACTCCCAACTGAAACGAACATTTCCAACGTCAAAGCCGTAATCATTGTGATCATGGAGATACTCAGCATGAACTGCAGCATTCCACATAACCTGTCAGGAAAGATAAAGGCACTGGTTTCAACTAAACAAGTTATTATGTCTCAGAGTTAAAACTCGGCCTATTACAACAAGAATGGAAAGTGCATTTTACCTTCTTAGGGACGCAGCCAACATTGACCTGTAAAACATTCAAACAGAGCAAATTAGTTCAGTGTCAGCTGGATCAAATAGCATCGAAGTTAAAAAGAAAATACTTTAGACTAACACTGCAGACGTACGACCTCGCATGATACATTTCAATAACTTGTTCTACAAATAAAAAAGGTGCATAAATTGTGTTTGGTTGGAACAATCATTTAATCCCTTGTTGTGTGGTTTGTATGTACAAAGTTACAAAGTCATGTTATATGAGCTTCTTTACACATTTATTACCTAAATTGGAAACTTAATCAGACAAAAGGCGATAAATCTGCAGCCATGTCTCTTCTGATCAACTGAAAAGTCACAATAATATGAACACTTACAATACATAATGCAATACAACAGCCTTGCCATCTTACAAACTGTAGCTATATGAAGCAACTTCCTCATATTGCCGCCCTTATGCACAAACAAGCTTTTTCCTGGTATGTCTGTTTGTATTTAATGAAGGAATCAATGAGGGATAATAGTTTTTCTACCAGGGTTAATCCCTTTAATTTACTATAAATATTAAGACTTTGTCTCTACTGTGTTATACATTGGATGTTAGCTTCAGTATGTGAAGGCTGGGACGCTTTAAACTTCCAACAATGTTTGTTGTACACAAAAAAACTTCCACAAAAGGAGTCCGGAGGCTTCGCAGCGAACCTGGCAACCGACGTGTGTGTGTGTGTGTGTGTGAAAGCTGCAGAGGCGACAGTAGAGTGGCTGTAGTCAGGAAGGATGACAGTGTTTTTTTTATTTTTACTCACGCAGGTACCTCCGAGTTTGTGACTCTCGATCACGGCGGTGGCTGCTCCGAGCTCCGACGCCCTCCGAGCGCCGGCCAGACCCCCAGACCCGCCGCCGATCACCAGAAAGTCGAAGCGGGTGGTTTCTGTTGCCGTCGGGTCTGAGGCCATGCTGCGGCGGATAACTCCGAGTCTGAAAACAGGCGAGAAAAGTTGCTTTCTGAGGATAAAACAGCAGAGAGCTTGCGTCCGGGTTAGCTGCATTAATATTGCCATAACCAGGAAGCTCGCAGGCGTAGCCTGTGTCGGACAAACGGGGAATGGGAGGGTCAAGTGAAAGCCACTGCTGTGTCATTACGAACTGCAACAATGGTGTGTAAATCCCAGAAACTGTTTTCACAATAGTGATGATGATCCTCACATGAGCTACAGCATGAGGGTTACAATAACAGGCGTAAATCAGAGCAAATTCTGCTACAAGAATTAAATAAAAAAGATGAATTTAAGGCATCTGAGCACTGAGATCTCTGGATTAAAACTGATACTAAAGTGCAATCAGGAAAGCACCACGAAAAAGCGAACAGTGTTCAGTCTAGCTCAGTATTTGTCATAAAGATGCTGTGTCACTCACCTCGGTAATGCCAGGGACGCTGGCACGGTCGGTAACAGTCTGCAGATTCTTATAAACAGCATGTTTTTATTTGTTTTGGGGCATTTTAATCAGATGCATCCACAACGTGCAGTTGTTTATCTCCCTGTGGTCACCCTCGGCTGGTGAAGGCCTGTGGTTGGGATTCATGAAATACAAAAGCTTTTAACCACTTCCTGTGTCACTGGGTGAACTCACAGTATTACAGACATATTTATACCAGCTGGTGCGATGAAACGACCTCCTGACTGTCTCTAAAACAATTACAATTGCTGCCTTTGGCGATTTAATGATAAAACCGCAGCGCGTTTAAAAGTAATATTGTGATGGTGGAAGTTGTCACATTTGAGGGCGTGAATAACGTAGATGCCCAATCAAAGCCTTACGTGGTTTTTGGAGCAGATTTAGAATTTAGCGCAAATAATTATAGGAAAGTATAGGAGGTTTGCGTGTTTTTCTTTCAAGAATAGCGGCTACGCTACACCCAGGTTGTCAGCTGTCAAAAACACAATAAAAAGTTGAACTTCCGGTTACAGCTGTCAAAATAATACTCCACTCTCATAGCAACGTGCGCCACACTATTGTTTTGTAGCATTAAAAATGCCTAAACAAAATAAAGTACAATGTACAGGGGGGTGTAATCGAAATAGTACGAAAAACTAACGTATTAGAGTGTTATTGTTGTTACTCTATATTATTATTGTGAAGGCGAGAGCGACCGTTTTCCGGGACCGTCTAAGCTAGCTACAGATGGCTAACACCAAGCTAAAGCAAAGCGGCTCGGTTGGCTGCGTTGACTAGCGTTAGTATCCCGTCCACAGAAAGGATTTATTCACTCAAAAACATATCAAATTGCTGCCACACAACACTCCTATAAGGTATGTGAGTGGGATTTGACTCTTTTGTAAACATAAACAGTTGAACTGCGGGCCGTCGTCTCTGCGAAGCCCCTGATGTGGTTAGATAGGGCCTTTGTCTGGCGTTCAAAGGAAGACATCCCGGGATAGCTGTAGGGAAATGTAAATACAGATGACCACAATCAGTTCAGATCACCGCTTTGTGTGTCTTGGTGTGTCTGCAGTCCGTGGACTGTTAAACAAACTGCTTCAGGCGCCGAAAATGCTGCATGAGGTGTTTGCGTGAGGGGGGAGGGGTTTATGGGCCTTGTCTGAATGTCAGCAATGTACCCTGTGAGGTTCATCCACTGACCCAACAGTTAAAGCTTTGTTCTCATCTGATTTTCACAGGGGGAAGCTGTCTCATTTGTCACATCACAGCTGCGTCAGCCTTCCCGTCTCTGAGGAATAAACCCTGGACATCAGGTGGAGATGGATGTTTACTCCACTGTATAATTGCAGCCTTTGTATTTGTGGGACCTGCTGCCAGTTGACCAGTGGCCCTCACCTCTCAGCATGAAGCCTGTCAGCTATCAAAGCATGCCATCGTCTGTGAACGGCGGACATCCGAATTTGGCCTTGGGTCATGTGTTGAGCACTTCAAACGTGATGTGTTGTGAGAAATGTGGATTTGCTTCTACAGACGCTGCGCTGTTCAAGAAGCACATGATCGAGCATATGGGGACGAGGTTTTACTGCTTTTATTGCAATAATGTCTCGTTCAGTGAGAACGAGTTAAACGCTCACCTGAAGCAACACACTGGAAAGTATCCATTCAAATGTCCTCACTGTGGACAGGGATATATGAGGAGGCTGTGCCTTGTGAAGCACATTGAGCGTTTGCATAGTAAAAGCATTAGTCAAGGACCTGTTAAGTCTGGCACGACAAAAAATCCACATGTTCCTGTCTCTAGTGCCTTACCAAGTGTGCCCACCGCTGATCCGTCATTACTTCGGCCAGCTGTTCGGGTGACAGTACCCACCCCGAGTGCAGCTTCAGTCAGACTGGGTAAAGATGAACAGAGGGGCAAAACACTGGACACCAATGTATCAAATGTCACTAACGGTAATGCAGAACATTATTCCCCTTTGAGTGGACTCATTCAGCACAACAGGGCTCTAACGGTCTCTCTTCCAGAGGAAGTAACGATCCCTGCTGGCTGTTTGGTTGAACTTGTTGAGGTGAAAACTGTCAATGGGACAAAGGAGCTAAAGCTGAGGCTCGTATCTCAACAAGAAAACGAGTCTGTGATCAAGGACACAAGGACCACGGTCTCTCAAAACACTGCGTTGGGAAAGCCACTATCATCCACATTCAATTATCCAAACACAGTGAAGTCTATGAGTCTGGGGATGTGCACAGTTAACAGGAAACAGTGTGAAACAAGGACTGTGAATGTGGAACGTCCTGCTGTTGCCCCAGTCAATATTTCCAAAAACCTCCAGAACCAAGTAAGCAAAGACAAAAGTGGACTGAAAAGACAATCGCAAGAAGTAATCAACTTGGAGTGTCACACAGTCATTCCAAACAAGGTTCCCAAAAGCATCCTGAATCCCGTAAGAGAAGGAAATAGTGGGGTCAAAGTTACGCTGAGAGAACCTGTGAACCATAATGCAGCTCCGCCCACTGTTTCCTCCACCAGGGTGACCAACAGGTTGAGTAGCACCCTGCACCCACAAAACATGGCAGCATGTGTTTCTCAGAGAGCAGTGGATGAGAGAAAGCCTTTAATTCCAGAGCATTCCAAGAGCATCCCATCCAGGAGGGCATGCGACGTACAAAGCATTCCTCGAGATATGTCGGTGGCTGTTAAGATGGAGCCCGGGGAGATCTGCCCCAAGAACAACACTTCAAAAATAAAGAGAGATGCAGTGGGCTTGAACCAGCAAAGTCTGAAATCAGCCTCTCTTTCCTTAAGTGTGCCCTTAGCGGCAGCTGTCCAAGTGAGACCTCCAGCGATGTCACTTTGTAAGGATAATGTTGCAGATCTATCCTTTTCAGTACCCAGGACTCTAACTGAGCCCTCATCAGTCAAAACACCTGTGCTCTCCAATCGCACAAATTCAAAGATCTCGCCTTGGAACCAGGAAGTCAGGTGCAACGAGAGAGCCGGGGAGGGAGACAGGCCAGAACCGGAGGGTTTTCCAGTCATCTCTTCTGTGTTTTCATTAAGTCAACAACCGGAGGAGGTGCAAGGCTCCATTCAACCACTGGTGATGGCTCTGCGTGGTATAGTGATGGATAAAAGTTCTGGTAACACAACAAACGGCACAGAGCAGGTGAAGGAGGAGGCTGAGATGGCCACAAAAGATGGATCCTTCACCCGCAACCTTCTGTTGACAAAGCAGACCAGTGAGTCTGTAAAAGTAGAGGAGCACGATAAGGGTATTCAGCACCCTGCACTGACCCACAGCAACACCCACATCAAGGAGGAAAAGAAAAGCACTACGCCGACAGACAATGATAAATGCAGTCACACTCCTGGTTCAGTTGAATCTGTTCCTAAAATTGTAGATGCATCTGGGACTGCAGACTTTCTACAGCAGACGGTGAAAAGTGAGCATGACATCTCCTCAAAGTTCCTGACTGTCTCTCTGAAGAGGGTACAAGTAGGCGTGTGGAAAAAAAACAAGAAGGGACTGAAACTTAGAATATCCAAATACAAGACTCAGGTACCTGTGGGCAGTCTAACTGACTGTACAGTTATTTACCCAATGCCGCTGAAGGTGGACCAACTGGTGAAACGGCCGGGCCCGTACCAGCCCGTGGTGGTGCTCAATCATCCAAAGCCCCGGGCCTCCATACAGGGAGCGAGAGCGAACACTTTAGCTGACACAGGAGCCTCTGAGGTGCTTCCAAAGTGCCAAATCTTAAAAATGAGGCTGAGCAAAGTGATGGGGCAGAAGTATGAGGTGATGGGGTGCACTGTTGGAGTCTCTCCGTGAATTTACCAGACAGCGTGTCAATGGACAGAAATGTACATTCATGAGAAAATAACTAGTATTACAATGAGAAGATGTTGACCTAAAGAAAAAGAAAATATTAGGGCAATTATTTTCTTTATGAAATCATAAGATTAAGAGCATTACATTATACGGATGTTGTTTATATAGGCATGGAATATTTAAGTGCAATGCAGTTTTGCTGCTTTGAGTCATGGAACATGGACCAACTGCTGCAGTCAGTAATACACAGATGTTAAGTACTGTTTCAGAAGTTTGAGAAACCAGTAGATCTGCCAGAGTTGAGGCATAAATGCATGCTGTTTACCTTAAAAGGATAACATACTGTATTTATATTTTGTTTCCATCAGTAATGTTTTGCTGCTCATCTGGCTCCTCTAAGATCCAATTAAATACAATTCAATTAGGTGAAGTCTTTGTGCGCTAACCCGCTCAGAATGTAAACAATGCCACGAGGATACAGAACACACATGGCTATCAGTTTTAATGAAGGAAACATCAGTGGTGTTGGTTTGAAGTAATGATCAAATATTTGGTTTGTGGTGGCATCTATGTAAGATGTAATTTCTTGTGAGTCAAACCTCACATGCAATATTTAGCACAAAAATATTTAATTCAAAAAGTCTTATTCAAGTATTAATCGTATTCATTAATTTTTCTGTTAATACTCAGATTAACAGAACAGTGAAAGGCAAGGAAAACAAATTCCAAATGTGTCAATTTTCAGCATATATGGACATAAAGCATTTACAAACCTATAAAATGTTTTGCTTCTTTGACAGGGACCCCCCCTTTCTTCTTCTGTCGTGACGCTGGCTAGTTGTCTAGACACTGATGCTGCATTCAGGAAGTCAACATTTCAGCACTTCAAAAGCTCCCGGAGAAATGCGGCTTTCTTAGAGATCACAGCCAGCGTCAGATGTGTAGCACCCCTTTCATCCTCTGTGCGTCGGTCAGTAGTTTAGTGGTGCATTCAGGCACTCGTTGCAAACTCTTACATTTTGGAGATGTCAGTCACTTGTTAAGTTGTCAAATAAACTGGACCAATGAAAAAGACACTGCCAGGTGTAAATAATGAAAGATGGGCATACACTCCACTGTTTGTTTTTGTTATCAGTTTGGAAATTATGCAAATCACTGGCTGTTGCAGAGAAATGGGAGTTATGTTTGCCAGTTGTCCGTCATGAGTTGTGTGAAGTGAAATAAACTTTAAACTTGGGTATTATGGAATGTGCTCAGTTTTCCACCAGTATTTAGCACTTCGCTGGCCATTCTTGGTGATAATTTTAAATTTTTTAACTGTACCAGTTGATGAGGAGTGCCTGAATGCACCGTTAGTTTTGGTTTCTTTGAGGCTAGAGCTAAAAACTACAAATATCACTATTCTTAACAGTCCCCAATAAAGATGGATAAGAAAGGTTATTATTAATGGCTGCTTTCTGTCTAAAAACTCATTTTTATTTGATTGTTCTGTCTCATGTTAACCTGGATTTGAGGATTACTTTATGATTTTTACCTCATAAGGTGTCTGTTTTCATGAAACTTCAATGTGTGATTAATCACAGATATTTTGTGATTAACTTATTTGAGGTTACAGTCCCAGAAAAAAGTGTTAATGCCGACAAATCATCTTTGATCATTATTACTCCTTGTGCCATACAGTCTGCTTTATTTAGTGTCACTGCTTCCAGGTATAGCCTCTTTGCAGAAGAAGCTGGAGCTCCTTAAACAGTGGTGCAAAATGGAGTGGAACAAAGCAGCTCAAACTGGTTTATTACTGTAAGAAAGCCACGTTCTTGTATTTTTAAAATTTTATCTTTGCACCATGTATATACTCATCGACTGTGGTGATTGTGGGGATCTTGAAAACCTGTTAAAACTTGTATATTTTTCAAAAACCATCAAAAGGACATGAGCAAGCTTCTATCCAGATACTTTTCAGATCTGTTTCTCTTCTTCCGGCAGCATTACAACACCTGTGTGTTCTTGTTTATAATGTATTCATCATGTTTGCGGTGCTAGACCTATGATTACATGTATAGGTTTTGGTTGCCCACAGTTTTTATTGTATGTGTATATATGTCTTGGTCACCCACAGATTTTATTGTGTGTATATACCTATAAATATAAAACGTGATGACTGGTGTTCATACTCGGTAGGGAATGGTTAACATTCCTCAGCGTCTTCTGCATCAGCGGTTATGTTGTGCTTTACTCTCCTAACACTGCAGCGTCTCAAGCTGCCGTGCAGTCTTTGTTATATATAATTATTTTAAAGGTGTTAAAGGGTGTGAGTTCTTTCTGAATGTTTTGCTTTGCCTTTCATTCACTCCTCATTTATGTGAGATTTACTCATGTTCCAGTAAAAACAGTTTTTTTGTTTTTTTGGGGGGTTTTCCTACATTCTCATTGGTCATTGTCGTGTTCCATGCTTTTATAATAACAATTGTGTAACTCCTTTTTTTCTATTAAAACACAGTAAACATGATCACAATCTACATGGCCTATTCCCTTTTGTTCAACAGAATCGCATTACATATAATGATCATGATCATCATAAAACCTTTCTCATCGTAGGTCAACAGGTCTTGTAATGCTTTGAGAAAAACTCAAGACCCCATTGGTTAAAAGTAAATAAATAAACAAGAGCGCTGGAGCTTGACTATACCTGAGTTTAATGGGCAGAAATGTCCACTTGTCATAGTAGAAAAAGCACAGGTGTTTCTAATAAAATGAATGATGGCTCTGTTCTATTCAAGTGTCCCAGTAAGCCATGACAGTGAGCACAGCATGCACAGTACCAGGACCATGAAAGCAAAGTAGCATCATTAATTCATTTCATTAATTACACCTGTGCTTTTCCTTCTGTGACAGGGCAAAAAGGCATATTGTCTTTGAAGTAACAGATCTGAAAGACAGTCAACATGTCAGCTGCATCACTGTACCTAAGTACAATTTTGAAGTACCTGATTATTTCCATTTTATGCAACTATCTACTTCTACTTCACAACATTACACAGACAAATATTTTTTACTCAACTGCGTTTATTTCAGCTAGTTACTACTTTGTTGGTAGATATTTAACGTGAAACGTATAAAGCTGGCCAACAGTAGGTAATAGTTAAAAGTCACTCCAGCTGCTTGAATTTTAATGTGTCAGTAATTACATTATCACATTCTGAAACGAGGTATTGATCCCCGGGGGGGGGGGGGGGGGGATTACACAAGTTACAGGTGCTCCCATTCAAGAATAGAAAAGTAGCATAGAGCTAGAAATGAGAAGTATGTACAAATATAAGATATAAAAAAAAAATATATATATATACACTTACAATATATAAGTGAAAAATAAAAGTATAAAATATATACAATAACAATGTAAATGTATATGTATATATATATTATAATATTAAATACCTAAATACTTCTGTCAGTAATAACAGGACACCATTTTGGTCAACAGTTCAACCTCTGTTCTAAATAAGCTTATACTGGTATCCATGGCAACAGTGCATCCTACAGTTGCTACTTGCTAACAGTTAAGCTAGCTAACTACTGTATTTTATTCACAGGTTAGTCTAACTTTTTACTAATAGGGCTATTGATTACGTTTATGCTATTTGTGACTAGCACAATATAAACAATCTAATAATATCATCTAGCATTACATACTGTAGTATGACGCTACTGTAATGGGCCATTCTACAGTACTTTTACTTTTGATACTTTATTTAGCTGATAATACTTCTGTACTTTTAGTAAAGTGAGATTTTAAATGCAGGATTTCTACTGGCAATGGAGTATTTTTACATTCTCGTATTATTACTTTCACTTAAAAGTAAAGGATTTTAGTACGTCTTCCACTACTGGTGACTAGCTCGATTACTTCATGACCATAAATCAGACTTAGTTAGGCCTGGTCTCCCAGTCCCAAAAACAAATCCAACACTGACCACATCTGCCAGGAAAAGTTTGGAATTAAAAAATTAAAACAATTTAAAAGTCAAAATGTTGAGCTGTAGCTATAACATGTTCATGTTGACTTATCATCTTATAATCTTGACTTATTGTGTCACAATTTTGACATGCGTAGGGTGCTCCAGTGATTAAAATTAGGGCTGAAATGACAAGTCAATTAATCAGTTAACAGAAAATTAAATCAAGCAAAAATGACAATTATATTCTCCACTTTCACCTTCTCATGTGTGACTCTGCCTTTTCTCTGTTTTTTTTCATTGTGAAGTGATTATCTAAGGACAGTATTAATCGATAATGAAGATAATCGTTAGTTGCAGACTCAGATGAAACACAGTCAGATTTTTCTAACACGCTCATGAATCACTTTAATGGATATTTTGGCTTACATAGCGACATCATAGGGACCAGATGGGATTCAACAGATCATCTTTGCTGGGATGATGCAGCTGTTACTACAGCAGCTGGTCAATGTCCCTTTTCGTCACTGGAAATGTCAGCACACAGTTTTCTGGGTATCTGCTTCCAGGAATATTCCTCCCGCTGATGAGTATTATTGGGAATATGGAGTGGAACTTGACGATGTCTGCCACAGTGTCAAACATCTTAGGAGAAACAAGATGCGAGCTGCAGTAAATATAATGCTGAAGAGAGCGCTCGTTGAACTATCTCTTTGAATTCGTCTCACTCACATCATTTGATCGTTGTCCCAGAGCGTACTTGCCGGTTCTCTCGATGAACCGAATCTTTACATTGTAGACCTTCTTCTCGTGATACACAGCCAATACCAAGGGTTCGCTGTTGGAGTTGATGGAGCAGTCTCGTACCAAGAAGGCCCCATCCTAATGTGGTTAATGCGAGAAACAAAAGAAGTTAAGCTTCAGACACATGCAGATCATTTGTTGATTCATTTCATATTAGAAGAGATACCTTGTTCACCAGGTGTAAAGCGTGCTCAGCATCTGCTCGATTACAAGCCCCAACATACCAGTCTTCTTCACAGTTGGTCTGTAGAGTTCAGTGAATAAAAGTTACACCTATTGACTATTTATACATATATATATACA
The DNA here is from genome assembly GCF_043641665.1 of Enoplosus armatus. Lineage (NCBI taxonomy): Eukaryota > Metazoa > Chordata > Actinopteri > Centrarchiformes > Enoplosidae > Enoplosus > Enoplosus armatus. The sequence continues at coordinate 17,720,913 of NC_092189.1, forward strand.
CGGTGTATATCTATTTTTTTAGCTTTCTTAAGTAGCGGCCAGTATACCTGTTGAGGCTTTTCCATAGGAACAAAGTCGTGTTGGTCAAAGTCTTCTTTAGTTTGAGGCCACTCATGGTGATGACGTTTGGATGGCACCCTTTCTTTAAGTAGAAGTTAATGTTGACTTACTTCGTCAGTAGCTGTATAATGATGCTGATCATATATAACATCACTTACCTAGATTGTGTTGTGACCTGAATAAAAGAAGAAAGAGCACATGTAAATCAAACATGACATAATTTGACATAACTGTCCTGAAAAGCCTGAGGAATTAAAGCCACACCTTTTTTCTATATCATGAGTCTCCAAATCCAAAGAATGTCTTTGATTGGTGTGTGGGCCTGAAACACTTTCAACACCCTGTAGACCTAAAAACACATTCAACGTTGTTACAACCGTCAAGATGTTTTTAACCAAAATGTTACATTCACAGTTATTTAGCTCTTACCTTTGGTATGTGGACTGAACTCTGCCTATTAGAAGTGTTAAAAAGACAATTAGATTAAAAAAAAAAAACATATATGGGAACACAGTTAAGGAGTCCTTTTCTAGTCAGGTTTAATTTTGTAGAATACAATATAAATCATGAAATTACAATGAAAATATCATGGCTGAAAGCACTGATTGATTATTGATTTTAGAGAAAGGATTGGCGGCAAGTAAACAGGAGTAGATACTTTTCCAAGACATGGTGTAGGAAATGAAATAATATAATAAAATATTATACTATAATAAAATAATGAAATAGTTAGAATGAATAAAAATAAATAGCAGATACAGAATTGAGAGACAATTAGTGGTGGAAGAAGTACTCAGTAAAAAAAGCAGTGTAAAAATACTTACACTTACAAGTAAAAGTCCTGCATTCAAAATTTTACTTAAGTAAAAGTACTAAAGTATTAGCATCAAAATACACTATGTTATATACTATAGTACCAAAAGTAGAAATACTCATTATGCAGAATGGCCCATAATAATGCTGCATGTTTGACTACTTACTCTTCTCGCTGCTCGCTTTCCACTGAAATGAAAAAGAAGCATAGTTTATAAATAACATCACAATGTGCTCGAAAAGAAGAAAGCCTCGAGTCTTTACTGTGATTATCTTTCTAACCAGCAGGTGGTGGCGCTGCTACACTGTACAAACTGTAAAGTAAGAGGGCCTCCTTTCACTTTCCACCATTCACACAGAGGAAAGGGTCACACAGGGTCGAGGTCAACTGCAGCAAAGTAAAACAGGGCAGGCGCTCACCGGGACAAGCGACGGTCTGTCTGCGTGCTTCCTGTCCTGCTATAGATTACAGTGGAAGAATAAAACAGTACTCACTCTCTCCTGCAGGGCTCGTGTAGAGTCAGTCCAGGCAAGTGATTCACTACCTCCAAGGTAAACGGTGGAGGTGATGGAGAGCGCCTGGAAGAGCACAGACTTCAGCTGTCAGTCCGTTCATAACTTCTTTAAACTCCAACAATGAATAACCGGAATAGTAGTTTAGCAAATTACCTGTGTGAGTGCTGTGATATTAGAAAGAGAGAGAGAGAAAGGATCACCTATTTTATGAGCCGCAATCGACAGGATTTATTGACACAAAAACAGAGTCGACAATACAACAAGCTGCTTACCTGGTCTCCTGGCTGCGCAGGTGGTAACCTCTTATCTGTGAGAGCAACATGTGAATATTTTGGGATGCTTCTGAGGTCAGGGAGGTGAAAGTGAGTGAAGTTAATTCTTCTAAATAGTCTTACTTAATCTGGTCTTTCTTCTGCCTGGCTTCAGGTCTCTGTTTATAGCAGGCCCTGTGTTTAAAAAAACAAAATGCAGAAAGGTAACTATGTAATGTGTACATTTACTGAAGTACTGCAATTTAGTACAATTTTGAGCTTGTGGTACTCATATCTCATACACCTTTTAGTCCAACTGACTTGAAAACCATCAGCTGAAGTATTATATATTATATGCTCCTAAATATATCGCGGTCAGGAGCTGTAACACATTTTGGTGATTTTCAATACAGACTCTCATTATAGTTTAACTTTTTCATTGTATTGTTACTTCTTCCTCTTTAAGCTGCATTAATCAAATTGAAACAAGCTGACAAACACATAGCTGCCACCATATCATCGGCTTATAAATGGTTTGTTAGCAAGCAGCTGCCTTCTTTCACATCAGGAAGACACGTAACCACTAACACAAGACACCTGACAAATGTTGAGTCCAACATTCACTCGCCTTTTTAGCTCTTGTTTGGTCTCCAGGAACAACTCACAGGGCATCCGCTGGCTTAAAAAGACTTTGCCATAAAAGTCTTATTTTTGATTATGAAAGGTCTTACGTTTTGAGATGATGCCTTGACCCGTCAGAAATCATATTGACCCACATCATTCTTCTGTATCGACCGAGTGCACGGCACTTTATTTTCTGATTTTATTGGTCTGTATATACCTGGCTTTGTTCTGCACGGGACGCCACCTGCTCATGTGAACCAATTCAGGAAGTAAGCAAACTATTTACTGATAATGCCAAGCTAAAGCAGACTAAAAAAACAGCGGATGTCTTTCATGATATATTTCGTCCTGATGCGCTAACGTTGTGTTGGCTGTTATCAGCGGATAGTGAAAGTGTATACTTTAGGTTAGTGGTTACAGGAAACACTCATGTAAATACATGTTTGACAAGCATTTTAAGCATCTATACTCCAGCGTTGCAGTCTAGACAAGGTGACAGTCCAACCAAGTAGTTTATTAATTATAATTTATTTTTATGATTTAAAACATCACACAGCACTCGTGCATTTGTACTGCTGTGGAAAGGATATAACATTTTCTTTGAGGTCTTAAAGAGGTCTTAAAGCATTAAAAGTGATTACAACTGAGACAAATACGTGGGTCTTTAGCTGGTAGATGCGTGACTGTGTTCACCATCTAGATGAAACTAATACAAAGAGCTAAAAGAGACTCAAAAGCTCTGCAGAGGTGGTTGATAATTCTCAGTGTTTTCAGCAATTTGAAAGACCCTTTCACATTCCACACAGCCATTTAATTTAATGTCAGATCTTGAATAATGCAGGTTAAGTGACCCATTGTAGCTTTTTGCTGAGAGGCAGCCTGTGGCCAAGTAGATAAAAGTCATAAAGTCAGTGAACTGACTCTGTAATGTCTTTCACGCAGTTTGCTAACGTCAGCTAATATTAACCACCATAAGCTGCTGGTACCAGGCCAAGTGAGGCAGTAGCAGCAACACCCCTGAGTGCTTTGAATTAAACAACTGTCTGTTATGTATTTAAGTTCAGAAAGTGATTTGTTCCACTACTTCCACAGAATGTCTTTAACACAATAATATGGATATATAATGTGGAGCTTTGTCACTTTACCTGAAGTAAGTGGGATTTCTCTGCTGGAGTTCCCCTGATGGAGTGGAGAGCATAAGTATAAGCAGACAGTAGTGGGACCGTAATGGGACATTCATTTAAAGAGAACTAAACAGAAACCTTACAGCAGACATCGATGAAAGGCTCTGAGCCGACGGTGACCTTGGAAGATCCCTGTCTTGAAAGCAAAAGAAGTTGAGATGCCTGCAGTTAGATCAGCGACAGTAATGATAGTAGTTTCAGTAGTTCCAGTGTCAGTTGACAGTTTAAACACTCTTTGAGTCTGTATCATTCTTGTTGCGAGTCCCAGCAGTGCACTGCAGCAGCAGCAGCAGCAGCAGCAGCAGCAGCAGCAGACTGTATTGATTACAGAGGGAGAACACTCCAAGTGTGAACAAATTTAAAAGCCACATTCAGTATGAAGTTGTAGATGTGCAGCTGTGAGGCCCCTGGCTGTGGGCCACATTCATGCAGGAGAGTAAAGGGAGTCTATTCACACTACACGCTTCCCTCTCTCCCCCTTCGGCTCCTGGATAATCTCCCGCAGTCTGACTCAGCCAACAGATGGCCCTGGAGACCCACTGGCAGATCATGCTCACTCAGCATGAGCTCTCTCTCTCAGATCCACGCTGCTTTCATTCTCACCACAGTTTTTTTTTTGCGGTGGAGCTGCATTCCATTCAGCTTCTGTCTAATTGTATGTTGACTTTTCTGTGTAGGAAAGTGAAACATACTCACCCTCATTGTGTCATCTGTGCAAACACTTCTTTGAGTTGAAGTTTGGACAAGTCTAAGAGCTCATTCTTAGGTTTTGGGATGTAGGTTATTTTTGTCTATGAATTTTAAGTGCTGTATTTTAATAAATTGAAGACAGACAGGACTAATGAGAGTAAGACAGGTGGTGACAAACATCAAAGGTCAGATTCACTCCTACAGAAGGACAGAATTACTTAGTGAAGTGAGTCTCACTGAGCGACCAAGACTGCACTTTTGTGGTTTACTGTTGTTCACTCAGCTTCACTGTCAGGTTATGATATGCAGTGTGTACTAAAAGGAAATGTAAAAAGATAAAAACATTGAAAGTTGATAAAACACTCCCAAAAAAAACCCCAAACTAAACTAAACTTAAACTTAAACCTGGGATTTGAAAACAACATGAAATAAGAGCCGTACGAGTGCGAGTGACTACCTGCATACTCCCTCTCATCATTTAAGGGTCTTGCAGGAAGTATGCGCACATTCAGCACTTCCTCCTGGTCGTCCACTACATCGTACTCGGGCTCCACCACGTTGTTGTAGTTAGCACATCTTTTATTTCTGGTCCTGTCTGTCCTGCCGCGATCCTGTGGAGAGAAAATGGCAGTTTCTTCAAATTGGAGATACTAAGTGTAAAATAGACCAACTTCATAAACCTGGGACTTCTGAGACTCAATCCCATTGTCAAAATGCTAACGTCACGTTTATACAATACCTACTATATGAGAAATCTTCACCTCTTTTAACACTTTTAATCTCATTCAGCATTCATTGACTTATTGGAGAAAAAAAAATTACTAATGTGCCTTAAAAACAACCAAATCAGTGAAGCCTGCAATCACTTTTGAGCCTTGCAAAAAATATAGTAATATATTCTGAGTAGACAGCTAGTGTTAGATCCTACATATGCATATACAACACTGATAAGCACAGGAAGCGACTATGAGACGTTGCAACATAACCCACTGCTTGTTTCCTTTTTAGAGCTTCACTCTTCACACTCACGCACAGCCACAGACTGTAACACAGTGTTGATAAATGATAAACATGGTCTATTTCCGTGAATTAATCGCACATGACGCAAAGTGCATTGTGACTGTGTTTGGTATTTTTGTGCACCTGTGGCGAAGCCGGAAAAGAGGGTGAGATTAGGATGAATACGTTATCAGTGGGTGCATCAGTTGTGGCCAATCAAACCAGTGTCTCTCGTTCAATTTAGAAAAGCTGTGTGCTCCGCGTCAGAACGGGTTCTTTTGTAATAAAGAGTCCAGAAATTGATGTTTTTGTCCGGCAGGTGCTGTGTGTCTGCAACACCGCGATCATTTTGACAAAGGCAGGAAATGTCCAGGTTCCATGTTTTTCACGCGTGATGATGAACCCAGAGAGTTTAATTTGAAATACAATAAACACATGTGTGCCTGTGTGTGTGTACATCTTTAATATGTATCTAGTTTATGTAGCTGAATCACGTATTTAATTATTCAGAGAAGATGGTGGAAAAAATGTCTTTTCAAAGTAAAACACAAGTTGATGTTCTTATGTTGCAAGAGGTGCTTGGACAAGAGTGACTCAACTTACCCAGTAGAGCTGAAGAGCTGAACAATGTCAACATTTTTACTTCATGTGACTTCACAAAAAATGTCCAATATCACTGTAATTGGCTAAAAAAATGATAATAAATAGGCCTGTGAAAGAGTATCAGTAAACCTACTATACCTACTTAAGTACACTGTGTTTTAGGTGAATTTATTGTGATATATTGTCACAATGTTTAACATTTTTAATACAATATATAACATTTGAAGGTAGAATTTCTCAAAATGTGTTTCATTCTGTTTTATGTGGATGCCAGAAGCCAGAAAAATTATATCAAAGAAAACACAGGTTTCCATTTCCTGAAGACATGAATATTTCCTGCTTTTACTTCAAGCTTTTCACCTACAATAGATGTATTCAAATGACATTAAAATATTATTAATCTAATGAGCTGCAGTGGTTTTGAGAGATGATTATTGTATTAATTAGTAAGCCTAAAATAATTGAGATATATTTCATAATTTAACTTCTAAAGGAACATTAATACAACTAAAAACAACAGTTATAAATTATAATAAAAATACAGAGAATAGTCATGGTCTGCTGTGTGCTGTTGGGTGTTGTTGTCTCTGTGGACTAACAATGACAGAGCAGAATCTCACTCTTTGCTCATTTCTGTGCTAAAAGGTAATTACACAAGAGGCTGCAAACTCCCAAAGTTTCCCCCCGGGAACATTCATGTGGAACCATCGGGGAACCGCTGTGGATGCAGGCGCCATAACTCACCATTATCACAGCAGACTCATGGCTGTTCCGTCTCTCTGCAGCTAACGAGGGGCTGAAACAAAAATGAAAAACATCATTAGTTTGGTATTCAGCTAAAGAATGTGGCCTTCCAACACAATTCACCTTCAGACTTTTCTTCCTCAACAGTTCCACATGCAGAAGACTGAGGTCTTCATATACAACTGAACAGAGCTGTTCTCACGCGGCTCCTTGTGGGTCTCAGTTTTTATATTCAGTGGAAAGAAACTCTGAATTTATTGTGAAACACATTATTTAAATATTATCTGATTTATTATTTTATTTCTGAGTGGATAACCAGGGTTGTCAAAAGATCCTTCTGGTTCAAACACAGTGCTTAAACATGGAAACATTTTAATTTTACAACATCCCACTGAGCCTCCAGGATTAGTCAGTCATTATAACGTGATTTATTAAGTAGAGCTGCTTCCCAGTCAAATGTGAATTCAGGTAAACACTTAAATTATTTAAATTCATATGAAGCTTTTGCTTTTGCAACTTTAGATACAATTTATTAATCAACTTGATTATAATAATAATAACAGACTTGCATTACAAAAGATTAAAACATTTCTGCACACCTTAAAAGTAAGTAAGAACGTCACTAAAGATACAAAGATTGGTGGTGATGATTTCAGTTTTGTCTAAATTTAACTAACACGGGTCTTTGTCACAAATCCTCCATTTGTGAAACGTGTGAGCTTTTTAAGACATAATATCAATTTTAGAATAATGTTTCCAGGGAAAAGAGGCAAGACGAGGAAGAGAGTCAAGGCCAATCAATCGCTCTTTCATTGACATGTTTTTATCTTCAAATCCCTTTGGCCGTGAAGGGAAACAAAACAGGAAGCAGGAAGGAAACCTACCCAAAATAGAAGTTAGGACATTTAAGCAAGGCCCAGGGATTTTGAAAATGCCAGGAAACATTACAGGCTACCAACTCACAGTCCCAAAAGGGAGCATCAAACTCAGTATTGGATTTTTGGCACTGTGGTCCAACACTCAGCGGGGCCGTCTGTCTACTTTGAAGAGCTTACTGGGCCATGGGAAGTGGTGTTGGATGAGACGCATGAAAAGGGAGGAGATTAGATACATGGAGCTAGCATCTGAGGTTGAGCAGTTAGTCTGGAAAATAAACTTCTGCCCCCAAGGAGATTGGGTGCAGAGACTACTTAAGGATTTGTGACCTGGCTTTGCTACGAGCATCAAGAAAAGCATCAACTGCAGAGAGCGAGAAAGAGTCTGAGGACAGAAACAATATCAACAGGGATCAATCAAACCAGGAGATACTGTAGATATGAGGATCTATTGTTGATAATATTTTTGTTCATGTGTTAGTCTTCTTCTAGTTTGTTTTGTGGTGGTGAATGTATGTATTTATGCAGTTCTTTTAAAATCCAGTACCAAATTGGTTCTGTTTTTATTTTTTATTTGAGTCATAATACATGTAGCAAATTAACCAAAAGGGGGGACGATAAGTTGTTTTTCAACACGTGGCAGTTTAAATGTATAACGTGCAGCTATAGAGGTGAGTTTTGCTCTTTTTGTTGCAGAATCAGCCTGATTCATGGCGATTTGTCTAAAAGTGCCCCCAGTACTTGATTCACACACTCCAATTCCACATAAGACGAGATGACTACGTTTTATTACATTAAATCCAAAATCTAAGAGCAACTGGAGACTTGTCCTTGAATTTTAATCAAAGCACAATTCTCAACTCTTGCAGAAACTACTGCATTTCAAAGCTCGTCTCTTCTTTATATTTGCATACTTGTCATTTTCATCTATTTTTACAAAAGACTTTTCTACACACCAACACACACAGCTGTTAAAAGAGAACAATTCAGCCGTCACGTACCTTTTCAGAAGACTTTTTTACTACGGGCACAGCTGCATCAGTGGGTGTCCAGCAATTTCTGCCAGTTTGGTTGCATGTGTTTGGTTACAGGAGTCTGCAGTTTTCCTTTCGCTCCAATAGACACACAAAAACACCCTCAAGCCTCACTGTCGGAGTTAAGCAGCCCACTGCAGTAACACAAAAATACTTCCTGTGTGGTGAATAACTGGCCTATAACCTGAGGTCTTCACTGTTGCTTTAGACACTGAAAGTTTTTTTTGAGGAGGGCTTTCTCTTGTGCATCTGTACTTTGATTTCACAGGTATTCACCTCAACCTGCACACAACATTTTGTGGAAACAATGTTTGGGAAATTTGGTTTCTAAATGTAACCTGTTTCTGCATCAACCTATTGTTTGATCAAAAGACGCAACCTCAACGTTTCCTTTGTTAGCTTTTGTCATGCAGCGTTGGCGTGTGTGAGACTACTTTCATGCAATAGCTAAATCTAAATGTGCAAGCTCCTGGACTACATCTGACAACCAGGCTCGGACCGTTTGCCCAGTAAATCAGGGTCAAATGAATCTGCCAACGCCACAGGTATTTCTCTTCATTTGAGCAGGAACATAGTGACATTTCAACATCTGCTCTGCCAAGTGCAAAAAGGAAGCAGGGTGACATTTACTCTTTTCATTAGATCATCATGTGGCTCCATTTTTATATCAAACAAGAGGGTGAAGCCAAATTCCAATTTGTGATGATATTTTATTCGAGCTTAACCTTTCAAAGTGATATTTCACTTTAGTGTAATATTTTAATTTAATAGCATAAACACTTAATGAAGAGTCTTCTGCCAAGTAGGTTATACAAAAACTGAACTTTTTGGAATAAATGTCGAGTTAATGATGGTTGCATGCTATGCTGGTTGACACATAAACCAAAATTCAGACAATGAGAGACATTAAACTCCAGCTATTAATCGTAGTTATATAATAGCTCAAATGAGGCAGAAAAGTCTGCTGAATCATGTTGAGAATATTTCCAGCATCGGCCATGAGGGTGGATTTTATTGGCCCGTGAACGGGGCACACTGACAGTAGTTAGAGATATGAGGGTGAGCATTACTCATTCTTATTTAAAACCTTGCTGCTACTCCAGGAAGTTATATGGGTGCTGTTCTGCCTAAAAGCCTCATTCTCTACCCTTCAAACAACTCTGACCTCAAACAATATATGCAACACTCACCACGGTTACTTTCTAACTTTTAAGTAAAATAATAACTTTTTGGGTGACTCAGGCCAAAGATTACACAGTTGAGGAAACGTTCAGACGATCATGTACATTTTGTAAACAAGCCGACAGTTTAGCCAAATTAGCTTCCACTTTATTCAGAGGTTAAACCAAAAGTGAGTGCATCCTTCATTGCATAGAGAAGCACAACTTTGGTGAGTATGTTGGTCGGTGGGGAAGTTGGGCGGTAAACTGTGAGAGATGTTTAAGCCAACCATAGTTTAGGTAATAATTATGTCGTTTGTTTCTCTTCCAAATAAGTTCGACTAACCTGGAGGTTTGTTTTCGGCCTGCTCACGTTTCTTGACCCATCTGACTTATTTATACTTATATCCCTCAGCTCGACAGAACGTTTTACTCTCATTATTTTAAGTTTCAGCTAAAACAACACTACATGTCTGAGATACTGTATGTTGTGCAACAGTTCCCTACTACTACTAACTATAGACTGAGTTAAAACTTATTATTCAGGCTGCCGTCGAGCTGTGATGAAAAACGGTCATACAAAAGTTTCGTACGACTTCTCCGTGGTCAGCACATAAACTATAGACGTAACTTGCCTCTGCTTTTAAACAGAGCAGTTCTAAGTCAGAGTATCTTCCTGTCTGCTGCGGGTTGGAGGTCTGGCCTCCTCAAAAAAGCGATGCAGCTGAGCACAGGCGCACAAGGTCAGCCTCTCTCCTGTGGTTTCTTCTGCAATGGTATAGCCTGACTTCCTGTGAAAGATTACCATCTTGCCTCTCATATTCTCACTGATGCTTATCTTTTGAGCCACAAACTCCCCGAACATCTCTACACCTTGGCCCCCAGCGACAGCCCCATCGGCCTGTCAATCTGGCAGCTCATCCTGTGTCCTCAACCACCCCCCCAGTCCTCCTCCCCCACCAGCCGTCCTCCCCTCCTCTGTCCTGGACCTGTCACTAAGAAATAAGATCCAGAGTCCCAGCCTGGAGGGGTGAGGAACACAGAGGTTGAATATGGGTGAGGTGTGTGTGTGTGTGTGTGTGTGTGTGTGTGTGTGTGTGTGTGTGTGTGACCGAAATTTCAGGATTTTCATAGGTTAATGTAACCAAAGTCCTTCATGCAGTCACTGGCGTCTCACTGAAGTTAAAGTCATGATGTTGAATTCCCAGCTCCACAGGAAGGATGCATGTGATCGCAATGATAAATCACATCAAGTACAAGATTATCATGTGTGATCAGCTGCTCAGTATCAGGAGGCCCCCAGTACACAGAAAAACCACAAAGTGACGGTAACTGTCGGCTGATGTTTCCTATAAAAGAATTACTTCACTTTTCTTCACAAATTTTAAATACTTATGTAGCTTTTTTTAGATTGTCTCTATCTACTCTTTGTGACTGTTGAGTAGATAGATGCTAACATTCACTAATTAGCACCAAACACAAAGTACAGCTGAAGCTGATCTGAATGTCTCCTCAAAAAATAAACACTAGTGCTGGACACCAGAGAGGACAGTTTATGGACAACAACTCAGGGCTGAAAAAAAGAAACATGTATGTATTTTGAGAAAAAAAGAAACATCCAACCAAAGGTAAATCAGTAAAGGACAGTTCCGTTTTCTTCTTGGTGAACAATATTATCAATCAATGAAAGTAGTAGTGATTTTCGAGTAGGGTACGTAAAGCCAGCTCTCATAGAGAGAGGTGAGACTTTATAATGGTTCAAACATGGTGTTAACAGCTCACACTTTCATACAAATTTTCTTCAAAAGCATTCATAGTGTTGCAAGTAGTAGTGTGAAGAATGAAAAAAGAGAGACGTTTAAACCCTGCCTACTCTCTCCTCCGCACACTTGACCTATCGCTGCATAAAATTTCTTGTAGGATTGTTGGTTTCGGAAAGTTACAGAAATTCAGCCCCCACAATTCCAACGTTGGAAAAATATGGGGGAGGGGTTTCGGACGTTTTTTGACCATCTAATTCCTTTATTAGACTACCATCATCGTTATGGGAAACATGTTTACCAATTTCATCAGAATGGGTTATCAAGTTGATACAAATGTACAATATAAAGACAGGAAGTAGCTTTCACTTAATTTCCAGTTGTTATTTTGTTTTGTAGCTTGAAGAAGACCTGACTTTGTCGTGGACTCACAGGTGAAACTACACTCACTCTTGTCTTGGCTTAGTTATAGACTGTATGCTCGACTCATTGTATAATTGGTCACCGGCAAGCCCAGCAGTTGTCTTTTCTAATCTACAGTGTATAAGAGAAGGATGAGATAGTGTCGCAAAGCCAGATAGATAAGATCAGAGAGAGGGCAGGCAGTCTGGCCAGTCTGGCTATCTCTCTGGTGAGAGTGTGATTCAGCAGCGTGAATAATTAAAGCTGGGAGCAGTGATAGAAATCTGTAGACGCCAGGGTCGGATAATACTGGACGGATATCAGGGGCCTTTGGTGCGGGGAGGTGGCGGCTGAGACGACATTAGTCACTCTGCCTGTGCCCCGGGCAGCCGTCAGGGCACCGTGCTGAAGGTCAGGGGATGATGGATGGACGGAGACCGGCGGTGGCTCACAGCTGAAGTTGACTAGAAAACGAATGTCCTGTACATGAAATATTATCCTCATTGAGGAAGATACCTGATCTGATACTGCAGCAATGTGTCATGGCTTTGTGAACTTTGTGAAGAGCCATGGTCCATCAGCTTGAAATGAAGTTTGTGACAAGGAGAGGTGGAAAGAAAGAGAACATTTTTTTTTTTTTTATTAGCAGAGGAAACATATAGATGATGTTTAGCCACATCAGAACACTTTCAGATTGTCAAGAATTTCCCAAATTACTCATTTGCCATTTGACTTACTGTTAATCATCAAATAATTCATAATAATTGAACTTTGAAGGGTGAAAAGCATTTTTTGCATTGCCTGGTCTGTGTTTGAAGGGTCACACTTAAAATTCTCTTTTTCTCTCCCCCCTACATCGCCATTGTTCTTTCTTTCTCTCATCTGGTTGGTTTCTCTGCACCAGATGTCTTTCATGTTAGCTGCATAGAAAGTCAGCCCTGAGTGTGATAGTTTGGAGGAGGATGTGTTATTTTTGAGAACCAGTCATCTGCCATCCACCACAACTGTTTTATTCATAGGTTCATAAAAACTAAAAATCATGTTTGTCTTGCAAATGATGCTGCTCCAAATTTAGACTGTGGGTAGGCGTCACAGTATACAAAAGTTGTACTGAAACAAGCCTCCATACGAACCCAACCACAGAAGAGCATCCTCCTCCTCTCTGAGCATTTGTGTGATTGTACTGTAGGTCTCAGTTCTCTCTATACACTGCTCCATTCATTATAATGGTAGCAGTGTGTCGGCAGAGCCTCAATGACGGCAAGGAGCCTCATATTCAGGTCAACTCGCAGCCAGAACGAGTCCTTGATTATTCCTTATTTATCCCAGTCATTCCCCCTGCTGTGGTGTGGAGTCTCGAGAAGATGTGTGTCTGAGTGGAGGAGCCAGGGCTAATGAGCTGAGCGCTAGCCTGCTGGTCGTTAGCAGGCTAGAAGCTGCGCCTCACCCCACTCCGAAGGCACATTCACATCATCAGTAGCCCAGCATCTTATTCAGGACGATTCAAGACAATAATGCAAGCTAGTAATGCTAATGTGGAGGTGTTTACTGTCTTGTGGGTAGACATCAACACCCAATGTGTCTCCATTGAAGACTCACACATACTGGAGACGTGATTCAGATTTTGATTAGCAAAAATGTGTTTTGCCTGCACTGTAACAAATATGTTTTGAATGACTGCCATCTACATGTATAACAAGAGTCTACAGCCATGCTAGCAGCTCTGTGAGGCTGTACTTGTAGGCACAGAGGTGCTTTGAGCTAAATGCTAAGATCGGCATGCTAACATGCTCACAATGACAATGCTAACATGCTGAGGTTAAGCAGGTATAATGTTTGCCATGTTCACCTTCTTAGTTTAGCATGTCAGCATGCTAACATTTGCGATTTAGCCCTAAACACAGCCATTGGTTTATGGACCACTGCTTGAAACCTTGAGTTTGGCATTTTGGCCGTCGCCATCTAAACAGTAAGTACAGTTGAGGGGAATATTATATATATTAGTTCTGCAGGTATTAGACACATTGAAATGTCAGGGGATCACCAAAGTTATTTAACTTTATCTTCTAATCCATCCATTATTTGTTGAGCCTTTTCGCTCAAAGCCACAAATTTCAACCTCATGGTGGTGCTAGAGGAAAAGTCGGGGGATCACCAAAGTCAATAGGATTCACAATCTAGGGACAATGGATGTCTGTACAGAATTTCATGGCAATCCATCCAAAGTGGTGGACAGATGTACCGACCGACAGACTGACATTGTTATCCCTAGAGCTACGCTGCTAGCATGGCTAATGTTATGCTCAGTCAGAGACATTTTTCAGAACATATAGTGACACAATTTCCATTGTTTTAACTTTGTACTTCATGAAAGCACACAAACCCTAACCTCAGAAAAGTTTGTCCAGCCACCAAAAGAAAAAGTTTGTAAAATATCTTAATTATTTGGATTTTATTTATTCAGTTAACTGTTCGATTATATTATCTGTAAATTGTACTGTCCTCGATTAAGGTCAAATTGCTGTTTCGATCTTAATCCTCGCATCCTTTTATTTCTATTTCATTTCATTGGCCTAAAAGTACTCACATTTTAAGTTATCGAGAAATACTACAACCAGCTTGTGAAAAAGCCCCTGATTTTCATTCATAGATTATAAACTCCCCCAAGTTTTCTAAAATGTACAAAAGCGTATAAAAAGTGCTCTCACTGTTAGCTACGGCTAAAGTAAACAAATAACCGAGTTGCTGACTTTTAGTGGTGTATTTGAGTCTTCATTAGATTTAGGACTCATGGCTCTTTTTATATATAATACCCTGCCTCAGGACAACCCAGCAGGACAATGTTTCTAAACATACAGACAAAGTAACCAAGGAAAGTTTCATTTTAGGTTTTTAACAGTAGACCATGAATCCAACTGATCATCTGTCACCTGCCGGAGACCAGACTGAAGGCCAAAGTCTCCAAAACAAGATGGCTGCCGTACACACCTGGCAGACCATCACATGAAACAACATTAAGCATCTGCTGCTGGCTGTGGAAGTCAGTCAGTGACTGAACTGCAACCACTGTTGAATGTGATGATTTTATTTAAGTTTGTGTTAATTTGTGTCTTGTGAAATAAGACTTTATTAACAATACTTTATGAATCATATAGTTGGCTGTAAGGTTGGTTACAAAGAGAGTTTGTTGCAGGCAGAGTAGGATTTTGTTATTAAGATTCACCATCTGAATTAGATAAAAATCAAGACAGAAGTTCACACGAAACATCTTGACATGATTTCCCGATCATTCTGTATTAAACATGCATCTATGCTTCAAAAAGTCCAACTGATAAAAGCTGCTTGTTTTTCCAAGAACTGTACCTCATGCGTTCATTTCCTATTGATGTGTAACACCTGGCAAACAGCCACACAGCTCTCATCTACGCTCCACCTGCCTGTGGTGAAACACACTGATACTGATCAGCATGTGCTTTCTTTTCAAATGAAACAAGTAAACACTGTGTTCTTCACTTGTTAATGTACCGAAAATTATAAAACATCTGCAGTTTTCTGAATCGTGTTTATATGTCTGGTTCTCATTTTGATTTTTTCTTCAGTTCTTTAAATAAAATGGTTTGATTTTGCATTTATAGTGTAGAATATTTGCTTTGCGCTTGCTTTGCTTTGCTTTGCTATTATTTGTTGTTTAATTAATGGCAACGCATTAATCTTAATGTATACTATTACTATTACTATTACTAAAAATTGATATAAGTAAAGTAGATAACTTACTGTACATGGCTCTAGTTAACATTGAGGACACTGAGGTCTTTTATTTGATCTGGGAATTTGGGGGTAAATTGTAAAAGTACTTTGGGTAAAAGAATGCCGTCCATTTACAAAAAGAATGCAGTAAAAATCAATTATTACTGCATTCAACAACAACATAGTTTTCTTCAAAGGTTGAGACTGAGTCAGACTGAGGTTCATACAAGCCAGGATGAGTTACAACTTCAGAAAACTTTGCAGAAACTAGAGCGGTCACATTACTTTTACCCTCTGGTTAAATTACATTAGTTATCTAAAGGGCACACACACTATAAGTGGGCGCAAGGCAGTGCACTAGCAATTCCAAATGAGCAACAGTGGGATCAGGAATAATGGATGAGCAGCAGCATGGTCAAGTCTAATTACTGCAACCTCTGGACCATTGAATCCTTACTTTCCTGGCCACCTCTGGTCCGGTCACATGTGTAATAGCCTGTTGGGAGAGCTTCCTGTGCTGCTGCAGTTCAGCAGGCTCACAGTTCAGGTCCTCGCCCCGGCTGCAGCCTCCAGTAAATGTGGCTCTACATCACCCCGGACACAATCCATCCCCATTAACTTGAAGCAGGTGGAGCCTATTTCATCCTCATTGCCTTCAGTGTCTGAGTGCGACAGCCACTCCATTCATATAACCCATGGATCTCGGATGTGCGCTGCCCTGCTCATGAGGTTCAAGTGGTTTAAAGAACACGACGGGGCAGAGAATGGAAGTTAATTGACTGTGCGATGACTGTAATGACTTGATCCCAGGTGTGAAAACCATCATGAGATCCTCTGCAGACTGTGAGGTCCACAGATGCAATTAGGGAATAACATTTATCACTGCTGCTAACAGGAAATGTGCTGCTCATGCAAACTAAGCATGACAATACACTGAAGGTGATCTGGTTACAATTTAATGGCTGCTTGTAATGTCGGTAATGTGAGGATATAATAATACTAATAAAATAAAATCTAGTGAAGCCTATGCAGGTTATTGCCCTGTCATGTTAAAGCCCAAAATCACAAATTTAACTCTTTACAATCTGTACAACACAGTGACACCTCCTCTACAACATGGAGAAATAGAATGACAAGATCAGGAAAATAAAGAATATGCATAAAAAATATGGATCTGACCTTGTAAAATGTAATGTAATTCCAGTTTCCATATTGTAATTCTACAGCAGCTATTTTGGTATAATCTGTACATGACATCTATCGCATGTCTGTCCGTCCTGGAAGAGGGATCCCTCCTCTGTAGCTCCTCCTGAGATTTCTTCCTTTTTTCTCTCTTAAAGGGTTTTTGGGAGGTTTTCCTTATCTGCTCCGAGTGTCTACGGATCGAGGCTGTTGTGTGCTGTACAGATTATAAGATGTGTGATTTTGGGCTGTATGAATAAAATTGGCTTGACATGACTTTCAAATGGCATGATGTTCAAAAAATCCCCTGAAATTAAGACTTTAGATTTACAAACATGAGGCTCAGATGCTCTAAATGTCACTTGTAATTGTTGTCTGTAATGGTGAACTGTGGAATATGTATATTAATTGTGAGCTTGAATTGTGCATGTTTGTCTAATGCTTTTATAATGCATATAGTGTGTTCTGCTGCACACATGGTCTCTCCAAACCAATTTTAATAGTTTTGGGAAAACAATGGAGGTCTATGGTACTGAGGATTTAGTTATATCAGGCTTCAGATTTACATTGTTGGTTTTGGTCTTTTTGTTGGATTTTTTTGACAATAAAAGAATATATAATATCATGATGTCTGTTAAATAAAGGATTAATTAGCCAACTAACTAATAAAGTCTCCTTTTTGGTTGATTAAACAATTTGCTTCTGAGAAACTGAGAGCAGCATCCTTTTCCTGTTTTATTCAATTCAGCTTTATTTAGTTCCAATGAAAAAAACATTTTCACAGAACTGCAGCAACATTATGAAAGGACCTGCGTTTAATTATCTGAGCTGTGGTTTTCTTACGCAACATATGGTGGAGCTTGATGTTGTGATGAAATGCGCACTCATCCTGCTTGTTTATCTACATTTCTTCGTGCTTTTCATGGTATATTTGGTGAAATATGAAACCTTACTTACTCTACATAACATAACCAAGATGCTGTTCAAAATATCTCACAAACTCTCCCATGAAAACTGAATGTGAGTTATGGATCAGTATGTTTGGATCCTATAAATCTGGACTACTACTACAACTGTGTATTTAACTTACAGGGTGTATTACAGTAATACTGGTGTTGTGTCAATGACTCCCCTCATGTAGTAAATGAGATGTTTTCTTTTTCGCAGTCACCACTTGGTGGTGCCAGTAATCACACATCTTTCATTTCCATAGTTTACTCAGTAAATGAATTCAGAAATATTTCATTATTAGATTTTGAGGTGGAATTATAAAGAAGGTACTGTATAACTAAATATAACTAACTGTAAAATATGCAGACATTTTGTAGAATACACATTCATGGAAGAAGACAGAATAAAGTGAACCTTGTCTGTGGTTAAGTAATACTTTTTCTGTGTTTTTACTGCCGTCTGAGTGTGATAAGAAAACAGTGATGGTCCCAGGTGATCCAGTGCCAAACAATAAAACGTTTTATTGAAAGAGTTTCATCAACAAAGTGGGTGAAGATCATCTTTGAAACCAAGCAGCTGTGAGACTCCTTGTCCTTTCAGTATAGAGACCATCTTTGAACTTGTGTGCTGTGACCAGATGAGGCCTTCCTTCCCCTGAGTAACACACACACACACACACACACAAAGATGGCCAGCCTCGTAGACAGCGAGATAATTTGTCATCTCAGAAGCAGGTTTTGTATTTCAGGTCTGGTGCCTCTAAATTGGAAAGGTTGCAGCATAGTTTTGTTCACCGAAGCCTCTTGTGGTACAATTTAAATACTCGAAGCTGAGGATGGAAAAAAGCTGTGACTGACCAGCCTGATTATATTATCCGGTCAGTCTTAATTCAAACAGTCGCTGTGAGCATTTTACTAAGAAATGAATCTGTGCAGGTATTTCCTTTCATGCTGACGGGGTCAACAAACCTCTCAGTGAATCAAAGAGATGTTCTTCCAGCGGCTCACCTTGGCATGCTAAAAGACTGAAGTCAGTTCGTTTATGTCATGCTAAAACATTTAGCTCATCCTACACAGGACACTATATATATCAAAATGTACATAAAATGTTTCAAAGATATATATGATATATAACACATATACTGTATATCAAAACATAGCAAGCTAAGGTATTCATCTATGAGCTAGTATTACCCAAAATGTTGAACTATTCCTTTAATGTAAAATCTTTCAAATAAAATAAATGTATACTCCATAAAATGATATATCACTCATATTAGACAGGCAAAGCTCAGCTTCAGTGGAATATGTACTGAGGAGCATTAGGGCCTGTAGCAGAACATAAATAAAATGTTTAGCAACCACCACGTTTGATTAATGTATGTCTCAAAGATATTTTGGTCACATACAGTATAGAAAGAATACAAGTTTATTTTACTGAGGATAGGTACCGCCTGAAGGCAGCAAACAATAAGATCGATCAGGATATAATAGCTTTAAGCCACCTTTTCCCAGAGGGAAATACTTAAGTAAAGAGAGGAGGAGAATATGGGGGAGTGAAAATGTATGGACCGAAACAGAAAAGGAGGGTGAGGAGGTGCTAAATGTGCACCACAGGTACTCTTAAAAAGAAATCTAGAGCCACAACTGGGTATTTTGTGTGTTTATTTTGGTGAATGTAAAAACACTCAAATTAAATTGATGTATCTTCTTCTTTGACGTGTCTGAAAATAGCAACTCGTTCATGCGATTTGAGAAGAATTAACTTCCTTCCTCTTCCATCTCTCCTGGATTAATACTTCATGAGTTTCCAAACTGTTCCTCTTGGGACTGAGAAGTGCAGCAACTGTGCAGCAATCATGTAAAAAACATTGGCAGCGCTACAATGGCTTCATCTGCACATGACAAGCTGAAGAAGAAGTTTTTGAAGCTGACTGCATAGTGAAGTTTTCCATGCAAAACCCTGTCCTACATATTTGAAACAGCTCTGAGCAAGGCGATGAAATTATTACATCAAACTGAGACATGCTCTTATTCTTATTTCTGCCTGTATTAGAGAGAAGAAACTTTATTTAAAGAAATAGTTTAACATTTTAGAAAATAACGTTATTCGCTTTCTACCAGAGAATTAAATGGGAAGATCCATGTCACTATCATGTCAGTACGCTAAATATGAAGCTAAAGCTAATAGACAGTTAGCTTAGCTTAGCATAAAGACCTGAACAGCTAGCCTGGCTCTGTCCAATGGTAAAAAAATCCACCTACCAGCATCTTTAAAGCTCACTAATAAATCCCAGCAACAGCGTCAGCGAGGCAGTTTGTTTGTGCACTAGCTTTCTTTTCGTTCTGCTAGCTAATGCAGCTAATTTGCTTTAGCTTTAGATTAGCATATCAACTGTACAGGACGGGGAAAGGCACCTGAGTCGTATTCAGCTCATTAAAAAGGGCTCACTGCCAGGTTTACATACATACCCGCCATAGTTTGTAGCTTGTTAGTGTTTGTGTATTCTAAGTAATTAACATATATCTTGTTTTCTTCAATCTATGTGGAGTGACTTGCTGTCGTGGTAATTAGTGAGCGTTAGGGGTGCTGGTATGCAGATTGGGACGAGCCAGGCTAGATTCTCCCTTTATGCAAGTCTTTATGTTAAGCTAAGCTAACCAACTGCTGGCTGTGGCTTCATATTTATCGTACAGACATGACAGTATGTACATGCAGACATGTAGTATCTCAGTTATGTGTACTGTTCAACAACATGCAGCTGGCCGCTTATACTGTACATGCAAATATAGGTGGAGCACTGGCAGGTGTAAAACCAAACATGTCCTGCCTTCACTCTCCCTGTGAGGCCTCACACATTCTCAGGGTCAAAGGGGAAATTTTCCTCTAAGCTATGCGAGCAAACAGGAATGTGTGCAGTCTGACAGCAGCCACAGTTGTAATATTTTCCCCCCAAACAGCAGAAAGTTGTAGCAGTGAGTGTAAGAAACTGTGGAGCAATGCTCAGAAAGAAAGAAACCACAAGACCGTCTCTGCCTCTGCCCTCCTAATCCCTCCACCCTTCTTTTCATCTCTCTTCATCACTGGAATTCCAAATGGCTATGAATGTTTTTCTGCCCGCTTTTCTCAAAGCTGCGTATTAACAATTGCATCGTGCTGCAAATGGCATCTCCAAGGTAGGGGCCGACCTTCATTCCTCTGCAGAGGGCATGCCAGTAAATCCATTTCTCCAGAGATGCGGTTCACTGAATAACAAATCACGGGGGCAGACGTGGCTCTCTCCCCTGTTAAAGAAGCCTATTGCTGGAAGCTTCCTTCACAGAGCCTGTAACACCAGGGGTTTATTATGAAGAGAACGAGTGGACAAACACAGGGAACTATACCTCCAAACATGTGAACTGTTTCTTTTCCCTCTTCTTCTTTCTTGAATTATCTGCTGTTAATAGACTTGTTAAATTACACATATTACCATGTGAAAGAAAAAAGTCATGAAACCCTGTATATAAATAAATACGCTGTTCTCGCTTCTCCCTGGTGTTCACACGTCCACTACTCAATATCAACGACACCCTCTGCATCATCAGGGAAAATGCAGAGCCCAATTTTGCGCTTATATCTCATTTCCGATGTTCTCCTCCCTTCAACCAAATCAACTCAGCCACCTGTCAGAATCTGTTAAGCAGGCTCACATTTCATGAAAACACCTTATCTTTCTTCATGACCAGTGTAACGTTATTTACACCCTGCAAACAAAATGGCTCCGGCACTGTTGCCGCTGATAAGGGCCTTTAGTCGTGGAGCAAGGTGACAGCAGCCAGATTACAAGTTGGTGATTTACCTTATTCATTCCTGTGACCTAGAAAAGAAGACCAATTT
Source organism: Enoplosus armatus (assembly GCF_043641665.1). Taxonomy (NCBI): domain Eukaryota; kingdom Metazoa; phylum Chordata; class Actinopteri; order Centrarchiformes; family Enoplosidae; genus Enoplosus; species Enoplosus armatus. Next base: position 17,742,384 of record NC_092189.1, read on the forward strand.
CAGTATTCGTTGCTGTTCCACTGCAGACGGACCTGATTTACTGTCTGTGGTGTTTTATCGAATCTTCTCCTCCCAAGAAGTGTTCAAGCAACGCTCCTGTGATTTGAGAAAAGATTAGCTCGCAGATTGAAAGAGATAAGATTCACAGCATTCAAGAAAACCAATTTTTGAAACTGTGGTGACCTGGATTGCATCTGATTTCTGCTTTGTTGACATCTACAGAAAGGTTTGCTTACGTGTGTGAGGCTGTAGGTCGCTGACAATTTAGCGAGTGGGCATGCTAGCGTAGTTGTAGCAAATGAGAGAAGATTTGTTTATGTGATCATCATCAATAAACCAAGAAAAACAAACCAACTGATCGTCCTCTAATCCCCATGGCCTTTAGTGACTGTTGCTAAGCCTGTTCCTGGCAAGCTAGTTAACCAGACATGCTAACGTGTGCAGTTTACATCAGAGCAGATAAACTCACTGTTTAATCCACTCCTTACTTCCCTGTTTAACCCTAGCTCCATGCACACAGACGATTGTTGTTCGAGGAAGGGGTTTAGTCATTTCACTATGATGGCCAGCCACATGTAATGCACCGAAAGTTGCCCCTTAGGTTGATCCCTTTGTATTTAGCTGCAGGAATTTCCCTTTAAATAATAATCTACAGCCTTTGCTGAACCCAAAATCCGGCTGTATGTAGCCAGACTTACAGTGGAGACCTTGAAGTTTATTATTTTTAGATTATGAGACTTTTTAGACGGTAGAAATAATGTTTCTTCTATCTCCTGTGTTCAGGTGGGAAAAAATTTGGGGGAAAAATGTGACCTTCTGTGTGAAATCTAAAAAGTTTGGGAACTTGGGGAAAAAAAAGAGAGTAGAGTATTGATTTGAAGGCTGAGCACACATGGGACACAAAGGTGCTAAGAGCCTTCAGAGTGTATGTATGATCACTCTCTTCTCGTCTCCCACACAAAGATGTAGCGTGCTCACAGTCTTGTGGGGATGCCCACAGCTACAACTTGGTAAGTGCATCATACATACACTCTCCCATGTAGGAGGCAGGTTACACATACGCACGGATGGGTGAGAATGGGCCGCGCATCGGCTTATTAAATAAGTGGAGGTCCTACGTGGTGAAATGGAGCAGTGAGGAGGAGTTATATGCACTGCCTCCTCTGCAGTGTTGGTGGACAGCCAGCATCACCATAAGCAGTCAGTCAATAGGCTGACTCAACAGTGTGTGAAATTAAGAGGGAAATAGAAGTAGACAGACATTAAGCCTCTCTCCCACTTCCCTTCACCCTCTCAGACGCCAGACAGCGGCTAATGCACCCCCTAGAGCCCCCACACACTGCTATCACACACCAGCAGCACCACAGCTCCACTTCATGTCGTCTGCTCCGCCAGAAAAGCCACACTGACCTCCTTTGACAGCATTAATGTAAATACGACACTGAGGCGAGTTTTCTGAACGTCTGTTTGTGCGAGTTACAGATTTAACTCCACCTGCAGAGACGGGAGGGTAAACATCTTTACATGCAGCCACATGGCAGAGCGCTCAAATCTGCTTTTTGCAAGATGAGGTTTTTGTTTGTCTGGTGTTTGTTATTTATACGTGGAAATGGTGAGGACAAACAATTACAGTTTGTGCCATAGAAATAAAAAGCTGAATTTTTATTTAACAGAAGCACAAAAACAACTGAGAAATATCAAAGCAATACATCATATTATGATTGAAATTCACATGGCTGAAATACCACTCCAATAAAACCAGACATCTATTGTCAGATGTCCACTGGGAAGATATATCGTATAGTTTAGAATATCTCCCAATCTTTTTTCTTTTTTTTCCCTCCAGCTCCTTGATATGTTAATGCAGGTTTTGTTTTTGAGTTAGAAACAAAATCCTTTCTGCTGAGAGCCTCATTTTGTCGAAACAGGGAGGAGTCACATTTCCATACGAAATGTCTGGGTTAGAATGAAACGACTATTAAGGAAATTCTGAACAGTGGCCTGATGATAAAAAAGGCAGTTGCCAAGGTAATATGCAAAACAGTCTCATTGACTCCCGACTTGAACTATGAGAACCACCTTCAAGATGGAGGCTGGAGAGTTGAACCGAATCCCGCTGACTGGAAACTAACTCTGCCACGTCTCTTTGCTTCATAATATTAGTTATTTAATAGTTAGGAACAAGAAGATTAATATGTTCGATATATTGCTCTCATTTTGACAACATAACGCTAACAAATCATTTTCAGGCAACCAGTGGTGCAAAGTAACTAAAGTACTGAAAGTACTATGCTTAGAGGGAAATATTGTACTTTTTACTCTACTACATTCATCCAACAGCTATAGTTAGGAGTTATTTGGTAGATTAAGATTTTACAAATAAAACAGTTGATAAAATATTGTATATGATTGGATTAAACTACCCAACAGTAAATAAAGTAGCTAGAACTAGCTTCACCTTGACCAGCTACAATATCAAAATGCTTGTCAGTGTCAATCATAAAACAGCCGATTGATTTTCCTCTTTATTTGCAGAGCTTGGCACGAGGCAGAGGGAAATTTCCCTCCCTGGGCACGCTGATTGAATGTAATTTTGTCTTTACGCAGAAAGCACACTTACCACCTGTTTTCTATTTTCTTGGGTTGACATTTTTGGCTTATCCAGTGACACAAATACATGATACAAATCAATAGAAAAAAATCCTTTAAATGTAGTTTTGTCCTGCTGAATAACTAGCAACTTTACTTACAATAGTCTAATACAACCGGATATATTAAATATATAGATACTTTCATGTGAACAGTTGACCAATTTCTATCTTGTCATATTGCCCAACTATGTGCACCAGTAATAATACTCCAATAATATAACGTATCCTAACAAAACGCTCACACAGAGCATTCTGCTGCATGATTTACATACATTTACTTTTGATACTATTAGTATTTTTTGCTGATAATACTTCTAATAGAAGTAACTTTACATTGCTGTACTGATACAAGGATCTGAAGACTTCCTCCACTGTTGCAAATAACGATTTAGAAGACGGTATAAATTATATTATCACTGACATATTTTCACCTTTAAGTCCAAGGGGACTCAAGAAACCACTAGAGGGAGCAACAATAAACAAATGCAAAGTAGTGAGGACATGGTGTCAGGGTTTATATCATCCTCTGTCTGCAGTTTACAGCTTCAACAGGGGCAAAAGGCTTTATCCTGATCTAATTCAAAAATATCTTGATGCCATTTCAGAATTTAGCCTGAAATGTATAAATAGTTCACCCTGACGGATATTAGATCAGAGATTTCTACACTAAAACCGGTAATAAACCAGAGGAGAGCACCAGAACAGATACACTGCCTGCTGAATTATTCCCCTGGAGCACGCCATGCTCATCCTTAACCTTTCCTGTTGCAATCTGACTCTGTCCTCTCACTGAAAGCAGCCGGCTGAAGATGAATACAAGTGGCTGAGGGCTGAGGGAAGACAATGTCTGTAGAGACTCTTCAGATGGATATTGACCAAAGGGGAAAAAAGCTGATGGAATTTCATTGACCTACGGCAAACTGCACCGTGTTACACAACCAGATCAATGTCATCGCTCCCTCTCTTCTCCATTCACCTCTCTCTGGGGGACTTTTAATGCTCAAACTTGTTCTTGCTGGGGAGCCGAGAGGTGGAGGAGCACCTGAAAACGTTGACAGATGTGTGAGAAAGTGTTTTGTGAGGCTCCTCAGGATTGTTGGTAAGTGCGTTTGATCTGCAAGATTGAAGGACGGCAAGCCAAGGCTTCATCTGCCGTTGTATATTCCTCCTCTGACTTCAGAGGGAATGTAAGAAATGGAGGGAGATTCTGTGATGTGGAAGATCCTGCACAGACTCTGCATATACTTCTCTCGCTCTTAGAGACATTCTGTATTCACGCTGTTGAGGTGCTGCCTTTATGTTCTGTGACCGAGGTCAGCGGTTGAAAATATCTGATTAAATCCCTCTGGTTGATTTGCAATTTTGAATTTTATGAGGACGAGCGTGCCAGGTCAAAATCCTCGACTTACAACAGACACAACAAAGATGATGTCAGTGTTTCATGTCTGCTGTAGTGAGAAATGTGTCAGGCCTGAAGCTGAGAGCAGCAGAGGAGTTTGATGAGTCAGACATTTTTGTTTGATCAATAAATTCTTATGATCATATTCTTATGTTCAGTAAATTCTTATTGAACTCAAATGTGTGCTTATTTTCCAATTACAGAAACATATTAAATAAGTTGAAAACAATGTGTCATCTGGGAAAATGAAACTTACCAACTGCAACAAATGCAGTTTCTAATTTAATTTAACAATGTTTTGATCCAACGGAAATCTTCATGAGTCAAGTTAGCAGTAGTAAAAGTTGTTGTTTTTTTATATGTGCACAGACACTTTGTCTTAAAATAAGATTAAGAGTCTACAACCCAGTTGGCGGCCCTGTGAGGCCACAATGACCGGGTCATCATGTTATGAGCATCAGAGTGTAAAGAGATGTGTTTGACTGTGTTATATGATTTGTGAGAGCGGTGGGAGCAGGATGATCATAATGTGAGATGATATCATATGTAGTGTTGGGCAATACAGACTTTGTTGTATTCATGTATTTAGAACGTGTATGGTAGTAGTTGACATTACTGTACAGTCTAATCATCATCAGTGTTTTTTTTTAAATCTCACTTTAGCGTGCTAGCATGCTAACATTTGCCAGTAAGCACAAGGTACTGCTGACGCCGATGGGAATGTCACTGATTGGACAAGTTGAAAGTTTGACCTCATGATGGCGCTAGATGGAAAGTCAGGGGATCACCAAAGTTCATACATCCGTCCAACTGTTGCCCGAGACATTTTCACTATAAACCATAAATGTCAATCTCATGGGGGCGCTAGATGAAAAGTCAGGGGATCATGAAAATCATTAGGATTTATCCTCTGGGGACCACGAGTGTCTGTACCACATTTCATGGCAATCCATCCATTAGTATTGTAACAGTGTAAAAATCAAGTTTCACGTTTATTCGTCATCATAACTAAAGTATCTAAAGATGCAGTTACAAAGTTGTACAAAGTTACAAAACCAACAAAAGGTCAGAAAAGAGAACGAAAACATACTCCGCAACACAGAATGAGAAGGGACTTCAAATGGCCATGTTTCAATTAGTGAAAAGATTGCATTATCATTCTCCAGGTGAGAAGCAATATATCAGCCATTCAGGTCATTGGATTTCAAGACTCGTGGGTGAAGGGATTTGGTCAATCATGAAACAGCCGATTGATTTTCCTCTCTTTATTTGCAGAGCTTGGCACGAGGCAGAGGGAAATTTCCCTCCCTGGGCACGCTGATTGAATGTAATTTTGTCTTTACGCAGAAAGCACACTTACCACCTGTTTTCTATTTTCTTGGGTTGACATTTGGGGATATGAGATACGTTTGTGAAATGCTTGAGAAAAAAAGAGCAACTGCAAACAGCATAGAAAACAGTGTGGTTTGACTTGGAAGAGTGTTGTTCCTGTGAACAGTGTACTGGAGTGAGGAGATTATGTGGAGAAATATTTGAAGTGTGCCAAATGTCAAATCAAATCAGTCTTTATTTGTAAAGCAACGTTTCTTGAATGTATTCGACTGTTTTTCTGTAATCTCCCCCTGAAAATCAGGCTCAACATCGAGGCACGAGTTTAGAAACTTTTGAGTGAATGAGCACCGACTCAAAGAGAAATTATTTGAATAAAAATGTGTTAAAACTCACATTTAAAGCCCAGGTTAAACATGGTACATGATTAATAGTTACAATATTTATTAAGTGTAATAAACAACTTTAAATATATCAATAAATAGCTGCTACAGCCATGAACATTATTATTTGACATTATTATGAGACAAAAGGCCCCTGAACACATGTAGATATAGAACACTTCGTAGATGTAAAAGTCCCCCAAACCCCTCCGACATAAGAGCAAGACCTGCAGATCGGCAGTCGCAGCCACATCGTTTGTAGGTGTTTTGCGTCACTTTTTGGTGGTTTTGCATCACTTTGTTGGCATTTTGTGTCTCTTACATAGTCTTAGTAGTCGTTTTTGCGTCATTTTGTGTTTTTGTTGTTGTTTTCATTTTGTGGTTGCATGTTAACAGTCATCTTATGTAGAGGTTCTTATACTAACAAGCCAACTACCTATCACCTTCTTACTTTGGTAGGGGAGGAGGCACCAGGGGTGGTCGATCAGGTTCCAAGGGGGACCTGTGCCATCCCTGGCCACCCCTCTGGCCCTGCTTCTGTCAACATCCCTTAAGAAGAACCCACAGCTTAATTGGAATATCATTAATATGTGTTTTGTTTTCCATTGACCTGGAACAGGAGTGTGTTCAGCAGCATGACACCACTACCAGGGGACACGCCAACACATGTTTTCACTATGCAGCAGCTCTACTCATTTTAATCGAGACAACACACACACACAAAAACTGTTGTAATGTGATACTTGAGTGATCTCGCATGTCGTTTACTTTGATTTGAACCATATGCAGTATGTTCACAGAGTACATTTGTTCTGTGTCTGGAGATCTAACAGTGTTGTTATGTTTTTGGGCAAGAGAGACGATGTATTCTTACAAGCAGAGTAACACTGCAATGTAACTCGAGCATCAGAAGTGACCAAATATGCACTTTGACTACAATAAGTGACGTCAAGTTTGAAAAAAAAAGTATCAGAACTGATTTGGAGCTATTCTAGGGTTTTGCTCTCATGGGAGTATCTGGGTCTGGAGCCCAGTGTTTGAAAATCCTGCTCAATATCAAAATCCATATGGTTATAGGTTCTCCCTATGGAAGGACCCACACATGCATAATCCCACGCATACATTTGCTTGCATGGACACTTGCAGATTTCCACGTGTGCGCATACAAGCACGCAAATTCACATGAACTCGGAAAAACACAAATCAAGTCAACCCAGCATGCATGTTACATACACACACACACACACACACACATTTGCACACACGCTCACAGGGGGAGTGAGGACTATCTGTGGGCCCAGTCATGCTTCACCCATGCAGAGGTGTCTGTTAGCAGAGAGAGTTATCATTGGCCATGGAGGCTTATTCCTCTGCCAGGGGAAACCATGCCAGCAAATGACTGATAACGGAGCACAGCAATGACTGGCTCGCACAGCGGCTGCACATGCAGACCCAGGCCCAGATGAGGAATGGCACATACATCATACAGTACAGCACGGGCCCTCCCTCCTTAAGCCTTTTTTTTTTTTTTTTTTTTTTTTTACTAATGACGTATATATTTACGTTCCATTAGCTCTGAAAGGTTAAACAGGATTGAGCATTGAAGCAGCTCACTCAGAGATAAAACCAAATTTTTCTGCTCTAATATCTTCAACGTTATTTGTTCCAATGTCAAGCTGCAAAATGAAAATGCTCATAGAAATAATAAGCATGGGGGGTAATTGATGATTTGTGTGATCGCCTGAGAGAGACTCATAACTTTGAGTCATATGCTGTGGTATTTAATTTAGATGATTCAATTTATTCACTGTAATGTCGTCATCTACTGCCAAAACCGCTTTCTGTTTGTGCAGGAGAAATGGGAAGGGCCTCAAAAGTCTTAACAGCTGAAGGACTGGGATTTTTTTTAAGGGTTAAGAGTTTCATTGTAAATGCTCAAGAGCCAAATTAAGCAAGTGATTCTACAGAATTTATGAAAAGAGCAACTCGATGGAACAAGGGCTGGATGTTTCCAGTAATTCATTTAAAACCTGCATCAGCAAGAGGCCACACAGATTGTGGATTGTGGATGGAGTGTGGAAAAATGTGAAACAGTACAAAACAACACTAAAACATAAAAGTGCAGTGTTAGAGTCTGGAGGGTGAAGTCTTATTTTTAGCCTTTCAAACTCCAGAAAGACAAGAACAGAGGTGAAAGGGATGGATTAAACTGTGTGTTTATCGGCTCTAATATAAGCTGCAATCGTTAGCGTATCAGGCTAACTAGCTTACTACCTACTGTAAACTAAACCCAGTTACTGCCAAGGACAAGGAGCACAACATTACAAAGCTATATTAGTTTGTGAGGTAATAGATTCTATAAAAAATATAAATAAGAAATAAGAAATAATTTAGAGTGGTTATTCTGCTGTTGTAAACTGCGTATGTACCATGTGAGAATGGAAAGCTAGCTAGCAAGAGTAAGGGAGACGGGACTTAGCGAAAGATCAATTGTCCTCTTAGCAGTCCACTGAGTGACGGACAGTGGGCAGGCTTCTTTGTTTACTTTCCAAGTCAAGATTCTTGTTGTGAAACAGTTCAGCTGGAAACATTAAAAAGTCAGCTTGAGATGGTTTTCAACCAACTCATGGAGCCAATGTTAGCTTAATCCGCTAACCTGGCTAACTACAGCTGACGACAGCGGCAGTTGTCATTTCAGCCAGTAAGAAGAAGAAATGTGAACCTTGCTTTTATCTACCTCTGTCTGAAATCAAGGACTCATTGTTTCAAAAACAAGTAAGAATTTCAAGAGTTAAATCTGCTCCGTTGTAAACTGTATGTAGCCTGACAGCCGTAGCAACAGTAACTAAGGGGGGCGAGGACCCCTTGTACTCGAACTGCTGCACTATGGGGAGACAAAACACTTTGGCTCTGTGAGATGTGTAGATAAACAGGTACAGCTACCTTTTGCATATGTTAAGCCCACAGGAAATGTTTGGTGCCACCGAGGTTGAGTCTTTGATTCCAGTTTTGTGTTGAAATGGTAATGAATGAATGAATGAATTAAATGATAGATTATTCGATTCACTTTTGTCTGTGTCGTGGTTTAATTAAAGATGCTTGTCAAGGCTGCAGATAAGATGTACAGCTTTCTGAGACTCTGAGACTCTGAGACTTATTTTCCTGGTATGTCCTGGTTTCAAGGTTACCTGCTTCATAAAGATGCAAGGTTATCTCAGGTTGGAGAGCACGTCAATACTGAATAAAAGCTTCCTGCAAATGCAGTTCAAAGGTGTGATCTATTATTTTCATCTTTTATAGCTGTGGAGTCAGTGCATGGTGAGCAGTCCTCTAATATGTAACATGCAAGGACACTGAAAGTTCTTTACTATACAATGAAATAGTAATTTATAAGAAAGCATCCAAACAAATTTGAAATATAGACGCGCTGTATGTCTAGAATTTTGTTTTCCTTTTCCTCTTTTTTTTTCATCAAAACTCAAACCCTGTTCGCCGATTTAGCTGCGCTAACGAGTAGCCACGAGGAGCTGAGCACCTGATGTTCTTAAAAAGAATTACCTGCACTCTCAGAAGAACCCAGAAGGTCATTTAACAAAACTTCCCACTGTTATGAAGGCATTTCCAAAATCTTTAAAAACTTGTCTAACCATCTGGATGAAAGAATTCAGTTTGCTGCATGATAAAACAGATTTTCAACCGATTTCTCAAGTATGTAAATTACATATATCCTTGATCTTTTTGGTATGAAAATATATCATATTTGTAAGAAACATTAATATATACAGATATTACTGATCATGAAAAATGTAATTTTGGTTCAAGTGGCCTTCAGAAGTGCAGTTACTGCTGTTGAACGACCTGTCAAAGGTTTTTAAAATATCACCAGGTATATATCTGAAGGAAATTCAGATGCTTAGGCACAAACTGGGGCTATGCTAATGAGTAGACACTGTATGTATGTATGTGTGTGTGCGTGCATTCCTATTTCTGTGTCTTTATGGAAAAGAAAGAGAGAGAGAGTGGGTGCATGTGTTATTTCTGCCGGGCTTCACACATTGAGCGGACAAACAATCTATTCCAATTAAAGCAAGCTGCAGCCCTGGTGACTGCAAAAGGGGCCGTGCTCCATCGGATCACATCATCCTTTGAAAAACCCCAAGACTGGCTGATTGTGATTTGAAGGGAAACAGGGCCCTTCAGGAACAACTAGTGTTGGCTGGCAGCAGGGAGAGAGGTGGGGGGTGGTGTGCTGGCTTCAAGTTAGTCCAGAAAGTTTCACAGAAAATAGTGTTACAGCTGGTGGAGGGAGGAGAGGAGGCGCCGGGAGGAGGGCAAGGCCATTAATCCTGGTTGTAGCCCCGGTTTACCGCTCTTACTGCATGTGGGGCGAGGAGGCAAATTAATTATGTGGCTGAGATTAATTAGGTGATGTTAAGGGAAATCTGTGACTGTAAAACTTTAGAGGGCTGCACAGCTGACTAGACTAATGGGGCGTTTATGAACTCTTAATAGATGCTACTCTGATGTTGAGTAGTGTGTCAGCAGAGCAGAGAGAGAGACAGTGGGAGCGCAGTGAGGAAGTGTCCTTGCTGAAAGCAGAGAGGATTCGGAAAGCTTCATCCAGGAGCACCTGCACTAGCTTGAGCTAAAGCTTTACATTATTTCCAAGTACATATTTCCCCCCTCTTGTTCTTCAAGCTACTATTATGAATATTTTTATGTAATGTAATGTAAAAGGGGTCGCTTGTAGTGACAAACCCACAGAAAATTATTATTATGATTTTAACTTCTTTATATACGGTTTGGTAGTTCAGTCCAGTGGTTCCCAAACTAGGGGTCAGGTCGCCTCCTCTGAAGGGTCACAAGATAAATCTGTGAGGTCGTGAGATGATTAATGGGAGAGGAAAGAAGAAAAATGAAACACAAATGTGTTTTCACACTTTCTCTGATATTGGACAATTTTACCTTTTTGGGCCTCTAACAGTTATTTAAATGAAACCATCTGAGAAGTTTGGAGGAGAAATGTCTCTTTGGTGGAACTGACAACAAATCATAGACAATAGAAATGTGACAAGGGGCCTTAACTACACATTGATTTTTGTGAGTGATGTAATATGGAAGTAGATTTATAAACTAGCAGAAAATGGAAATACTCACGTAAAGTAAAAATACCTCAACATGTACTTTCCAGCGCTAGCGCTGAAGCTTTACATTATAAGTGTGTTGTTTTTCCCCTCTTGTTCTTAAGTCTGAGGTGTTGAGTGGAAAACAGGTTTATCTGGAAATTGTCCTTGGACCCATAGTAAGGTGACATTGTTATGCCTGCTGTATTCTTGATTTCAAGTACAGAAAACTGCATTCCTGCAAGTTCCTCCAGATGTGACTGCTCCGAAGGACCGTCTGGAGACCCGACACCTTCAAAGCAACACTATAAGCAGAACAAGCCTGTTCTGTGTTATCGCAGCACATGCCAAATGACGCAAGCAGCTGTCTGATAATCTTACAGCAGAGATCAGCCTCCACCTCCCACCTCACCTCCACAGTCTTTACTCCTCATTTCCCCCCACGCCTGTAGCCAAACTTGTTCTGCTGATAGCCGCTGATAGTCTTACTCAACACTATCACTATGAAAAACACATGTAAACTGCAGGCGGATCAAGGAAAAGTATTCCTGCGCTCCGAGGGCAAAAAGAATAAGAGGGATAGAAAGAAAGGAACATTGCTTTGGTCTGCATTTAAGGGGCAATGAGGTTAACATCCTGTCTGCAGAGTCCCAGTAAGCCCCTGAGTAAATCTAGGCCACATTCAAATATGAAACAGCTACTGTAGGTTTTTTGGAGCTTAATGTCTTTGCGACGGTGCTGCTGATGTTTTCAAAGTAGCAATAAGATTTGAATAAATAATCCCTTGCCTCTCTAAAAAAAACTGAGTAAGAAGATCGCACCCTTGGGCATAAACAACTTCTTTTGATTTCTCATGGATCGGATTGTGCTCGAATCTGAGTTTACCTATCTGCCCACTCTCAAGTCTCTCATCCTAATCCTAATTCATGACACTAAAATATGTGTAAAAAAACAAAAAACACCCTGACAATTGTTGTTGGAGGATGAGAATTAAACAGAAAGTTACCACTGTCCATTGTGAAGACGGAGGGTGACCAACCAGGAAGACAGTTGACATTGCACCATTGTTTTATGTGCAGACAGCACGTATAGTCAGGGAACCAGAAAACCACGGAGATGGGTGCAGACTATACACAGACACAAGCTCATGCCTGTAAAAGTAAGAGGAAATCATCATCCTCTTCGCTTGTTAAAGGGGTATTTCACCACAGTCTTTTCAAAAAACTGGGCTGTCTGTGCAGTAGAAAGATGCAAATATTTTTGAAATAGGTGCTACATGACCAGAGAAAACAAAGAAAAGGGCTGTGGTATTCCCTTTTGCTCAAAAGGTAGAAAACCTACAACAACCAGAATGCGCTGGGCCTGTTGCATCCCAAGGCCACTCGTCCTCCATGTATCCTATATCCACTGTATTGTGGCTCATATAAGTAGCCCCGAAAGTCTGATTCCAGCATTACACTATTAAAATCGCAGGAACATCGCCTTCTGTGGTTGTTCTAGCCAGTTGATTTTGGACAGGATGTTTTGATTTTTGAAGCCCCTCTCTCGATGTGACTGTACAAAACGAGGTAATACAATCTGCAGTTCGAACAACAGCCCTAGAGCCGGTAAAAGTCTGCCAGATGATGCGAAACTCTAGGGCTGTTGTTCGAACAGATTGAGTGGGGAGCTCTGGGTGCAGGCAACATGGAGGGAAGTTAAACATCGTTCATTTGCATATACTACCCACACTGAAATGATACAACGCTGGTCGAAAAAATGAAAAGTTTCCCTTTGAGACAAACTGCACAGAAAACTGATATATAATGGATGATTTAAAACTAGATAAACCAAGAAGACGGAAAAAAAAAACATCAGACATGCTAAAAATAAAATACATCTTTATTATGGTATTAATTCTTCACTTTCTGAAAAAAATATTTACAGTACACCTTAATGAATCGGCAAATATGTATAATGTGCACAGAGCATTTATATAACTGACTCTTACATAAAGGATCGTTTGAGTAACGAAAAGAACAAGTACATATTCAGTACGGCATGTGCCTGAAAGTGACTGAGAAAATCATAGCAGCAGGTAAAGGTCCTTCAGAGCTCTAAATACAGTCAGACGTTAATAATGTCACATTATATGAAGGGAAACATGAAGGCTTGACAATATTAAACTGCCTGGTACTCATTTTTATGTAACACATTAACTGGCACTGTCTAAAGCCTGAATGTCATTATCAAAGTCATAATAAGTCTTTAATCAGACGAGCTGAACAGTAGTGTGATTCTAACAGTACAGAAAGACGGTATGATGCATATGTTTGACAATGAAAAGAAAAAACAAGACATGCACCAATAGAGCATGTCTTGAACTGCAGTCTGCCCTGATATTTGGCTCCATCATACTCCTGTAACAAACGTACTAGTACAAAAATAGATTTAGTTTAAATTTACATTAGCTTTGTCTTTTCATCTACATTGTTAGTGAGGAAAACAGGACAGCTCATGGAGATCATCCCCAAGCAACTCTACACCAAACTACTGAGACGCAAATGTTCATTTCCAGTTGAATGTCCGACCCACCAGCTCAAAGAACTTCTTGTTGGGTTCGTGAAAGAACTGGTAGAGTTTTTGCAGGATGGCGGGCGCCACGTGAGGGTGAGCCCGGCCTTTTGAATCGTGTAAACACCGTTCTCGCCCGTGGTCTCTCAAACAGTAGAATCCCTTTGTTTTATTGAAGTAAAAGTTTGAAGCGTTTATCTGGGGTTCCAGCTTTAAGAATCGTTCCACCTTTTTCATCTCAGGGAAGGGGTCCCTGATCAACTCGTCCCCGTCCACTACGTGAATGCTCTCCAGTGGGAAGTACTGTAGCCAGTTCTGCATGTGAACATAGTACAGGCTGCGATTGAGAGCCTTGTATCCCAGGTTGATCTCGCCGTCCTTTACCAGCACGGACTCGATGGGCTGGTAGCGCTTGTGCTTCTGGAGACGGTTGTAAAAGACCTGGGTGTAGTCCGACAGCACCCGCTCTGTGGGGTCTCTGAGGATGAGCAGCAGCTTGATGTCAGGGTTCATCTGATGGATGCGTTTGGGGACTTTGCTGGAGGTGAAGTAGGCCGGCGTCTTCTCTACCGTCAGCTGGTCGGGGAAGGCGTACGGCATCTGGCTGAGATACCAAGGCAAGCCCTTCTGAAAGTGACTCTCCCAGTCAAAGTAGTGCACCTCGTTCTGAGCCGCTGCCACTGCACTGTGCAGACTGAGCATCTCTATCAGCGCCCGCGTCCCCCCCTTCCTCACGCCAATAATTATAATCTGAGGAAGCTGTTGGAGGGTCCCGTTTGGGTGGCTGGTGGTCCCGTTGTCGGTGGGCGATGAGGTGGGAGGTGAAGGTGGCCCCTCGTCAGCCACGGGCCTGGAGGGGATGGGGGGAGACTGCATTGCAAAAAGCAGCAGCCCGAGGAGTAAGGCTGCCATGAGGGAGGTCCTGACCCTGGAGGATTTCAGCCTGGCGAAAGCACCAAAACTGTATCCCACATCGAAAGAGGAGCTGCCTGAGGACAATGGTCCAATTGAAAAGCAAAAAAACTGCCTAGTCTCCGCCAGCAGCTGCAAGGGAGGAAAACAGCTGTGATTAGAGGATACCTGGAGAACATTTGAGTCAAGACACCTCTGGAAGTACACAATCCAGCCTACACATACTAAGCATGCCCGATCATCACAGCTTTATGACTCAAAGTCCACAAGTTTAAGGAGCAACATTTGCATGATATGACTTATGACTGTTGAGGTGATTTAACTTTAAACTCCACCCAGTTTTACGTGCAAGGCAAAAAAACACAAATAATCAACGTTTCAAACAGGAAACAATGTGTGTTACCAGCACAGTATCATTCTTTACTTCATGTCCTTCAAACAAACACGTTTCAGTGTCATTTTATTTAACAATAACAACACAATAAAAAGTGCAATGTATTAATGGCACAAAGGCACAGATTACCTTGAACGGGTGCGTATTTCGTAATAAATAAAATGTAGATAATGTAGATAAAATAAAGCTATAAAGAGTTTATCTGGTTTGACTGTTATCTTTAAAATCAATAAAGATCAAATGAATACATGCTGTAAACATTTGCCTTAATGAATACATGTTAAAGAGGAAATGTCAGACACTGAATCTCAGGCTGGACAGCGTCACATTTCTATATTACATTATGAGTGTGCGTGTTTTTCTTACAGTCTATATTTTAATGACTGTCTTATCTGACCAACCAGTCCCTGAAGTGCCGTAGATCTCTTACCTTTATGATGTTTTGACTATAATCGCCCACTCGACGAAGATTTCATGTCTTGCAGCTTTGCGCTCTGTTCGCAGCACCGACACGTCCAGAACAGCAGCTATATGATCCAGCTCTGCACCGTCTCCGTGGTCTTTTCTCAGAGCGCACAAAACTCGCGTCCGACCGGGGCACAACTTCACCGGAGCGCCTCCTCTGTGCTGTGTTTCAGAGCCAGACGGTCCTCCCGGTTTTGGAGTGTCAGCTGTTCTGTGGAAGCCCACGCCTACATTACGCCTGCAGGACCACTCCCCCCCCCCCCCCCCTCTGTGACTCACGTTGTTGTCATGTTATAGTATTTGACAGAGATAAAGCTGCTGGTATGAGAGGAGGAACTGAAGCAGGTGATCCAGGTGTGGCACTTAGAACAAGAACAAGAGAGACAGACAGAAAGAAAGTGTATATAAATAATAAAACAACCCTGAGATGTTATTATGTGTCATACAGCAGAAAATTGCTCCAATCTTGCAGAGACTTCTTTTGTGGAAATAGCTCTGATTAAAGGGTATTTACCAAGAAGCTCAAAATATTCAAATCAAGCAGTGTGAGTTGCTCTGTATAGAAATTTGTAGCCCATAGAGAGCCTGCGCCTTCTCAGGATTTGTATTGAAAAAGGCTTTTCAGTGGAGCCTCCAGGAGTCCTCTCTTCACTCTTCGCTTTCAGGGGAAATCAATGAAAGAGACAGACCAGTTATTCATTCCCGGCATTCTTCTCCTCCTTTGTCCACAGTGCAAGTGCATCTCTGGGTAGTCGCTGAGTCCAAGTTGCACAATCTCACCACCTGTTGAGCTGCATTTGTATAAATTTTTTTTATTTTTTTTTTTATTATTGGAGATGTTCAAATCCTTCCCCTAACAGTTGAGCAACAGCGGGTCCAAAATATCGCTCCAATCCAAACCGCAGATTTACTGATGTTGCACTCATTTCCTGAGTCGCCTTTGAATGTGTCAGTGTGAGAAAGTTTGAGCGACTTTGCAGAGTTGATGAGTAAGTGGCGCATCACTTATGTCAAAAGCTTTGCCAGTTTGTGTCACTGTTGCCCTGCAGGGATGAAACAACAGTGAGGAATCTGCTTGTGACACACCAACATAAAAATATGATGTGCTGAAAGTGTGACATGATGATGTTCAAGTGAATACTGGTTTTTATAGCCTGTTTCCCCATGCTGATATTCAACCTAAAGCATGGGAGGCTTAAGGGCTTTGCAACTGAATGTGGATGTATCTGATTTTACCCATGTTGGCAAAAAATTCTGCTGTGTAGGTTATTTAAGTTTAGGCCATTACACACATTAAAGCAACTCTCTACGTATACTGGAAGCCTACAAGCAGGAGGTTTGGTGCCAAAGCAAACTTCTTAAATACATCCCGGATGCAAACGCATGTGGTTTACTTATTCAGCGCACAAAGTATAAGTGCTGATATGGCCAAGAGTTTCCCCACATTGATTTTTAAATGCAGTTTGGTAATCCTCACATTCTGCCCTGGTGTCTCCCGGAGAAGTGTGAATTCAGCGGAGTCGTGGAGCCGCCTCGTACGATATAATCCCGCTTTGAGGATCATCAGAAGCGTCCGAGCACATTAACATGACAATAGTACATATTCACGGACCAATAAATACCCTCACTGCCACCTCTGTGACTTCTCTCGCCCTCAGCTCTAAACAGGATGAAACAACAATACCTTCTCTGTGCTTTAATGGTGTCACATCCACTGCATATTTCATCTTTAAAGTGCTAAAAAAAACAACCTTTCTTATTAAACACTTTGCCTTGTAAACAGATTTAATGACGTTACAGACAAATTAAGTGTTGCACCCAAACAAGCCACTTTCACTTCTGATGTAAGTCAGACAGATCTTGCAGCGCTGCTACACGATCAGCATGCTTAAAAACATTTTCTTTAGCGCTTGTGCCAACTGTGTATGGCATCAAAAACAGGTTTTTATCTGGCAGGCTTAACAAATTCCAAATGGGTACACAGATTGTTTTGGGTAAATACATGATATGCGTGCTGTGTGTGTCATGGCTCTGATACCAATCTGTCTTGTGAAAATACAGTAAATACAGCTCAACTGTCTGTTAACCTCATGCTTACTCTTACAAAAAGTGGATCTAGAAGGAGAAACTAATTTTCTCCAATTAATACAGAACTGCATTCATATTTGGGCTGGATTTATTACTGTTACTATTTATAACACATCATCAAACAGAAACAAAGCCATGCTTAGGAAAATATCACTCATTACCTTTCCCATGGACACAGAGGTAGAGCTTTAACACTCCTGCAGGCTCTGGAACTGGTGTAACATTAGGCTGTTTTTCACCACATATTATTGTTTTTCATCTACCTTCCCTTTACTAAACCATGTTCTTATTATTAGTTTCTGATACAGTGCACCCTCAGGCTACAAATGGTAATGTTGTTTGGTTTTTATTCTCCAAATGAATATTCTTGAGTTAGAAATGAGAATTTCTTGTCATGCTCTTGAAGGGAAAATATATTCAATATATTCTTTGTCGTTCTGAACACCTGAGGAGGAACAACAGTTATTTTCCACTCAATGGCTGTTATTTTCTATGGCCTAATTCCACAGCTTAATTTTATGCACCGTGAATCATCACCTGCTGAACACCCACCCGTGGCACTCTGGAGGTCATCGAGCTCCTTCTATAGCTTCAGCTATTTAATTAAACACTGCACTTTGTGTATGGATTGTTACTGCAATTCTTCATGGTGGTAATACAAGATGACGGCAAACGACACAATAATAATAATAGCAGAAAATGAAGCTGATTACACTTCACTAGCTGCTAGAGTCATGAAAAACAGAATGGGCTAATCATATTATTCTCTTTGGAACTTTCTCAAATACATTGCTACTTTATTTTACTTGTTTTTTAATTGTGACGGATAAAAAAAAAAGAGTATTTTCCTCTGTTTTACAGCAAAAGTTGGCATGCTCAGGCGGAGCCAGCTTCAGTGCTTTATTGGCTCGTCACAAATACTGTAGAGGTGTCCTTGGTCTGAATAAAGCACAATGGAAGTTGTACTCCTCAATCTGTCAAAGGAATTAGTGAAAACAACAACGTACATCTTATTCCCCTTTGACTGACTCTATAGGAAAAGATTAAATCTTTAGATTTATTTACACTTTAAAATAAATTTTATTTACAATTTCTGAAAGAGTTTAATTAACACCGAGCCTGTGTCTCCTTGACAACTGAGCAAAGACCACCACCTGATGAACATCCACCAGCTGATAAAGATCATGTGATACTGTTGAAAGCTAGTAAGTGGCCCTTGAGCTGAGACTGTTTTGTCAAACAGCCATTTCCAAGGCAGAACTTTCATGCTTAAGCCAACATGGAAGAGAAGTCCTGAAAGTGCTATGGCTGAAATCAGATCAGCTACTGAGGTAAAATATCAGAACAGATCAGTGATATGGTTGCAAGTGGACCTTGAGTTGGGAATGTTTTGTGGAAAGTATTGATCTTCTACTCTGGAATAATATACTGTAAATGTATTTGAGTTGGCTGCTGTGTAGCAGCGATATTAAATCGGACTATCTTTGAATAATTTTCATAAAAGGTTGTACAACAGCTGTTCTGAACACACTGCCCTCGTTCATTTGATACCTAAAATGTCAGTTTTAGAAGTTGATAATGAGGCTCAGGATTTTTGAGATTTTGGAGATCTTATGAGTCATGTTATCATTCTGATTGATACTGATTCAACTCTCAAGTGACTGTTACCAGACTTACATCTTGTAGCCATAACACAGCTTTCAATATGTACTCTGGGTTCGTGAGTGATTCTTCAGTTATCAAAACCTGTAGGAAACAACAGAGCAGAGACCGTGCAGCTGCTCAGGACTTCATTTCTTGCTCAAGGACACTGAAGCGGGACATCTGTGCCAAATCTGTTTTGATGTTTATATACAACCAATATTGAGACTAGAACCAGTGCTGGAAGAGGTTTGATGTTTATAAAGTGCAGCGAAAAGTTCAATATGAACATGATAGGATTATGTTCAAAATAAATGGCAATAAATATATTATATATATGTTCAGTATGAATGTTATGTTATTAAATGTCCCTCTCAAATACATTTTTGTAGTTGCATATAATCATAAACCTTTATGAGAGAAGGTTGCCTAATGACCTACCAGTGTTCACTGTGGCTGCACACAAAGAGCCAGACCTGCTGTATGTCCAAGACTGAATGAAAACCAGTCGGGCAGTTTGGGAGGAGTTGACAGGAATAATAATTACAGTTTACCAGAAATTAAGCAATAAAGTAATTAAGATCATATTATCTGTTTCTGGAAAGCTGCCAAATCCGTTGCATGCAAACTGAAGAACACACACACTTTCTGTAATAAGTATCTGGTAAAAATTATTCTCAACGTCCTGTGTGACGTTTAATGAATTCATTTTGCTGTCGTCATCATGCCACGGTGCGTAAAACCCCAGCTTTTGTAAGATGAAGCGAGAAGGGGAAGGGGGAGCAGGTTTGGGCTCGATCATCATGCCTGGACGTGCACGGTGACGCTCAGTCGTGGGAAAGCAGTGGTGGTGCTACATGGGAGCGTGTTTCATAATGACTCATCTGGGCTTCCATATGGACGCATGCAGGGGACTGCAGGGAGCTGCTAACATGCAGTGAACTGTTAACAGCTTCTTTTTACACCTTGTCCAGATAACAGAAGTGTTACTGTAGACAGGGGAGACTTCACTGACATGATCAACATAAATATTTTCTATTAAACTATGGATTTGGTTTGTTATCTTTGACAGGCATGTTGAATAAACATCATCATAGCTGTTTTCCCTTCACTCCACCTGTCACTGTGCTTGTTTTTTAATAAAGTCAGGGACGGCATAAAAGCTTTGATGTGAGTGTCTTCGTTCAGGTTTACTTTATTTATCGGATAACACAGTATTATTATTATTATTTTATCTCCTCAGGCAAATCATTACCAATTACACAAATAGATCATGAAATGAGTTGAAAGAAATAAGCCTTTCTGTTTGTCGCCATTTCAGGCGGAGAGGAAGCAGTAATTCTGTAACAGCAAACATCATTATCAGTCAGGAGCCGTAGATGCTGCATTTTCTGCAGGTTTACAGTCACGCAGAACGACGAGGGATTACTATTCATAACCCACAGTAAAGGCTAAAGGTGAGAGGAATCTCTCTGTATCGGTAATTACTGCAGAATTTGGCGTCTGTGCCTGGTGCAAATCCTTGGAAATGGCCTTCATTACGGGGAAGCTCGCAGACTGTGGCTAAGAAGTGAGGATAATGACAGTGTGGGATTAACCCTGCTTCCAACTCTCTTTACTCCTCTCCCTCCAAGCCCTCCCTCCACAGCCGCGACCAGCCAACCCCTTCTCTCTCCCCATCCCTCGTTTCTCAAAAGAGGCCCTTCTTTCAGACAATGCGAAAGCTTGCCGAAGGGGGTTTTGATCGTCCTGTGATGCGGTGCTGTGTGACAGGCCTCAGACACAGATATTTAGTTTCCCACTCAAAGATCCTCAACTCAGGAGATTAGTGGAAAAACTTCTGACACAGCTACACTGCAACCAGCCGTTACCTCTATCTCTGGATGCTTAGATGTGTTTGTATGTGAATGTGAGAAGTGCTTGTGTGTGTGTGCCTTTTTAAAAGAATGTTTTTCATCTTCTCTCATTTTTTGCCGGTACTTATGCGCCCCCCCCCCCCCCCTTCTCTTCTCAAAGTCAGGCCAAGGTTTATTATGAGGTCTGAATCAGCCAGCTTTTTCTATTTAAAAGTAAGTTTTCAAGCACATGAAAAGAGGGATTAGCAGTTATTTGGTGTGAAAAATGTTTTGGAAAATCCACTTGAGTGCATTCTAAAACGCTCCCTAATCACAAAAAAGGAAATTCAAATAGCAGGTCTTGCATCTGGGCATTTGGTGATCCTGAGAGCAGTGAAAGCATTTTCTATTTCATATCCAGCTCTGTTTATTTAGCATGTTATGTGCTCATTAAAATAAAAATCCTGCAAGAACGTGTTGTCATAATTAAAGGTGTCAGAATGAAGGGTTGTATTGTACCTGCCGCAACAAAAAAACTAAGATTGGATCCTGAATATACCTTTTTTTTTTTTTTTTGGAAATGTTTTGCTATAAAATTTACATTTTTGTAAACTGAAAACGGCTTTACTGTAACAGAATGTTGGAAAGGGCAATGAAACAAATTATAGTTCACCCAAAAGGAATGAAGATATTCATGGATACGTGAAGGGTAGTGTAACGACAGGTCGCCGTTACTAGGTCTATCATTGATAGTAACTGTTATGACGAAACGCATTAATTTGTTAAACATATTTACAGATAGTTGTACGAGCGTAAGAAAACACACAGGTGTATTTTAACAAGTCTTTGTGTGTTTCACAGTGGGGACGCTGTGCCGTTCCACCTAGCTGTTCGCCTGTAAACGAACAAACACACATTGATTTATGAGTCAATCGTGACACGATATTTGTGAGTGATAATCAGAACTCTTTAACGTAATAGAAACTGTGTATTGCAAGTGCTGCTGATTTCCCAGGGTGTTCGGATAAAGAAAATCCCTGGAGGCTCAAGCACCTGTTTTAAGTTCCGGGAGGGTTACGTCAAATGGGAAATGGGTAGAGGGGAGTTTGGTTGTATGATGGGAATGTTTTTATTTATGTAAGATATTTATTGTAGTCGATTTTGGGTGTGTAAATATTTATTAAGATAGTGTATATATTTTTGGTAATGGTTTTATGTAAATATTTATTGTATATTTATATGTGTGAATATCTGTGTAGACCCAAATGTAAATGGTATGTTCCAGCCAATTAGGTCAGACATCATAATAAAGGTGTCAGTCAGTGTGTGTTTTTTTTTGTTGGTTGGAAGGTGTGGAAAGACCTGTTGTGCACAGTGCTAAGAAAAATAAAAAATAAAAAATTGGGAAAAGTGCATCTCCTCATTTTCCTCCATAGACCTCTCGGGCTGTGGCACTCTGGAAATGTATTTACAGGTGTTTTAGTTAACAGTGAAAATACCTGAAAACATGAGCTGACCTGTCAGGCTGAACCCAGAGCAGATGTTGACCTCCAGAGTCAGATGTTCAGGTAAAACGTTACCTGGCTG
This sequence comes from Enoplosus armatus, assembly GCF_043641665.1. Lineage (NCBI taxonomy): Eukaryota > Metazoa > Chordata > Actinopteri > Centrarchiformes > Enoplosidae > Enoplosus > Enoplosus armatus. The sequence goes on from NC_092189.1 coordinate 17,764,744, forward strand.
TAAAACGCATTTCTGTGGAAAAATGTGGAACACATCAACACCATAAGATTATGAGCTTTATTTGCACAAGTTAGAACAAAAGGTTCAGCCAAGAGCAGCCACAACACAGTTAGTTACTGTATGAAAAACAATGAAAACAACAGCATGTATGGATTAACACACACCTCAAGGTGAGCGTGCTGAATACTGACTGATATTTGTTTTATTTACTGTATTTGGTTTATTAACTATTGAGAGAGAAGCCTGTATGTTTAATAAGGCTGTCAAGGTAACACCGTCTGTTAAGTGGGGTAGAACATGGCATGAGGTTCAGCTCCTATTGAGCTCATGCAAACACAGACTGCAGGAAATATATATATATATATATATTCCTGTCTATGGTCTTTTCTTCTCTAGTTCCTGTGTATTTGTTCATTGTTGTGTGCTGCAAGTGCAGTTTTTTGTAGTAAAATACAATATTTCTAGTTTTGTACTTAGGCTATACCTTTTGGCACTATCCATATGTAGCCTATCTTTAATTTTTCATACCCTATAGATTGTGTTGAAGCAACTCAACAGTGAGTTTAATACTATCGGTGGTGAAAGAAGTTCTCAGATCTTTTACTTAAGTAAAAAAATAAAATTGGCTTCCAAAATGTAGTACAGTAGAAGTAGAAAGCAGCAAGTACAAGTATCTCAAATTTGTACGTATGTACAGTGCTTGAGTAACTGTACTTTGTAAGTTACATTCCACCACTAAATACTATTTTGCTTATCTAATATGAGTTTAACACGGTGTGTCTAGTGATGACACACCGGGACATCAGGATCACCCACAGGTCATTGGAAATAATGGGTTTCAGAGCGCAGTGGTGCCGTTGCTGCGTTGAAAGGCCGCGCTCACTGCCGCAGCGGCGTTATTGGCCGTTACCGAAGGCGGTGTATTTAAATGGCCGACGCCCTGCCCACTGTTTTGATCTACTAGAACTGCTGCTAAAGCTAATGTGGCCTTTACCAATCAAGCGCCACCCACCAACAGTCCCTTCACGTTGCTTCTGGACGACTTCATGGAGGAAATAAGCTTGTTTTTGCTGCGCTCATCGCTGCTGCAGCGACTCCTTTCGGTGGCTGTTGGTGACATCAGTTAGCCGTTGGCCTCAAACTGCCACTTCAGCTGTAAGCAGAGTTTTCCTGTCCTACCACTGGGAGCTTTGGACCACACCGACTCTTCACTGTCCAACAAGATACTACAATAACAAGATGCTGCGAGACTGTCATCACAGCTTCACTTCATACCAGTAAGCATTTGCTACTTTAGCAAGCATGCTCACTGTGAGTCTCTGCTAACCTTAGCTAGCTGTGTCTTAATAGCTGTCTGTGTGCTTGTCAATATGGCTGTCATGCTAACGCTGCTGGCTGTCATGCTAACCTAATTGTTTTGGGGCAAATCTGCACCTGGTTGTTGGTTGCTAACCTTGCTGTTAATTTCTGCTCTTCTGCTGCTGATATCAAACTGTGTTCATTGTTTGCTTTGGTTTTAATTGTGATTTGATTTCTTGCTGTGGCTGAGCTAACTAATTGTGTCGTCTGGGAGGTGCATAATGATGCTTCCATTCTGTTTACATTTGGATTTGCAAGGTGGTGAAATATGAGTACTCATGTGTAAGTTTTATGTGTTAAAGAACTGAATGGTTGTAGCTGCCTATTTACTGTTGTCCTATTACTTGTTGCATTGTTGTGGGGGGTATTATTTCTACTCACTGCAAACTAAGACACTGTGTAGACTACTGTGTCCAGGGATCTAAACATGACTGTTGTCTTTCTCATAGCCCATTCACTTGATTATATCCCTGTAATACTAGCCTCTTGGTATGGTTGGGTAATGTGACAATATATGTGTCAACAGTCACATATTTTTGCATCAATGTGATGAATTACCGTGATTTGTCGGATATTTCATTTGCTAGATTAGCTAAAAACGGACATTTGTTTCTTAATATATTATTCATATACAGTTTCTCAAGTGGTTTTACTTGATTTTCACTTATTGGCATCCTTATATCCATGTACTGATGGTCATCTGATGCTTATCAAGACTACATAACATTTCACAGGAGAAGATCGCTTAATTCTTTGTTTTTTTTTCTTTTAAATTATCTTTAAGGTAATAATCTGCTGCTGCTGTCGTTTGAATTGAATTTCTGTCATTATACATGTTCCATTCATTGTCTAATCAGTCCTTCCTTCCATCCATTCTTCAATTTTTTATGTTAATCTCTGTTAATGAAGTAATTATTGGTGTCATTCTTTATCTGTTACAGCCAATGAAGTAATGCGTTGACAGTTGTGCTTACAAAGAACTTAGATTGACCTGTATTGATCATAAGGACAAGTAAAGCATTCACGCAATGAAAGAAGCAGTTTTTTGGCCTTGCTTTCTTTGTTATAACTCCTCAACTTTATAGTAATGGTTCCAAGTTGTTTCACACTGCTCTGTACTAGTGGCTCGTGTCTCAGTCTGTTAATAGTATTTTCTTACTGTTTATTTTGGATTCCTGAATGGGAACTGCCAGGGTGGGAGGTTCAGTTCAAAGTTGTGCAATTGGTGTTTATTTTCCATCTACATGCAGTGACGTAGGGAAAAGCGTATAAAGATGAGTGGATTTACTAAGAGAACAACACAACCATAAAGTGGCAGATGTGGGGAAAAAAAGGCTGTCCAGTTACTTTTTGCATGACATGAGTGATAACGCTTGTGGCTACCAGCTTCAACACAAACAATGTGTTCGTACAATGTGTTTTGACTGAGACTCCACTTCCCCGGGAGCTCGCTGTCACTTTCGAAAGATGTTGCTTGAATGAAACAAAAAGCTGTTTCTGTGCATAAAAGCGGCATTGCAGACTGTGCAAAGATGAATTATAGCCTTGGACTGTCAAACACATCAGTCAGAATGGCATTTTGATTGAAAACCGAAAGGGATCCTGTGAACAGCTGAAGGTGAAGCTTCTCTGAATGATTTATGTCTTGACATGTGTTGTCGATTGATGTGATGGGATGTAGGTGGGTTGAAATTTTGGGGATACGTGAAAATCTAGTCAGTAAAATGTTAGTCAGAGCCGAGTGTTGTAGCAAAGAAGAAAATGGAGGAATTTTCAGTACAGTGTGGATGATGTATAAAAGCTCACACAGGACGAGCAGTGCTTGCTACAAAGAGTTTTACTGTACACCTTGAGGTGACAGGGCCGGAACAGCGTGTTAAATTGGCCAGATCTTCGAGCAAATAGCGTTGCCACAGAGGGCAGCAGTTAGGAGTCCAGTGAGGCCACTTACAAAGGCCAGCTGTCATACAGAGGTGAGCTGGGAAAAAGAGAGAAAATCAATGGCCATAATTGCTCAATAACAGTCCGACGATGGAGGTGTGGAGAGAGGTGACATGGGTCACAGCAGACACTGTGACATGTATTCGCTCAGTATATCAGCACGGTTTGCATTTTTTGTGCTTTTACAGGTCGAGTACAACACAACCACCACCTCTACTTAAAAGATAGATTTACAGTTTTTCAAGTCTGTCTTAAATAGTAGTCATGTGCTCACATTAACAGGTTTTGCTTGCTGTAATCACTCCTCCAGTTCATACTGGCTATACGAAGTCCCTTCCTAATGCACACTACCAATGTAAGTAATAGGGGACATCCAGTCTTTTTTGTACAAAATCTCTCTGTGTTTCCCTGTTGATCTGCATTGAAGGGACGGTAACAGAAAGAGGGAATTCCTTACTTACTTCTGATGCTTGAGTATTATCTTCAGGTAAACTTAAGATCACATCAAGCAGAGATTTTAATGGCTTCATGGCCAATATAAACAAGAGGAATGATTATAACGAGCAAAACCTGTTTTAATGTTAATGTTAGCACCTGACTTTAAAAACTGTGCACCAATCCTTTTAAACTGAAACCAGCTGAATGAATGTGGATGCCTTTCGCATTAAGTTGGAGGTTACTTTTACTTTGTTACCACAGCTAGTGTTAATTTGTCACAGCCGTCTGTGCCACCAGTCACCCTGATTTACTTAGGAGCCAGTAGAACTGGTATCCTAGCAACAGAAGCAGATATGCGTACTTTGTTTGTTCAGTCACACAATGCGTGTGTGTGTGTGTGTGTTTATGTACATGGTGTGTTCGCTTTTGTACAATGAGCATGTGCATGTGTGTGTGCATACATGAGAGGGTTTGTGTGTGCATGAGCTTCTCTATAGAAACTTGCTGTTGGCATGCAAAGCGATGCCTCACTCCTGCCTGTAATGGCTCTGGATTTATTGGCATCTCGGAGAAAGCTTTTTACATGGTGCCCTCCACTGTTACCAATGGCCATGATAATGCTGTCAGACAAGGCTTAGTGAGCCCATTCCTCTGTCTCACCTCACTTGATAGTGTTTACACACAAACTTTAAAATGTGCTCCGCAGTACTGCATGCCAATTCTGATACAAACCTACAACAAACCTGCCCTCGGTGAGGTCATCGGTGGAGGGATGCCTGCTGACCCTTTAAACATTCCCAGTGCGGATGATTTAAATCCATGGAGCAAGAATTTCAAAATCTAATTTACAACAACTGGATCTAATAAAACGTAGAAGAATGGATGGAAGGCATCCAACAGTCCCTGTGAGGGATGCTGTGTGCTTTTCATTGAGTCTAATTGAATTACTGATCTACTCCTTGGAACCTCTTCAGATATCTCAGAGCTGCCCTCATGTTGTACAGGAGCTTCCTAAAACATGATTTAGATTTATAGTGTCAGTACTCAACCTCGTAGGAGATTTTATGAATAGATGCAGCTTTGCTATGTTTTTATATAAAATAGAGAAGTTAATATACAGTGTTTCCCACAGGTTGAGAATTTACTTGTGGTGGTGGATGGCGTGGCTTTGTGACGGGTGGGCTCAGTAATGAACTACCCCTAGTCCATACCCTCGTAAGTTAGAATAAGATTAACGTTAACATTAACACATTGAATACAACAAGGCATTCTTTTTTAAGCATCCAATACTAGAGGTGTAATGGTACACAAAATCACAGTTTGTTATGTTTTTGATACAGCAGGGAAAACAAAACAAATGCCATGTCATTTACTTTGAAAAATGTAAACATTTAACAGTGACTCATTGGCCATAATTCTTACTGTAACAGTTAATGTACTCAAATACTGACATATTGTCAATTAAAACAATAGTAAGAACACAAATGTCAGTAATGCTCCATCCAAGACTTTGACCTGTTGATAATTCCTGAACTGCACCTTGTGCTGGTTTATACAGATCAGGGACAACGGCCTGACTAACATGCACACTGAAGGCACTTTGTAGTAGGGCTCAAGCACTTTGACCACATGCTTAAATTAAGTATTCTCTATGACCGAGTACGGTCTCATATTTGCAGCGATAAACACTCCTGTAGCATTAGTTATTACTTTGGCACTTAAAGACGTAATTCCTTTCATGTCAGATGAGGTGAAACAAGGAGTGACATCACTTGAGGCAATTTATCAGACTTGGCGTGGTTCCCTTTGGAGCCCCAAAAGGCTTCATACAACTTTTTTCACATATGCAGTAATATTCAAGACCTGCAGAGAAAGTTTAATTTGTAGAATCTGCGCACTTCCTCTTTAACTGTACATTATTGCTGTAATATGAATGACTTTGCAGAACTGCAAACAAAGCATCTGTGGACTATAACCACATAAATGTATTTAGCTGGCATTCATGGGCTATCCAGTAACATGTACAGTTCATGGGGAAACTGTAACAGAACTGAAACCACAACAAAACAGAGTAAAGAGTAGAGACAGAAAATGAGTGAGAGAGATGTAACAAAGGTCCACGGTCGAATTCAAAACAGGGACATTGTGATTCATGTTCTGTAGGGCAGTTACAAATCACATATTTTGTTGTTTAATTTGGAGTACATGGAGCATCAATAGGCAAAATATGGCAGAGAAGAAACAGCTCTTTATTATTTGCTAACTGCAAAACAAAATCCTTGCAGAAATACATAGCTAGTGTTTAGGGAGTTGTAAGTGTAACCATAGAAATTATTGTTAATAAATAGCAACCATGCTGCAAAACTGTGAGAAAAAACAAATCCTGGAGAAAGTGCAGCTATGTTTCTCTCTTACTGAAATATTTGTCTGCTGTAACCCAGTAATGATGACTTTGAGGAGAAATCAGCGCAACACAAAAAACATAGATGAAAGTTCACCAATCCTCAAACTGAGCAGCACTCCCCTTTTTTTAAAGACGATTTTCAGATAAAGATATTAACACAGCTGGAAAACAGCCAGTAGGCATCTCTATTCACTTGGACCAATCATCTGTTTCTATCTTCAGTGCCACCCCTACTCTAACTCCTTCTCCCCAACACTGAGTTTGTCCTTATAATTGAAACAGTGTGAAGAAATGTGATTTCTGATAAGGTTAATCTTCACAGTGATTAAACTCCTATAATCTCACAGATAGAGAGGGATTATATGTTTGATGCCTGAGATAACGGGCTGGGTACAGAAGAAGAAACCCACATTTTTTGGGGGCTTTTTTGCTTTGAAACACCCGCACATACACTCACATACAAACATTCATGGTTATCTCACTTAAAATGTAGCAGGGTTTACCTAGTAGGATTGCAAACATCTGTTCTTGTTAAATTGCAAGGACGCTTTATTGATCTGGTGCTGGGACCACATTCCTTTGCAATTTACTGCTGTGGAAGGGGAAAGCAGAGGGTGTTGGCTTTTAAAGAGGATCATTAGTTCAGGTAGTTAATGCCCATGGTCTCTTTTTTTCCCCTTAAATCTACCAGGAGGGCTATGCGAAGGGAATTCAAATGAAAACGGACTCCTCTGCCTCCTCTATAGTCCAGTCAGCGAGGTCTGGGAGCTTTGTATGATTTAAGGAGCATTGGGCAAGGGCCAAATTGGCTGCAGATGGGTAGGGGGTCTGCAGCTTCATAACCTCACAGCTTATATGTATGGATTATCTGAGGTAAGAGCACCGTAAATTACGCATGTGAGCTTTCTTATACTCTGACCTGGCAACCCCGACCTGGCTGGTATAATGGGAAAGCTTTGGGAGCTGGTGGTTTCAATTAAGGGACGCTGGCCTCGTGATATCATTCTCCCACCACAGGGCTCATACCTATGCAAATGAAATGGCTGCTACGTTTGAGTCAAGTGTTTGGTTGATGAGGATTGGTTTCTCATTCCAGTATTGATTGTGGGTTGCTAAAGTCCTTAAGAGGATTAGAGTGGAAAGTGCCCGAAGCATCATTTCACCTTCTGCTTCTTTTTTTATGCATATACTTTTTGCATAAATATTTAAAAGAAAACGAAAAATAATTTGTTGTTCAAGGAATTATAAACTACATTTGTATTGCAGCTATAGTGCATATTATTCCATTTTTCAAAAGAGGATGAAACTGTTTTTTGGACATTTTAGTCGAAACAGTTTCTAAGCTTCAGGCCTCAGGGTTGGCTGATTATAGCAAGTTTTATGAGAAAGACAGATTAAATGCTGAATGAAAGATTTCACTGAGTTACAGAGGTTAGAACAGAGGCTATCCCGTACATGACTGCAGCTCTCTATGGGAAAGAGAGGGTTTAGCCTGTGTTAGCTGTGTTTTTCATGGGTTAGATGTGTTGACAAATTACCATGCTGTCAAAACTCGAAAGCAACAGGTAGTCTTGTAACCTCACTGCAGAAAAATGAATACAGTTTTATTTTTTAGTAATTACACTTTTGTACAAGTAGGTACTGTACAAGTATGTAGTTTTTATTGTTATTGTTAGATAAATGCTCGGGGTATCAGTGAATCTTTGTTGCTTTTTAATCACACCCAAGATAAAGAGGACTGTGGAGCAACATTTTGACAAACACTGAATCTTATCAGGGAGTTTCGGGGCCGAGCCAGACAGCCCATGTTCCTAGTGTGAACTGGGCGCTGGCAATAAATCATTGGACTCTTACACCCAGTTGGGGTCGGAGCATGCCAGGAAACAGTTGTTTCCTTAAATTCTCCTTGGTCTGATGCAGAGAGAACAAACTCTCTCTACTGCCAACAGCTACACTTTCACAACACGGCACCAGGAGTTTATCGCAAGGATTTGTCGAAAAGAAAATATTTGCAGGAAAGTGATGAAAAGGTTACTGTGAAAGGTTGACACGCAAGCGAGGGAAAACCGCAATAAATTTGAAAGCTCAGAGCAAACTTTTCACAGGTTATTGCAGTTTTTATGGCAATGTTTGCTTTATTGAAAGCCAGTTCAAGGTTAATTCAACAGTTTGTTTACTTCTCCACACCGTTTTGTTTTTCAAATACTTGACACTGTGCTAAAAAGCTGCGATGAATTGGTAGAAATATCTTACATATTCATGTAATGTCTGCAAACACATCTCATGAAAATACAAGAATTCAGTTCATTGTGTAGTTATGAAGCACAACACAATCTAATCAGAGAAGAGTATTGGCAAAGTAAATGTGCCTAGTGCAGTACTGGATAATCTTAAAGTGTTCTCTGTGAGATCAAGGTGATGGGTTAATACTGTATCACTTACAGAAAGTGCCACCACAGCCGAGATGTGATAGCTCTGAGCAAACATGCCAGATGAAACACTCATGGTCAGAGATGTGAAGTTTGAACACGGCAGAATAACAGCTCAGTATGTCATCACCTCTTCACACAGCTGAGACCTGCTGTCTCATTATGGGAGACATACTGGCTGTCATGTATGTGCACAACAGGATATTTCAACAGTAGGAAATCTTTTATCTCACTGGGGTAGATGTGTTGAGAAATTGTTAATAGATAAAATAACTAGTGCTGTACGATTAATGATTAATCTGCACATTATTTTCTCAATTCATTGATTAATCGTTTGGTCTATAAATAGTCAGAAAATAGTCAAAAAAACAAAACAAAAAAAACATCCCTGATGCAAATTGCTTGTTTAGTCCAGCCAACAATCCAAACCCCATAAATGTGCAGTTAATTACCACATATGACAAATAAAAGCAGCAAAACCTCACAATTGAGAAAATGAAACTAGGGAATGCTTAATTTGAGTTTATCTATTATCAAAACAGTGACTTTTACTGTCATCGATTAATCGACTAATCCAGCTCACGGCGACCCTGCAAAGGATAAGCGTTTATAGAAAATGGATGGATGGACATTAGATTCTGGTTTCAGAAACCTGAATATGCTACTTTGATCAGGTTTCTGAATGCTGTCTGCAATGCACAGAGGTGTGTTCTCAATTCAAGCTATGTTATAATTGGTCAATAAAACACAAAATAGTATGATGAAACTGTATTGTTGCTCTTGTCATCCATTACTGGTGATGAGATGTTCTGTAGAAGCCAAATCCAACAGTGCAGTCAATGCAACGACGTGCATACAGGCAGCCAGAAACAATTCATTCTCCACTGCAGAGGTAACACGGTTAGTACAAAAACAGCAGAGTGGCTGTCTGAGAGATTGAGGTGGCAAAGATACACCACACAGACGATCAGAAACTTCAATAATGGATGGTAGATGGTAAATGGACTGCACTTTTAGCTCTTTTCTCTTCTGCAAGGTGCTGGCCTGCCCATCAGGACCTGAGGAGTGGACAGGAGGATCCAGGGTCCGAACTGCCTGATTAGTGGACAACAAGCTCTATTTTCTGAGCCATAGTCGCTCCTAACTTTCAGTCCAGTCCAGTTTCAGTTTTTGCTCTGTTGCTAGAATGCTAGATCTACAGGGAGCACAATAAACAGGTTTCATTTTGTTCTATGTAAACGTATATATATCCCCAATATGATCAAAAACAGGATGAGACTCGATACCAGTAAGCATGCAAACACACTTGTTGGGAAGGAAGTAGTGGTTTCTTATTTGTGTATCTGCTGAGTCAAACCCCTCTACTGTGCCAGTAATCACCAGCCAGACCACATCTTCCTCTTTCATGGGTCATAGCTGACACATTTTGATATGATGATGTATATGTGTGCGTCAGTGTGTGTGTGTGTGTCAGGGACCTTGGACTATGACCACATGTAACGTCTCATTAATGACAAACAGGGGCGTCATGTAACTGTAAATTGGATTATGTCACATTCCTTTCTCTAGAGATTCAGAGCTACGAGCTGCAGAGTTTGTGATTACTCCACCACAGAGGAATGTACTGACATGCCCTCAACCGCTCCTTGTCCACAGTCAGTAAATGAAAAGAAAACAAAGCTGCAAAAGTATGTCATCGTGCAGACCAATGGCAGTATTAGTTTCATGCTTGTTTGACTGATGTATAGAAAAGCTTAAATCACAGTTGACCTTTGTGTCTCGCTGGAGAAAGTGCCAAATCCCCCACAGTAAGTATTACGTAAAGTGCAATGCTGTAACATGAAAGAAAATCAAGATTAACATACTGTTCAGCACACAGGAGTAACAAGATTCAGAGCAAACAGTTAACTAATGCACTAATCGTGTTAATTTGAATGAAACTAGCAGCTGTGGGCTGTGACGCTGCATGTGATTTGTCTCCGTAAAGCAGGAAAATAAAGGTCAGTTTCTTTTCATTTAAATCTATGGAAACCAAACGACATGCTAGCCAATTGCAATCAACGTTGAAAAAGTAATCAGCACTTGATTAGATGTAATGCTCCCCGTATTGATCCCCCTCTGCACCAGGAGGCAGCTTCAAGTGCTCTGAACGAGAAGCGTTCGATCACCCGGTGAGGTTAAACACAGACTGTTGCCACAGAGTGGATTGCCTTGGACAACAGGAATGACAGGCAGGAATGAGATAACTGCCTGTGATTCTTGGCTGAATCAACGTTTATCCACTTCTGCCAACGTGTTGCTGATATATTCGTCGGAAATGCTGTCAGGTTTTTTTTTTCTTTATTCGTTTTTCGTGTCAAAATTGATTAATTTCTTCAAGTGCCTGGCAGACAACTCTTTGACAGAAATCTCCTTGCTGCTATGATTTGACAAGACACTGCAGAATAAAGTCTGGCCAAGAAAAAATCTAAATATTGCTGTTTATATTTTGATGCCCCTGGATGGAAGGATTTACAGACAATATTTTACTGCAGCTCAGGGATTTTATCTATTTATTTTTTCTATTTTCTGGAAACTTGCTGTCATACTGGCAGGTGTGAGAAAAGTTCAAACAGGAGCGCTCCGGGCTAACAGCTTCTCACATTATGATATTCATCACACTGTTGATCCAGTGGTTCACAGGCAAGGTTCTTCAATGTAAGTTTCAAACTCAATGTATTTCATGGGTTTCTTGAGTCAAATTGTATTAGTATATGTTATTATTATTATTATATGACAGCAGCCTCATTATTGTAGAATATTGTCACTTTGAACCAGGGGAAACTGCTTTGGGAAGAAGTGACAGAAGATCTCACCCGACTCATTATTGCCCAGTTAATGCAGCGGCATCGTAACTTTACACAGACGGCAAACCACAGCTGGACCAATTTGATAATGATGACCAGAATATGTTCACATTACATGTGACAATGACCCAATTCTTTGTTTTTCTTTTGTGTTACACATCTGATGTTTTAGTGCTGGAAATCTGAGCTTTTCTTCATTTGACTAGAGCTGAAACAATTAATCAATTAGTCGACCCACAGAAAATGAACTGAACTATTTAGGTAATGGCTTAGTCATTAAGTCATTTTAAAGCAGAAATGCCAGAAATTCATGGTTCCAACTTCTCAAATGTTTCTTAGTCCTCTATCATAATAAACTCCTCCAATGTGAGGATTTGCTGCTTTTCTCTGCTTTGTATCATTTGTAAATTCAATGCATTTATTATGAAGTAGCACAAAACAATAAACATATCAAGTATTCAAGAAAAGAATCAGATTTAAGATTCAGTGCTAATTTTCACAACTTTTGTTGACTTCTGTGGCTCAATTAATACTGAAGCACAGGAGTTCATATTAGAGACAATGTTTTGCAGTAAAAAGGAGTTCATTAGTCATACATTGGGCGACATGGTGGTGCAGTGGTTAGCACTGTCGCACGGGAGGTAAAGCTGGTTAAAGCGGTTGGGGGTTCGATCCCAAACTGCCCCCGTCAAGTTGACACTGAACCCTAAGTTGCTCCCGATGGAGACCAGCACCTTGCATGGCAGCTCGGTCACCGTCGGTGTGTGAATATGTGAGTGAATGGGTGAATGAGACTTAGCTGTAAAGCGCTTTGGGAGCCATGAAGGTTGAAAAACGCTATATAAGTGAGATCATTTACCATTTAGATTAACATAAGTTATGTGACCTCACCATAATTATCAAGTGGTGTACATTTTTTTGGTTATGTCATTGTCCATAAAACATTTAATTATCAGAAAAATAGAAAACAGACCGTAAGGTGACAAATGAAGCACAGCGTTAGTTCAGTCAGGAAGACTATCTTTTGCTCATTCATTCACATCCCTCTCTCTTCCTGTTTCTCTAATCAGCTAATCATGGGCGTTTACTCTCTCACTATCCAACCAGATTTTGCCACGATCTCCATCAGCCAATCATATTGCTTCTGCCAAAACTAAGGTCTGTTCTCCTCTCGCTTGCTGTCACCTGTCATTTCAGTGTGGAAATGCTGCGACCCTCCTCCACCCCATTCACCTCCAGTCATCTTTTAATCTTTGCAGACATGAAGGAGCACACTGACTCCTTCGTGACTGAGCAGATACAGAGACAAGACACTGGGCCATACATAAGCTAAGAGAAATTCCACGTAGTCTTGCTTGTTCCTGTACCAAAACAAAACGGACATTGATCGCAAAGAGCTTTCCTAGCTAATTTTATGTTGCAGTCTGCATGGAAAAGAAATGGAAAATAATGCTAACTAAAAATGAGATGGAGGATAGAGAGATTAGGACAACATGAACCTTTACTCTACAGAGCTGGAGGAGAAACGTGAACTTCAGATGAGCTGTCACTCTTTACTAATGTTTGATGAAGTGGATTATAAAATAGCTACTCTCTCACTGAGCACAGCGCAGTTTGCAGTTTGCTTGGCTATTTTGCACATTTTATTATGGTCCCGATTCCGAACATGTAAAATAATCGTAATGAGAACAAATGTCCGAAAAGGCAAACAATTCAAATTCCCGCAGTATGTGGTGTTTATCTCTTGAATGTCAATATCAACTGACCCAGACTGGAGCAGACTCAGTCCCACTGTTCTGCCTTTTCTTCCATTCAAAGAAAACGAGAATGGACATATTGTTACTGACTAACTAACCTCATTTGCTTATGGAGGCTGCTAAGACTTTCATATACATCTTGTGCTGCTGTTTATTTACTGAGATTTACTGAGATGGAGGCTTATTTACAATGATTTTGGAGTTCTTGATATGTTCAGCAATGAATACAAACAACCAAACAAAATGAGCACGGAGGCCTGCTGTACGTATGTGCAGAAGAGTATAAACCTAAATATTCATATTGCTAATATAAAGGGAAAAAGATCAATTTGACTTGAAACATTTTCACAGCTTAAGGTTATTCCTGAGAGTGTATTATGTCTTGAAGTGTATAAAAGTGTACAGACACGAGAGATAGCAGGTAAACCTGAGAGCAACTCTACGCTTCTAAGCCGATTCTGTAAAAACTCCTGATCTTGCAGTCCTCGGGACCTTGTTCAGACCTCATCAGCCCCGACACACACAGAGCATGACAACTGCTCTTCTTCAAACGGCCCATATGTCCCCTATAAGGCCAGGCCAATCACCTCATCTGAGAGATTAGAGCAGGCTGCAGAAGTAGGTTGGTCTGGGGGAAAAAAACTCACTTTTCTCAGTTTGGGGTTGAGTCACTGCAGTTTATGAAATAATAAAAAAATTAAAGGAAAAAACCCCGTGATGGTGTCTTTTGAGGGGTGTCCACTAGCAGATGGCAGCATCCAGTGGGGTGCCTTTTGGTTTGTTCCTATCTTTGCCCTGCACAGGTGGGTGGTGGTGCAGATCTCTCTCTTCCTCTCTCTCTGCTTTCTCCTCTGGGGAATCTTTAGCTGGCTGGGGTTTGATATGGCAGAGCCCCAGCCAAATAATCATAGCTCAGACAGAGGGGGGTGTGCAAGCCTTCACCCTGGCATCCAGGGATTTGGGAAAAGTTGTCTCAAGGGAGGGTGGGGGCTGAGGGTTGGAGGCCTGGCGAGTATCGTTTCATAGACAGATGATATATGTGGAATAGGATCAAAAGGGAGGATTTTGGCCGAGCTGTGGTTTTCACAGTGGTGCGCTTCTGAGTGGCTCTGTTTCTCAGCCTCTCTGTGGTTTGGTCATCTTTTTTTTTGTCTCTTCTTCAAACCCTTAGTCTTTGTGATCTCTTCCTCAAGCCACTCTTTTTCATCCGAGTTATTGTCCCTTTATTCTCCCCCCCGTTTTTCCCTGCAAGAGGCGGCAGTGCCGGGGCTCTCAGTTTGGATGCTCCTGCTCAGGGCTCGTCCACGGGCATCAAGTCAGCTTTACTCAATTTTGCTGACGGCTCACTCTGAACTGTAGTTGCTTTTCTTCTCATCCGCCAACACAGTCAGTAATTACCCTCATCATCACCCTCGCTATTATTATCATCAATGCTATCGCCGTCATCTTCAATCATCAGCCATATTTTGACCACTCAATCTGTCTTTCTTTCAAAAATGCTTGTCAATTCAGAGCTCAGTCATTTCCACAGTATGACAGACTGATTCTGACTATAACTGCACACATTTCCAGATCTCCAAGCACCACTTCTGAGCAAAAGAACAACAACAACACAACAGAGGGTTGTGTGCAAATTGCAGTTTTAGCATGTCTAGGCATACACTTAAACTACTCCACAAAGATAGATGGATAGATAGATAATTTGTTGTCCTCCGTTTGAGGAAATGTGTTTCCACATCCTGTACACGCATAAGAACAATTCAAGTACAGCATTCAACATGTGCACCTGTTGAATTTGTTTACAGCTTTCAAACTAGCAGAGGTGAAATCATTTGGCAGTGAGGATAAAATGGCGCATCCTTTTGCTTTGTGCTTTACTGTGTGGGCAATGGGCAAGAAATAGCAAATTAGCTGTCTATTGCTGCCTCAGCTATTTTTCTGCTCATTTACAACAAAACATTGTTTGCCATTATAGCCCAGCAGCTTGAGGAGGAAACTGCAAGACATTAGTTGCTAATTTAAGACGGAGCCTCATCCAAAGCTGAAATGGTGCATAATTGCACAGTGGGGAGTGTTACACACTAGAGAGAGGAGGGCTGATCTGAGAAGTTCTTCTACCAGAGCTGCCCAGCAGAGATCCACTTAGTGACAGTATCGACTTATAACCTGGAGTGGTGTAATATTAATTTATATGTCAATCATTTTGGATTTTGGAAATAAATTGCTACAGATTTTACAGGAATGTCACATATACAAGAGTGTCGGGCTGTTTCTGTTTCTGTCGATTGGATTGACATTCGTATAATAATGCCATGATTGGGGATGCATCGATTCGACTTCTCAATATCTGTTAGTACCAAGTACTGATCTGATACCAGTGATCTATTTTTAACACATTTAAAACCTGTGTACCTTTCTGCGTGGAACTCATTGGAATCATTCTTATGTAAGGTAACATGAGGTCAAGGTTCACTGTGGCTCTAAAAACTGATAGGGTATCTGCAGGTCTTGAAAAGTCTTAAAGCATTGAATTTTAGCCCCTTAGAAGGTATTAAAAAGTCTTACATTTCATTTACAAATGTCATGAATAGTTTTTCTTGCCTGCCGTAGACAGTAATGTTAAGTTATAATGTTGTTGCAGACTGTCAGGAGACGTTACACACCTATAAACTAGAAGTGAGACTGGTGCCACAATGGATTGTGCATGCAGGAGACGGTTTAATCCTTTTTTGTGGAGTTTCAGTCAGCACCATCAGCTCTTTAGAAAACAGTGTTGCTGCTGTATCCACAGTAGCAGCTCAATGAATTCATAATTCATAAATAATTGAATTGTCCCTATTGGTTTTCTCTTATTCTTCGACTGGTGTGACCATGAAAAAGGTCTTACATTGCACTCTGTGTGGTATTAAAAAGTCTTAAGCCGCCTGCCATTACTGACTGAATGTAAATGATAGCGGAAACAATGAATTTTAAAATGACAAGGCCGATACCCAATCTACCTTATAAGGTCAGTATCAACGACTGATCTGGCAAATCAGATCAATGCATCCCCATGTGATCAATCATGTTATGGTTTTACAAACTTCTGTTAACCAAATAATGATTTTAAGCTTAATGTACTTTTAACAAAACGGGTTATTGACATTTTTGTTGTACATGTGTGAAGAGTTTTGTCTGATGTGATGGAAACTATTTGACAAAACAACCCCGACTTCACTTCCATCAGCAGATGGAGTTTGCTCAGTTGTCATGGAGATGGTCATGGAGAGCTCAGTGGCTATTAGGATTTCATCTATACCACCATGTTGGCTTCAAGGTTAAAGGCACCATGTGGAGTTTTAGCAGTGGGCCCCCATTTTGTTTGTTTCGAGCTCGTACACCAGCATGCTGCCGTTGGTTTCACGTATATCAGAATCAGAATCAGAAATACTTTATTGATCCCCGGGGGGAAATTGTACAGTACCGGTGCTCCCATTCAAGAGTAGAAAGTAGCATAATTTAGAACTAAAAGTATGTACAAAATATAAAAATAAGAAGGAGTAGAATAATACATACAAACATATATATACAGTATATGTACATTCATATATTCAGTCTGTTTTGGCGAGTAACACTGAATGTAAACATAACTTTTGTTAACAAGAAAACTCTGATTCTTTAGTTCCAACAGCTCAACAACAGAGTGAAACGTGTACTCTCTAGCTGAATTTCAGGAGTGTCACTTTCATCCATGTGATATCAATAATTTCACCTTATCAACGTTATAGTTTTGAATCAGGACCTTCAGTATTTTTAATGAGGTAGCTCATGAAAAATGAGGTGTGTCAGGTTAAGAAGGCTGCACCTGTTTCAGTGTGTCAGATACATATTTAATCAACATTTAGGTGAATGTAAGTGTCGGATCGGTATCTGAGATGCCCAATAATTAATGACTCAGATCAGGATTGGGGACATCCCTAAATCCATCTCAGGGTTCATTTAGCACACAGTCTCAATCAGCACATGGAGCTGTTTTTTGCTATATATATATATATATTTTTTTAAATATAGTTTATTATTATTATTATGATAAAGTTTCTTTTATTATACATGTTTCAATATATATCAATATTAGATATATATATTTCAGCCATATCCCCCAGCCCTGGAAATAAGCCATAAGACCTTTAATAGCTTAACAAGAAGAAGTGGAAAAGTGGAGGAAAAGTTACCTGAAAAACTGAATGCATTTTACACAAACAACCACAACTGTTTTACATATTGTTTTCATTGTAAGAACTTGGGTATATCCACCTGCTTACAGACATGATCATAACAATCTTTACATATGAATGAACAAGATGAAAAGCATAAGTACCCTGAGCGAGTTACCTCTGTGCTCAACGTTTCATCTGTTTTTCAACAAAAACATTTGAAATCACAAAACACCCAGCGAGAGGGGGGAAACTAGCAACCAGGTAACTGCAGAACAATTCAGCGTTTTCTGCAGAGGTAGTCATTTCTTCACATGGAAGATAAAGGGAAGATTGATCATTTGATATGGCAGCGTTTTAGACGGATGTGGTTATGTGGCTACACAAACAGGAGGGAGTCATTTTCTCCACAGCGGTAGCCTCCCGCTGCAGACAGACCAGTGCTAACCATGTGAATAATATGTCTCCATTAGCTGATAAATATCTGTGCTGGGCCATCATCCGTGTTTACAGTCTAGCATGTCACAGAGGAATGGCAGTTTTATTCATATAGAACCTGTCATTATTAAATGCTACCACACAGTTATGATGGACCTGAAGTCAGCAGGCAGCTTGTTCCAGAGAACAGGACCACACTAACTGAAGGCACCCTCTCCGGACCTGGATCTAATTCTAGGTACAGCTAGTAGACCAGACTAGACTGGTGGGGGGTTTTACATCAGGTCGCTCTATAAATATTGCGGCAGTGTGATAATACGCCTGTTTACTGTGGATGTTGATATAAAACAGCTCCCTTTTTGCACAGGAGGGCACGCTGTGTTTTTACGAGCTGCACCGCTTGTCTCTGTGATTAAGGATCTGTTAGACTATAAACTTTTACAGCACAGGAATAATTGCCGGCTGTTTTTAAGATATGACATCTCTCCAAAGGGTTCTAAAGAGTAAACAGGACCAGAGAATAAACCTGCAATGAACAAACGTCATGGCTCAAAGCTTTGTGATTGTTTGCTGCAAAATCCGGACATAAATCTCAGAGTACGTGAAAACTTCTTTAATGTGAACTGCGAAGACTTTATGACATGCTGTTTATTTCATATGATATCAAAAGACCACTTATTAATTATCATTTACATAATAATTGCTGGTAATAACTGCTGCCATCCATGGCGGCTGAAAAGGTGTTGTCCTTCTTAATCCTCTGCGACTTTTCAGTGCTGTCAAAGTCCCTGGAAGGATTGTCGGAGACGTATATCACAGAGACCTGAGGTGTATGCTGATATAGGTCTGACCTTCTTTTGTTGCTGTAATGAGGGAAAATATTTCTCCAAAATGCTGTTCGATCGTTCAAGAGTCGCAACTTTTCTGATCACCAAGATGACAGGAAACTATTCCTCTCAAATCTCACGTAATCCTCAAAATCCCCAGCACTTGTTTTGTTTGGCGACTGTAACGTGTACGCTGATTATTCCATTTCAAACTGTTTACAACACGATCCTCGGTTTGCTCTGTGTTTAGATTATGTTTTTGTGCATGTACAACAACAACATGTTTTCTACCAGCCAAAACACAGAAACAATAGTCAATTCAAAACCAAATATTTAGTCTTTTGAATCACATTCGACCCCAAATTTCCTCTCGACTAAAAATATTATGACAGCAGAGAAAAGGAGTGTTTGTCAGAGTGATTGCTCTCGTCTTGGCTTACAAAACACACACTTTTCATCCATGAATGTTTAAATCTCCATGGAAAAATGCCCCAAACATGAATTCAGCTGCTTCAATATGTGCGTAATTTCTCGTCAGGGTCACACCACAAACACGGACTTTGAACTCTTCCTTGGTGTAATAATTACAGATTAAAGGAATAATACAATTTACAAATCAGTAAAACAGCAACTGGTGGTTTACATAATGAAGAAGGTCAGGATTGTATGTTTGATGACGACAAGTCTTACCTGGTGAATAGATGTGGACAGAGTTACACTACACTGTTCTGACATTCACAGTGCAAACAACAAGTTAATGGACCTGCAGCAATCTCTGACTATAAGCAACTGCTCTGGCTGAGAAGGCGACACAGGTTGATAAAAGCAATTCAGAGCTTCTGTAAACAGTTTGAAAACAGCAGCTGCTGGATGATGGGATGTTTCCAATGTTGGTATTGAAGTTGAAGTGGTATTAAGTTTAATTTCAGTTCAGTCTGGCTCTAAAACCAAAGTAATGTTATGAAATGAATAACAGCAAGAAATACAGAATTTGATTGTAGAATTCAAACTCTTTACCATCAACACTTGAGATGTTGTTTTCTTTTTTTTTAGGTTGACAGTTTAGCCTGACCGAGTTTTAAGGCCGATACTGATATATTGATATTTGAGAAATCTTACATTGATGTTTTTTTAAAAGATGTTTACTGAATGGGACACTTTACAGCAGAAAATAAAATTCAGATCTCTCTGAAGGACAAACTCTGTAATGGCAATGCTGTTTCTAAATTACCTCGAACACATTTATTTATCATTTACTGCCGCTACGACATATCTGCCTAGCCAATTTATCAGCTTTGCTTCAGTTGTCAGTTCATTCTTGAGTTTTGAAACAGCAGTTGACAAAACAACCTCAACTCAAGGTCCACTTACTTGTTTGTGTTAATAAATAGATGTAATTTGCTCAGCTGTCATGGAAATGTAGATATTCAAGCTTTCCACAATTGTTGTCAAATGGATTTTTACTTCATTTAGGATTTAGATTTAGGTTGAGCACCCAGCAGCAGAAAAGAAAAGGCACAGTTTTTTAAGAAGAATGTTTTGATTATCACTTTTTCCACCAAATATACATTTCCCTCTTTTCCATCATGTCTTTGAACGACATATAAACAGCAGAATGTGGCAAACCCCCCTTCCCTCCCTTTTCCCTCATTTGTTCCCTGCCTTTCTCTACTGTTACATACACCCAAATCATTTACAAAAAGAGTCTCACCAGCATTGACAGATACAAAAAATAAAGGAATAAACAAGTCGCACATGTTTTTGTGAACACTTTGTGGGTCCGTGAGACCGCTCTGCAACACAAGTATAAATTCAAAGCTGAAGAATATAGCTGCAATAAAAAAATCCATTTGGTGCAATGTGTTGTTCTTAAACCTTTTTACATGGGCGGGTTGTGTTACAGACTAAACACAATAAACGTGTCACAGCGCCACATGCAGAATATTACATGACACATGCTCATTTGTCTCCCTATAGAGACGCCACTAAACAGGTTGCAGACAAGCTGCAGTACTTCTGCAGTGCATCGCCTGGGACGCTGCCATCTGTTTGTGCGTACAAGCTTGTGTCTCTTTGTTGGAAGACAAACTGCTGCTGGAGCGACTATGTTATAATCGGTATCTGTATGTAGCTAAAACAGCTCAAAGTGAGAAAGTAACATTGAACAGAAACTTCTCATTTTACTGAACTTGCATTAAATCCAGTGACTGCCAGCTGAAGTGTCACCCACTGAAGAAATGACTCACCAGGTGTGTTTTCTTAAGATTACATTTTGCATCCCCAACAGTGTTTGAGTTTCCAAAATATGGATTTAATATGCTTTGGTGCTCTGCTCAGCTGACCTCATTACATACACCTGGGACAGGAAGTTCCATTTAACCTCTGTTATGCTTGTGCTAATAATCCTGTATCTCATACTGGTGTATAAACCTGTAATTAAAGTATCCACAAATGACATGCGACCCAGGAGTATGCTACTCATGACACAAACAACCATTGTCTAATTTTTTGGTTGCCTCTTGGAGGTTTGTACGATTGCAGACACATAAACTTGATCCATCGACACAACCTGTATATTTTCTCTACCTAGTTAAAGAAGCGTTTTATTAACTTCTTATCAGCGGGAATCTTTTAAATTGTCTTACTGCAGTTGTTTTAGGAAAGAAGATTTTGTTTTAAAGTTTGTGCTCTATATCTACATACTTCTGCACTTAAATGCGTGTGACCTTTATCTATCAAACCCCTGGTATAGAGATCTGTGAGTCTAATATCAATAATGGAATACTGCGAAAAGACAGTTCCAATAATTACCTGCATCCCACTTCTTATTCAAGACGCCAGTTCTATAAAATGCTTCATTTTGATCTCCAGTCAGAGATGAAATGCTCCTCCATTATCACAACTTTGGGCTTCCATCTGAATTCTGAATTCAGGCTTTACCTGTTTCTCGCACTTTACAAATCTGCGACCTTAAACACATTTAAATTCATTACATTCATAACATCACACTGATTGTGCTTTTACTCTTATGTAAAGTAAATTTGCTGTTGAGCTCTTGTTGCCTCCAAGTTCCCTTCACGTACAGTGCATGCAGCACACTATAAATGGCAGCTACATTATATTTTGCACAGAAACCATCCAGTATTCCTCTGCTGGAACACCACATGTTCCCAGTTTTCTGTATGTCAGTTAGTTTGTGTCAATTTGATATAACACAACTTTATTTTATTTAGGAAAATGCACCATGGGAGCACAATGTAATCCAAAATAATAGGACACAGGCTTCTCTACATGACGGGACCACAAGATGTAGTAATAATACAGGATCCAGTTAATATTGTACTTTAGTGATGTTTAATTACCAAAAACCAAATGACACATGGGCCTTTGTGGGGCCTGGTTGGTAATCTGCCTTGCTGTTTTCTTCTTTTTAACGTTTGACTCTGAGCGATTGTATTGATGATGATATAGGTATTTATTGTGTTGGTTTGTTGGTATACAGTAATGATGTTATATAGAAATGAATAGAATAGAAATAAGTCTTGGGGTTTATTGTGTTAGCCTTGACATCTTTTGTAGTTGTAGTGTGTGATTTTATGTTCGTCTCATAATGTCAAATAAACTCAACAAGATTTTATGTAGCTGCTTGAACTTGTGATATATCGATGAGTAAATATGTGCTTCATTTAAACATTGACACAGACACTACTAACCCTCATTAACATTGTGTTCAGACAGACATCCTGCAAAATAGCAAGTGTAAACAGATCCAATGTTTTTATTGTACTGTATAACAGAAATAATCTACCATATTGATATCAAATTATGTAGAAAAGTGTAAAGATCTACACATTTACGTGAGAAAATAGACCTGACTTATTAATTATTAATTATGAGCATTTACATCTTAAACAGACCTCACAGTATCTTCACATCGCCTCCTCTGTTCGACCTGTTTACTATAAAATGGTCCCAAACAGGCAAGTGTGATACGTGACCGCTTCTGCTAATTAATGAAAGGCCTCAGAGTGAGAGAAGGTGGACATGAAGTTTTAAAGCAAAAGAAACGCCTCTCGTCAGCACGCCACTACACCTACTAATGACTCGAAGAAAGATCACACGAATGAGAACAGGCCCTTTTTATCAGCCATTTCAAAGATTCATGAGATTCTTGTGGTTGAAGCAGACATCTTGGTGTGATAATTCATCATAATTCAAAGGTCCTTTATTTGATCTTTAGGAAAATGCCAGAATGCAACACCTTTTTTAAAAGGCACCCTCATTTTGAAGTCTGTATGCCATTAACTAGCTTTTAGGGAAGAAAAAGAGAGACCATTAAAGCTGCACCAGATACTGGTACACCAGTACATCACGCAGTATTGATGAGGTGGAGGTGGTGATGAGTCTTTTGATCATTGACAACTTTCTGATTTCCATAAGCAGTGGCCGCCGGCCTAACAGCCAGTTGCGATTCGCTATGCGTGTACATTTTATGACCACTAGCTTCAAAACAATGCAATGATGACAGAGAAACGGACAAAACAGAACTGCATTGCTTGCACAGACAGGGGACATCCTCATTAGACCAGCTAAAACATGGTGGAAGCAACCTGACAATTGTGCAGTAAGCATTAAAAAGTCCACTGAAAACTCTGCATTTTCCACATGCGCCACACAGACGTTTATGGGCTTAATGAATGAACCAATTAATTAATTATCTTTATTTACATTGTGTTTTTTACAGCAGAGGCATCTCTAAGACGCATTGCAAACACAGGGGTGAGGGGAAATCTGCTCGTTTCTAGTCATGTCTCGTCCAGTTAATCCTTTTTTTTTCTCTCTCTTTTGTAATTCAAGTTTTTATTAACTTTTCCAATGGATAAAAACATAATGAAAAATATTAAAGACTAAATATTACGGTAAATCAATGAAGAGCAATTAACAAGACAAATCTGGGCACATACAAGAAGCTAATACAAGTAAAATAAGACAATCTAATGAACTGAGGAATAAAGTACGAGATAAATATAACATATATGAGGTATCATGTTTTCATTGTAAAAATAGGAATATGTTTCTTCCTTTATATACATTAAAAATTGAGACCTTTGGTAATTATTTGTTCTTGCAATTAGAGATTCAAAACAGGCAATGAATCCTTCTTGTTGAAAACATTTTTCATATTTCATGTACACAAACATGATCCCACGTCGTTGCTCCTCATCTCAGCCTCTTTGTACGAGTATTACTAGTTAGCAAAGTTCTCTGATTGTTCCTTGAAGTGTTATTTTCCCCCACTGGCTGAAATCCACCAGAGGATGTTACAGAAGTGAACACCTATCCTGTGCATAGCTTAGCTTCCTGTCATTTACTGCACATGAAACATTTTTAAATGCACATTTTTGTACCTTTTTTTCCCTCCCCTCTTCACACAAGTCAAACACAGCCTTGTTTCTTTCAAAGGGTACCATTAAGATGAAGTATTCGCTCTGCTCCATCCCGATTCAACCCGTCATTACTGCTGTGACTTTGAAATGTTTCTTTAAAAAAAAGTCCTTCGGTTGTTTATGGCAGCCTCCGTAAATGAAAAGAGAGGGTGAATTATTGCACTCAGGCTGAGCTTTAGAAATCTTTAGCTTTGGCCATCTCTTTTGTTTCAGATCTATTTGAGTGATTACATTATATCTCACACGGTGTCCTTTGATGCAGGGTCAAGGTACGGCACAGAAGAGCCCGTCTTGCCTCTCAGGCTGAGTGGGCTCAGTGTATCAGGCTTTTCACCACAGATACATCTTGACTAATGGAAACACCTCTGGCACATTATTGTATCTCATATCACCATGGTGGCAGACTGTAAACCATTAAATAACACTGCTGCAGTGTTATTTATACTCCCAGCACTAAGAGCAGAAGCAGGGACGGACGAGAGTGTTTTCAAGGTGTCCTTAATGGCCTCAACTCGTGTTCACTCGACAGTAACTCTAAAGCCTGTGGAGGTACGTTTTGCTGCTAATTGAATTAGTTTACTTACACCTACGGCTAGAAAAAACAAGTCAATCTGTATACAGTTAGTGCTGTGGGGGGAAAACAGAAAAAAGGAGATGGAAAAACAAATGGAGAGAGATCTTTCTGCATCCTTTAAAAGCCAATATCTGGACTAAAGCAGTAAAGTAGATGTGAACACATCTGTGAATGTTTTCCCCTGGAAGATTTCAACCGACTTTAGTCATAATTTGTTATTCATCACTTCAGTGAGATAGATCTGAGTGGGCGACAGACAATGGGAAGTAATTCCTCACAGAGAAAGAGCAGTAATGACCGAGGTTTCGATCGGTGGTGGTGGAGTGTCAATGTTTTTCCTCTCTGTCTAACGGCTTCCCATACTGTTGTTTCAGCAGTCCCTGTCTTGTCCTATCTACATCATTAGCTATTGACCAGGTGGGAGGTCAAACAGTATTTTCCAATTACTCTCAGTGTTGGTTTTAGCTTGTTTGGAGTAACGTGCTGTTTTCCAGTTTTCCAGTTCAATGCATGTAAGAAAATTGAGAATACATAAGTTGATT
Source organism: Enoplosus armatus (assembly GCF_043641665.1). Classification (NCBI taxonomy): domain Eukaryota; kingdom Metazoa; phylum Chordata; class Actinopteri; order Centrarchiformes; family Enoplosidae; genus Enoplosus; species Enoplosus armatus. The sequence goes on from NC_092189.1 coordinate 17,789,939, forward strand.
TAGAACATATAACATATGTGAGAAATCACAATTATTATTTCCCATTGAAACATTTCCCTTGTCGTCTGTTGACACACTGTGAAGGAGACATTACACATCAAACAGCAGCTCTTAGGGGCATCCTCGAGGTCTATTAATAGGCATCCGCTGTTCTGTTGCTGCTATTCTCGAATGTCAAGTCAAGTCAGTTTTAGTTCTATAGCCCAAAATTACAAAATGGAGAAACAGAATGATAATATTAGGTAGGCAGAATGTGAGGATTTGATTTTTTTTCTTCTGTTTTGTGTCATGAAATTAAATTCCTTTGGGTTTCAGACTTGATTTGACAAAACAAGTAATTTGACGACGTCACTTTGAGCTAGTGGACCTTGTGACAGCATTTTTCGCTAGATTCTGACATGTTATGCTAAATCATTAAAAGAAAACAATTCATAGTTGCAGCACCAATCCTGAGTAAAATGTTAACATTGCTGCCTTTAGCTCCATGATCATGTTTTACAAGCCAGACTGTGTCTGATCGGCCGTGTCACACAGTAAATCTATTATCCACACAGTGGACCTCTAAAAGAGCTTTGAGCATGAAGAGATGAGTCGATTGCCTAATATTTAAAACTACCAATTCTTGCCAGAGCGGACTGATTGTCTGATCAGACAAGAAATTACTCTGAATTCGACCCGAGGCTGGTGACGGATGAGGTGGCAAGTAAATCTATTTGATAACCGTTATTCCATTACAAACAGGCTCAACCTGTTTTCACATTATCTGCAGCCTTGTAGGTGCAACATTAACAACGTTGCTTTCTGGAAATGTTTCCTGTAAATGATGATGATTTAACTTGATCGGAAACTTTGAGAATTGAGATCCTGTTATACACTAATCCTGCCCCCGAGGCCAAAGGAAGGAATTGAGGCACCTTTGCCAAAAACTCAGCTCAACCAGGTCATCTGAGGAATATTAGTTATTCCCCCGAGGAGAGATGTAACAGGTTTTCATAATGCAGAATTTAAGCTTTTGAAAAGGGTTTTCAAACCAGTATTGGATTGAATTTATGGGTGTTTCATGTCTTTTAATGGTGTGTGGCATGTCACACAGGGCACAGTTGAAGACACAAAATAAAAGTATGTTCAGGGACTCCTTCAAGGGCTCAATCTCTTGGATCCCATTTTTGTCACTGGAAGTGTTTTAAAATACCTTCCTCTTACTCCAAGAATATGAATTTCTGAACAAATGTGCTGTTTGTGGCCTTGAATTTGCTTTTAACACATTTTGAAACACATTTGACATGCGATGTCAGTAAATTCTGCGTGATATATATATATATATATATATATATATATATACATATATCTGGACTGTGGATTCTCACTTTACTGTGAACCTCTTTTCATTTCATATTTGAATGATGTCTAATGTAGACTAGGACTCAGTATATGTTGGCATGTCTGTATGTCTGTGCTTGTGCGTTTTATGGATGTGTGTGCGTGTGTAAGAAATGTTTGCAGGCTGGTGGGAGGGAACGGCTGGGACCTTTCAACACAGGCCTTATCAGGGACACACACTCGCAAAACAGGGTCCAACGAGAACCCTGAAAGCTGTGAGTTCTCCAATTAGATCCTCTGCACTTGTTGCATTCGTTTTTTTTGTTTTTTTTTAATGATGCTTTACCGTTTTTTCAAGCAGCAATAACTTTGAACCAGAAACTAAACCAGAAGATGAGATTTAAAGATTTCCAAGCAAAGTTGTCTTAAATCAACCGCTTTTATAATTGACTAAACAACACTGAGGGATGAAACGATCTGGATGGATGAGATTTAAATAACTTCAGGCACTGAACTCTTGAACTCAGCTGAATTATTCTCATATCAGCTAATTTAATATTACCTAGTGCCTCAGCAGGCAAGATTCAACAACAACTTTTTTCTCCAAAAATATCTATATTTTTCATCTTTTGCAGTTCATTACTTAAGAAAAAATAAGCGACTTCCCTAAAATAAACTCCTTCATCCCATTTGCTGTCCTTTGTCTTAGTTCCCTTTTCAGCGCACAGCGAGCTGATTCAGAAAAGTTCACCCGATAGTCAAAATGTACACAGACTCATCACACAAGTGTGAACGCGGCAGCCTGTAATAGGAATAAGCTGTTCTCATGTGATTAACCTAATTCACACTTTGCATAGATTTTATCAGAGACGTAAAGAGGACTATATTTACGAGAGACCTGCTCATGTAAGTAATAACCTCAGGGGAATTTCTATTGTTGACGGTGTCTGTGTCGGCAGAGCATGGAGTGGTTAATGCAGAGCTGTGGCCAATTAAAAATGTAACAGCGTTTTACTTCTCTGTGTGTTTGCATGCGCGTCCCAGAACATAACACATTCGCTGTGTAGAAAAAGGGCGAATAAACACTTGTGCGCACGTAGCCGAAACTTTGCACAATGAATTTTGAGACTCCCAGTAATTGTGAAGTAGTTTGACTTTATTATAGAGCCACACAGTCTGCAGAGGGAGGAGGTCTGGGTAAGTGGATTTTAACACCAGTTTCAGCTCATTGTTTAGCTATCCGGACCTCAACTTTACTGTTTTGGTTCGCTCTCACTGTGTTGTTTTTGGCTGCAGCAGGCAGCTGTTTTCGTAAAAAAAAAAAAAAAAAAGCTGTAAAATCTGACTGTACACAGCACCAAACAGCAGACAGACACTTGCATTGATCACCTTAAGAGCCAGAACAGAGCTAAAAGAGAGTGAATATTGGACTTAAATTCATCAGATGGCGAGAAATATGACTCCAAATGAATGATAATGTTGCTCCATAACTGCTGGTTATAAACTCTTTCTCTAACCTTAGTTAATTAAATGACAAAATGCAAGATTTGGTCAGGTTTAGGCACAAACACTACTTGGTTTAAAAGGTGACATTGTAACAGTGCTGGAAGAAGATGTAAACTAACCAATAGAAAATGAAATCCTGCATATCTTTCAGCAGGCCTCCAAATCCTGTCAGGGCAGCTTCATGATGACCGCCGGCGTCACCATCACCTTGTCAGAATCACTCCATCATCAGCCAGGTTGTGGGGGGTTTCTCAGAAGATACATTTGTGGAAATGACAGATTGGTGATAAGGTTCATATTTCAGTCTGAAACCCTCCCAGGCTGTAATCTTGCCTGTTCCAGCCCCTTTCCTCAGCGCCCCTAAACATACTTGCTGTACTGATTAGCTATAGGGAGGCTGAACACTCAGCACGCCCTGTAGACCGATCCAAGCCTCTGACTGCTTTTCACTTGATCTGTATCTGCCAGCGCTTTGATCTGAGCATCCTGGGATTGTGTAATCCGCTCATGTCAGGCAATAATAGTTGCTGTCAACTTTTAAGTCTTCCTCAGCAGAGTATTTTTACATATTTCTCTCAGATGAACTTTAGACGAGCATCCTCATGAGATATAGTCTTTTGGTAAACAATCCCACTTAGCACCTTTTAAAGGCTCCCTGGCTTATGCCTTTTAATAGAAAACACTTCCAGCAGGAGTTGTGAAGAACCTGATGCAGAGGTTCTGGATAAAATCGGCAACAAGGTTCTGTTTACAGAAAAACAGCAAATAAACAGAAAGATATTTTACAAGATTTGACTGTGAGAACGACATTCGTCACTGTGGAAAAACTCTGCACCTCGAACAGATCATTTCTCTGACAGTCTTCTAACTGCAGGTAAAATGTTATCTGACGTGCTGCCAGCTGAAAAGTTGCACCTCAATTTATCCCGACGGTTATGTTTTTCTTCATGACCAAATGGGGTTTCACACATTTTGGGACCAGGTAGCTCTCTGTGAAGGGTTTGATTGTCTAGCAACAATCATTTGGAAAGGCTTCATTACTTTAGTTTATGCATATGTTCAAACTTTAGGATGTCAATCTTGACTGGATACTGTGCTTATAATTGTGTCCTCTACTTCATGAGCACTGCAGTCAAAAAAGACTGGGTAGGTGAAAGTAAGCCAAGCAGTATTGCTGCCATGTAGCATTGCTACTGGGCTTGCAATACACTGGCATAAACCCTGCAATGAAGAGCTTTGTGATGAGTTCACTGTTCATCAATGTATTGGTCAAATCATGAAGTTGCTTTTTAAATTCCTTCATGAGGACAACTGGTATAATTTCTTTACCACACTGAGTGTGTACATTATTTGACATTATTACCCACAATATGTGTTCATGATTTCAGTGTCTGAATGCATTGTGTTCTTATATAATGTAATAAAATAATATATACATTTAGCTTGATAGCAAATTCCTTTGAAAATCAACACAGTGTTATACTGATGAGAAGTGATGCTCGCTCTGGAGCAGTGACAACTTCAGCTCAATAAAGGTTCCATTCTTTCACTGACACAAGTTACTTGACTTCATCTAGTTAATCAATTCTTTCTTGTTCAGTTGAAATGACACTGTCAATACGTCATGGCAGTACAGCCAATTTATATTATTGATTTACTCAAGACAATTTAGACCGGTAACTGAAAAACCATTGACAGAAGCCTTTTCTGCAAATTATGAATTTACAAAATAGATAAAAGACATACTGTATCATTGTAAATTAGTCCATTTTAATGACTTATTGATAATGCTTTGCATTCCAGCAGACCTACATGAATTGACTTCGGCTGAGAAGAAATTATTAGACATTAGGTGGATGATCAATACCATATTACATCCATGACATGATTTTAATGAGCCAAGAAACGGCTTAGAACACCTTTTCTTTGTAGCTGCAGACTTTGTTCAGTTAAATAATGTCGCTCTAAATTATTTCTTAATGATACGATAGATATAAATTGGGGTTTTGTCTATAATGTTGTTTCAGCATTGTTAAATTCAGCTAAAAGAGAAAGCTTGTAAAATAAAGGCTTATATTTCCAAGTAAATGCATTTCTTGAAAAACACATTCCTTTGTCAGTTCATATCATTTCATGAAATGGACATGACACTATAAGCTGCATATAATGTGCCAGCTGAACTATCACATGGAGGAGACATGACAACAGGCAGCAACTTGACGTGGTAATTATAAAGTAGAAAATTGCCTTCAAATCCAGAGCCTGGCCTCCATTTCCAACTCATGCAAATACGTGTTATATAAAGACTTAAATAAGGAGAAACCTACTCTTAACCAGAGTTACCAGACACATTTTTTATAAAAATGTTCGTAGATTTATACTTGAACTTAAGGTGGTCTTAAGATCATTTCCGACGGTGTGCTTACGTTCGATTCATAAAAGATACTGAGCATAACAACCTACGCAGGTTCTAAGAAACCCATTTGCGACTTACGCACCTGTGATCTATAAATCTCAAATTAACTTAAAATTGACGGCACCTGCCTTACGATCAGTGATTTCCCCTTTATATCCCAAAGTGGACAGAACTTGGGCAGATACGGGTATTGCATGATTACAGCGTGTCTTCCTTTTCTAGATGAGCTAAATCCACGCACAACTGAGCACTTCTTGGGAGCCGATAGCGACTTATAAGCCATGGATCATCATGCCCAAGAGAGGTCATGCCATGGTCTCCTCTTTGTTCATAAAGCTAATGCAAAGTTTCCTACAGGCTTGGGCACATATGTGTCCCAAACTGCAATACCCAGGCATAACCAGTAAAAGTCCTTTTTATAAATGAGGCCCCAGGTTTCTAACTTGAGTGTATTTGAGCTGTTTTGCTCTGCTAAACTTTCACTTAAAGATCTGGAAATTGTGCTTCTAATCTCTCGTGTTGTTGAGAATCTGCTGAGGCTTTCCTAAACTTGCCCTCTTTCACTCCAGCTGTGAAAACAATAAAATACATACACTTGTTTGTGATTTATGGCTCAAGCATATGCAGTTTTATTTAAAACATACTGTAGTGGCATGTTAACATTATAAGGACATTTTGTTGCTTACAAAGTTGCTGGCCTGAATGAATCTGTGGACCCAGCTGGACGTGAACAGATGTACATGTGGGATGCTGGGACTTTGGACCTGAGTGGCATGCACTATTTTCACCCGGTCTGCGGCACTTTTTAGTAAAATTGCAGTTGAGCTTCTCTGTTCAGAGCTGTGTTTATACTGCGTGACCTCAAAAATCTGAAGAAAACAAAACCTGAAAAGAAAACCCTCAGTTGTGGCTGTTTTTATAAAACTTTGTGTTTCAGGTAAAGAGTTTATAGTCAAAGAAATCCATCTGAAGAACACAGAGCTCAAAAGCTGATTTCAAGCTCCTGGTAAATTCCCAGTGACCGTGAGGAGCAAAACTCCATCACATGGTTAAATGACCTTTCTATGGACTTTTACTCCTGCTTGACCTGAACAATACAGCCTGAACGTTTTATGACACAAAACAACTCGTGATTGCTTCAGTGTGTCTTCTTCAGAGCTTCTCCAGAGAATGAATATATGTATATATATGATATTTTTCATCTTGTATCCTGGGATTATTGTATATGTAGTGTGACTATTCTGCAGGGATTACAAGCATGGGAAATTGGTTTTAACTCTGGGAAGAGAATTAGTGGCGAATTCAATGTCAGATGAGGATTTGGCAACAGCAAAGAGTGAAAGAAGTTTCAAATAATGTATTATTTATCATTTATGAATACACGCTGCTGTGGACCTGCAGATTGAAGTTTTATTTACATCCATGTTAAACAGTTGATTACTTTGAATACATCTTACCCTGAGGAGGTGTTAAATAGCTCGTACTACATGTTTAATGACAAACCAACTGCAGCTTTTAAAGCCTCTTCAGTATATGTTTGATGTTTTGCCCCTAAAACAGTAAATCACTAATTCTCAGGCACCAATTTCTCTCACAGCTGCTGTCTGTCATTTGCCAAAACACATTAACAGATGTGACATCAAGGAAGGTAGCCTGCATGAAACAAACGTTAAAGCCCATGCCAGTAACCAAATGAAATGACAATAAGCAAAACACATTTTTTCTTGAGTGGAGGGGGTCTTTAAATCTGAAGCTGCTTAAAGGGATGTTTACAGGGAGTAGGGGAACTTGAGATTTAGCTGAGGAACAGTTATTTTCATTTAAATAAAGTGCAGCACATTGTAGATTATTGATAGAGGCAGTGAAATATGCCTCCTCTTCTCTGCCTGATGACACTAATGCAGCATGTTCGTTGGTGTCTGTCCTGTAGTGCAGCCTCCCACCCTCTGAGTCTGTACAGCTGCAGCAGATGCACATTTGTGAGCACATCACTCCTGGGCTTCATGTCCACGCTGCAGCTCTCTGAATGCATCAGGAACAAATGGGAGAGCAAAGCAGCCTGAATCTGACGTCAGCTCGGCAGGTCAGAACCACAGGAGAGTCTTCAGAACAGACAGCCAAAATCATCCAGAGTGAAAGTAATAATCTGTATTTTAAATCAGTGGTTGGCAACCTTTTTGACTCTGACCCCTTAAAACAAAACAATTTATACTTGTGATCCATTGTCACAGGTCATTACGGACATTTGTTTTTAACACTTTAACGGTAGAGTGACTTTACTTCTCAAATTGTTTCACTCAGAGGGTTTTCATAGGCCCAGAGAGGGAAAAGTATAAAATACTTGACAAGAAAAAAGCTAATATTTGAGAAAGAAATTGTAACAGAAGTTCTTTCTTTCATATCCTTTTTCTTTCATATCCCTTTAAATATCTTGCAAAGTTTATATATATAGCTCCATTTCCAGCTCATGCAAGTACATTTTATGCAAGGAGTTTTCATTTACAACTCCTGTTTTGCCCCGATCAGGATTTTCCTACTTGACTAGTTGTTGCACGTTTATGATATTTATTTAATTATTTAAATCTATATTTTTTGGGGCATCATAACATTGTTTGTCAGCCCTGGAACCGAAACCATTTTCTAAGTAACATTGAGACCACTGTGCTACATTACAGAGGAATACAAAATGGTAATAATGAGCCTTTAAACTATACATTTTACTAGCACACGCACGAAGCGAGCCACCTGCTAATGCTAGCGGTAATGATTCTGAATGTGTTGGAACAGCCAGCAAGGAGACTGAACATTTTGTTAATTTATTTCAACACAGTATAACATTACACATATGTCGTTGTTCAAAACACGGGAATAAATAACTTTCGACTTCACAAAAACTCACGGACTTATCAACACGATGGATGATGTACACTTACAAATTACTGTGTGGTTGACAGTTGGTTGACCGAGGTGGCTTTTTGTCGGGTTTGGCCCCCTGGGGGGCCGACCCCCACTCAGGCCTTCAGAGGTGGGCACTGACTGATGCTCGACCTCTCTCGCTTCATGCTCCTCCTGAACCGGCCGTGTGCTCATCGTCCCCATAGTCAGAGTCTGGTCACCTACATGTGTTGTTGAGAATCTGCTGAGGCTTTCCTAAACTCGCCATCTTTCACTCTCCAGCTGTGAAAACAATAAAATATGTATACTTGTTTGTGATTTATGGCTCAAGCATATGCAGTTTTATTTAAAACATACTGTAGTGGCATGTTAACATTAAAAGGACATTTTGTTGCTTACAAAGTTGCTGGCCTGAATGAATCTGTGGACCCAGCTGGACGTGAACAGATGTACATGTGGGATGCTGGGACTTTGGACCTGAGTGGCATGCACTATTTTCACCCGGTCTGCGGCACTTTTTAGTAAAATTGCAGTTGAGCTTCTCTGTTCAGAGCTGTGTTTATACTGCGTGACCTCAAAAATCTGAAGAAAACAAAACCTGAAAAGAAAACCCTCAGTTGTGGCTGTTTTTATAAAACTTTGTGTTTCAGGTAAAGAGTTTATAGTCAAAGAAATCCATCTGAAGAACACAGAGCTCAAAAGCTGATTTCAAGCTCCTGGTAAATTCCCAGTGACCGTGAGGAGCAAAACTCCATCACATGGTTAAATGACCTTTCTATGGACTTTTACTCCTGCTTGACCTGAACAATACAGCCTGAACGTTTTATGACACAAAACAACTCGTGATTGCTTCAGTGTGTCTTCTTCAGAGCTTCTCCAGAGAATGAAAAGACCAGAGGATGGATATTTTTCATCTTGTATCCTGGGATTATTGTATATGTAGTGTGACTATTCTGCAGGGATTACAAGCATGGGAAATTGGTTTTAACTCTGGGAAGAGAATTAGTGGCGAATTCAATGTCAGATGAGGATTTGGCAACAGCAAAGAGTGAAAGAAGTTTCAAATAATGTATTATTTATCATTTATGAATACACGCTGCTGTGGACCTGCAGATTGAAGTTTTATTTACATCCATGTTAAACAGTTAATTACTTTGAATACTGAAGAGGACATCTTACCCTGAGGAGGTGTTAAATAGCTCGTACTACATGTTTAATGACAAACCAACTGCAGCTTTTAAAGCCTCTTCAATACATGTTTGATGTTTTGCCCCTAAAACAGTAAATCACCAATTCTCAGGCACCAATTTCTCTCACAGCTGCTGTCTGTCATTTGCCAAAACACATGAACAGATTTGACTTCTTCACGGGACAGTAAGGAAGGTAGCCTGCATGAAACAGACTCAGGGGTCATGTTGTGTATCGCTGCAGACGAATGAAGACCTCACTTTGAGTTAGAATTTCACTCCTCATGTTCTCAGACTTCTTTTATCAAGAGTTGACTGGATTGAAGGTTGAACTGAGATCAAAGTACTTCACAGAAAACAAAACTGTGCTGGATAACAACAGTTTTCTCCGTCCGCTTCAGCTGCAAGAAACAAAACAAGTCGAAGTCCATGTCAGTGTATGTAGTTCACCTCAAAATCAACTGCCAAAAGCCATTCAGATTCTGGTCTGCACTGGGAGGAGAAAGGTAATCATCAGCCCCATCAACCAATCAGCAGAACAGACAACCCTCCTCTTATCATCAGCAGTGGTGGGGGGAGGTCATAAAATTGGTTTGAAGGGCCAATTGCACAGAATCTGTCCGCAAACAGCTTAGTGAATCAATACGGTGCCAGCATTAGAGCAGGTGGAGTGGGTCAGATTGCTGTCTGCATATCTACACTATAGTGCTGCAATCTGCTGAATCAGCATGCCACTTAGCTTAGTATGAACAACTGAAAGCTTGTCTCGTCATTACAAGTAGGGCTGACGTATATATCCCTCTAATTTCTCTGCATGTGTAGGCCATTGTAGTCAATGAGCAAATAAATAAGCAGGATGAATGGCGATGTTGGATTGTTACAGGATTTTTGCTTCAATGTGATGAAGTACCTTGATTTGAAAAGTATTAAATCTACTGGATTAGACAAATACAGACATTTCTGTCTTGTTATTCTACCCATTTAACACTTTCTCAATTAACTTGTCTAGAAGATGTACGATATCATGATATACAACAATACAGCAATATCAAATTACACATGTAATGATACAGGATTTTATCAGTAACTCCCAATTACTACTCAAAGTTGCCATCGATCAATATTTTTGTTTGTCTTACTCCAAAATTCACACCAAATGTGAGGTGAGCTCCTGAAACATCCATTCGTTCATCCCCCACTGACTCTGACCTCTATTCTGCCATAACTGTCCTCAGAACCAGCTGTCCATTCGGCTGCACAGCTTTACTGGGGGTGCTGACTAATGTCTGAAATACCATCAAAACTATTGATCTGTTCTGTTTTTTCTGACAGTTTTTCAAGTGAGACTACAAAGAAGCATACAGAAAGAAATAGACATTGTTTTCATTTGATTGAGCCCACTAAAGCTGAAACTGGAAACTTTATCGTGACGCTGGGGACCTCGGTCGATAAGTCTTAATACGTTTACAGCATATATGTTTGGAGATTTGTGTGATTTGAAACAGCTGCCTGTTTATTGTTTATTGGGATCCCGACATCTCTTCTTGGAGTCCTTATTCAAATACAGTAAACAATATAGTTACAACATTGCTATTGCATCCAACAATGAAATTACATCAAAACCACACATATACAAAACATGTGCAGATAATGCTTCACCAAGTGTGCCAAAAAAAATAAAAAATAGAAAATAGACTCTGAGCTTATAAAAATACACACTCATCTGGCTGAGTCTGTGTGGACTGATGCATACGGATGTTTAATGTTTATATGGTTTTAAATTGAAATGACTTGGTCTATGTATGAATGCACCTTGTCTCTTACTGAAGAACATTCTTGTTTTGTTTTTAACTGAATGTTAATGTTATTACACTTGTATCCATGGATTCAGCGTCAGATGATTGTTAAAAAGTCTTGCCAGCATAGTGGAGGTGTATGACACATTCACTGTATCACCACATGGGAGATGGCAGCACAGTGTGAGAGTGATACTGTAGTTAACCAAAAGACGCCGCTCCTGACCTCCAAGACTGCAAGCATCACCCTGCATACACCCAGGGCTGCTATTCTGTGGCTGACCCTTTGGCCTCCCTGTGTAGACGGAGAAGAAAACTGATTCTGTCTGTCAGGGATTAGCAGAGTATCGCTGACAAACATTGTGAAAGACTGGTATGAATGAGTATGAAGCCCAATGCTGCTGGCACAAATCCTCAGCAGATTCCTCCTGCCAAACATAGTTTCAAAAAAATCAAACTTGGCTTTCTTCCTCAACAGCCCTGGGAGACATGTCCTACAACGATTTCTCAATGATTCCTAGAGAGTCTTGCATCGGCTTCTTTTGACCCCATCAGACAGGTCAAACGTGTGGACACAGTCCCCAGTGACGCCGACACACTAAGTGCTTTTAATTATTTAGGACCAGAGCGAGAGATACGTGCCAACGCCATAGCTTGAACAAGGTGGATCAGAGTCCTATTGTGGACATGATGCACATAAAAGATGCTCCTCTCCTCATGTTACAGCCTGATGGTCTCACGCAAATCCAATCTGACAGGGATCTCCAGGGTTTTGCATGGAGGAGTAGCTGTGGTTTATCGCCTCAGGTTTAGCAAGGCCAGATCCACATTGAGGTTGTGTGCTTTCTAGAGACTAAAGAGCACAACGAAAGTGACTGATAATTTCTAGATAGTATGTAGAGGACAAAATAGCATTACAGTTAGATGTTGAACTAAAATGATAACGCAGATAAACAATTGGCTGATCATTGTCACACTGTGTACCTTGTCTTCCCCCCAAAAGAAGCAAATCCTGGATGCTCTCATTATTTGAATTTATAGCCAAGATGATGTGATTTCCAAGGTAAATATGTCATGCCAAATTCCCAAGAGGTGCATGTAACATGATGCACAGGACTGCAATTTTAACCCATGTGATGTAATGGTGGAGCCATGAAAGATTTAAGAGCAGGGCTCGTGATTCTTGTCTGAAGTGTTCTTTATGAATTAAAGAAGTAACATGACATGTTTTGATCACACAAAGTATTTTTGTTGAGCAAAAAATAGCTAAAAATTGCATGCTCTATTTGAATTTTCCAGTATCTGTAAGTGTGATATATTGTAGATTCAATGAAGTGGTGGAAAAAATTAAAGATCCAGACATGTCATGTTTTAAGACATAGAAGATTTATCTATCTCTGATATGGTTTATCCACAAAAAAAATTACCTCATTAAAAAATCTTAAAAAATCATCTGCTCCAAAAATCTGTTAATATGCAAATATTTTTAACCTCAAAAGTGTAACTGCTGGACTCAAGATGTCTCCCACTTCTCTGTATATATGCATCACAAAGTCCTGTTCGTATGAACACAACTGAGATTTAAGGTGAGCACAGAGAAACTTTCAGCAGACGGATTTGAACACGGCCTTCAAATGTCAAACTATGCACATACATCATTCTGCACAGTGGAGGCGAAACATCCAAGTTAAGTAACAATAAGTAAAACAGTGGAGGGGGCTTTAAATCTGAAGCTGCTTAAAGGGATGTTTATGGGGAATATTGAGGTTTAGCTGAGGAAGCATTACAGTTTGATTTTGAATAAAGTGCAGCACATGTAGATTATTGACAGAGGCAGTGAAATATGCCTCCTCTTCTCTGCCTGATGACACTAATGCAGCATGTTCATTGGTGTCTGTCCTGTAGTGCAGCCTCCCACCCTCTGAGTCTGTACAGCTGCAGCAGATGCACATCTGTGAGCACGTCACACCTGGGCTTCACGTTCACGCTGCAGCTCTCTGAATGCATCAGGAACAAATGGGAGAGCAAAGCAGCCTGAATCTGACGTCAGCTCGGCAGGTCACAACCACAGGAGAGTCTTCAGAACAGACAGCCAAAATCATGCAGAGTGAAAGTAACAATCTGTATTTTAAATCAGTGGTTGGAAACCTTAAAACAAAACAATCTGTACTTGTGATCCATTGTCACAGGTTATAGCATCATTCATTTTTGTAGGCCCAGAGAGGTAAAAGGAAATGCAGAACTTTTTTGTTACTTTCATGTTCCTTTTAACTATCTTGTCAAATTTTCCAGGTTGGGAACTCCTATTTTATATTATATTCTCATGAGAATACACTCCTGTTGTGAAAGAAGTTGAATTCAGCGTATATATGTTTCAAAACTGTTCACATTTTCTACATTCCCCCTTTTGAACTTTTTGTTGTTGTTTGTTTGTTTTGGGGGGTTCCATTTTCCCTCATTTCATTTTCTCCTGCCTTAATTTGATAACTTGTGCATTCCTTTGCTTTGCAATGTGCAAAAAGCAGCAGAAAAGTTCTAAAAGTAGAATAAAAATAGAGACACACAGGCAGCTGTTAAGGTGTGTCTTGAAGTATAGTAAAGGTTGTTTCATTGTTTACTGTTTGTGTATTGTTTCAACATTAATCATCCGTATAAAAAAAAGCATTCTCATCAGCTACCAACACACTTGTAGTAATAGTTCTGTTTCCACCGATTTGTTGAAGTTACTCTGCCTTTTAAAAATGTTTCTCAATGATGTTAAAACTTCAAGTCTGGATGCTATTAAAATGGTTCAGGTATGACATGAAAAATTGATTTTAAAAAGACCAAATCAGCACAACAAAGTGGGGAGAGTCAATTAACATGATGAATGGCTCAACATAGATGAGCCTTAAACAAAAGCTAAAACATTTAGTGTGCCATTTCTATTTCATACATCAAGAAGCGAGCTATAATGAGCATCCAGGTACAAAGCCACCATCTTGAGCCTGCGGTGAACAAGTCAGAGTGTGATTAATTGAGTTTGTCGCTCCGCCTTGTTCCCCTCATACTCTGAAGAGTTGCTCTGAAGTGATGACAGTCTATCCATTAAAACCAGTTTTCTAAATGGCAATAATTTCCTCAAAAGAAGCATCTGCTTTGGTGTCACATAATGGCAGCAATAATGAGATTCTCCTTCATGAGGAACTTGTGTTGCTGGGGAGATGCACAGACAGAACAGCTTTTTAATCGCTTAAGCGGAGTGTTAATGCCTGTGATGTGACTCCTACAGCACTTTGTGTCACAAAGCTTTTAAGATTTTACATCCCTGATGTGTAGCTTTATTATTAATGTCTCTCTCTTTGGCGTGAAGTTCAGCATGCATGTTCATGTTAAACCTTTGGATTTACAGTTTTTTTCTCAAGTGATCTGATACTTTCTTCCCAAACAGGGGAATCTACATGTTTGATAGTTCTGCAGCATTACTGTAATTGGATATTTTCATGGTTTTCACTCAAAATATTATAACTTTCCAAACACTACACACATACAGAAATGCCTCAAACTGAGCTGTATTCTCCAAACACAACCTCAGCTGCACCTTTTTAATTTAACCTTTAACCTAGTCCCCACTAATGCTGTGCAGCCAAACACCGTTCAGACCCACAGAATATTATGTTAAATTTTAGTGGAGATCCAAAAGTTTCCAAAAATACCGAATCAATTGAAATATGAGAGAGTTGGAACAAGCTGACACAGAAAATCTATGTGATATTGTCAAACAGTCTGAAAAAAGATTATTTTTTACAACATTAAATCAACTGACAAAATGAAAGGGTCAATTACTTCATTAGTCACCCCACTGTTTGTGGTTTTTATTGAAACAAAACTAGTCATTATTTTCATTAGTGCTTCTATTTTTCCGCTCTGCCTGGGTTAATCGCAGACCGTCACCACTTGTGTGTAATGCAATTAGCCCCTTTTTGTTTTCGTGTTTCTGTTACTTGAAGTGTTGCTGTTTACTGAGCTGCTGCAACATTTCCTCGTCCAAAGGGAGAAAACTTTTGCTTTGAAAACTGAAAGCGGTGCGTCTCGAAGCAGAGTTTGTTCTTATGTTCTTGTCAAGGCATTGTGGCAGACTGTTTTCTATGTAAAAATCACACACACCGGCTGCGTGTTGACACACGTTTTGTAAAATTCAGTCCTCTAATCGATGCATCTCTTCTACTCTGTGGGTTTCGTCAGATGACGCGGCGCCACACAATGTGATCAGTTGAGTTTCACTGCCAGCTGTCCTCAGGTGCAGCAGAGAGAAGGAGAGAAGTAGTCCAGAAAGGGGATCTTGGCTCAGCAGAGACAAAAAGCGCTTGAAATCTAGTTACAGGCCAAAACACAGAAAAAATGGTGGGAAACACTGTCTATACTGAGTTCACAGGCCTGATAATGTTCACCATGTTCACTATCTGCCTGATAATGGAGCTAGATGACAAGATAGGAGATTAACTTTATTCCAATTCATCCTGAAGGGAACATGAAGGATGAAAAGTCACCAAAGTCATTAGGATTCATCCTCTGGCCACCAGGAGTGTGTCAAATTTCATGGTAATTCACCCAAAAGTTGTTAAGATACATCATTCTGGACTAAAGTGGCCTTTGACTGTAGCCGGATAACAGACCTCATGACTGACTGTAGGTAAGAATCAACCAGTTCTCACTTATGCTATTAAAATGGAATTAAAACAACATCAAAGTTTTTTTTAACCCTCCTGTTATGTTACAGGTCAAATTGACCCGTTTTAAAGTTTGAAGATCTAGGAAAAATAGTAAGTATTTTTTCAGTATGAAACTTTTTCTGCTTGCCTTAATTAGTGTAATCAACATATAAAATGAAAATGGTTAATCTCACATATTTGCAACCACACCCTGCATGTTTATATCACATAGATACTCTTCGGGTTAATTTGACCCAGCAGTCAGCAGTTTTAATGGAATTAAAACAACATCAAAGTTTTTTTTAAACAGTAAAACTTAACATAAAGATGCATAATTCCTGCTTGTCTGAGGTATCACAATTGTCAGACAGATGGATCCACACAGCCACCAGCGTAGCTGCTAAAACTGTCGCGCACACATGTGGAAGAGTAAACCAGGCAGGATCTAAGGTGAGTTTTGCACTGCTGCAACTCTAAGTGGCACAGGTGCCTTCTCATGGGAGAGAGGAACGTTGGCTGAGGACATCAGCCATCATTTAATCAGCCCACCGGAGCATCTGCTCTCAGGTTTTTAAATAGATCATGTAATGAGGTGAAGAGTACTCCTCTCTTCATGCCATCCATTCACAGCAGGCTACACAACAAGGCACACTGTATGTATGGATTACAGGTGCACGCAGAATTCAGTTGGGATCCTGGTATGAAGATCGTGATCTGTACAGTGGCCAAGTAGCGGCTAGCAAATGACGATTTACCAGATGGCAGCTTGAGTGAATGAGAAACTGAATGAACTCATGCAAAGATTAGCTTGTGGTAAGAAGTTAATTTCCTCCTTGTGTTACTTTGACCATAGTGCTGTGTCAGTTTGGGAGTCATGATGGCATGAATGAGTGGGAGGAGTGGGAACTCGTTTGCAGAGAAGTTTTTCTACAGACAAATAATGTCCAATAGAACAGGTGCTGTAAGTCAGTCATGACAGAGTTTTGCCTCCAGGGTTTCTCACAGCTGTTGGTACAGACAGTGTTCAGTCTGCAGAAGACAGTAGATTGATAAATACCGTCAAAGATCTCAGAGCACAAGAGGGACATAAATTTCATTTTGTTTGCCTTCCTACTTAGAGGTAATTTGTCTGTTTATTGCAGATAGTTATTGAAATTAAACAGGTAGAATCAGCACCTTACGGTACTTTCTCTGCATATAGCGTTTGTTTTTATCTCCTTACCTGTACCTGATAGTGGGTTAGCTAATGCTCTGTGGGAACGAGAGGACAAAGAGATTCTGTTTCAGCAAAATAACAAAACAATGCATTTACAGGCAAAAAGCCACCAGGCAGCATTAAAACCTATGTCTGTGTTTGTATGTACAAATAACATGCAGCCTCACTCTCACCACTGGAGCCCTGTCCCTTTTTTCATCGTAGCTTATTATTATTTATTATTAATTTCATTAGTTTCATGTTGTTTTCTATGCCATTAATTTGTTATTTTCAGAAGCGCCTCTAAATTTTCATCTGTGGTGAAGGCACGCAGTCACACAAGGGAAACGATATATTTACATACTTGAACCACTACAGAACAGAATGTATCCACAAGCTGAAACTGTTAAAATTGTTTTTATTAGAGGTTATTTTAAAAAGCAGCTGGCTGCAGCCCCCCCCCCCCCCCCCCCCCCCTTCCTGTACTAGTGGCAATTTTAACAGTTTTTTTTTATTTTTATGATTACTTGAGGGGACTCTGGTGCATAATCAGCAGCTCATTTATGTCCCCCCCTTGCTTTCTATTACCAGATCATCATTGAAAGATGATTTACTAAAAACAACAGTGATCAGCAGATCTCGCTGCAGAAAACACAATAATGTTTGTGTGTTTTGAACATAAAGTGCAGATGAACAGTAACTTAAAGTGACCAAAAATTAGGATTTATTATCAATTTCATATATTTTGGACGGTGGCTGCAAATTGAGGAGGGGGCAAGATGACATTATTATCTTTTAAATGGCTGCTTCCTGTGAGGTGGCTACATCGAACTGCACAATGAGGAGATGAGGTACAGAGCTCCCTTTGGACAGAGATGAAGGGCCAGAACAAATGCTGGATGTGCACTGAGCTCAGATGGTCCATCCTTGTGGCGATAATTAACTTTGACTGCAGGAATTAACTGTGCGACAGAAACCTCTGGCTCTCTGAGATGGAAAAATGGATGCGCTGTATGAGCCGTTTTACATTCGTCACTTCAACATTTCAAAAACACTGTACAGATTTTTTTATATCAGGCACAAAAGCCTCAAGTAATCACACACCTAAATATTTGAATTAACTTTCTTTTAAAATAAACCATAATCTTTTAAAAAAATTTAAAATAAGGAATAAATAAGGGAACTACTAAGTTAACAAAGAGGTCTGGAACAGAAAGGTTTGCACTGTAACACGGGCCAGAGGGACTACATGGTGTCAACAAGAGGCCTCAAACTTTGTGTCTTTGGGAAATGTGGAGCGTGATTTATGAAGTCTTTCACAAGACTGCCCGTCAGAGAATATCCGTAGATCAGGTGTCAAGGATAAAGCACAATATGAGAACAGATACATCGCCAGAGAGACCGTTATATCCAGTATTCTATCATGAGGGCTTTGGATCTGTGCCTGTACACAAAAGTCATGATCTTATGACGTGAAATTCTCAGGGCATTTAGATTATCGACAGTGTAGACCCGTGCCTGTGAAAATTTGCTTTAAAGTCATTATGAAAGGCTCAAAAAATGTTACAGAAAAATGCACTTTGTCAGAATAATGTACTTTGTCTTCAGTTTGTGTGTACTGCCAGCCTCATTTTTCCAAAGTGTGTCTGTTTCTAGCGTGATGCCAGTGCCTAAATTGTCCACGCTCGTCACATTTGATGTAATCATGTGGTTTAGATTCACTTACGCCACGTTAGGAATAATAACATCATGTACCTTGCCGCACAAAGCTGAGACTCCCAGGTGTGTGTGTGTGTGAGTTCACGGTTGAGTGTGCCTACGCCAGTGTACTTGTGTTCATGCATGTGTGCATGTGCACCTGCTGAAATCTCTAAAACGAGAGGTGGGGAGCTAGAGGGAATCTATCAAGACCATTTAACCGCACATAATAGTCTCTCCTGACTGCTGGCTGGATCTCCCATCAAGATCATCTCAACATGGTTGGTACTCTGCCTCATTTGCTTTTTCGAACGATATTAGCACACTGTTGAGAAACATTTTCAGATGTATTGAACGGCACATTTGCCTTCTGTCTGAACTTCCTCTATTTCAAAGGTTAAGTCTGAGCTGCGTGGGACTTTCCATAAATGCATATTACTGTCACAAGTAATGGTGGTAGCACGCTCTAAAAGTGATGTCAGTGACATTGTCCAGCGTATTTATTTATTCCTCCTCCTTTATGATGCTTTTCATAGATGAGTAAGCAATTTGTCATTGCCATCTGGCCTTTTCACAAAAGATTTAAGCAAAACTCAAAATATGAAATGAAATGACAGACGGTGCTTTCACAGATATTTGTTTCTTTTCTCCCTCATGAAAATATTGGCATATGTAATAGGTTTTATATAATAATAAGCCTAATAATAGTAATGCAATCATCATGACCATTATTGTCAAAAAAATGAATAAGGTTTATTCATATTACAAAGCAATGTAATACTGTGAATGTCATGCCACATGCCTCAACCCTGTGTGTTCCAGGCAAAAAATTGCATTCCTGTTCTTCATCCATTTAATTGCTAATTACTAGCGCTTATTACAAAACAGTATTCCGACTAATCAGTGAATTACAACAGCATTATAATGAGTGCATAACAAAGATACATTTACTAAGCTTTTAGTCAAGTCAAACCACGTCACTAACCTTTCAAACCTCACGGAGGTCAAGGGTCACCGCCTTGAATGTTGTTATTTACAGCTGCATCGTAACCAATCTATAACACTGGCAACTAATTTAATTTAAATAGCAACAGTGAATTCTTTCCTCCACTTCACAACAGTGAAACACACCAGACTTGATGCATACTTTTTGGATCGTCATAGCAACAAACAAGGAGGGGTTACATCCAAGGGTGATATCGCTCATGTTGCTTGTAAGGAGTGGGACTATTGATATGGTACTATTAATTCCAGGTAGAGTATTTGGAATAGGAATTAGAAGAAGTTCATCTCTCCTGTCCTCCCTTCGCATGTAGGTGAGATAAACACAGAATTTGGCCTTTGAAGTTTTCACTGGAGGCAATTATGAAACTATAAACACAGTACTGGATAGAAAACTCAACATATTTAATGACCGTGACAACAAATCAGAAGCAGATGAGATACCATAAACAATAGTTAGACCAAACATGTTGTCAAAAATTAATTAACGCTTTCAGAGCACGAAAAGTGGATTCCCAAAACTGTTACATTGGCTTTCATGCCAGGAAAAAACAATCACAGAGTCCACAAAAGTAAAAAGAGTATAATATGTATACATATTAAGTAAGTTAACATTTATAGCTAGAGTGTTGTGTTAGCAAAACATTAGCCTCAGACAGCTAAGTTAGCGTAATGGCTAGCTATAGCATTAGACCAATTGCAGATTAAAAAAATAGAAATCTCTTGCCCTACAAACAGCAGTTCAAAGGTCTAACAGGGGTAAGAGGGGGTAAAAGATGCCTGTCAATATTTACTTGGACACATCTGACAATATGGCGGATGTAACAGTGTCAGTAAAACGACAACTGTGCCAGTAGGGGTTGCTATAGCAACAGAATGTTCAACTGATGATTAATACATGAATTCATCATGATTAATACATGAAAACACAGATAAATACATACATACACAAGTGTGGAGAGCAAAGGTCCAGCAGGAATGCCTCTGAGAAATGCACAAAAAATGAGATTAATGAGAAATGCTTGCAAATCAGATTAGTACCTGGAATTCCATTTAAAGCCAGGGAATAAATAATCTGTAACAAGCTGTATAGGGATTAGTGGGACAACAAAAAGGAGGACGTTTGCTCGTTTTGTCGGAAAAATGGGTTCAGCCGCTATGAAGGACAAATGTTCTTCAGTTTTTCAATTAAAGCTGAGCCGCTTCCACCTGTTTGAGTTTAATTCTGGAGGTTTCTGTTGGACACAGGGGTACTCAACTGCTCACATTTTTCCAGTCTAATACTCCTGCAGTTCATGCCTCTGTTAACTTCTCTCTTGACTGATTCAAGCCAACAATCCTTTCAACCATCAAATCCCAAATCACAGGTTAGTTTACTTCACTCAAACAACCCCCACTCACAGAGTCCATCTGTCTCACTCGCTGACATCAGAGCGTGTGCATTGTTGGGGTCAATGCTAAATTGATATTCTGGAGCACAAACAAGTTCAGGATGGCTTTTGTATTTGTGGTTGGAGCTTTGGGGTTTTGTAGTGATTACAATTGTTAACAAGGGTTTTTCAATTTGGAGGCCACTCTTCAATCGCTTCTCCCAGGTTGCACAAAAGCCTTCTGTGTTCACCATTCATACAAATAGTTTTAATGTTGTCAGATTTATTTTATCACTCAAGCTCAACTACCAGCAAAACTGTTTTCCTAGAGACCAATTTTCAAGTGCAAATCAGCAAATACTCTATCTGTTTTTTAAAAAGATTTATATTAAACTTACCTGAAGTCTGTTCATTGACAATGTATTTTGTTTTTCCTACAATAACTGCTCCTGGTAACTAAAGCTTGATGAAGAGCTTTTGTTTAAAAGAAAAATCAAGAATCTATAAACCATGTGAAAGCTTTAGCAACTCAAAGGAAATATTTTATACAGTTCAAAGTGGTTCATCATTTTGGATTTGCTTAATGCCCATCCCCAAACTAAAAGCTTTATTCAAGGTCTAAATAAATGACAAGCTCTCATGGTGGCCAGTCCTTGAGACAAGACAGGCCACCTTCGGCCTCCGGGAAGACTCCTCTCATTAACTCGCCTCAGCATTTTCACAAGACAAAGGCCACAAGACCCCTCATATCTACAGAGACAATGCAGAGGTGGCAGTTTGCCGTGCCTCTTTTCTCCTTCAAAGTAGATTACATGAAAGAAAAATCACCCAGCGGACAAAGCTAATCTGCAGGTTATGGGGGAAACGTTGAACTGTGCAGAAAGTGTTTCCTTGGCAGAAAAAGAGCTTCCACTTTCGTGTCCCTTTTTCTAGATGTCATTAAGTCAAAGCTAAAAGACTGAAGCAAACAAAGGGTCATTGATTCATTTGTACTAAACTGTTAGCTCATTTAACAGCCGAAACTCAAAGAGCTGCAGTCTCTGGCAGATTGTCAGCTGGATTCATTAGCATTTAAACTGCTATTATGGTAACTTTAAAGACTGGCTGTATTTCCACAAGGAAATAGTGGGTTTGTGACCAGCTTGTTGACTAATTCTCAAAGTTTGGAGTTTACTGCCACCCAGTACTGTATATTATTGCCTGCGGTTTGTTATCCATGTCACGTGACTGGTTGTGTTGTACATACTGTATTTACGGTTTTCCCACTGCGCCTCCTCCCGCTGCAAGCTCCTCCATTTTGGCATGGACATCAGTAAACAAACCAAACTCAAATCGCAGTGAGTATACTCGCATATGCTTGCAGTACAGTTATTTGACAGCAGTTTGACAGCCTTTGAGAAGGTGCCAAATTCAATTATATTTGGAGTATACTGCCAGCCTCAAGCAACAAAATCCTCAACTGATCACAAATCAAATCTAATTTCTCTTCCAGAAGGCACCGAGCCAAGTTTGAATTCTGACTGCGTACTGAAAGATAAACCCATGTCTTACTTTATTTGGTCCAATAAACATTCAGGATAGACTCTTTAAATCCCTTATCAAAGCGAGCAGGTCTACCTCTGCACCGCTTTGTGCTATCAAAGTTGTGAGCCATCCTGCTGGTGTTTATTAAGGCTACAATGTGACCATTTCTCTCCTGGCCTCTGTCTGTCCCTGCAGGCATAGGAGCCCATCATGTAATTACTGACCTCAGGCCAGAAGTGGTCCCCGAACAATCAATAACTACAGTTCACTGGTTGGGACTTCCAGCTGTTTTGTAGTTCTGCCACTAAGTACTGCAGCAGGTTGCAAAGGTGGGCTGGAATCAGATGGAGGCAAACTTCTTGTCAGGAACACCAGATAGGCTCAGGTGCCAGAGGCCATGGTGGCAGGGCAAGATCTGACACTTTATTTAGAATATTTAGTGAAAATAAGGAGAAAATACAGATGAGTTTCAGTTTGGTGAATTGTAGATCAAGCATGAATCTGGACAAAGGTTCCAAGCATATAAAGAAAATTTAGTTTGTTTTTCTTTTCAGAGCTGCTCTTCCTATTTTTACCTTTAGAGCAATATGTGGTTGGTTTATTTGCAAAGTCACGAATGCCCAGCAAAGTAAATATCAGCTCCAGCTGGAGTTTTGCTCCATACTGTTTCTTTTCTAAATCAGTTTGCAGCCACATGAAGTCGGCTGTGTGTCATGCCGTGTTTATCAACCAGAGGATTTTAAACTGATAAAAAATATACGAGTGTGAAAAGATAGCATCGGTTCTGTGTCTCATATAGATTGAATTGAATCACCTGTGCAGAGTCTTGCCTTTTTGACGGCTTGAAATTTTATGATTTTATATCACAAATGAGAAAATAGGATATTCCTGATATACAGGCCTAACACATGGCTCAAGTTAGACATTTAAAGATATTGTCACTGATTGTAGGAGAATAAAAGTTGCACATATATAGTACTTTTATTTAATGAATATACAATTTGGGCTAATTGTTTTATTGAATTTAATGGTTTCATGTTTCTAAAACTAAATCTGGGAAAAAAGTTAGCAAGCCAGGAATATGCTAACGCTGGTCAGCCACAGGTGTTCTCTGAGGTTCTTTCTGGCATCTTGTTCTCAGGATTGTACATAATTTAATGCAATAAAGAGTTACTGAGGAGTTGGAAGAAAAGATCTCTGAGCTACATAGCTTATTAACAGTCTGTTGTAACAATCTACAAGCTTACACAGTAGATTCAGTCATACCATTGACTCCGGTCTCATAACTGTTTGCAAACCATTCGTCCAATTCTGTGGACCAGTTTATACTCACAGGAGGGTTAAAACTTCCTCCACTATGGCCTTTCCATTTCTTCAAAGATGTGAGATGTGTGAATTCATGTATTCTACATCCAAAACACTTAAACAAGCTCTAAAAGCCCTCCCTTATTGTGTGGTAAGCAATTATTCAGCTCAGTGGTGAGAAGTTACGGTGCACGGCCAAAATACAGCAAATAAAGTGACAGGAGTACAGAAACTATGACGCAACATAAGAGTATAAAGTGTCTAAGACCATTATTATTTATTAAAACTACATCCAGGGTAAATGCTACAACCCTGAGTTTAGAACAGGGTGGCAACCACTGCAAATCAAAAACAAGTCTGTGGTCATTATTTCCATAGGGTCACTCACAGGCGATCCATAAACTAGACGAACACACCCTGAGTGTTAACACAGTCTGTGACTCAGATGATACAGACTGAACTGTTCTGGTCATGTGTAACAAATCACATTCCCATATGGGATTTCAGAAGTCACTGCACAGATGTGCCTCATGATTATTGTCCAGTTCATAACACACGTATTCATCACTGGAAGGCTTACAGATGAATAGAGCTTGATTGAAACTGATTTGAAGAGTTAAATGGAAAGATGATCATAATAGATTTACACAGTCTAGTATTTGTAATGCACAATTTACTGTCACACTGCTGTGTGCTGTGGAGAACATTTCAGGGATAAATTATAACAGCCACATTTTCAGAAAGCTATAAAATATTTTCAAATAATAATAATGATTCCTCGGCCCTGTGATACCTTTCATGACAGCCAGAAGGCCGGATTTCTGACGGGGTAAAAAAGCGCCGGCTTTACAACAGCAACAACTTTGAAGTGAAGTTATCAACATGACAGTATACAGTAAACGCTGCATAGCATTATCTATGTAATCACTGAATGTTAAGTTGATTGAATGAAAAAAGGCAGATCTCAGCCGTGAGGGCATAGTGCTGTTAAGGCAGAGGACTGGAGTTAATGCTTTGGCACACAGTGAGCTGAGGTAATATAGTGCCTCCCTTTCTTTTTTTCTGAATTGAATTGTAACACCACAATCGAATCATGAGGTAATCATTTGTTAGTGCCAAAAAGATTTGACAGTTGCAAAAATTACTTTCATGACTGTTTTCATTGTTAAGGTTTGGTTTTAAGGTTTCCCAGACATGGGTAAAAAAAACAAAGGATGACTGGCGTCAGGAAATGGGAAATGAACAGCAATTGTCTGTGACCAAGGAACGCCAAAGTAATGTAACGTAAGATAATTCATATTTAAATTGGTTAAATGTGACTTAGATCAACATTATTTAAATCAAGGTATCCACTTCACGTCACAGCATTTATCCCTCTTTATGCATGAGGACACTCGCAAGATGTGAACAGGAGGGAGTTAGCATTTCACTGCCGAGGTAAAGATGTTGAAGCATCACTAAAGAAAAATAAATCCATTCATGTTAGTTTTAATAACAGCAAAAGCTGAGTAAATGTTAAATAAATCTAATAACATATGGCATCGATAGTAGAATCATTAGATTTCAACTGTACAACTGTAAATGAGACAGCTGTACTTTCAGATAATATTGAATTCTGCCAAATGAAACTTCATTAGCAGCATTAACACAGTAATTTGTTTTCTCACACACCTTCTCCTTCGTCTCATATCGGATCCTCCTACACTACTAACGACACATGTAGCATTTATTCTTATCTCTTCCAGCAGATGTGCCTCTATAAGGGCAGACATCTTCAATCCTTAATATTTTCTGAAGATCTCCTCTGGACCCAGGGGAGAGATAAAGCAGTTTTATTCCTTAAACGCCTCTCACCCATTATTATCATGAGAATTACATGCAGTTTAATTAGCATGAAAGCTAGCAGAGCACGCAGCAGCAGCACCACAGGCAGGACATGACAAACCTTGACTCTTTATCCTCCAGGTTTTAACCTCCTGTCTTCTTCTCCAAACATCCGTCCTAAATCCAAATAACCAGGTTCATGCTTAACAATTTAGATTTTTTTTTAGATGTTGCGCAGCAACACGATAATCCAGGTGAGGTAAGACCTCATGCTGTGTGCCCTAGTTACAGCACCACTCATGTAGAAACAGAAAATACCTCGTACCTATTTTCACCTTAAAAAGGTACAAGCAAGTCTAAAAGGGTTAAGGCGTTCTGTGAATGGAGATACATATTTCAAGCCCTGATAATTTCCTTCATTCATTTGGAGTCGTACATCTGTTGACCTGGTAAATGTTATAATGTATATAAATATTCACTCTCCTGTAGCTCTTTTTTTGGTCCCTATCAAATTCCTTAGGGAAATGTCTGGCTTTTTATCTGCTAAATGCTCCACTGTGTTCACCAGCTAGTCTGTAACTGTGTCTGTTGTCAGCTGTTTGGTGCTGTGCAGGTAATGTGCAGTGGGTTTATAAAGCTTTTTCACTGAAAACAGCTGCCTGCTGTTGCTGAAAACGGCGCTTTGAGAGTGATGAGAGTGAACCAAAACAGTAAAGTTGCGGCCCGACAGCTTAACAGTGAGCTGAACTCGCTATCAAGGTGTGTGAAGCCGCGGGGAGCCGCAGAGTCAGGTGATAATTATCTGTGGGTTCATCACTACAAGCAACTCCTTTCACATTGTTTCCACATTATCATTCGATACATTGTTCTTATATTGATTGTAGTTTTTTTTAATACTGTGCATTGCAAAAGGCTACCTCAATCCTTAGTACGGCCATTTCTCTGTACACATAAACATGCTCTTTATGTCATATTGAGTTTATGAAGGATATAAGTCTCTACAGAATCTCAACACTCTGTCCAAGTGAAGAGGAAGTCGTTTTTTTTTCCTGAATGTGAACGCGGAGGTGAATCAACTCGGTTAGGGAAAGTCATATAGCGGCACTCATAGTGGCAGAATTACAAACAAAATCAGTTCATTTCAATGCAATCACCACAATTTGTGGATCTGTTTGTGAGGGCGAAACATATTTGCACCTTGCTTTCACTTTAGACTTTTCATTTAGAAAATGCTGACTTTTGAGAGAATGGAGAGAATCAGAGAGTCCAAGATAGACGTTATTATATTAACTGTGTTGCACCATCCAATCCAAGTATATAACCCTGCTCTGTCAGAGTATTAACTGCTCCAAAGGAGCAATGCGGCATCGCTTGCAGTCAGTCGTGAGACGGGAGGCAAACATACAAAATACCTTCCCTTAAATTAGCTGTTAACTTTTACTGTCTGGTAAGTTTACACAGCGATGACAGCGCAAGTAGTCAGCGTGTCACCAAGCTTCAAGCACCACAGATTTCACAAATGAATTTCGCTGTGCAACTCTCTGGTATAAGGTAGATGGATGTAAACACACAATAAACTCAAAACTAGCTGTTTTTTTAGGTCACTTTTGGTTACTATTGTCAGCAGAGACAACCACAGCAATTTAGCAGCCACCAGCGTATGTTCAATAATTTAACATTACCATTTTATCCTCAATTTATGATCTTCACACTACTTACTTTCAGGACCCATGCACAGACACATTCATGTGCAGAAAAACCTTTACATGCATTATCTTAAGCTCCAGCAATTCTGCTCACACACACACACACACACACACACACACACACACACACACACACACACACACACACACACACATACTCACAAACACAGCAGAACAACAGAGCCGACACTGAGCTCAAGAAGCAATTGTCTTTCAGCCTGTGAAAATAAATTAGCTCATTCAGTGGTGGAAACGTTCACAGTCTGAAGAGAAAAGCACTTTAGTGACGGAGCGTGTGCATCCTTCTTCCATCAAGTCACTGCCATTTTCACACGGAGCTCCTTGAGAAGCAGAAATAGGAACATCTCTTGTTCACTAAGGTTGGATACTTGACTCGGACGCATTGTGCTGCATTAACAAGTCATCTCTCCTGAAAGGTCAGCTAGGGAGAATCATAGCTAACTATTTGCTGTTCACGGCTGGTTACACAGCTGATGAATTGCATTTGTTTTTCCCACTATGGCCGAGCCGCCCCGTTGTGTGTCGCTGCCGTGTGTGTTTTTTTAAGTATGAGCAACACACTCAACAGAAAAACTGGCCAATGATAAATTACACCTGGATGCACCGGCATGTGCAGGTGAAGCTGCCAGTATAAAGTTGACTCACTATAACTTTAAATGTTCGGATTTTTTCACAGAAGCTGTTTGTTATCAACATAATCTTAACTCATGGTCCACTTACTAGCTTTTTCTGAAGGCTTTCTTCCTCTCAGCAGTCGTGTGACCGAAGTATGGAGCTTGGGTCATGTGTATATTTGAATTGTTAAAACAGTTGTTTACCATGTAAGGAGACATCCTTGTTTCGCCTGGCTGCACTAGTAGGCTTATTATTTCAAACACCTTTGAAGTCTCTTTCTTCTTCTTCTTCTTCTTCTTCTTCTTCTTCTTCTTCTTCTTCTTCTTCTTCTTCATGCATTGACACATAAGTAAGGATTTTTAAGGTCTGGAGGCGGCAACATTTCTCTTCACTTCAGAAATACTTCTGTGGCGACATTTGACACCAGAGCAGTTTGGAGACTTCAGATCTTAAAACTGTGAGGCAAAAATTGCTTTTTTGAATCTGTGGAATATTAGCAGATTACAGTTTTGTATTTTTGTATCCATTTTTGAATTACTTTGATGCTTAGAGTCTGTAGTCAGCAACTTCATAAAACTGTACTTGATTGGGCTGCTGCTCCAGCGTCTGTACAGGCTACATTAAAGTCTAGTTTAAAGTCAGCCAGTAGATTTCTTTCTCCAGTGCAGCTCTTCCTCAGCGAAATGTTTATAATGTGCAAGCAGATAAATCAAAACATTCGCAAGTTTCATTTGTTTAACTGATAGTCGTTTAAATATGTCGTTAGGACGGGGATCTGTGAGTGTGGCGTGAGTTTGAACTCGTAGTTGTTTAGTTTACTCCAGTTACTTCCTCCTCTCTCTGTGCATACTTGTACATCAGCCAATTTGACAGCTGCTGCATCTCCATCCAGTTTATTATTTATTTGCTTCACCATTAGCTGCTGCCCAGGTAACAGCTGTTCCTTCTGAAGCCCACAAAGCATTAAAATTACTGCAATTTGCAGATGCAAAGAATTCAAAGATGCCTCAAACACAACAAAGAGCATGTTGTAATGTTAGGAGCTGACACCTAACAAGGCAAATTCAGCTTTAAGATAACATTCAAAGAACTGTGATGTTTTCTTTCTTTCTTGTTTTAATGAAAATGTGCAGTTTATTACATTCCCACGTGTTTCACTGTAAATAAATGTTTTCACGCGGCCACCGAACAACGCTTTAAGCTTGGAACAATTAAATAAACTGGGAGGTGAGAAATGCAGATTAGATGTATATTGATTAGTGAATTTAAATAAGACAAACCGTACACAGCAGTTTGAGCTAAACCTGTGTTTTAATGTCACTTGGAGCATCTTATTTTCTCCTGCATCCTCTGACTGACAAGCTGTTCAGTCTCCCCCCGGGGAGACCTGTTATGCTCCGTGTCACCATCAGGGCAGATGAATTATTTGTCTCCTCCTTCCATTAGTGGGGTGGGGATAATGAGACATGGCAACCGAGAGTTCAAAACAGTGGCATAGACATCGCCTTGAATCAGGAGAACTGTTAATCATCACAGAGCGCATTTCCGACGCTGTTGTCATTTCTCTGACTCTCCTGATTTGTATGGAGGAAAGGCTATAAATGACTTTTAAATGCCTCTTAAGGCCCATTATCAGTAACTGGAGCAAACTGCGTCATAGGTGGATTTTTTTTCTGATCCATACCGCTGCATATTATTTTGAATTGTAAGAACTACCATTTACTTGCAGCGACAACCAGAAATAATGCATATTCCACCATCAACATATTTGAGTTCACAGTTTTGTGAACAGCATGTGTTTAACCAAAAACACTGTAGCTTCTTTCACCTTGTATATACTTTCTGCCAGTTCGACTTAAATGTTATACATCAAGCCACAGGCAAACTTTCACATACACGCTCTTGTCCAATAAATCTTTTAGCACTGTCCTTCTGTGGTGTACTCAGCTAGGTGTGGGCACTGGGAATTGAATCAGCTTACTTCACATGCCATTAAGTGGAGAAGGTGAGAAAACAAATCCACCTGCCTAGTTGTTGCTAACACAATATGCACTTCATCAAACAGGTCCAGTTGGGGCACAATTTAGAAGGTAGACGACACATCTTGTGCAAATCAAGATTGATATTGCAGGGGTGTTTCCACTGTTTGGCTTTGATTGCCAATGTATCTTGTGAGAATCAAATGCAGTGGCTGCAAAGTATTCAATTTCATGCACTAAACCTGCTTTGCATATAGTCTGCATCCTGTTTCCTCTTGTACAGCTTTTGCCCCCAAACTGGTGTGCGGGATTGTCGACATCTACACCATGTGAGACTGGTATTTGTCTCCTCTTATTATTTGTCTCCTACTTTTTATTTCCATACACAGTCATAAGAACCTTTGACACAATGCATAAAGAACCTTTGACGTGTTTACTACTTTATATTAAGTACATCATATTGTGTTATCAGAGCCTTATTCATGTTATTCATGACCGTAAGGGGCTTAATAAAGGCTTCTTAACAATAATAAAGCCATATGTATTTACATGCTGCAGCACTAAAGTGAGAAAAGGACCTGCCTGCCAAATATAACTCCAGTATCATTTCCATCTTCCTTAAATAAGAGAGCAGTCCCATGCATCGTGTGTCATCCAGGTTGGTAAATTTGCACTGCGATCATGAAGGATTCTGTACCAGGTTCCCGCAGTCAGAATTAAATCTGTCATGCAGTCGGGTCTTCGTCATTATGCATTCAACAGTAGATCCTCATCAGACTGGTTTTGACACTGGGCGACGGTTTATTTGTTCATCTACGTCGCATATTCAGTGTTTTCTACTCATTCAGGATTCTACTGATCGCAGAGATCACAGTGCAGTTTGATGCTCCTGAGTCATTTGACTGAACTGAATTCATGGTCCTGAAAAGTTTTTGGGACAACTTTCACTGTGTGTCACTTCACAAATCCATTAATACAACGTAGTATTCCTTCTTACAACAACCATGATGCCTGTTTTCTTACTTTATTAGAATGAAGCTGCTTTTAGCCACAGTCACAACAATTGGATGTTTTTGCAGAACCCAGATTATATTCATTGGCTTTGTTTTTTAAAATCTCTCTTTCTACAATATCTGCATTTGGCAACTATGATACTATTATAGAAATATGTTACGGTAAGGCAACTGAGACACCGGGAAAGATTGAAGAGGATGTAAACTCCCATTCCAGTATCCTACAAATTAGGTACATATTGGACAATAACAAACTTCACGATTTACATGATTTAAGTCAATGCCAATACAGGAAGTAGAGAGGCGGAAAGTAAAGGTGTGGAGGTTGGGGTGGCAGATGGGCGTGTAGCATGTATGACTTTCATGCATGTGACCAGAGGCCGCGTCGCATCACAGCCCTGCAAGTGACAACTGTAACAGTACCATTTTGGGATATACGCTTATTTTCACTTTCTTGTTAGTTAGATGAAAAGATTGATATCACTCTTACGTCTTTATCTGTCTTACCAACAGCAGCCAGTGAAACAGAGGGAAACAGCTACCCTTGTTCTGTCCAAAGGTAATAAATACACCAAAAAAAACACACCAATTAGCAGGTTGTTTATCGTTTGTGTAATCCATACAAAAACTGAAGTGTAGATATGACACTTTGCCTTATTTATGTACCAGACTATATCTTGGCCAGGAGTAAACACCAAGAAATACTTAAAACAACACTCGTAAAACGGCAAAATGTCGTTTGAACACTTAAACAAACAAGATATAACGTGTTAATTAGTGAGTTTTGTAGGTGCTGGTAAGCAGAGCCAAGCTAGCTGTTTCCCCCTGCTTCCAGTCTTTTTGCTATGCTATGTTAGCTGCTGGCTGTAGCTTCATATTTACCGTACAGACATGAGAATGGTATCAATCTCTCGGCAAGAAAGCAAATAAGTGTGTTTCCCAAAATGGTTGCCGTGTGCGGAGTTGCAGGCACTGGAACTCCAGTATTCCCATCCTCCACAGCTTTACTTAGCACTGCTGTGGCACTGGACGCACATTGTGAGATGTGAAATTGTCTAATGGCCGCTCATTTTCTAGGGATGCTGGGCTACTGTACTGTCAATTAGGAAACTATACAAAGTGTGTAAGATGAAGTCTGTAATTGCTAAAGTTTCAAAATTCCCTCTTTTTTTTTAGACCAATTGTGCTGACAGTTTTTCTTACTGGGCCTGCATCTTCTACTGTATGAGTTAAATGGACCAATACAGGCTCATATGGAGCAGCAGTCTGTCAACTCTGTGGTAGTTTTGGTGCAGTGTGCTCCATTAGTGCTTTGTAAACAATGTCCCTGCCTCATAAAAAGTGACCTTGATGTGAGTGGTTCACTTGACATAACATTCTAGTTTAGCTTTATTCAGTTATATCTAATCCACAGTCCCAGACTCTCACTGTGGTTGAGGAGGACTGACTGGTGTGACAAGAAGTTGTGCTTGACAATTATTTCACTCCTCTCCAGCATACAGTATAAAGACGTAATGAGAATAAGATGTCATGGCATTCCTTGACTAAAAATAAGCAATTTCCTAAAATCACTTCCTTTCTGTTTTTTGCAAATGAGCAATTTCATCTGAAAACATTTTCTCCTCCCTCTCATTTTCTCCAATTAGTGGGATAAGAAGATAAGTGTTTCACAGAGAGGAATTGAGTTCTGCAATACTGTCGGGCAGCCTACAGTCGAGATAATATATTCATCTTTGCACAGCATCCACATTCAGCTTGCATTTCTATAATTTCTCCGAGTGCAAAGCCTTACTGAACAATATCCAGCATTAACTTTGATTTAACCAAAACATTAGCAGATTTTAACCCATCACAGCCTCCAGGGAGGCCACTGAAAGGCTCATGTTTCTTTTTTTTCATCTTTTTGTTGCTCCTTGTTGCTGACATATTCAAGTGACAGTAATAAAACACTTATTTAAGTGTGTTTTAATAAAGAAGTCAGACCGTGACCTGATTTCATGCTGTACATGGCGCGAGTGGTTTTCCACACAACAGCAGGACTCAAAGAAGGAGTTGGTTTCCTTGCATGAAAAAAAATGCAGAAAATGATCATGTCCTGTTTTGCAGATGCATCTTGGATGAACAACTGCGGTCAGTGCTAACCTCTGTGAGAAATACATTGCATTTCCTGGGACTGCTTCACAATACAAGCCACCCCATATTTTTCTTTTTGGATGAGCACATTAGCAATAACTAATTACAACTCTGAAACAAAGGGGGAGTAAACTGTAAAGAATTATTCAATTATTCAATTCAGTTCTGCTGGATTATAAACTTGCGTCACTTTTCAGCGTCAAAAAAGATTTGGAGTCAGTACATTTTAGGTAAATCTTTTATAAATATAACACAAAAAGTATTATTTAAAGTATTTTCAAACCTGAGAAAAACGACAACAAATACTGTCCCCCAATAGTAGTAGTAATTGATCCACACACATCTCATCTTATCGCTCAAGTCTAACCTTTAAAGAAAGCAGAGGATGAATGACACTCTGCTCATCTTTTCACCGCGTCCTGTGTGTGACGAAGGTGAACTTTTGTGTCATGCACATAAATACCTGCAGCAGCCTAATAGCAATGCATCCATTCAACCCCCAAAATGGATGAATCTGAACCCTTTGGGGAGACATTCAATAGCTGCAACAGCACAATGAATGTCTAAAATAAAGGGGAAGCAATTTCACATACACCCACCGGAAAAAAATGGATCTTTGGCAAATGACATTTACAAAAAAAAGTCTGCAGTACAATTAGAAAGCACACTTTAGATACTCTGATCATTCAACTTGAGATAATTAAAGGTTTTTTTTTATTATAGCAAGAGGTGGACAATGAAAGACTGACACTTGGAGAGTCTGGGAGATGGAGAGGAGAAAAAAACGGCGGTGATGTGAATTTTGGATGTATTGTTACTTTCCAGGTCTGTGTTAAAATAATAGCCCTGCTGCACAAGGCCTTGTTGAGCACTCCAGGCTACAGAAATCAAAAAGCTTAAAAAAAAGAACGGAGAGCGAACTGAGTACCATAATCATAGAAAATGAAAAGCCTGTGGGTTTTTTAAATTAGCACTTCTGTAGCATTCCTGTCTTAGATACCTGAGGATGTTTGAGTAAAAAAATGATAATTACTTTGGAAACTGAGCTCTTAAACTCTGTTAGTATTTTGGAAAACAAATCCTTTGATGCATTTCCTGCTCTTTAAATAGGAACTTTCTTCCCGTTGACTTCTTTGGTTATTTTAGAGGCATTTCTGCATTTATTAGACGATTCAAAGTAAAAAGAGACAAGAGAGGCTGCAGGAGACCAGAGGTGATTTTTGATGTGGATTCGAACTCAAGGCATGTAGTTATGTGCTCTGAAGCTAATGCAGACCTGACATCAGACAGTATTTTAGGCTGTTACTGTTGGCGTACACAGTTTTCAAGTCAGGTAAAAACAACAAATGTTACCCAAAAGGATTTACAAAGAGAGGACAGATACAATTTGATGAAAACACCATGATAATAATGAAAATCAATAGTTATGGATAAAAGTATATAAACACAACGTGAATATTGCATAGAGGACTATTGATATAACAGTGTCACCAATCATTCAGAAAAAAGCTAAAGAAAAGAGATTTGTCTTAGGACATAATCTAACACTTGTGAAACACATTTTTATTATTAGTTATCGGTGGTCATTTTCCTTAAAACAGTTTGATTTAAAATCCTTCGACTATCTTTGGCTGACATCAGGAAAACAGTAGCGGCTTGTTGTAACATGTCAGTGTTTACGCTGCACTTTGTGGCTGATGATTATGGCTACAGCTGGTCTGTGCTGTAAAGTTCTGTCTGCAGTCACATATATTGACAGGAAGAAAGATAACTGCAATGTACAATGTTTTGCTAATGTTAGACTACTCAACCGAATCCTTTTGAATGTTTTAAACAAACATAAGATATACTCTAAGATGTTAGAGTTGCACAAAGCATTACGTTGTGGATGTCAGGGAGGTGGGGGTGTGTCCCGTCTCATGCTGATTGTCAGTGCTGTAATATTTTTATTTTAACAGTGAGGGCAATAATTCCCAAACTCACCCAAATAGTTTTAGTTACATAAACTTAACCACAATTTCCATCTAACTGATGCAGATACAGTTAGTAGTGAATTGAGAAATGTCGGCCGTGAAAAAGGTACACTGAGAACATGAGTGTATTATGTAAGTCTTCCCATAAAATTTGGATGTGTGTAGAAATAAAAGCTATTTCTCTTGATAAGTATAAGTTGTAATGTCTGGTACTAAATCCAGACATTAGCCAAGCCAGGAACATGACTCCTGCCAAGAATGACTCTTTTGAAATTGCATCACCACCACATTTCCCTTTGTACTCTACTTTAATTCACAATAACAGATGTGAAGTGCAAAACATATTTGTTGAGTTTTGGTCTTTAAATCTGAAACAGTAAGTTCCTCTTATATAATCGAGGGAAGCACAGAGACCACATTTAACCACATTATCACTATGGTAACAAATGGGAGGCTGGAGAACATCTGAGGTCCATACAATGTGTCTTTTCTTGGATGGGGAAGAATAAAATGTGATCTTTCACTGCCACATAGGCAACAAAGACTCCCAGCATGTGGCCACAACCTGTGAACCTCAGCCGCGGCTGAATGAGTCACTGGTCTGAATCCAAGTTGGAAGATATAGTGCCGTCCACTACCAAACTGGTGAACAAAAACTCAATTAAACTGGATTACACCACTGTGCTGGTTTGGTTTCCAGTTTGTGTAAATAGAATAGACAGTTGCCATAAATCAGGCAAGAGTTGACCTGTTCATTAGATTCTGAAAAGCTTTATGCAGAAAGCAGAACATCAGAAAGACATAATCACAGACTGAAGAGAAAACAGCTGTCAAATTCTATCTGGTATGACTGTGGAAAGTCTTTTGCTAGGAGTGAAATCCACTCACAGTTCCCACATCATCCCAATTTCATGAAGCCAAAGTGACCTTGAGCTTTAAAAAAATATATATTAAAATTTTAATATGGATTTTTGAACTGGGAATGTTTGTAGATATGAGTCGTCTTTTCAAAACTGTCAAAAGCAGCTTCACAAAGGGAATGTCAGGGGTGCATTAAACATTAAAAGACTTTTCTTGTGACCTTCCCATTTTGTTTTGTTGCCACTATGCCGCTGTGAGATTTACGCCTTTATCTAAAACAACTCTACATGAATTATAAGCTAAACTGAGGCAAACACAACCTCTGCACCACAGAGAGAAAATGCCTGTCCGAATGCTTTAGCTGAAAAATTGAACTCCTGTATTGCCCTCTATCACAGCAAGGTTTGTGCTCTCATCATCACCGAGAGAAAAGAGACACTGAAACACATCCACAGAGACAAAAAAAAAATCCCTTTTTGACCTTTTGGAAATGGCATCTGAGAGTAAATACTTGAATAAATGCCTGCACAAGTGCATTTTGATGAATGCCACAATCTGAGATGTTGGGTAATTTTATTTTCACAGATCTCATGGGAGATCTCAACGGAGGTGTGCATAATGCACTTTGTCGCCTTTTCAAACCGCTGACCTTGACAACCATAATATAACCTCCTTTGCAAGAGAGGCGTGCAGTGATCTTGGCCTTTGTGCTCTTTAACTATTTAATCATAAACAACTTGACGAAAGTCACCTTTGAGCAATGCCACAAGTTTGGTTCAATAGGAAATAAAATGATTTCAAGAGGGTGTTATTTACAGTCATGTAACACACACTATAACCACAGAGCAGCAATATCATCTGTCAGGATGTTGTGCTTTTTATCACCGAGCTCCAACAAACCAGACCCTCTGTTCAGAGTTATCCCAGTACAAGTAGATGAAAGGTATAAACTGCTTTTCTAAACCTCAGAGGGAGAAACACAACAAATATCCACTTTATTAAATGTCTCAGAATAAAATCCAATTCAGTATAATGTATCTAAAATCAAGAACTGGTAAAACTATCTCATCTTTTAAAAACTTTGATGACATATTTGTGATATTGGGCTCAATAAATAAAATTGACTTGACTATGATTCATTAATAACAAAATAAAGTCATGCAAATAAAGCAAAATGAATGAAACTCCCATCAGCATCAGCTGTACATTGTGTTTAGTGCTAATTAGTAAGTGTTAGCATGCTAACACACTACACACAAGAGGGTTAAGATGGTAAACGTTATATCTGCTAAACATCAGCCTGTTAGCATGCTGACATTAGCTCAAAGCACTGCTGTGCCTCCAGACAGCCTCACAGAGACGCCGCCGTGGCTGTAGACTCGTTTCAGCGAGTTTTTCAGCTGATAGTAATTGAAATTATACATCAATATATCATCATCATAGAGTCATATCAAAAATCAGGTTCCAGTCCTTTTGTTTTTTAGTCGTGCGGTGACCATTTATGTTTGTTCAGATCACAGATTGTGCCTTTAAATTGGTTATCAGTGAGACCATTGTGTTATGATTTTTTTTGGCAACATCTTTGATGCTTTGAGATCAGTTTGTTCCTCGCATGCTCTGCCAAAGACGCAACACGCTTCGTTTCCTGTTCGTCCAACAGTTTTCCGTAGAAAAACCAAGCGGCCACCGAGGCGTCTCCGTGGAACAACAACTGTACAGTAAAAGCTTCCATAAACTGGCTGCAGGTCGAATCGTTTCACAAGCAGCAAAGTGGACAAATGTTGCAGGTTAAAAACTGAAGAATTCCTCAAACTCTAATAATGAAAGTCTTCAAATACAGACTGTTCTGTACTGAAAATGGCTCATGACATTTTCCACTAACACACCCTGAGAAACTTTCCTGTGCCTCCTGCTGCGATAAGGGCCATTTTCTCCTTTGTCTTTTATCTTCCGTCGTGGCAGTGTGTCACTGTTCTTCTGTCTTATTAAAGATGAAATAGCTGTGATCAGGTGAGGTTTGTTCTATTAATAAAGAGCCAACAGGCTGTTCCAGTGTCTTCAGAAATACTGTACATAATAAATACTGTACTGAACTGCACCCTACAATCACAAATAAAACTGGAAGCTTATTTTATTGTTTCCATACTGGGCTCACTCTACCAGGATGCTGCCGTAATGCTGTAATGTTTTCAGTGGTGAAACGGCTGCTGCACATTAATCTTAAGATAATAGAGTCTTGCTTTTGTATGTACACTTCATTCCAGTGAAAGAGCTTTGCCTTTGCTCCCTGCTCTTCTTTTTAATGTGAGGAAATGAATAGTTGTGGATGTTTAATGCATTTGTGTTCCCTGTAAATTGACTTTTAATATATAAAAGATTAAAATCCAGAGGAACCATCAATAATTGAAAGAAGCATTTGGCAAACAACACACACAAACACTGAGATCAAGAGGAAGACGGCTCGGTAAGACGCAAGGGACACAATTAATGATAGAAGAAAGCAGCTGCTTTGAAGAAGAGAGGAAAAAAAACTAAAAGGCAACAAACTGCAGAAATGTTTGAGAGGGAAAGAAAAATGATCGGGTAAATCCTCTCTTGCTGCCGCTGTTATTTTAATTGAATTTTGCCTGGTTAATTTACAACATGCCAATATACAGAGCATATTTCATACACTGTACATGTGAAAGAGCTGCTTCCTTGCCTTTTAATAAGACCCTGTATCATGTTGAAGTTAAATCATTCACTTCAGCCCAGCGACAAAAATTGGATGTTCACGAGGCGTTTTTATTTCTGTGTGTTAGCCTTTGTGTTGCAGACTGTTCGTTCAGTGAAAGTAGAAACAGATGTGCATTGTTGTGTCTTCTAATTAGTGAGTGGGCTCTGTCAAGTGTTTAAGGGAAGGGTCAGACTGTTGTACAGCAGCTGGTATTATTATTAAAGCTTGTGTGTTCAAAGCTAACTTTGGATATCATAAGTAATACAAGTATCTGAAACAACTATTTTGTTTGTAGTCCTTGAATGCTCGCAGCTGTTAAACACACCCCTGTGATCACCTGAGCAGATTTGTAGAGTCCAATTTAGGTGAATCGGAGAAGGTTAAATGCCAGTCACTGATCTGTCAGATTTCTGTGGGATTGTGGGTTTTACTTGCTGATTTTACTTCAGCTTTAAGGTTGTTTTGTTCCCTTTTTGTCTGTTTCATTATAATTTTTGCTGATTTTGCATGGACAACCTTTTTTAGTTTTTGCATTGCTCATTATCTCTCCCACACTGCCCTTTATATAATACAAAATAATAACACAAACCACCAAATCCTGCCCCTTTTCACACTTTTAACACAAAGTTAAACATTCATCGGCAACCTCACAGGAGGTCACTGCACCGAATCGCTGTGCTCCATGTGTAACCAGAGATATTTGATTTCTGTTTGTGTAGGAACTGAAAAAGAGAGATACTACCTTAAGAAAGCTTTAGAGGTGCTGGTAGGTGGACTGAGCCCGGTTTGCTGCTTCTTCCAGTCTTTATAGTAAACTAAGCTAATTGTCTCCAGCTCCATATTTAACACACATAAAAGAGAGTGACATCAACCTTCGCCTATTTCCCCAAATATTTCCTTTAGCTACATGTGTAATACATCTCAGTTTACAGCCGAAACACATATTCAGGCTATGACATGCTCTTGTATGTGACAGCTGTGTAACGTTTCACTTTGTTCTCCGCGGGCTGAGAAAATGATTTGATCTCAAGCTGATGAAACCATCTCAAAGCTCCATTGAACAAACTCAAAAATAAT
This sequence comes from Enoplosus armatus, assembly GCF_043641665.1. Lineage (NCBI taxonomy): Eukaryota > Metazoa > Chordata > Actinopteri > Centrarchiformes > Enoplosidae > Enoplosus > Enoplosus armatus. Next base: position 17,829,762 of record NC_092189.1, read on the forward strand.
CTTAGTCCTTAAAAAGTTGACATTTTGGAGACATGAAAGTTTCACCAACCAACAGCTCTATTGTTAATGTCCCTTTCACAGCATATTTGCTCAACAATACGTCTTCCCACTTTCTAAATTCAACTGAGTGGAGCTGACAGGCGGTAAAAAACTATTGATGTGTGGAGTCACTGTCAGTCTTCGTCAGCTGCGTCGTACCAGTCGGTGATGTAAGAGGACATTACAGCTTGCCAATGGACTATTGATGGTCATGTTGATGTGTTAATGTGGACGGCCTCTGGGGTGACACGCTCATGTTTTTGTTTTATTTTTCTCCACTCACTTCCAAACTAATTTAAAAAGACAGATGGCTATGCTTATTAAGTAGCATCTAGAGAGACAATTAGAGAGAGACGTGAGGGCTACATGCAGGAGCTACTGTAGCGAGTCCTGCACCTATTGGGAATCAATGACCCCCACACAATGATTTCAACTTGTCGTAACAAACTGTATTGATTCTTGACATCCAGCAGGCTCCATTGTTTTGTTATCTCGAAATTATTTTCTCTTTCGGAGACATTAAGACGCTTAAGGAGAGTCATAAATCTGTGCTTGAGACTTGCTGTCGACGTGGGCATGAAATATCTGTCAGAAGGGTACGCTGGACTTTATCCAGTGCGTCCCGAGTTTTGAAGGGGATCAAGTAAACATAATGAAAGCCTGGAAAAGTAACTCAGCACTTTCTGTCACCTCAAGGCCGCCACGCCTCCCAGTGCGAGCAGCTTCAGCAGAAAGAACTGCTGCGACAATGAGTGATATGTTGAAATATAATACATCAGCTCAAAGGAGGCTTTTTATGCTGCGGTGCCATTCAGTTACAATTACAGCTGCATGCTACAGCTTTGATTTGCAGCAACGCTCTGCCACATATGTTAAACAAAAGCTTTTTGAAACACTTTTGTTTACATTTACTGTAGCCCTGACAGAACAATTATGAAACGCTCTGTGTTTTGACTGGAGGCTCATTTCTTCATCGCTCACCTTCCGTCACAGCAGATCGTTACTGTCAGGCAGGCATGAAGACAGCAGTGTTCGTATCAAGCCAAAGCCTCCCAGGGATATTTCAGATCTAGTTAGAGCATCTCACTTTGTCTCCTGGATTCAATCTCATGGGGGAAGTAATACCTAACAGCAGTACACAGCTGGTAGGACTCACCTGCTTCCGTTTACAAACAATTGAGGATGTACAGTAGAGATCTCAATGCTACAATGTCACGATGGCTTATAAATGGACATTTTCACTACTTATAAATAAAGCAACTTGCTGGAAACCAAATCAAATTACTGTGGAGAGGTAGAGGTAGAAAGGTAGAACATTTTGATTAACATCTGTCATCTTCATCTAGCTAACATTTCCTGCTGATTTCCTGCACAAGTTATGAACACAGAAGCCTCCTAATTCTGAATATTATATTAACTCAAATCAGACGCCTTTTTACAGGCAAGCTAGCTGATTTATTTATCAGCAGAAGGAGATCATGAAACGGGTCTCTGCACACTTTATTTGCAATTAATTTCTCTGAAAGGTGTAAATGTGATGCATTTTACATCTCAAATCATCTATCAGCTGTCATCAAGTCAAACTGATCACCAAAACATTGATCAGAGAGCATGACAAACTTTTGAAGTATTCATTAGCAGTAATAGCTGTCTTACCTTAAAACCAGGGTCACTCCATCACCAGTTTCTGTGCAGAACTATCCAACACCTTATTAAAATCCTGGATTCTGACCAGATTGCTTGACGCTAATAGCTAATTAAGCACTCTGAGCTAACGAGGAGGTTTCCTTCCTGGGGTATTTAACATTTTCCATGAATTCTCTTTGCGCTTTGGGCAGTTTTTTATCACTAAAACAACTTCTCGTGTTGATTTTTGCCTAAACTCTCTCTAATTCTGGTTTGTTTTCTACCCCATGATCACATTGTTGGAAACCTGTCTATAGACATTCACAGTTTTAAGGCGACATCATTACTCACATGGATGTCTGAGTAAGAACGAACCCATTTGCACATGAAGCGCTCTCATTAAGCACCAGATGGATTTTGTCTCATAGGAGAGGAATAATTAAGTTGAAATCAATACGAGAATTACAGAGGTGAAACTAGAACCTACAGTACATTAGCTGTAAAGTATTCCCACTGCAAAAATCCTTATCCGCACTCTGACGACCCTGTAGGGAAATTGACTTCATCCTCAGAGAGGCATAATCTCAAATATAACTCTCCACCTTAATTGTGGCAATTACAGCCATTTACAGGCGAGAGCTGCAGTTTTCAATAAGAGCTGTGAGGATAATTGACCCGAGTCTCTGATATTCTGCAACTTCAGAGATACAGATATCTGCATATGAATGCAGAATCTGTTGGGAAGGGACAGTATTTTAGTATCGGAAGCGTTCTGGTTTCCTATTGTAGTCTGTTTGTAGTCCAAGTAGTATCGATCAATCACGTTTGAGCAAGCAAAGGTAAACAGTCCGTGCGGAGAGCGAAAGAGGCAGAGCGCATTGGCCAAAATGCAATCTTGGAATCCAGCAGCTATTATCTGGCGATGATTTTGCTTTTTTATCAATCTTGGAACCCTAGATTAGCTTTGTATTAGCTTTATTAAATGTATTTGCATTCAAAGTCTTAGCCTGGCTACACCAGAAGCCCCGCAACACTGGCTGCTGTCCTCAGAGGCTAAATCGCCGTCAGATGTTATACTGACACTGCAGAAATAACTGCAACAAGTTAAAACTTGAAATAAAGGCAAAAACATTTGGGATGATTTAGAGATTTTAACATTTTAAAGTAGCCACGCCATTTAATCAAGATGTCATTTTGAGGTTTCTTATAGGACTTTGCCAATCGCGAAAAGAAAAGTAAAAGTTTCATATGAATTATACATCTACAGTAGTGAAACAAAGAAGTCAGTTTTTGGCATTTGCCCGTCACTTGACAGACAGAACAAAGAGACTGGAGAGGTTGGGAGAAAAAGACAAAGGTCTCAGACTGATTTGATCCCTGGAGATTGAAGGATGAGCTTCAGCCTTTTTAAAGCTTGTTATAAGAGAAAATATGATCTCAAGAGCTACAGTCACCTTCGTAAGATTTTTGTAGTATATATGATATGATTAATATCTTTGACCACAGCCTTTCAGTCCCATCTGCCTCTCATGTGTATCTCACATGAATCTGATACGAAATAATATGTTACTCCCAGTTTTTCTGATTTGAAGCAGATAACTGAGATATACTGAATGAGCAAATGAAAGTGGCTATAATTGGGTTAGGGTTAGGGTTAGGGTATTTTAATAATAACAAAATTTCCCCGCTGAGGGATTAATAAAGGATTATCTTAATGCATCAAATGGGAATGTGAAAGGGGTCGCTAACAGTGATGAACCTACAGAGAATTATCACCTGCAGTTCCTCTCAGCTTTATCGAGTATTACTGTGAGTCTCGGCTCATTGTTTAGCTGTCGGGCCTCAAATTTACAGTTTTAGTTCGCCCTCACCGCTCTCATCACGCCGTTTTTTTTGCCGCAGCAGGCTGCTGTGTACTGTACACTTCCTGCTCAGCACCAACCAGCAGACAGCGACTATCTGGTGAACATAGTGGCGCATTTAGCAGCTACAGAGTGAATGAATCACCTATTCAACCAAATTATAATGTTGCTCCGTAACTGCTGGATGTGTAAATTGGCAACTGTTTGCTAACAAGTTGCCAAATGAACTTAAAAGGTGATACGTCAATGTTGTGTTCACAGCTTGTTTCTGCTGCCCCCAAGTGGCCAAAAATATTAGTTATTGCAGGTTTAAGTTTTATAGGCTTTTCTAGCTTATAGAACTTGTAGAACTCTAGTTTACAGGAGGGGCAACTTATTACACTATTCATATAATACTATGGAGCTGTAGTAGAGGAGTGGTCGGTGTTAGATCGGGAGGCAGAGAAAGTGGGAGCAAAGAAAAAATAGATCGCAACAACGACAACCTTATGGAGTAGCTAGCTACGAACTAGAGGTCAACAGTGTTTTTATATAATGCGAGAGGTTATCTAGTTATAACTTTTAACTGGATAAATGTATGTACACGCCGAGTGCAGGAATATACAGGAACAGGAAATAGATTGTAGACATATAAATACTAGTAAATGCTTTTTTTACATATAGACTAAGAAATGGCAGACCCATTAAAGCAGGGAAAGGGAACTATTTTTTTTTATTAATCTCACTGTGTCTTTAATATCTTTAAACGGCGGAGGAACAAAACTGTCTTAGACTAGTTGTGTCCCTGTCCCTGCTGAAGTGATGACTGCGCCTCTGCCAGGCATAATGAAGATTCAGTCAAACATATTGAGACCATCATAACTGATGGACCATACAGGAGAGCACATTCAGTTCCTAGCAGTAATATATGAAAGCAGATGCATCCTGTCAACAATATAATAACAAGACAAGCTAAATTAAAGCTGTTTTTAAATTGCCAGCTCTATCAACCTGCTGCAAACTTTAAGTTTTGATCAGCCAACACTTCTCGCACTGGAATATTGTAGAACTGGTATGCCAAGAAAGTTACCACTAGAGAGAAAATAGAATGACACTACAGCAGAAACTTTGGCCCACAGTGCTTGTCACAGCTGACAGCCATGACGTCTGCTGCTGTTCACCAAGTTAAGTTTGAGGGCGTCGTCCTTGGCGAGTAAAGGCGGTACGGATTATGATTCAGCAGTAGCAAACACCCAAATCCCTTTACAGCCCCGGCAAGTGGATTCACTGTCAAGGTCCGGCGGTGACAACAAGACTAATTACTCCATAATGGGAATCATCCCTCTCTTTCAGCCCCAGACAGGAGTCCTGGATCGCTGAGAACTGGCTGGGTGATTACAATGTGGCCTCATAAGGATCGGCCATACATACAGATTAACTGTGGTCCAATCCATCAAAACAGAGAGCTGGTTGTTATCACGGCGAGTTAGCATGCGGTTCCATCCAAATGCCCCCCTTGGACATTTTTGTCTGGTCTGACTTTGTTTTCTTGAGGGGGTGTGAAACGGGCGCCTACATATGGTGATACATATTCAACAGCCTTTTAAATCGTCTGCGGTCTGAAAGCGCGATGAGAAAGTTTGGGGGAACTTTCACTCTCTGATGTGTTCATTTACATGTACAGTAGGTTTGTCTGCATCTCTTGTCTCATCCAAGAGGAACTTGCCTTCTGTTCAGCCGCATTAAAATGTAGAATGACATGCAAGATGGTAAGTGAAATCAGTTTGATGTTCTTTGTTCTGTTGTAATTCAAAATATACAAAAGACATTGTCAGTGTAGCATGCAGCTACTTTAATTGGCTTTCGGGTGACTTCTGAATGAGTTGAATTAATGTGTCAAAAAAACATCGAAATCTTTGGAGTATAATCAAGTTTAGTTGACTGGAACATTTATAGAAACATCTGTCAGACAGTCACATCAGCTGGATAATATGCAGGTGTTCCTACCTGAGAAGGCAGATCAATGAAAACAAGCGCATTCTTGTGGAAATTGGATTTTCATTCTGTATAGTCAATGAATTTCAGCCTGCATTTCCCAAGATAACAGAAACAACACCAAACAATACCACATCTGAATAAATTTACCTTTTTGAGATTCTTTGAATTTCAGCACAAAGAGCTGTCCAGCTGTCAGAATATTGTTAAATTACTTCATATTTATTCAGCAATGAGAGGCTTGGCTTCTCATTTTTCCTGCGCTGGCCTTACAACCCCACAGCAAACACTTAAATCTTTCTCCAAAATCAATTTCTTTCCTTCAATAGATTTCTCCTCAAGAGTTGCTCTCATCACATTTTAAAGCTGTTTATGTATTACTCGGTGTCAGCTGACAGCCGGCATGAAGTGCAGACTGACATTTGAGAGTAGATGGACAGCCTCCGTCCACGGTCGCGAGCACGAGAGACAAATGTGACGAGCAGCGAGGCAGAGAACGAAGCCGGCCCGTGATTGATACAGGTGCCACTGCGAGAGGTCAGAGCCATGCCTCAAAAAACGGGGCCATCGATTCTCCTGCCCTTTAAACAAACAAAGGGACATCTCTGCGCCGAGCCTCTGCTGTGCTGTTATAGGCTCCGACTTCTTCCAGCCCCTCCGAAATAACTCCTCACATCAACATACAGCTCAGTGTTCAGCTGCGAACGTGGTTAAATAACAACTATGTTTCTTTTTTATATATGTCAGTATTTTTGCATTGTCACCGCGCTCCATGCAGAGCTGAAACCCAGTTTTGCCTCACTTTGGGAGAAAAACGCGACACTATTTTTAGCTTTAATGCCTTTCCTCTATCTCCATTTGCCTCATGTCTTTTTTCCTGAGAGTTGTTGGGGCATTGCCAAACTCCTCTATTCCCCTCCTGCTAAGGCAGAAGTTTAGAGGCTCTCATTAATAAGACAGGACTGTAAGGAAACCAGCATGAAGAGGCAGGGCGGCCTACCTCTCCCTGATCCCACAATAACACCCACCGCCTAATCTGAGGCAAGTGAAACCACAGTAAACACAAGAATAAGGGGGAAAAATAGTCTTCACACCCCCCCCCAGTCTCTTAAAGTGAAATGAGGCCTATCATTTATCACATGTGTGTGCCACCGGTGCGATCCAAAAGAAGCCGTGTGTGGAGGGCCGGACACTTATGTGTGAGGTGATTATCTATAAACGCAGAAAGAAGCGAGTGTGCACGGAGCAGTTGGTGGGCTGCAGTAAAGGTCAGGCTTTAAGAGTGAGTGCGAGAGCTCTTTGCCACTTCAAACGTCCGACTTCACAATATGCACACGGTTCTGTTTTACGTCCGTATCTCCCGGCGGTTCAGCTGGCATATGTTAGTGCCAGATAGCCTCAAATACAAAGACCGCAATCATCGTTTTTCTTCCTCTCTACTGACCACTCTGAACAATCTCATATCAGAAATATGCCTTCGGTGGAGCCATGTTGTTACCATATGAAAGTATTTTTGATGAACTGGGTTGTTTTTGTTGTTTTTTAAATCACCAAAGCTACAGTATGTTCCTGTAGGAAAATCTAATCAAACATCTGTTGCTTTAATTATTGTTTTTTCTCCAGTTTGTTATTGTTTAAAGTGTCTTGCATACTGTAAATTATTAATATAACAGGACTGACTTAAAATGGCAAAATTTACACTTAAAATGTCAGACGCAACATGATGATTTGTTTTACTACTTTTTATTACAGATACTGTCTGGAGCCGATACTGTGGGCCAGTGATTATCAGCATGTTGCCAGATCTGCAAATAGAAATTATAATACATCAGGGCTGCAAACATTTTTGATTACTCTCATTATGAATTATCAATTGCAGAGGTAACATCTTCAAGTTGCTTATTTTGTCCAACCAGCAGCACAAAACGTTATTCAACGTGTAATTATAGAAACAAGAGAACAGCAGCAAATCCAACAAATGACGAAAAACTCCCAAAATCACAAGAGGAGTTCACAAAATATGTTTACATTCAGTGTTATTCACCAAAACACATTGTGTGAATCCTTGAGGTCTAACAAACACCTTAAATTGTTGGCACATGTTTGTGAGCGTTACCACCAACTGTGTGGCGTCGCCCATATTCTCATATGCATGCACGATACAAACACTCGTAAAAACATTGCATTACTCCGTAGCACTCCTAGTGATTAAAAACCCTACAGGACAGCTTTAACTGTTACTGCCATCTTTGTAAGGACTGTCATTGAAATGTCATTTGTCCTGTGTTTGTCACAACTCGTTTAATATATAGTTATAATAGTTTTTCAGTCGGCCTCTGATATGATGAAATCTGATCTAAACATTCTCTCCGTACTAAATATAAATGTGCAGTAATGATTTGAACAGAGAGCATTTGATAAAGCAGATTGCAGCACTTCATTCTTATCATCCAGCCTGCTGTGGTATTTCCTCTCTGTCTAATAAGACCTTGAGAGGAGATGAATGTACATTATTTACCTTTATTGAAATGATTGTGCAGTCCATGATTCAGTATGTCCTTTGTACACACTATTGCACTGTATATACAAGGAAGGGATTGATAAACAGTACAGGATACTTACTATCACACGTGGATTTAATGGAAGGAATTTCCATGTTTTGCTCTCCATAGAAGTTCTGCTTTCCTCAAGGAAAGTTTATTGCCGTTTAATTACACGTTTTACAGAGCAATACATCCATTTAACCCCAATTAACATACAACAAATTCTTCTTAACTCACCTCCACCCCACAACAACTGAGCAAGCAAGCCGTGCTGGAAATAACTGAGCTTCTGAGTTTGTTGTGTAAAGGCGAGCTCTCAGCGGGGAGTCCACCGGAGTGATGTAAGACACACGGGTGTATACAGTGAGTGGAAAGGTCATCAGTGAGAGACCCATAAATCGTTCTGACACTCAAACGCTCAGGCACATGTTTCTAATCAGCGCGGGTTCAAATAATATTATGGTTGAAGAATTCACCGCTGCAGTCATTAGCCGTTATCAAAGACTAACTTTAGTGTGGCGAGACTCAGGGGGCTTATAGGTTTAAAACCACCAGGATCTGGAGGCATGAAGAGTAATTATGTGCGTTCTCTGTGAGTGGTTCAGGCAGGTGGAATGCTTTCCGCTTTTCTGCTCAAGCTTGCTCGTGTTGTCTACGGGCTGATCCAAATATTTTAGTTGAAACGTCACCCCACACAGGGAAACATTTTGAAGCCAGTTCTCACCCTCCCCCTCTCGCAAACATCTCGCTCTGGTGCTCCTTCCAGCTGGATCGAAACTCTTTCAAACACTTAAGCCAACCACAACTACGAGTCCAAAACCTAAAAAGTTAGTTTATTTGTTTCCATTCCTGCCTGCCGTGCGACAAGCAATTATTCCACTCCATATATCTCACTGAAGACTGTTTGGATGCCCATTCTGCACCGGGGGATGAGCTTGGCAGCAGTGTGTTGACAGTCATTTCCTCAATGGACTCCCTCTTTTCAAATAACTCCAGCCAGTAATTTGCCCATACATCTTTGGGAACAGCTCACCCAGCCATAAAAAAGCCTTAAATCCTGGAGCTAAAACAAGGCTTCAACGCTAAAGAAGATACTTTTATTGTTGTTGTTGTTGTTGTTGTTCCTGGGGACGGTTTATTGTGAGATAGAGGAAGTGAGGCTGTTTCAAAGGAAACCTGTACTTCCTGTGTGTTCTGGTCTCTGAGGTTAATTATTACAGTACAGACAGTAATTTGCTCTTTGTATTGGTACTTATCTCCCCTCACAGCTGGTGTGTTTTGCCGAGTGGACGGCCATTAATCAAACCTTTCTGCTGCAGGAAGTTGGACTATCCATCACCTCGCTCGCTCTCTCTCTCTCTCTCTCTCTCTCCACCCCCTCTGCTACCTCTGCTGTCCCACCAGGCACTAAACCTTTTCATTTTACATGCCCAACTGCAGCCTTGAATATAATTTCTGCATTTTCCTGCACTGATGGGTTGAGTGAATCATGTGCGCAAATTGGAGCGTTTTACAGGAAGTGGGTGTGATTGGCTGAAATGGGCTGTTTGTCAGTCACTCTGAAAGACCGGGTAAGGCAACGCAATCATTTTACGTCCGCTCGGCTGACACTGTAATACCTCTTCACAGGCGACACTATTAATCATTGAGCTGTTAAACTTTGCTTCATTCTGCTTGTCAGACTGCTCACAGGCCGTGAATTAAAACGGGACAGAAACACAGTTGATGTTATGTAGAGCCATGTTATTATTGATCACCATTCTAGCCTGGATCATTTTGTTTTCAGTGATGCTAAAAGGCAGTTTCAGCTACAGCTGAAGAGACTCTGGATTCTGTGACAGTTGTTGTACTGATTGAATGAGTGCAGGTGGAATTTACATGCAAATGTATCAAGACAACTAGCAAACATGAAGGAAGGTTTGAGTTTCCATTAATCGCAGATTAGAACGAGAGCAGATGAGAGGAAAGTCTTTCTTATTACTCGATTACATCATAAAGTATTCCGCTGGGGGCAATTAGACATAGGTCTTTTACTTGCTTCAAATGAAGGCCTGGTTCTTTTTGCAGTTAATAAAGGCCACTAATTGATGGTATACACATACATAAACACTGTTTTGTATGTAGTATGGAATGGGGACACACAACTAGTGTTTTGCTTATGTGCACTTTGACAAGGATAGAGCTCCCTTCCTGCACATTAAGGACTTTTTACAAGCTACACACAAAGCCTTGTCTCCATCTGCTTCATACAGAACGTCACTGGCCTGTCCTCACTACCAGCTCTGTTTTGTTCCTCTCTGCTCTGCCACTCCATAGCAGATCTGTAAAACAGTGGGTGATCTGCCAGCTCGTACCTCTAAAGGGCCTTCCAAGTCTTTTCTCTGGGATGCAGCTCACAGGCAGACAGTCAAACATTCACACACACACACAACCCAAGAATCCTCATTAGGTTTATGAGCTGTAACCCTGCTGCATCATAAATAATCCAATCTCCTCAAAACAATGCAAAGAGGAGCCTGCTAGGTGTAATGGTTCCTGGTTCCAGATAGAGAGAGCCTCGTTAAAAAAAGGATGCAGGAGAAGGAAAAAAAAAGCACATTTTGTGGCCATGGGATGGAGAGAGTTTCAGTAACAGAGGTCCTGCTGCCCGCCTCTGCTCTTGCCTCAAACCAAAATGGACTTATTCTATTTTTTGCGTGAGCAGAAGCATAAAGGCTCAAGCTGAGTAAAACAATGATTCAAGGTTGCGGGTGATAAATGAGCGTGTCTGCTCTGATAGCAGAAGGTCATGTGCATCGGCCCCCAGTGTGCGTCTGCCATCTAGCACGCAGCAAGGGTGCACTGTTGGCATGCCACGACACGACAAGGCTTTTTTCTCAGCTTCAGCAATCGCCACGGGCCAATTTCATTGTTTTGTGCATCGAGCTTGAGGCACGCTTAGGATGGGCTCGGGACACAGGCAATTTAGCTTAACTTGTCCTGCAGATGTTGGATTATTATATTTCTTTTTTGATTTATAGAATGAAAGCAGGACTGAGTGTGTTGCTTAAGGAGAAAAGCTTTCTGGTGGAGACACACTGCTAGCTACGAGGATCAAACCAAAGATGTTTTGGTGGAGACACAGACTGATCAAAAAATGTGATGTATAATTAAGTATTATGTACAGATGGCACTGAAAATAACCACATTAACATAATAAGAGATTGCAGGGTGCTAGGTGCACTTTCTCACTTCTTAAACCTGGATTGTAGGCATCACGTTGAAAATACTGTTAAGTGATTTGAATTAATTGAATGAGTGAATATGTATAAATAAATGAATTAACCATCCTCTTACCAGAGTAGAGCTGCAATAATTAGTCGATTAATTGATCACTGGTTCCACTGCTTCTCAAATGTGAAGATTTGATGCTTTTGTTTGTCGTAAACTGATCGTAAACTAAATATCTTTAGGTTTGTTGAGTGAAACGAGCGATTTAAGTAAGTCACCTTGGGCTATTTGAATTTGTAACTGGCCTTTTTTCACTATTTTCTGATATTTTATGAACAAAAATTATAATAATTACAATAAAATAATCTGCTGATTAGTAAATAATGAAAATAATGGATAGTGGTAGCTCTACACTTTCAGTCATGTCATTCGTATTCACAATGACAGAGAAAAGAAAAACGTAACTCACACTTAAAGCATCAAACAAAGCATCTTGTCGACACACACATCACAAAGTGGTTCACGGGAAATTAATAATTTGATACAAATAAAAATCCTTCTATTGTCTCTCCTTCATTTTCATATATTCTTTGCAGCTCTATCTCCACCTCTTTTCTCTTGGGTACAGCTCTCTGTCTGACAAGTGCTGTACCCCTTCCAGCTTTTCTTCCACAAACAGGTCAGAGGAAGATCAATAATGTGTGTGGATAGGCTCTTATCTCTGTCCAAAGGAGGCCTTATCAGCCCCGCTTAAATGGTGTTTCATGAAAATTCCTTGAAACGTAATCCTCCTGGAGTGGGAAGACAAAAGAAAAATGGCCCTCTATCAAAATATCATGTGTGTTGATGCAAATAAGTTTCACTTATCTGTTTGCTGCATATCACAACAATGGAGGCTCAGAGGGAAGAAAAATACTATCACCGGGGTAAAGAACTGAATAGCTTGTTGGGCTGACAAATATCTTGAAAGTGCGCGTTAATACACACGAGTGTATCTTACAGAGTGTATTTACTGGAAGGCAGCTGGAGGAACGTGCTGATAAGCTCTGTATATTTTTTATTGAGTCCAGCCACTGCAGGTAGTACAGAGCTGGGTACTAGTAAAGCTGTGGAAAAAAGCAGAGAAATGTGTTTTTTTATTGATGAAATTGGCAACCAACAACCAAAATCAACCACAAGCATCTAAGCTGATTCCACAAAACAATGACAAGTACCTGTGTTGATCTTTTAGCAGCAAATACAGTAATTATTACATTGGTTACATTAACACCCTGTCTAAAATCTGACGCTGTGCTGCATATTTCAACAAATATCTGATGTATAGAAGATGAGGCTGTAAAATTTAAATGATCAAATGAGCTAAAATGGTGCTTTTGCACACAGCTTACAAGCCTTTTTTGGCACACGAGCCAGTGTTGAGGTCAGAAAAATCATTGTGCGCCTAACATTTAAAATGAATGAAGATAGTGTTTCCAGGCTGCTTTTAAAATGGACAATAATTACAGTCTTTTCATTTCAAAGGACATAGACTTGGCAGCTGTACGTCAATGGGTACTCAGAGAGTCGGTGTGTTTCTTTTACAGCAGTCTCTCGAAAGCAACTGAAAGCAGTTTTTCATTTCAGGATAACAGTCAGATATTATTACTGTCATGTTAAGAGGGTTTTGCCGGTTTCCAAAGAACAGGATTTTAATATCAAAGACACTGCGGTCCAATGTGCCTCTCCCCTCATGTCTAACATCTCTTCACACTGTGATACACTGAGGTGAGTCACTCCTCAGCCATTCAGACCTTGACGATTGGGAGAAGTCACGTGCGATTAGCCGTCAGGGTAATACTTTTCCCCGTCCTGTTCCGCACCTGTAAGCTTTATACAAATAATTATTCAATTATTTATAGCACGCTCTAATGCAACTGTAAGCCGAGCATTTAGGGCTGCAACTAATGATTTCATTATCTATTAATCAGCCGAATCTTTTATCAATTAATCGATTAACCGTTTGGTCTATGAAATGTTAAATAATAGTGAAAAAAGTAATCATCACAATTTCCGATCAAATTTCAGAGGTCAAACTATTTCCAATGTCAAGATCGAGCCTTCAAGCTCAACATGTCTCTGTGAGTTTTCAACACATTTATAAATAGTTTAAACCCACCTGTGAATGATTTGTACATGTTTATAAACCGTTAATAATACTATATATTTACTATGCTACTGTAATGTATTAAAAGGATTTGTTGCTCATGTGTGTAATCATATATCAGTGTTTATGATTACAGCTATTTTATATTGTGTTGTCAATCGTTCATTATCTGTTCATACACCATTTAAGGATGTTTCATAGGAGAAGTTATAAACAGTATAATTGTTGACAAATACATTAATAAATACTAGTGTGACATTTATATTAGAACACTGATACTACTCTTGTTTCTGTATACTAAATATGAAACCACCACCAGCAGCTGGTTAGCTTAGTTTAGCATAAATACCGGAAACGGCAAGCTTGACTCTGTCTTAAGTTTACTAATTAACACATTATATCTTGTTTGTTTAAAACAAGTGAAAATGACAATTTGCCATTTTACAGGGGTTTTGTGTATCCGCTGTTTGCCTGGGAACTGATCCCAGCCAAGAAATAGTCAAGCGCATAACCCCCATGTAAATCAGTGAATTGCTGTTTTTACACATCAAAGAAACGAGATACAGTGGTGTGCTATGGGCACATTTTGTTGCCTTTGGACAGAACCAGGCTAACTGTTTCCCCTGGTTTTCAGTCTTTGTGCTAAGCTAACCGCCTCCTGCCTGTACCTTCATATTTAACATATGAGAGTGGTAAAGATCTTCTCATCTAACTCTTGGGAAGAAAATGAATAACCATATTTTCCAAAATGTCAGACTATTCCTTTTAAAAATACATGTGTGCTACAACTAAATTATAGTGTATTATTTATAATGTAAAATGTAAAAGTGTTTATAAACGCTGGACAGGAGGCGTTAAAGTGTTAACCGCCTTGGGCAATGATGAAAACAAAGATAAAGATGTAATCTGTTATATTTTTGTATAAATCTTTGTTGCACTTTCCTCAGCGTCTCCCTCCACTGCAGGCAACTCTTTGCCCGAGGCGTCCTGTGATATGGAAGCTTTGAAACGGTCTCATTTGGGTTTAGTTCTGAAACTCTTTGTCTTAATCTGCAGATCACTGATTTATCTGAGCGCTCGTGTCTAGATCAGATCTATTTGTATGCAAAACGGGGACTTCTGTCTGTGTGTACAAGGCAAGTGTTTCTGTGCACTTTGATATCATTCCTCGCAGCAATTGTAGGTTTTTAGATTATTGTTCTGGTGTTTCTGCGTGATTAGATAGTGTAATGGTACTGTGCAGAGAGATGGCGGAGATGACGTGCAACACATTTCATGATTCATATTTAATCTTCTATTAAAATACTCTTCCTCTCTTATCTCTATTCTCTGATTATCTGAAACAGCCGGTTCTTAAATTTAAAAAAAAAAAAGCATATTGTATTATTTAAATCATTATTGCTGTCCAGACTCCAGATTTAAGTTTTATTGTGGATGGATTATAGTTTAGTTTTTTATCCATAGTTTTATTTACATCTGATTATCTACAATCAGCACTGATTGATTAGTTTAGGAATTTACATGATTTTATGGATGAATAAATTGAACCTTTTACTTCGTAATTTAAAGTAGAATCAATAACTGTAGTAGTGACAGTAGTAGTAGATGTACTGGCAGTGTTGGTGGTAGGAGTACTGTGCTAATGAATGATGGTATAGCAGTATTTGTAGCGCCATAACAGCTGTGATATTTGTAGTAATAGTAGTAGCGATAGCAGTATTGCTAATTAGCTAGTTGTGTTATTTATTGTGCCACATGTAAATCACCAAAGATACAGTTGCAGTGGTGAAACACAAGCATAACTTAAAATCTGTCACAAAAAGGCTCCCTCCCTAAAAAAAAACACCCCAAGATTTTTTTTAATCATCCAACCTAAAGTGTTAGCGGTAGCAGCAGTTAAATGGTGCTAATGTTGCAGTGATAGTATTGCAAGTAGTTGAAGGGATATCAGTGTTATTTCTAACAATGCACTGTGGTGTTAATAGAAATATTTTTAGTTGTAGTAACAGCAGTAGTTGTACTAGCACACTACTAGTATTAGTTGTTGTAGTTGTAGATGTACAGTAGTAGTAGTTGCTGTTCAGTTGTAGCTCAAAATACACCCTTAATTGTCTTAATGGCAGTAATAATGTAGTGCTGGAAGTACAGCACAATAATTGTTGTACTGTTTGTAGCAGCAGTAGGTGGAGACATTGTTGTCATGAGTTGTCATTAATCTTTCAGAAGTTAGTTAGCTGGTCATTTTTAATTGAAACAAGTAGTGCGTCAAGAGAGACCTTTGTTCAATGTGCATAATACACATTAGTTTCACATTGAAGAAAACCATTACAAGTGGTATGCTGAAGGCTTGAGTTTGAAAATCTTATATTATGATATATATTACTGATATATGATATATATATTATTGTGATTATATTTTAATTTCAAAGACCATTGAATGCAGAATAATCAGCTTCTCAGTTTTGCTGTTCTCTTGATCTTCTGCTCTGGACTGACTGAACCTGCTGTCAGCTGATGTCTCCCTCTACCGTCGGATAAAAACCCTCCTCCCAGTTTACTGTAGGCAGTCTAACTGATATTGTATATTGAATCGTCAAACTAATGCAGTCATACTCATGTCTTTGTTCTTTATGGTATTTCTTTTGTATACTATACAATATGTTATACTGTGTTATTACATTATATACTATATTATATATCTTTATTAATACAGACAAACACTAAGTTAATTAAACATAGTATAGGTTATTCTGTTGTGTGCTGTTATAGTAGACGGCATCACACTACTCTTACATGGACTATACTTTACAGCTTGCCTTGTAATTTTGAGTTTAATTGCTCCGTTTGTATAGTTACTATTTTTTATTTTTATACTTCTGATTACTTATTTTTTACTTTTCTCTATTTAACTGTACTTATTTCTGTCCTTGTGCTGCTGCAACAACAGAATTTCCCCACTGGGCATCAATAAATCTTCTCACTATTTTATCTTATCTTATCTTATCTTATCTTTTTCTATGAAGGTTAAGTAGAAAATGACATACATGGCCAACACTATGAGCACAAAACACACTGTTAAATCAGGTGAATCCCCAACAATTAAGCTAGTACTTGAGCAGCTTCCTACTTAGTACTGAACATGTAAAACCATTTCTAAATAACTAAATATTCCAACTGAATAAAACATAACTATTGATGAAGGGCATTTCTGTGTTTCATGTGAGAACAAGAGCTAAACTGTATTTTGGCCCCCTCTTGTGGCTCACTGCATATTGTGCCCACAAGATTATAGTACAATCTCCCTCTGAGTCTTTTATAACATACTGTATGTGCCTTGAACCTCATAGAGTCTTGCATTGCAGTATCCTCTTAGAATGAATCCCTCACAGCAAAATATTCTTCTTTTACAGTTTATATAACTCTATAGTGTCTCTTTGAATCCAGAGAACTGAATTACAAGGCAATTACAAGTTAGAACAACCAGTGATGGGATTTAGTTTTAGATGTGAACAGCAGGGAGGCCACAGTGCTGAACTCTATGCAATTATAAAAAACCTAATTAGGGAATGAGCCATTAAGGAAATACCAACTTGTGCAATTTTCTTAATTTTCCTTTTAAAGTAATAAAAGTTACCGGCCATTAACCCACTCATTTCTGTTCAGTTAATGTTGCTATTATTATGTCATTTTCTAAAATTACATTATCCACGTGAAATGGGAAAGTAAGGCTTCCAAAGAGGCCCCCACATAAAAATACATAAAGACACTTGAAAGCAGTTGGAAGAGTTTCTGCTCCGTATGACTGCATAATATAAATGTCTGCTGAATGAGACAAGCTTCACTTCTGTGTTTTTCTGGCTAATGTGCTTTTTTCATACAGTATGCATCTTGTGCTTCTCACATATGACATAAAAGATAATTTAATGACCATATTTACCAAAGTACCCTCTGTAATGTGGACTATTGGCAACAATCCTCACTGACTGAATACAGAAGAGTGAACAGATAATAAAAAAACATCACAGTGATTACAGGGGACGAAGAGAGGACACCTCTGCTCCAAATGCAGTAGTATAAAGTACGTTCATTAGTACTGTTCTTAAGTACAGATCTGAGGTACTTGTACTTTACTTGAACATTTTCATTTCACCGAACTTTATACCTTTTTTCAGAGAGAAATATTGCACTTTTATTCCCTTTATGTACGCGCTATGGTTACTAGCTACTCTGCCAATTCATGTTTTACATACAAAATACTTATAAAATATGATACTGTTATTACCTAACAGTATATGGTATAACAAGTACAGCATACTATGAAGTATATCCACCTCAACCAGCTACAGCATTAAAATGCTGCTTAGACATTAATGCTAATAATATTCCTATTAGCCTATATGATAATATAACACCCTGAATGGGGCCATTGTGCAAAATGAGTACTTTGATTCTTACCTAATGTCCTTTCAGTGTTTATTTTATACAACTTTACAGACGTTATTTAGATTCTTCATCAGAGAGCAGCTGTAGAATAGATGTAAAACATACATTTTTATTATAAGGATAAGATAATGCAGATGTAAATTAGCTTATAGCTAACTCTGATACACCTGAGAAGCTGTGAACTGTTTCTGTCAAGTAAACATATAAAGAAATAATATGTAACTGTGATAAGATGGTACAAAACAAAGGGAGATGGTGCGGCAATATGAATATTTTAAGGCTGTTTCCTTCAGCAGATCTTGAGCTTCTTCATCTTCTGTATCTTATTTCGCCAAATGTCAAGGCCTTCACCATGTCTGCTTTCAACTGAACATCAGCATTCAAACCATTCAGTACAGTCTCTCCATATCTACAAAGAACTGTTTCAGAGTTTTGTCAACATAAAATCAGTCCGCATTCGCCTCAACTTGCTCTGCTAACAAAGACTTTTCTAAAGAAAATACTGTCAGGAGAGACTCTCCTCTGCTGCACTGTAAGAATTCCACTTTGAAAACATAATATTTGTCCCTCGAAAAAGTGAGGTCATTCATAACAGCAGAGCCGATCTGCGACCGATCACAGTGACGTTTAACAACATTCACCACCGTATTCATTTATCATGGCACTCGCCAAAGTGATCCATCAACACAATGATCTGTTTGCCTCTCCACTGTTATTTCAGTTGATTACTAAATCAAGACCTCCTTCAGTTGGCAGATCTCTTCTTCTGTGGTGCTGATGACTGATTCTTTGACATGGCTCAAAAAAGGAATCAGAGTAGGAGAGCAGGTTCATTTGCAGTGTTTTTACTGCCAAGAATTACAGCAATGTTTTACTTAAATAGGAGCAGATATACCCTGTTATATGATATCACTCTGGAGGAGCTTTTGGTACTTTATTTAAAGGTCTACTTCAGTAAAAGCGTAGAAGTAGTCTCCAGTTGTTTAAAGGAATAGTTTGACATTTTGACAAATTTGCTTTCTTGCCGAGAGTTAGATGAGAAGATTGATACCACTCTCATGAAGCAACTGCCAGTTAGCTTAGCTTACCACAAAGACTGAAAATGGGGGGAGCTAGCAGCTTAGCAGCTTAGCAGCTAACCAGGTTCCGTCCGAAGGTAACAAAAGCTGCCTACCAACACCTCTAAAGCTCAGTAATGAACACGTTATATCTTGTTTGTTTAATTCATACAAAAAACAAACTGTAAAATAGACATGTTGTGATTTTACAGTTGATTATTTTCTTGAAGCAGTGACTTCCTTCTTTGTGCTACGCTAAGCTAACCGGCTGCTGGTGGTAGTTTCCTATTTACCATGCAGACGTGAAAATGGTGTTAATCTTCTAATCTAACTCTCGGGAAGAAAGCAAATAAGCAAACATCCCGAGATCTTGAACTATTCCTTGAAATATAAAACGTAAATAGAGAGACAAACATTTTAAGTAATCTTATACTCGAAGTGATGGAAGGACTGGCTGTTTAAGTGCCATCACAGCCCTGCACTGATCATAATGTACGTGCTGAGAAACCAGCTGAGGCCTTCCTATCTGGGCTGTAATGTATTTACCATAGGAAGGGGGGATAAGACCACTTAACATCTCCCCTCTTCTTCTGTGTGAAGGGTTACACAAGTTCAACACCAGCACATAACACCTCTGGATTAGGAGCTCCGACCCCCGTATCTCCATCTGTTATCACTCTGCTGGTGAAGGCATGTTGGTGCGTCAGCCTTCCCCAGCAGCAGCAGCAGGACAGCTGTGTGTGGTATTCAGTGGGTGGTATTCACCGTTCAGCCCTTAAATTTATGGATCAAGTGCGCTGACTCCTGTCCACTGTGGTATGTTACAATATAGTCAGCCCTCCGCCCCTTAACATCTCTGCAGCACCCAGCTGCTGAGGCTGTAAACATCTGCTCTCACTGTTTCAGGGTTACTTAAAATGAGACCTGCTCTTAATGCTAAATTAACTTCTCAAGGAATCCACAGAGGAATCTGAAACACTTGTGTATCTCGTGTGGACAGGACTTGCTACAGTCATCAACAAAGCTGCAGAATAAATGTATTTTCCAGAGGAGTTTTGTAATGTTGCAGCTGGTGTTGGCACAGAAACATTTCCTCAGGCTTCACACATTCACTTAGACAGTAAACTTGCATTTCGTTAACTTTCCAGGTCATGATGTAACACTTATTAGCTCATGAGTGTTTTAATAACAATATCTCTTGGGGTCCACATGCTGTTAATGTGTACTTTAGACACTGTTCAACATCCATAATCATAATGTGGCAAGCCATGTTTATTTGTACAGCTCCTTTCAACCACAAGCCAATTCAAAGTGTTTTACATAAGACAAAAAGGCATTAAAACAAGATATAAAAGAAACACAAGGTGATATGAAAAGACATGAAAAAGGTATTTAAAAGGAGTAGAACAAGATGAAAATGAGCTAAAGTTAAGAGTTGGAGCAGGCCTCAGGTTTTCTGTGAGTTTGTTCCAGGTATTTGGTGCATAAATACTGAATCCTGAAATAGTTTAATAATTTAGTTTTGACCCTGGAAGAGTAGCAAACCTGTCCCAGACGATCTGTCTGAACGGTTCATAATGTGGCATCAGAAATGTATTTTGGCCTTTGCTTTATACATTTATAGTAGTAATTGTAGTTGCTGTTAGTTCTTTGACAATAATACTTTACAATACCAAGACAGAAAACAACACAATAAGTTAGAAAACGACTTCAACATTTTACTAATACATTCAGTGCCAACATTTTGTGATTTGCCAGATACGTTTCCTCATTATGTTGATTAAAAAACAAAAACATAATCCAGGCAGCAGTACGTTTCCTTCAAAACATATATGCCATTCCAAATTGGTAGTGTATAAATATAATTTCTAGGAGATGTGGATGCATCAGAGGTCAATTTACAAAAAAAGGTTATTTTAAGGCCAGCTATTCATTTTAGAAAGACCTTTATATCCTTCTGTTTCCAAGCCCCAAAAGAACCAAAAATAGTAAATAATAATATTATCAAGAAATCACTTCTACCTTAGCGACTGGCACTGTAAGATCATAAGCTGGTGTTGCAGAGTTTATATAAGTTGTATAGGGGAGAGTTGTGTGACGATCTTGTTTTTATGTTACAGCTGGCTTAAGTTGCACAGCTGCACTGAAATTGAAAGTAAAAATACGAGTTAAGATTGGGTTACATCTGAGGCCAAGCTCTGACCCAGACAGTCTACATCATCCAACCAACAAAGAAGCCACTTTACAGGATTCATGACCTTGTTTCTAGTTGTTAGCTTCAGAAAACAAAAAGAAAACACTGTCTGGGCAAGCATCAAAAGTTCTCCCAAGTGCTCAAGTGACTTTGAGGTGAAACTTTTCCATTGACACCGCTCTGGGTTTATGTAACTTTGGAAGATCACATGCAGTCACGGACCACATTCTTCGCGTCTCCCTTTTATCTGTATGATGAGGACCAGTAAATCACAGCTCGGTCTTTGTCTGTGAGTAGACCGAGGCGTCCACTGAGCCCACAGCCGCCATAGCTGCCTACTTAAAGACCTTATTTATGCTCTATGCCTCGCTGCACACTTTTCCCAACACGGCCCATTAATCTGAAGAAGAACTGGAAGGAGCTGGCTCATAGGGGCGCATTATATCTCACAACACTTAATCATCGCTGGAATATGTAAAGGAAAGTTCATAATCCTTTAAACATTATCCTTTATTTTTTCCTTATTTTACCTTTTTATGCATTTATTTCAGTCACAAGCACTGGGGCTGGGAGGGGGGGGGGGTAAATTCAGTGATTTGTGGTTCAGTTTCTAAATTCGTTACTTAAAAGAAACACACTCAGTTCCAGCTAACAAAGGATGGCAAACATGCTTAGACGTTTGAACAAATAAGCGCACAAAGAAAAATGCAGACAGTGGCCAGTTTTTGGATTTTATTGGTGAGAAGCAAAGTGTTCGCCCATGTTAGCCCCTCTTTTCCCACTCTGCTTTATTTATTTCCAGACGATTGTCTTTCTGCACCGTCTTTTACGGCTCTCCCAGCTTGTGTCTTTATGGAGCCATAAGAAAATACACTACGTCTCGCTTAATCATCAGTCAGCCGGGTGGAGAGGAGCCATTTCTTCTGTGTGGTCCTCACTGCAAGCGTCTAAAAAACTCCACCAACGCCGCTGGAAAACAGTCATCTCTTTGGCCGTCACACTTGAGCGACGCCCTCCTCGTCACAGCGCTGCGGCACATCACATGTCTGGCTCTGGCGTTGGAAGTGCCGGACTTGAGTTGTGGAGGCGTCCTGAGGAGCGGGTGTGGGGTCAGCTGTTGGGTCAATGACATCTTCATCATATAGCTTCAATCAGGACACCTTTCTCTTGCCTGAATGAGTGAAACTCTAGGACTCTCTGAAGTAGAAACATCTCTTTGACTCTGTTGGATTTCAGATTTATTGGCTAAAACGTCTGCAGGTGTGTTTCAGGTGCCTTTAAACTACAAATGGAGGAGCTCCTGTACACATACCTTGCATGCTAAGCACGCATTTAGAACATATATGTATTTGCCGTGCCAAAGGGTCAACATTCATCAAACCAGCCACAATATGAGAAAAGTCTGAAGGAGGTGTTGTTTGACTCAAACTGCAAAATACAACTGCCTTCGCTTGCACGTACACCCATAACAAATCAGCCAATTTTTTGGGCGTGTTAATACGGGTCCCGTATCCAGAACGCCTCCATCCAGTGATAGATCTGTGTTTTTTAGCAGAAGTGACATGGGAGTAAAGATTGAGAGGGTGCCAGTTCCTAATGGAATGCCTTAAAATATGATACCCAGTGTGGTGAAAGAAGCACTTGGTCTGTTTATGGTTTTTAACAACTGACCATTGTCGCCCTGTTCCTCTGAAGGCTCCTGCACTGCTTGTAGGAAAAAGAAGATGGTACCTTGATACGCGTTGGTCATATGAAAAAAAGACTAACAGCATTTGAGGCACCAAGGAAAGGAGCTCTTTATTTCAAGCACTTGCACTAACTAGAATGTATCACCATTTTCTATTCTGTACCACCATATTTTCAGTCCAGTTTGTTCTGCCACTAACAATTACTCTCCATTATTAATGTTTAAGGCTAAAACCAGTGAAAAGAGTCTACAGCCACAGTGACATAACATGCTAATGTTTAACAGGTATAACGTCTACCATGTTCATTATATTAGTTTAGCCTGTTAAGATGCTAACATTTGCTAATTAGCATTGAACACAAAGTTGTTACAATTCATCCTGAAGAGGGCGTGAACATATGAACAACATTTCTTGGCAAATTACTTTGGTGATTCTCTGACCAAAGTAATTAGGACTCGTCCTGTGGAGACCAAAGATGTCTGTACAAAATTTCATGTAGTCATAAAATATTTCAGTCTGGACCAAAGTGGTGGACTGGAGTGACAAAGCGAATAATCTATTGTTAACATAGCTGCATGTTAATTTTCTGTCTACTGATTATCATTTCAACATGACTTTTCTTTTTAGTTTATGTCGTTTTTCTTGTTGAGGTCAAATGTCCATTGTGTATGAACAATTAACTTTTTCTGTTCTACTTTGAATGTCTTTGTCAATTTCTGAAAACAGAAATAACCAAAGTTGTCAAACTACTCATAAGGGTAACACAGGAATACAGCTAGAATAATAACAAA